>NC_064640.1:116602939-117227523 GCF_023864345.2 Schistocerca serialis cubense | reverse complement strand
AGTGGTAAGTGACGAAATCGTTGGGTCAACATGGAGCTACACTATGTTATCGAATGTATCCGGATAGCTGGCTGAAAATGACGTACAAGTTCGTGGCACCCTCCATCGGTTATGCTGGAATTCAGTATGGTGATGGCCCACCCTTAGCCTTGATGACAGCTTCCACTCTCGCAGGCATACGTTCAATCAGGTGCTGGAAGGTTTCTTGGGGAATGGCAGCCCATTCTTCACGGAGTGCTGCACTGAGGAGAGGTATCGCTGTCGGTCGGTGAGACCTGGCACGAAGTCGGCGTTCCAAAACATCCCAAAGGTGTTCTATAGGATTCAGGTCAGGACTCTGTGCAGGACAGTTCATTACAGGGATGTTACTGTCGTGTAACCACGCCGCCACAGGCCGTGAATTACGAACAGGTGCTCGATTGTGTTGAAAGATGCAATCGCCATCCCTGAATTGCTCTTCAGTAGTGGGAAGCAAGAAGGTGCTTACATCATCAATGTAGGCCTGTGCTATGATAGTGCAAGCATAACAACAAGGGTTGCAAACCCCTTCCATGAAAAACACGACCACACCAGAACACCACCGCCTCCGAATTTTACTGTTGGCACTACACACGCTGGCGGATGATGTTCACCGGGCATTCGCCATACCCACACACAGCTATCGGATCGCCCCATTGTGCACCGTGGTTCATCACTTCACACAACGTTTCTCCACTGTTCAAACATCCAGTGTTTATGTTCCTTACACCACACGAGGCGTCGTTTGGAATTTACCGGTGTGATTTGTCCCTCATGAGCAGCCGCTCGACCATGAAATCCAAGTTTCCTCACCTCCCGCCTAACTGTCATAGTACTTGCAGTGGATCCTGATGCAGTTTGTAATTCCTGTGTGATGGTCTGGATAGATGTCTTCTTACTACACATTACGACACTCTTCAACTGTCGGCGGTCTCTGTCAGTCAACAGACGAGGTCGGCCTGTACGCTTTTGTGCTGTACGTGCCCCTTCGCGTTTCCACTTCACTATCACATAGGAAACAGTGGTCCTAGGGATGATTAGGAGTGTGGAAATCTCGCGTGCACACGTATGATACAAGTGACACCCGATCACCTGACCACGTTCGAAGACCGTGAGTTTCGCGGAGCGCCCCATTTTGCTCTCTCACGATGTCTAATGAGTACTGCGGTCGCTGATATGGAGTACCTGGCGGTAGGTGGCAGCACAATGCACCTAATATGAAAAACGTATGTTTTTGGGGTCTCCGGATACTTTTGATCACATAGTGTATTTGCAAACAAAGTTAACGGAAAAGACAAAGAAGAATCAAAGAAGAGCTGAGTGGTTCATCACGGGTTAGATTAGTGAACAAGAGAGCGACTCAGAAATCCTCAATAAACTCCTGCTGGAGACATTAGAAAAAACTTTCGTATCGCGAACAATGGTAATATACTACCAAGACAGTGCGTTGGCTTGCGTAGCACTAGTATAGTTATAAACAGATTGCTTACACAGCAGGGAAGCAACAATTATCACATGCTTGTTGGACTTTTGACGGGAGAACAACAGAGATGTAGAAAAAATTCAACTTGCCGAAACTTAACGAAGGGTGTAGTATCTCTTTTAAACCTACTCACAAGGGAAATAACTCACTATGAACGGGTAAAAGCCAATAACACATATTTAAGAATACGGAGATGTGTCTGTTCTACCACTCATCAAGGTTATTTACCCGTAAAACTCAAACTTTGTGTACAGTCGATGTATAGAGGTTAACGAAGCTAAAGACTACAAAAGCAAAAGTGGCTTAAGAAACAATATCTTGCATCCGACGGTTATAATCAGCAGATTATTGGAGCTATCAATTAAGGTTTTGTTTGGCATAAGTCTAATGTACGAGGGTGTAGTGGAAATTAATGCCTCCGAATCTTTCATGTGAAAACTCTTAAAGGCCTTTAAATAAAACAACATTATTAACATTCTACAACTTTATGCTTCATGTCTACATATCTGCAGCCTCTGTCACTAGAGGGCTCAAAATTGTGGCGTGTAACATGGAGGTGTATAACGTAATTATGTCAGTGTGTGGGAAACGGCGTGCTGTAATCGAGTTTCGAATTCTAAGAGTTCGTCCGCACCTGTAGTACCTTCTCCTTCAGCATGACAATGCAAAATCACACACGAGCGCTGGGACATTTGCAAAAATCCGACGCCTTAGGTTAATTGATCATCCTCCATACAGTCCATACTTGGTCTCATCCTATTTTCATCTGTTCCAGAACTTAAAGAACACCCACGGAGACTTCACTTCGACAGTGATGAAGCGGTACAAGCAGAGATGGGGCTGTGGCTCCGTCAACAAATTTGAACATTCTAAAGTGACGGTATCAGCTATTAGGTCTCTTCTTGGGAGGAATGTGTTCGTCGCCAGTGTGACTGTTGGGAAGTAAATATGTAGACATGAAGAATAAGGATGTAGAATGTTTATAACGCCTGTTGTCTTTAAAAAGCTTTCAGAGTTTTCATATAAAAATTCGGAGGCATTACTTTTTTAACATGATCTCGTCTATTAACACACGCAGGTGCAGTTGAATCTAGGGTCTTTTTCAGTGAGAGTTCGACACTGAGTGTACAGAGTAACGTCTCAAAGCGAAATTTCTTCAACCCCGTGGTTTTTTAATGTATGGGGAGGGGCTCTGCAACCTCATAAATATGCGAGCACTTACTCTGGGCTGCTGTGCCGGCTGAAGATCAGCTGACTATCATTTTGCTTCACGTAGCTATTCTACTGTCAAAGCAGGGACATTCTTGGGATGCTCCTCCTTTTAACAGAATAGCATCAAGAGAATAGCATAAGGAATTGCAATGGACAGGAAAAGTTGGTGGCGCTTTATCACTAAAATTATTGATACAAACAAATTTATTTTGCCTCTCACTATTAACGTATTGACAATTTTTGTTGTATGTTATGTCTAGTACCAGATCAGGGAAGCCACTGCAATGAACACTGACATCGGAGGGGTATCCAGTTGCTGAAGTACTTCTAGACAATGTCATTGAAGCCAAGAAACATGACTGACAAGAGAAATCTTCCGTGATTAAAATGTCAAGTGTGCACACTCGTCCTGTGCACTGTGTTATTGTCGCTTCGGTGAGATTCCACTTTTCCATTTCGACGACATGTAAGGTAAGAATGTACGATAACACTACAAGTTTTAGTTTGGGAAATAGCGCTCTGTAAGTATTGTATATGTTACCGTGTTGTTCCAAGATAACGTTACCTTTTTGCCAAAGTACCCCTTTTATGACTCTTGTGAATCTGCTAGTCAGTATTGCTTGTTACACGGTATTGTTTCTGCACTGTTTTGAGCTTAGTAGTCTTTAGATTCTGAAACGCATCAGACTCTAGCGAGCCTCATGTTTCAATTTTATTACGCGCAGTAATTTAATACGTAATACGATAGTGCGCTGTTATTTATAAAAGCAGGAGAATATGGAAAATTAAGATGAATTTTGCGTAGAAGTGAGTGATGAATGCTGAAGTTACCCTTTCTTCTCGCGAATTATAATTTGTATGGCATTTTTTCCTTGAGTAGCTAGGTGGGACTGCAGTGTTGTGGCGCAGAGGCTCCCGATAGCCGCCGAGACAGGTGAATAGAGCTCGAAGGGCTCTGGGGTACACCAGATGGTCTTAAGGCCCTTAGGAAGGGCGGAATGATGGACCTTCCACGTATTCACTGGCCAACGAGTGCGGCGCGGTCTTTGAGTGCATTAGTAGCTGTATGTGCAAACGGCGCCTGGGAAGCCGCGAGATATTACTTCAGCGTGGGATGAACAGAACTCCTTCGTTACACTTGGCTCTGTAGCGTACCACTGCCACCATGGCGACGTAATTAAAACATTTCTTCTGGAAAATTTAGGAAGGGAAGGCGTGACCGCATTTGATAGGTCGGCATTCGCAAACATTGATAATGGCGACTTGCTATTGGGCAGCACTCGCAATCTCTCGAAATCGCACAGAACATTCTGGAAAATGGGAGCCACAGTGTTGTAACAAGATTTCCTGTTGGGAAAATTAGAGATGGGGCCATAGACTACAAGGAGCAGAGGACACAAGATTTCACGCATTCGGGGCGAGACCTTTTTACTTCTCAGATGTACAGGGTGTTTCAAAAAGAATATACGTATTTCGAATGCATATATTTATTAAACTTTAAGACATAGGAATATGAAACTTTACACAAATATTTACGAACCTCTCAAGTTCGGGTTACAGATGTTCAATATGTCCTCCATCAGCGACACGAACAATATCACATCGATACTCAGATTACTCCCATACTTGGGTAAGCATGTTCTTCGTCACTGATGTTATGGCAGTACGGGTCTGGTCCTTGAACTCTTCCAGCTTGCGTGGAAATGGTGGTACATAAACGCTGTCTTTAACTAAACCCCACAGGAAGAAATCAGAAGCCGGCCGGGGTGGCTGAGCGGTTCTAGGCACTACAGCCAGGAACCGCGCGACCGCTACGGTCGCAGGCTCGAATCCTGCCTCGGACATGGATGTGTGTGATGTCCTTAGGTTAGTTAGGTTTAAGTAGTTCTAAGTTCTAGGCGACTGATGACCTCAGCCGTTAAGTCCCATAGTGCTCAGAGCCGTTTGAACCATTTGAAGAAGTCAGAAGGTGTCACATCCGGTGACAGGAGCCCAGCTGAGACATGCTAAGTCGCCGGCTCCTTGACGACTAATCCAACGGTTTGGTAGACTTTCATTCAGATATTCACGCACTTGGTGACTCCAGAGAGGGGGTGCTCCGTCTTGTTGAAAAATGTAGTTGTCTTCGTGCAGCCTCGCAAACAAACAGTTTCGTAACATAGCGAAATTCTGGTGACCTTTAACCGTGTTTCCATCAAAGAAAAATGGACCGAAAACAGATGATCGGGATATCGCACAAAACACGTTGACTTTGGGCGAATCTCTTACATTTTCAATCGGTGCATGTGGGTTCTGTAGGCGCCAAATTCGAACATTGTGTTTGTTTACCTGACCACTAACATGGAAAGTCGCTTCATCAATGAACACGATGCGTTGTGCGAAAGTGTTATCATTGTCAATAGCATCAAGAATCTCGTTACAAAATGCCACACGTTTGCGTTTGTCATCAGGACGCAGATCCTGTAACATCTGTAACTTGTACGGCTTCATAACCAACTGACGTCTCAAAACACGCCAAATTGTTGTTGTAGGCAGTTAGTTTTAACTCCCGACTGGCACGACGAGTTGATTTTGGAGGACTATGTTGGAAAGCAGTTTGAATTCGTGCAAAATTTTCTTCAGGAACACGAAAGCGGCCAGGACTCTTTCCTTTGCATACATATCCTGTATCTAGAAACTGTCGATACCACCTGCGAATGTTCCACCTATTCAGAGGATCAATTTGGTATCTCAACCTGAAACGTCTTTGGACTGTAATCACGGAACTGCACTTCGCAAACTCCAGAACACAACGTGATTTCTGCTGCGGAGTAGCCATTTTAAACATATGACGGTTACGAAACAAAACAGAAGACAGCTGACATCTAGCAGCTATTAATATAAACTAGATTATGTATTCGTTTCTCCAATAGCCGAGCTGAGGCGCAGCGATCTATATTTTGGACAAAATTAATACTTTGTAATACGTATATTCTTTTTGAAACACCCTGCATATTCTGGTTAGAGACTCCTGGTGAGCGGACTGAAGCAGTAAAACAGAAAAGAGACAGCACGCCAGAGTCCCACACCGCCTGTAATTTCGTCTCACCTCGAATCACCTTCTTTATGTATGTGTCGAAGCAATCTGCCGAGCGTCTAATGCTTGCAAGATAATAGGCGCTTATTTTGCAGAATAGTCAAACATTCACTTTCGGGGTTACCTCTTGGCCGTCACTTTGCTATTTGGGGTTCTCATTATGTTTATTGCTCTCACTAAGCTACCGATACAGTCATCACAATTAATTCAGCTCTGCGTTTAAATTCATTTAGGGCAGATCGTAATGTTTGTAATCACTTCAGACATTATCTTTATGCAGCAAATCCGCTCATTCCTTTTCCTATGATCTTCCATAATTGTATTTTGGATTTTAGTATCCACACTCATTTTCTCCGAATAAAATATTTGCTACACAATTTGTTCTCGCATATTATCCACAAACTCTGATGAATAAATTTATAACGTTTCAGAATTTTTGTCTCCATTGCTAATGACTGAACTGGTAATGTTTGTCAGGGCACACAGCTACGGTTCATATCTTGAGGCCATCCTACCTTCCGTTTCCTTGCGCACAAATCATTATCAAACCTCTGAACAACTCTGGGGTAGTTTTAAAATTCAGCGTTTTACAGATAACTGAACCTGGCGAGTGGTAGAAAAGACATCTTGGTATTATTGTATAAATAAACACCCTTTCTCGTTCCATTGAGCGTTTCCTAATGCACTGTAATTACCAGGCACTGAAATGAAATACCTGTCTCGTTATGACTCAATAATCGTGCAGCTTATATTACTACGACATATACAAATTTAAATTTCTTGAAATTCCGTAGGAGAAAGCTTTCAGTATTTTAAACACGGTGGTATATTCACAATATATGGCGTACTAAAAGACAATTATACCAGACAGTACAAGCAGAAGTGTCTCATGTGCTTTTCGTCTGCCAGCAGAATCAAGGTATTAGCCATTGAATGGACAGGTAATGAAGCCGAATATACACGAACTGTCTCATACTAGTATTTTATAATAGTTTATATTTTCTGCCTTGATCGAACTGCAACAGAATGAAACAAAAGGGGAACTTGTAGCAGAATTCAGAGCCCAGAACTGCAACGAGGCCACAGCCAGAGAGCAGGTACTGGTGACTGAACTGCCTGATCAGCTCATGTGCCGTCAAACCACAAGCGCTGTAATCAGGCCGTAGTCCCAAGTCGCGTAATGGACGCAACTTGGCCGACCTACTGCCGGTTACGTCACACCTTCCGGACATCGACACGATCCAAATGTTTCGACGCGACCTGGAAACACCGCTGCTACCGTAGAATTAGTAGGGAGAAGAATTATTTAACCACGGCCGGCCCAGCTCGCCATCGCTCGACCTGTTGGACAGTAAGTGACACCGTGTCAGTCGGAGCCGCCGCCGTAGCTCAGCCGTCACTGGGATGCGAACTAGGGACCTCTGCATGTTTGCCCGGCTCGGGCAGCCAACACGACGCCAGCCGCCCACCCCTGCTCTCCAGCCGTCTGTCCACAGATCGACCCCGGGCGACGCCACCGCCGCGCCACCGGGGACACCGCGGTCTGGAGTAAAGACAGAAGGCGCTGCTAGCTGGTCTTACTTCGCACCGCACCCGTAGCGGACCTCGTGCGGGGAGGCCACGAGAAATACGGGCCCCTGAACGAGCTTCTCGTGTCACACTAGTCGTCTCGTCCGCCACACTTCGCGAACGGTCGGTTCGCTGCAGAGCACACGGGAGATCAATAGGTAAATGAAAAATACCCACTAAAGGTCTTTACACTAGTAGTGCACACCTCTGAAATTGTGACACGAAATGTACTCCTGGGATACAGTGATGCTCAGTCATTTACTGGAGGAATTGCCTGCATATAGAATATTTTATAATGAAATTGGACTCCCATATACTAAACGCATTTTATTTCACCTCTGTCACGTAGTTTCTTAATCATTATTAGTATTGATACATCCAAATTTCAAGACTAAGTAAAAACTGACATGATAGCTTTCCTATGATGAAACTTATAAGTGATCCATATCTAATACTTTATTTGGATTTTAATTAGATGACGATGCTATTCATTTAACTAAGCGCACATATTACACAAATATTTTGAGGTGCTATCAATTATGCATATATCGACTAATTGATTATTTACAAACTCTAGGAATATGGACTACAGAGTTACAGGCAACTGACAGGCCTCTTCCGTTAGGACAGCTGTGTTCCAACAAAGACCGTTCATAACGTGGACGACTGTATTTTCTTCATTGCTGTTTGAAATTTGGCGGGCTGAACAGTTTCCCCATTGCCCATGACTTCTGCAGGAACATCAGCTCCAGAGTCACGTTCATCACGAAAGCTTCTTACGTCAGTTTCACATTTGAATTCTTCTAACAATGCTTCCTGTGTAACCTCTTCAGTCAGTAAAATGTCATTAGTACGTGCCATTTTCACATAAATATTCTTCACACTCGGAGACAGAATAGTTACATAACGTGCACTCCAGGCTCACAGTGACACCTTAAAAATATTTCTGTCAGATTAATCAAACAGCAATACCCTACAAATTCGGACGTCCGCCCGCTACTAGATTTCACTAAATGCTGCGGGCTTTGTATCTGCAGTGGGGCATGCACAGTAACGGACAAAAAACTCCAGGCTCAGAGTGACCCTGGTGTACATTCCTAGCGTTAACTGTGTCGTGTGCTATTGAGAGCTTGTCGCAGGAGACGGCTGCTGACACTCGTAAGACCTGTAGAGTCACGTGCTGTGACGTACGTGCCACCGCCTGTCTTTCTCGTGGGCCTCGCCTCGTGCGATGACTATCTCACCGTCGCCGAGTCAATGCAGCGTGACGATACTACGTTGTGTAAGGAGTTGTGCTCTATGTGCCACTGGCCGTCACTACGTCTGACGCTTAGCGTGGATTATAACGTGAAGAAGGGAATACACTTGAATGACTGTACTAACTGGATTTAATAACGGAAGACTTTTTTTGTGTTCATGGAGGAGTCAAGTGCAATTATTAAATTACTGGATTGTGCATGTCCACCGCTGGTCTATCTGTCGCTTTCCCACACGTCTCCTCTGTCTCCCAAGCCGTCTACGGATATTGCCACTCCCACAGGAAGACTCGAACCCATCTCGATAAGCAAGAACTGCCCATGTTTAGCTCTGGTTTCTCCGCAACTATCCGTGATCCGGCAGATTTTGGTACCAAACATTTTTCGGCATCCACCTGTTATAGAATGATCGATATTTCTTCCGATGAACGTTCTAGAAGACAGAACGATCGCTGAAATAGCAGTTGCGACAGAACCGGCTGAACCCCACCATCCTGCTTTTTATTCCTCATGTTTCATGTATTGAGATATGTATAAAATTTTAGCTATCTTTCTTTACAGAATTCCACGTAAAAGTTCTTGGATTAGACACATAGTATGCATATTATGGAAATGGTAGCAACAAATTCCCCTCAGAAAAATTTATTATTTGGATAATTTAGTTTGTTCTTCTGGTTGAAATGAGCTAATTGGTTTCGTCAGAAATGATGGCAATCAAAGGTTATTGCAATTATATAACTTCGTATATCAATCCGTAGGAAATTCTCACTAGCTAATATTTAAATTCAGAAGGAAAGGCCACTTTCAAATTAAGGAGCTATTTTTCCTCTTTTTTAGTAAAGTGTTTAAATTAAGTCAAACGCAATTATTTTAAAACATATTATTCATTAAAGATTTCATTTGATCCTAATTCTCGGTGTCGATTATAGCTAAACTACTGTAAATTTCCGGGTTATGTTAATATACTTCTGATCGACCGGTTTTTCTGAATAGATTGACACCCATAGTAATGAGAAAGGATCCTTAATTAAAAATTACTAAATTTTGAATACTAAAATTTTAACATACAAGGTGGATCCCATGGTCATAAACCCGGGATTACCTTTGCGTAGGAGTAAATTAGTGATGCATACTTTAACAGGTACTACTCATGAGAAATAACATACAATCAAAATATAAGGCAGACTCTGTGACAAATAAAAGGTGAACTTTTTGACCTATGGAATTTGTAAACTGTTGTAAATTAACGAAGTTCAGTAATATCCTGGAGCGTGTCCTTATAAGGCCCAAGCTAGTGTGATTTTCGGTCGTTCTGTTCATTTCAGTCATACTCTTCGGCTGGTATAGCTAGTCTGTTCTCCAGCGCAGCCTCGGGAACTATTCGAGTTGTATTTCCGTTCGTGCAAACCTGGCTGAGAGAACGTGTTTTACAACAATGAGCATTAGACAATTAAAAGATGTGTTCAATCATTTGAACAATGTTTTTGACTAGTACAGTTCTTTGACTTTTGGTACTTAATTGGGTGAGAGCAACTTTCATTCACTTCTTCTGTGCCGGGTGAAGTTTTACTTTTTGAAGAAATAAGAACTATTACGCTCCGCATATGTCCGTGCTAACTACCTGTTTGTAAACTTTATTAGAGACTGTAAGAGACCTGGTAATCACCGGTAGGAGCCTAGAAATGTGATTAAAGAGTGGTAAATTCCAATTCTGAACTTAAGAAGAAGCTATTGGCTGTTCATTTTAAGGATATTTCCTACACCAGAAGTATTAGGTGGTGATCCAGCGAAAATGCGTAGCTGCCAAGGCTAATTCCATAATAGGTAGGACAAGTTCACGTGACACAGTAAAATTAATCTTATTAATTAAGGTGGCTGTTGAGAAATGGAATTCTGTTTTAATACCAACTTAGAACAAAGGGAAAAGTACTAATAAATCGACTTGACCAGCTCGACAAGATATGGTAATTATCCTTTGCCCAGTAAGGTCCAAAGGTTGGCCTCTTTGTAAGTGAAGAAGGTATAACTATATACTCGATACAGAGACAAACATTAACGTAAACTGCGTCAGCACTTTGTGTCAAACGGGCACATTGAATCATGTAGTGATCAAATTAAAACTCCTTCGTTAACTTCACGGCAATCTCAAGCCAGACTATATACCCCCGCGGTGGAGAACTCTTTGTTTTGTGGTTAGCTTTGAAACTGAGTGAGGGATTTAATATTGGCACTGATGTCAACAGTGTTTACTTACAAATGCCTTTGATAACAAACGTTTCGGACGCGCGTTTATGAAATGTGAATGGTACCGAGTGCTTCTTACGTCGGTATTTCTGTGCATTTTATCTCCAGGGACGCTAATGGAAGGAGGGAGACAACGGATTGAATTAATTCAATCATCCTTTTAAAGTTTATGGGTATGTATGAAGTATATTATGAAATAGTTTATTATTAGGACAGTGTTTCCAGAAATTATGACACTTACAAAATGATCAGTGTAAGCAGCGGTTATCCTATGTAACAGAGGCTTGAAACTGTCTTCCCTGTTGTTCAAACCAACGCTCGTCACGCATATACTCTGATGTTTAGAAACTGTTTTTGTTGTTTAACTGTGTTATAGTACTTCTTGTAATTTGGTACCACGGTATAATCTCACTGCAATATGGAATTGCTTCTTATACTAGAACAGGCATCGATAATTTCCCGATAATATACTCATCTTCCTCACAGTATCTTTTTGTACTTACTGTAATGTCGAAGTAAAACGACAGTTTTCAATGTTTATGAACCGTCAAAATCACAATGGCCCTATTGTGTAGTCCTCATTTTCAACTCGCACCACCAACTCTGTGGAACAACAACAATTATACAGAAGGCATAAACTTAGTAGACTGATCAGAGCGAGATAAACTACAATTTGTATTTGATACTAAGCAGAAGCTAGCCTTCGAATCTGCAAGATGGAGGAAGCTGTGTAATTCTGACTTAAATTTTTAACCACAGCACACAACTAAGCCACGTTGTTAAAGAAGTGCACGACAACTTCACCAAATCTCAACATTGACCAATTTTTATCATACTAGGCGTAACCATTCCCATCAATTGTTCCCTTCCCCTTCCTAGATGGAATTTTAGAAAGGTTAACTGGAACAAATTCTGCGAACTATTGGAAAATGACATCAAAAATAAAGAGTTACGAAAGACTTGAAGCCTTAGCTCTGCCAAGAAACATATCACCAGACGAGTAACAAAATCCTATATTCTTTGTTGGAATGAAGAATGACAAAGATTGTACGATTCATATGAACTCAAACGAGGCCTAGATTTAATAAACAACTGTCAGAAGCCTTAACAAAGCAAGAACAGTTTGATGGAAAGAAACACGGGAGAGCCGAGACTTTAAACACAGCAGCTGAACATTATACCTTACTGCGCAAAATGGAAACTGGACAAAAAACATCCACCGTTTCTGCTGACTCCCTTGGGCCAGAAATCATAGTCAAAAGAATTGAACATAAATCTAAGACCACCACTGCTAAGACGCAAAACAGAGAAGTGAGGTATGTAATTAGGGACATCCGTAAAAGCCACCAACAGCTCTTTCCTTTATGGACCTTATCAGAACGGAAGGCCTCAATACTGCAATCAGTTTTAACAAATCGCAGAAAAGCTACATGGCTAGACAACATATACCCTGAATTCGTTAAACATATGGGTCCAAACACACGACAGTGGCTTTTAAATCTTTACAGTGGTGTCCTGCGAAGAGGCAAGTTACCAAAGCCTTCAGAGATGAGCAAAGTTGTTGCTATTCCTAAGCCTGCGAAAAACATTACTGTGCAAGAAAGCTACAGACTAACGGCACTTTTAAGCATATAAATTTTGGTCGCAGATGCGAATATGGACAACCACCAGCTGTAAGTGTAGCTGTAGCCGCTGCATGCTGGTCCGAAGGAATATTGAATCGTAATTCGGAATAACAAGGCACTGCAATATCGTAAATATAGCACTTTTAAGAGTTTGCTTCGAGATAGTTGAAAAAATACTTTATGTGTGTCTAATAGCATAGCAACAGAGCAAGCTGGTTTTATGTTGGGAAGAAGCTGTTGCGGTTAGGTCCCTCGCTCACAACCTACATGGAGAGAGGATTCCAACAACAACGCAAGACATCCGCTGCGGTTATTGGTTTAAGTTCAGCCTATGACACAATTTTATAAACGGACTGCTACTCACGGTATAACAGCTCCTGCGTCGAAAATTTTTTCTTCATCTACTCAACGAGATGTTCAGTGACAGACTTTTCCAATTACACTTTAGTGGAATGTGAAGTATTTACCACAACGTACAATATGCCCTGCTACAAGTATCTGTACTAGCTCTTCTAATGTGCAATACATACATCTCAGATATACCACCAACACCATATTGGAAACTAATGAATGTGGATGATATTGCTATCTATACCCACAGTTCGAGCTTTGCCCAAACCGAGGATGTACTGACAGGAGACTTTGGCATAATTAGTAAATATTAAAAAAAATGGGGACTCCAGCCGAATCCAAACAAAACAGAAATCACGTTGTTTCATCTTATATGATAGTCTCACTGAAACATAGTCCACACCCTGCGTACTTCTATGTCACCTCAACATAACACTCACCTTCAAACAACATTTGAAAAAATTATCGTAACAGATCAAAACTAGAACTTACTGATTCGGAAACTGGCCAGTACGCCGTGTGTTACTACCGCCGAAACTATAGGAGTTGCCATTGTACACTCAACAGCAGAATACTGTGCCTCTTTCTGGATCAATAGCTGCCATAATAACCTTACCGACACACAGTTAAACAAGGCAACGGGAGTCATAGCTGAAACCATTAGAACAAATCCGCTCCAGTGGCTTCTATCAGAACAAGACGACTGGCAGTCCTCAAATCGCAGTTGGGAAAATGTAATGTCATACCGATGCAGATTTCCTTAAAAGGAAGAAAACGAGACTGAAGTAAAGACATCCACCCGTAGAAGTTGCCAACCAAATAAAGGACTTCAGCATCAATAGTCACTGAACGTTATTTAGGCAATATCAGTATGTCACGTAACTCCATCCTCGTGACAGATCAAACTTGGAAGATACCATGATTTTGCCTTGCCAGAAGACAGTGGTGCAACGACAACAGGATTCGCACAGACCATGGTATCTGCAATAATAGCCTGACTCAATGGGGATCTTCAGAATGCTCCCGACGTGGAGCTGAAGAGCAAACAGTAGCCCATCTGGCCCTGATTTTCACCTATACATCCTTCGGGGGTGCGTTACAAGGTATCAGTGACCTCACCACCGAAGCATTGATGGTGACCTGCGTTTCAGATAAACATGTGCAAGCTGTAGTAGACAAAATAAATATATGTTCCATTAGCTTATATTTTCAATAGTTATTGTAATTTTTAATTTGTTTGTCGCAATTTGTGTAATCTCGTTCAGATATATAGCCCTTTCAAAAAAGTTGTTCATATTACGTATATCACGAATTTTGTCTTAGATGAGACGACACGCCTTTTGTAAATATCTATAGGCTACGCTGCACAGCACAGGTAACTGACGTGTGACGACAGTAGTGTTAAACAAATTTCATTGCGCGAGGATCATTTCTAAAGTACTGCTACTGAGGTTTTGTGTTGATCTATTACATTTGAGGCGAATGTTGGTTGTATTGCAGCGGGGTGAGGGTGCAGGGGGGAGGGCGAACCTTCCGGCCAACATATTCTTCATTTGGCTGTCGTGATACAAATAGTGGCAAGAGGACAGAATAACGAAGTGCATATTAATGAATTCTTTACTGCAGCACAAACTGCACCCATTCGTATTCACAGGCTATTGCTATGGAGAGGGTATAGCGAATGAGTACAATAACTTCTCAGTGAGGGTAGAACAAACGGGCAAAGCAAGGGACTCTGAGCAGGCTTCTACTAAGCTATCACAGAAAGCGTCCTGATCGACTTATTTTTGCTTCAAGTATCATTTTTCTTTTGCTCTCCAACATGCACCGCAGTTAGCAAAAGTTTTCATCATATGCATTTAGATGCATTTGTAAAGGATAGTGAGTAGTCACTGCCGTTTACTGTTCCTTTTCGCTTGTTATAACTTACGATGTCAGCGGAGGTTAAAGTCAAAACCTTGACAACACATTTAGTACTCAATTTATCTGGCTTTTAGAAGCTAAATTTTTCTTGACCTGCATTAGGTTTATCTGTATGTATGCACTTCACATAATTTTAGCAAAACTCCGTGTTACAGGTAACCCCATATAAATTCTAGTGCATCTGAATTTTGAACTCGGTGCTGTGTTGTTGTGTGGTTACTTGTTTTTGATAAAAACATGAATTTTTTTCTTATTTATTCATTACTCATGTATCGTGGAACCATGTGAGCGTAAGCTGCTCGGCCATGGAACGCCTTTCCACCTAGTAAACAGAATGCTCTTAAAAATTTCAAATGAAAAATTATAAATATTAAAAACACGAATGAAAATGGCCTCGTGCAGTAAATTACACATTAAAATTTTAACTGGTGTGAGGAATCCTCGCACAGAATAGCAGGAGTTACACAGCATCTAAAAATATGGTATTGTCCACTCTATTTTTTTCAGTTAAATGTGAAGACCATGGGAAACTGACTCTGAACAACGTCCAGTACAATGATTAAGAAAGTATTTTCTTCGTGCAAATCATGTTTGGCTCTAGTATTCGCTAATAATGGCGTGTAACGAGGGCCTCCCGTCGGGTAGACCGCTCGCCTGGTGCAAGTCTTTCGATTAGACGCCACTTCGGCGACTTGCGCGTCGATGGGGATGAAATGATGATGATTAGGACAACATAACACCCAGTCCCTGAGCTAGTATTCGCTAAGTGAATGCTGCAGTTAGTTTGGAATGAGTCCACGTTATCAACCGCAATAATATCGTTAGTGGCCCAAACAAATTGAACGCAAATATTCTAGTGAGTAATAGGGCGAATCTTTTGTGTACACTGATAACTTTTGCGATACAGTGATGTAGCCGAAGTCACGCGCCACGATTAAGCAGGCGGCAGCTACAGCGTCAGATTTCGCGCGCGGTGACAGAGACGCGGAACAATAGCTTTCGTTATTCAATATAAAAGTTTTGACCATAATTGGTTCATTTCAACGATAGTAACTTATGCAAAAAACAATTACAGGACCAGGTGGTCACAGAACAGCAATTTTATAATAACTGTAAAATAAGAAACATGAAGTGATTGTACACAATTTGTTGTCGCTTTAAACTACAGATTGAGTTTACGTAAAATCGTGACGGCTCGGTCGCACATTCATACTTACTTAGAACATCACACAGTTTTGGGTTGGCGTAATTTGGATTATCTGTATTAATCCGATTTGTGAGAAAATGGTTGATGCGTGAGGAAATCTCGATAGAAATGGTGTGACCAACATTAAAAGAAAAAAAAAAGCGTTATAGAGAAATGAAGGTCTCTTCTTTGTCAAGGTAATTAAAAATGAAATTATGGCTTAATCTCCCAGAAAACAATAAAAAATTAGAATAGTGTGGTCATGGAGGGATCTGAAGTCTTATTCTTTTAATGCAACTTCAATTTTTCAGGCAGTAAGCCAAATTGCTCTATGTGTGCTTTACAGAAGGCTGGTAGAGTAAAACTCATGTGTTTCCCATTTCCACGTCTGAAACCAGGCAAAACAAAAGTAGAGTGCAGAGAACAGAGAGGTGCGTGATGCCTGTTCTGCTCCTAGTGTGGCGGGAGCTTCCCTCTGCAGAATCTTTGTCATGTCGGCACCGGCGACCATCTCCTTCTAGTGCCATCAAGGGACGTATACAAGCGGGGCGGCTCCGTCTTGTTGGCGCCGTACAATAGCACCCCCAGCGGACAATTTCTGGCAGAACGTTCCTCAGGAGCACCAAGTCCGAAAGTGCGGGTGAGTCGCACAGGCCCATCTGCGCACGCTCCTTCTCTCGAGGCTACGAACTAGGCCGACAGACTTGGCAAGTGCGCTAAATATGTCACAGCTGTAACTGATCTAAAGAGAGAAGTGAGCAGCGAGAGATGACCACGTAAGAGTGAACTCCATGAGTGGACTGTGTTTGTCTATATTTTCTGTATTAATGACCTAGCATTAGAGTTTCGCTCTACGAAAATTACGGTTCGGTCGTTTTGGTAAATGGCGTAGTAAATGGTAGAATTGCCGGTATCATTGGTAGGGTAAATGAATGTGGAAGAGACTTGGAGTCGATGACTTCTTTCTTTTTTGTTTGTTTTGCATATGATTAGAACCCCACATCATTCAGTGTTAGTCATTATGGATTCTATATCCTTACGTAATACCAATTGCATTTTGTAAGTAATAAAAAGTAGTTGATAGCGTAGCTTCTGCGCTATTATGTAGCCAAAGCAATTTTTTAAGAATAAATTTCAGTCGTCAGTTGCAAATAAATTTTGTTATAATTTACAGGTTTCGACAAATCAATTTGTCATCTTCAGAAGCCTACAAAATTACGGATATTAATAAAATTTATCTACCAATGATGACTGAAAAATAATACTACACTTGCTTAAAATTACAGCCACGAATAAAATAATCAAGGCAATTAATTTTGATGCAAGTACAGTTCACATGCACAAACATCTAAAATCTATATTGCTATTGTTGTTTTTTGTACTCAGTAGAAAGTTCTCCAGCATGATTAAAGGCAAGAGTTCCTTGTTGTTACTGATAAGTGCGAGCACTGGTAATGAATAGCAAAAACATGCTTTAGATAAGCTCGACGAAGTATTGAAGAAATGTTTGATACATTTTTGCTTTGATTTTTTTAAAATTTTACCTTCTTTGAGGGAATTACGTTTTCTAGCTCCGTATAATAAATCTGTATTGTTTTTAATTCGTACTACAATACCCCTGTGTTTCACGTTACAAATCAACAATTTTCGAATAAAATCTGAATTAAATATTGATTATTTTATTTTGCTGTAAATGCCGTTTATTTTTAGGTAATAAACAGAAGAATAACTACGTAGAACATAAATGTACCATATGTTACGAGGCCCTTTACATGTCTCCGCTCAATTTCTAGACGGTTCACAGCTTCCGGTTTCTAGGGGTTCTAGTAAGACACTGATCGCATACACAAACAAAGCGATCGTAATGACGTAATGCTAGATAGGTATGCAACACATCTAATGTACAGGTAACCCGATTATGATCTGATCAAAACTATAAGGAAATCTACCGTAGTCCAGGCTTACTTGTGGTGGTCTACAGTAACCGACGCTAGTTTTACAACTCTGTCTAGGATACAATATTTCTTCTCTTCTCAGGAGACCAATTAAAGGCACAAGATAGTGGTATCATAGTCATTCATAAATTTTTAACTGACAGTCGGCGATTGCCCTTAAATGCATACACAAATGAAACATATTAACAAAGTTACAATCGAAGTATGCTGCGTTAACCTGCTATACTTGAGTAGACTTCCTGTAACTTCCGTAATTCGCTTCAGTCGAATTTTTGGAAGTTTCCTTCCGCGAGGACAATTCTTTCTTTCACTGTAATTGAAACTGAGCCAGTATTAGCTCTTGAGCGTGAATGTTATGACAGATACGTGGTACTTCAAAAGGTAAGTCACATGTTATCATGACAGACTAACTTCTACTGAACTACTACGGTTCACCGTGACACAGTTACATGACAAATTCTTCAACATAGTTGAATGGAAACAATGGTCGGGATGTTTTATCAATTGTTTAATTCGACGACAGTAGAAATCCACTCCTTGGTCAGGCAGTATTCAAAGGCTGTGTGAACGCCGTCATGTTGGAAAAATCTGTGATTGCTGTGAATCAGTTCCTCAGTTCCCTCTACATTGTTGTTTACGGTCGATGTCGATAGCATCACTTCCAGATCAATATCACCGTCTGTTCGGACTTGCACCAGAATTTCACGTTGAATCTATGTACAATATGTGGGTTTTGCCCACAAGAATCATTCTGTACCGAGTAATTGAGCTTTGCAATACATTTGCAGTTGCCACGCCATTTCATTCGCACAATACAATGCACTGTTAACCGTATGGCAGTAAAACTGTGCCTGAAGCGAGGCTAGAGCACGTACTCTGTTCTAACATTGCGCCAGTCTTGTTGCTCAGTGGTCTTAGCGTGGGACGAAATGTATAACTTACGTTCTGAAGTCACGCGTACCACTTGACACAATATGTTACGTTTGTTTCCTAACATTCGGATGATGGGACATACCCGAACGAAGTTTTTGTATGTCCATCCTTGGGACTGGAGGTCTGGGGAACCTCGGCCGTTCACTTATGTAAGAAAATAAAACACCTACTGCCATCCTTATGATGTCATTTATTGTACGGCTACCAGTTTCAGTGATTCAGTGCACCATCGTCAGGCGTTCACAGATGCTATGGGGTTAAAGCCATCCGTATACATGATGAATTAGTGGCCAGCATCTATAATTGGTTTTCACAGACTTCCTGTAACCGCAATGTTGTCTCTTCAACCATCAATTATCAAAAAATTAGATGGTTGGAGGGACTAAATATCTGTTACAGGCAGGCTGCAAAAACCAGTTTTAGCCGTCGGCCGCTGATGCACCATGTATACGGATGGTGTTAACTGCATAGCATGTGCCAAGGCCTGAAGATGCTGCACTGAAGCACTGAAACTGGTAGCCATACAACAAATGATATAAGGACGGCTGTAGGTGTTTCGCTTTTTTACGTACCCGAATCATGTCAATATACACTGCGCAATACAATTAAAGCACAATTTTTCGAAACACCATGATTGTTACACATTGCGGCGTAGAAGTTTGAAAGTGTCTCTAAGATACCTTCCTCTGTAATGGTGCACAAGCGCGGCTCCCTGCGACGTCATTCTCGCGCTCGGCTGCGATTCAAACAGCAAAGTAACACATGCGAAGAAAAGGCCAGAGTTCGGGACCTCATGTGAGGTGTAGTGTGTGTCAGATTGACTCCATAATTCACAAAAATTCTGCCCAAAGCCACCGTTGACGTGCTACGTGATGGGAGGGTCATCACATTCCTTCTTACCCACATTTTACCCATTCTTTTGACACCTCTGTGATGGAGCTTAGAATCGCTCCGTCCAGTGTTAGAAATAACGCCGCGTCCTTATGGGTAACCGAGGAACACATTTCAGACATATCGCCGCTGAGAACAGACACAAAAAGGCTACAAGGGTTGGCCTTAAGGGCGTCAATGAAACCATCCCTTTCCCTCAGGCGTTGATTCCCATACATTTCGCGCTCGAAAACGATAGTTCGCAACAGGACGACGTTCTGGGTAATATTTGACGCTTCTGACACCCCTGGACGTTTCAAACTCTCTCTATGAACATCGTGGGCCTGTAACTCCGTTGGTCATAAGCCCGCCACTTTGGAGTGCGACCACAGTTTTTGCTCTAGTGTACAGTGTGGAACCACTACAGGGCGTTCAAATTCATTCGATGCACTTTGAACGCGATCCAAAGCAGCAATTAATGTTTATGCTATTTAAGCCCTCCTTTTCTGTGACCTCGTATAGCATGATTATGGAGGGGTGTTACATTGACAAGTCCATGAAAAAAACGTCAGTGTCCCTCAAAGACCCCCAGTTCGGCAACATCCACTCAGGTTTCTTAATTACTTTAAAATATACCTATACAGAGAAAACCCTTGAAAGAGTCCTGGCTGCCTGCTTGTAAGCGTTCAGAATTGGGCGGATGTCGAGGGGTTGCCTGCCTGCAGGGGCCTAGGAATTTCATCACAGGTTTTCTCTGTACAGGTATTTTTTTAAGTGATCACCAAATGTGGGTAGATGGCACTGAAGGTGTTGCAGAACTGGAGGGCCTTAGAGGGACACTTTGCTATTTTATTCAGCGAAGTGTCAATGTGACAAATCTCTGTGATGACGCTTCAGGAGTATGCAAAACAAGGGGGCTTAAAAGCAGTCACCATTTGCTGTTTCAGATCGCGTTCAAATTTCGTCGAATGATTTTGAACTGTCCTTAGTGGTTCCATAGTGTACACCAGAGCAAAACTTGCGGTTCTACATCTACATTGATACTCCGCAAGCCACCCAACGGTGTGTGGCGGAGGGCACTTTACGTGCCACTGTCATTACCTCCCTTTCCTGTTCCAGTCGCGTATGGTTCGCGGGAAGAACGACTGTCTGAAAGCCTCCGTGCGCGCTCTAATCTCTCTAATTTTACATTCGTGATCTCCTCGGGAGGTATAAGTAGGGGGAAGCAATATATTCGATACCTCATCCAGAAACGCACCCTCTCGAAACCTGGCGAGCAAGCTACACCGCGATGCAGAGCGCCTCTCTTGCAGAGTCTGCCACTTGAGTTTATTAAACATCTCCGTAACGCTATCACGGTTACCAAATAACCCGGTGACGAAACGCGCCACTCTTCTTTGGATCTTCTCTATCTCCTCCGTCAACCCGACCTTGAAAGGAGTATGGTCACGTTGTTTGGGATTTATGGCCAACGATGCCCTTAGAGAAAGGCTGAAGCGTCCGTGGGGTCCCAACAGTGCCAAAGATTGGCAAGAACGTCATCTTGTTGCATACCGTACAGAATTGTCGTTTTCGACCGCGAAATGTGTGGGAATCAACGTCTGAAGGAGTGGTTTCATTGACGCCCTGTATACCACCACCTGTGACCTTTTCTTATCGATTCGGGGCATTGGTGTGAAATGTTTCTCTCGTAAACTCGAAAGAAACTGATTTCAACGCTGGACTTTGCGATTCTAACATCCATCGCGGAGGCATCAAAAGAAAGGGTGAAATGTGTGTAAGAGAGGGTGCAACCACCTTTATCATCATGTGACACGTCAACAGTGGCGTTTGGAGTAATTGTGTTGAAATATGGAGCAAATGGGACATCATTAATCCTTCTTTCACGTTACATGAAATTCTTATATAAAAGATGTTTCTGCTATTCGTTAACAGATTTAAGACTTATCAATAATAACAGGAAACTCTTGTCTTTGATCTTGTTTATGGCTCTGAGCACTATTGGACTCAACTGCTGTGGTCATAATTCCCCTAGAACTTAGAACTACTTAATCCTAACTAACCTAAGGACATCACATACATCCATGCCCGAGGCAGGATTCGAACCTGCGACCGTAGCGGTCGTGCGGTTCCAGACTGTAGCGCCTTTAACCGCTCGGCCACTCCGGCCGGCTTTGATCTTGTTAAAGAGCCTTCTATTGAGTACAAAAAAGGACAATAATAATATATATTTTTCATGTCCACGCATTTAAAATGTACTTGAATGAAAAGTAATTTTCAAACGTGATCTAAGACAATACACAGCACAGAAATTACGCCATCAACTAATTTCTATTACTTACAAGAGGCAATTTTTATTTTGTAAGTATATAGGATATACAATGCACTGACCCTGAACAATGTGCGGTTATAATTATGTGCAAAACAAACAAAACAAAAAACAAAGAGAAGTCATTGGCTCCCAATTTCTCTCTCACGCATTCACTTTTGTTTCCCTACCACTACGGGTAATACGATTTACTACGTCATTTACGTATTGTACCAAAACGACGGTACCGCAGTTTTGTTAGAGCGCAACTCTACAATTAATACATGGCACTGGTGGAAAGACTTCTGATCAGGATCTTTACGGCACCAGCTGTCCTACCGTTGTCAGCCAAATACTGACAGTGAAAGTTTCATCTACCACCAGGATTCGAACTAGCTTACCTTCGAGTCGATCACCACCGCACATGCGTGTGTCGTTAGCGACCTTTTTTATGTTCCAGTAGTCTACTTTATTGATTTGTTTTTCGTTCCAGCAGTCTACTTTATCAATTTGTTTTTCATTCCAGCAGTCTGATTTTTTAATTTTTTTTTTTTAAATTCTGTCTTCTCAAAAGTAGAAGAGGAATCAAAACACTTTTTAGAAGGAAACGACTAAAACTGAACAAAATCCACAGTTATTTAGAACGATATCATTTACCAGGCATTCTTTAATCAGGAAATGATACGTGTTCTGGAATAACTAAGGAAAAGAGGAAAAAAAGAATCGCCGCTGGTGGGTGAGTATAAGAGCAATCCTCTCCAGACCTTCTGCCTCCGGGCACGTCGTCTTCTAGAACTGGGGAAAATAACCTTTTCGTCTTGGTCACCGTATGCCTCTTCATTGTGTTTAACATCAGCTTCTTATTCCCGGGATGTTCCAGCTGTGCGTGGGATCTCGAAACTCAGTACCCAGGAAATTAGGAAAAATTGTTAGTATTTCGGTTCACGCGCAATCGTCGTATCTCGTTCATACAAACGGTTTCAGATGTCCAGCACATTCTTGAGGCCGTCGCGAAGCAGATAATGCACCGCTTGGGTTTGTAGTCATGTCACCGCGTTTGTGTTGGGTTCGGGGTAGAACGTTGTGTTCGGAAAAAGAACAATCGTAGGCTCAATAGCTCTTTATCCTACGCGGAGAAGGAAGGCAGTCATCTTTATCACTAGATGCTACACTTCCACAGAGGCGCCGCACATAAGACGATGGGAGCCGTCGTCTCAAACATAACATACCTGGTATAATGGAGAGGTCAGCATGCCGATGGCGTGGAGGCGAGATCCGGTGACTACCAGGTACCGCGTTGTTCATGTTTCTGTGTCAAAGGTGGTATGGTAAATTGTCCGCCATATCACGTGCAGTGAATTGTGTCGCGCCGTGTTTCCGCACGTTTGGTGGGGTGCCTCTTCGCGAGTATTCAGTAGCTGTCGCCGGTCTATTGACCGGTAGATCTGTCATAAAGTACGATAATCAAGAAACAATCTCTGATCTGATGAAATGATTGGGCAACGTTCTTCACTATCACCGGCGCAATTCGAGAAGCTGGTGACATTTTATCTATCAAGAATCCCGATAGACTTGACTGTTGTCTACCTCATATTTTTAACACCGCGCAAAGATAAAGCGCCACCTTGCAATCGTGAACGTGTACGAGCCAGAGATCTCCTCTACCATTGGGTAGGGTCAGGGCATCGCATTGGATCTTGAAGAGTATTCTTACACTGATGAAGGATCCAGACGCTGCCAGTATGCGTCGAGTGATCATCTTCGGCATCGGAAGAATCTGTGCGTAGTGGGAACTACGTGAAGCTAAGTTTGTATTTACATAGGCAACCCGCCGAATCCTGTCTAAGGCGCTCATGCCGTTCGCTCTGTCACCATTCCTGACGGCTTGGAGCAACCGCTTGAAGTTGATCACCGCCGTGCGTCGTACATCATTCGTCAATACAATCCCCAGACACTTTATACTGTCCCGTATCTGGAAGGGTGCAACGCAGTCAGCAGTCAGTTTAGTACCAATATTCAGAGAGACCGATCTACCCACATTCTTGCGGTTACCCATACTGGCACCGTATCTGTTGATCCAATGCAATGTCGCATTAGTGTCGTTGCCATTCTGGACCACCAGTAATAAGTCATCTGCATAAACCTTGCACTGGAAAGTGTCTCCCCGTATTTCAAGTCCTGTCAAGCGTTGGCGAAGGCCGCTGAGAAGTCGTTGAAGGACCAGTACATAAATGATCATGCATAAGGGACATCATTGTCGGATTGATCTCGTAATAGTAAGTGGCCCTACTAACCAGACATTAACAAGTACTTCAGAGGTGGCTCTGTGCAGTAACCGCTTCACTGTGGTGATGTAGGGCGTGGGAACTTCATTTGCTTCTATACCTCCGTAATGTAGGTGTGGCAAACCCTGTCAAAGGCTCGATAGAAATCTGGATATTAGAGCTTCGTGTAATGGATATGCTACCGTCAGTGCGATCGAATCGGGTATTCGCCGATTGTCGCCTGGATGTTGCTATCACCACCGAAGGAATTCTAGTCAAGTGACGCCATGTCATGCAATATTCAAATAAGTCGTGCCGCCATCAATCTGGTAGAAATCTTAAATTCACAGTTAAATAACGATAGTGGACGGTAGGTTCAAATGGTTCTTAGCACTATGGGATTTTACATCTGAGGTCAGCAGTCCCCTAGACTTAGAACTACTTAAACCTAACTAACCTAAAGACATCACACACATCCATGCCCGAGGCAGGATTCGAACCTGCGACCGTAGCGGTCGCGCGGTTCCAGACTGAAGCGCCTAGAACCGCTCGGCCACTCCGGCCGGCTGGACGGTGGGCTCTGAGTCTAGTGCCACCTGAATGCTTAGGTATTGGGAAGATCAGCCCCTCTACAAAGACAGGCGGAAGTAGCACGTCTCGGGGACATTATAACACGGCGGATTTCAAAGGTCCGATAAACTCCGAAGGTATACCGTCTGGCCCCGGGGACTTATTGAGCGCCCCTTGCCTATAGCTTCTGCCACTTCGTTCTAGTTAATTTTCTCCCGTAGTATGGCCTCCGCCTCTTGATCGAGCGTCCAAAAGAACGTGTGACTAAACGTCTTATAGGGCCATCTTCTCGTGTCCTTCTTCGGTGTATAATCGGGTATAATGGTCAATGAAAGTATTTGTTGTGCCATTTGGTGTCACCAGATGTGGTCAGTGGTAAGCATTAGGACTTTGAGTGGCCGCGTATATTAATTAATGACATGGTGCATCGATGAGTGTTCGTTCGCGACACAAAGTAATGTCCTCGCACGGACCGCTGCTCCTTCCATATGAGAACACATAAAAACAATGATTTTTACCTAGGCTCGTTGTAGCACCACCTGTAGATGAGGAGGGGGAGACTCTTTGGTAGACTCACGTAATATTGTGAAACAGAAATTTAAAGCTCGCCGTCTTCACAGGAACGTTTGCACTCCAACACAATCAGTTCTCGCTGTTTTGCTGGATTGGTACATTCCAACCTCCAAACTAATGTCGTAGGGTATATTCGTCGACGTCCTTCACAATATTGCCAACTTTCTTGAATAGCTTCGCTACATTTTGGTGCTTAAAGGTGGCCAACATTCATTTTCCGTAGACTGCGGCTTCGCGTCGCCTCTTGGCTGTGGAGGGCGATCGTCAGATATATATTATTCAGTCGGTGAAGGCCGCTGGCCATAGTTCTGTATCATGAATGAGAGGTTGGCGGCAAGTGATGTAGACGCGATCGATGCGGTTGGCTGGCGGTGTGACTAGTTACGTATATAAATCCGGTTCGGTCACCATGGACGTGTTCCCCCAAATCTACTAACTGCAGATCTCGTACAAATGTTCTCAATTCTGGACATGGGTTATAGCGTGGGAACTAACCCTTTGGCTCCAGCACACAAGTGAAGTCGCCAATGAGGATGTAATGACCGTGCCCTCCCAGAAAGAGCGTGGCTAATTCTTCTGCGAGGAATCGTGATTGTTCTCTTCGTTTTTCCGTGCCTGAGGGCGTGTAGATGTTGGTAGGCCGCACTCCAACTATTGTTATAGCCGCTCTACGTGCCCATAGTAGATAGGTGTCGTCCTCCGCTACGATACCTTTTTTAAGGAGTATCGATATGCCACTATTGGTTTATGAAGCTGATGACATCAAGTTGCTGTAACTATAGAACGATGGGAATTTATCGATGTGTACTTCTTGCAAAGGAGCGATTACTATATCTGCCGCAAGTAGCATGTCTTTGAGTAGGGTCGCCTAGAACCATGATAGTACTGTATTGGTATTAATGGATGCGATGCGGAACGCCTGTTGACGTTCTACATGTCGTGGGGCGTGAATGTTAGGCGAACGTCCTTGTCGGTGAGGTCTCCGTCGGTGGCGTCAGTGAATTGACCATCGTCAGTAACAATGTGGGCTCTGTAGGCGGTTTCGCCTCAGCCGGGACATCTGCAGTTACAGGCAGCTGGATTTCCTCACTGTCATCGGTCCAGTTCTGCCAAGACGAATCCTGTGGCCAGACCTTCTCAGTATCAGCTGTTATGGCCATGTCTTCCTCTACTGTGTCGAGTTCTAGGATTTTCTGGTACTCTGCCTGAAAGGTCTCGCTGGTGTAGAGAGCACCATCGCATTCGGTGGTGTGCAGTGGTCGTCATTGGAGACCCAACACTCTCTACTGTGGTGTCGTCATCCTTTGTCTGTTCGCATTCATCTTCTCCCGTACGAAGAAAGCAGTCTTTCGATGGTGTGTGACGTCTTTTCTTTCGCCGCTTTGGTGACCTCTGTTTTGTGCTGTCGTACAGCCATATCCATATCGGCCTGCTGTTATGAAGCCCCGTTGTCTTAGATGTTGGGGACAAGAGCAGCCGTTGTTTCCAACAGCTGGCCGATTTCCATATTCACCTATGTTCCTGCGACATGAGACTTCTGTTGCAGCTGCTCAGCGGTGCTCCCTCGCCTGACTTCTTGGACGTATCGTCATCCACCTGTGTCGACTGTGTCCTGGGATCGTCCGCCATTTGGTACTGCGGAAAGCGCAACGGGGAATCCTTCCGGAAGCTGGCAATGTACGTACGAAGTATGGATGCTGTCGTGAGTGTGAGTACAGCTTCACCCGTCGATATTTGAATTATCCTCCTTTGGACATACTCTGGACTCTAACATGGCCCTCCTTGCTACAACCCAAGCAGGTCCTGGGCTGCGCATCATAAATTTTTATCTCTCTACGGCCACTATTAAGGAGCTTAGATGGGACATGCCGTGTAAGATCGATCCGAACTTGCCTCACCCCGTTAAGAACTGGGTACATCTATTCCCATATTGCCATCAGAATGTTTGAATTTTAACCCATTCTTATGGTCACATACAATTTTATCACATTCTGTGTGGTTAGATGTCTATCTGGTCCAATGAATCTGTTTTAATCTCTTCCCCTACCAATCGTTTGATTTCGAAGGGTTTGGGTAGCTCGAAGCCGTAATCTAAGCTGATCTTGATGGTTGACTTATCATATGAGTGAGCCACGTTGAGTCTATAGCTTAGTACTCTCAAGAAAAACAAGAGGTAAACAACCCCACACGCAGACATAAACAGAGGTCTGTGTCGCTCAGCCGCTGGTGGCGAAGTGACCCCGGCTGCGGAGGCGAGGAATTAAGGGTGGCACGTCCAAACACAGCAGATGGTTTTCGGCATCCTGTAACGTCTCCACGTCGACCTATCTTACTACACTTTCCATACAATCGACCGGGACACACACACTACTTTACTACCTCGACATCTGTCAGTGTTGGATGGTTAGATGACCCCATGTACCAGTTCTACACGATCTAAAACGTTCCAAAGAGACCGTGTGCTCTTTTAAAGGGCTCACTTAATATTTTGTACTGTGAATGTACTATAATTATTATATGTATACTCATTTTTCGCAGTTTCGTACAGTTTCACTTGAAAATATCTTAAGCCCAAAATTGTGAACGCAGATTTTACAAATGAATAACTTTAAAAGTCGAAGTCAGCAATGACGATTTTTGAAAATATTATGCGGCTGTGAATCCCACCCAAGAAAAGATAAACGGAATTATAGACGTCATTGGTGAACGATACCTTTACAGTACAGAATTATAGCTGCATTTAGATGAATTTGACAGGAAATACACAAAACAACAACACCAGGGAAACAAATTGACAACACAATAATATCGTTCTCTCTACCAGCTCCAAGAAAATAGGTCGTCATATTATAAAATTTTTGGGAGAGTGCAATCGTACAAATTCTGAAAGGATGCGCACCATTACTTCTTCGTGGTAAGTAAGAAAGAAACGAATGGTTGAGTTTGTCTCGTTGCATTCGAGATTATAGGACGAAGGAAGTTGGGATGGAACGTCTCTCCTACTACGAGGTCCTTATAGACAAACACTGAATTGAGAAGGATGGGAGAAGAAATGAACTGTGTTGTTTTAGAAGAACCATCGCGTTTTGCAAACAAGGGAACCACGGGGAACACAATTCTGGAATGCTGGATGTGTATTTAATCCCTTGTTTTCCCGAAGTGGAATCCCAGTGCCTTAGCCATTCCGGCTAAATGGATCTGAGCACTATGGGACTTAACAGCTCAGGTCATCAGTTCCCTAGAACTTAGAACTACATAAACCTAACTAACCTTAGGACATCACACACACCCATGCCCTATAGCCATTCCGACTCTCTGTCTGAAGGAAGGAGACATGTGAGAACAGCAACGAAACTATAAAGATTAATGGTATCCAGAACACTCGCGAAGTAGCCTCCATTAATAAATAAATTTTGAACATATTACGATGATAACATCGTAAATTTCCTTAAGAGCGAAAAGCGTCTATCTACAAATCAATTCGGATTTGGTAAACATCGCTCTTGCGGTGCTCAGCTTACCCTTTTCTCGTTCAATATCCTGCGAAGAGTGGGTAATGGGCAACAGACAGAGTCCATATTCGTAGATATCGGGAAAGTATTTGACTCAGAGCCACACCATAGACTTCAAAAACGTCCTAACTCATGCTATAGGTTTTCATACGTGTGAGTGCGCGCAGAACTTTTGAAATAATAGAAACCAGTATGTTGTCCTGGACGGTGAGTGAGTGTTCATTGGAGATAAAAGTATCATCAGGGGTACCCCAAGGAAGTGTGATGAGATCGCTCTTGTACTTTATATACATGTGACGGACTGGTGGGCAGCTGTCTGCTACTGCTGATGACGCTGTAGTGCACGGGACAGTGTCGTATTTCAGTGACTGTAGGAGGACAGCGGATAACTTGGATAGAATTTCTGTCTGGTGAGACGAATGGCAGCTTGCTCTGAATGTTGGCAATTTTAATTTAATGTAGATGAGTGGGAAAAATAATCCTCCAACGTTCGAATATAATATTAGTGATGTAGTGTTTGACGCAGTCATGCAGATAAATGTCCAAGCGCAATGTTGCAAAGTTACATGAACTGGATCGAGAAACTAAAGTCGGGAGTAGGGAAGGCGAATGGTCAAATTTGGTCTATTCGGAGAATTTTTCGAAAGTGTAGCACATCTATAAAGGTGACCACGCACAGACCACTAGTGCGACCCAGTCTTGAGTAGAGCTCGAGTGTTTGGGATTCCCACCACATCGGATTAAAGGAAGACATCGAAGCAATTTAGAGGAGTGCTGCTAGATTTGCTACCGATAAATTCGATCAATATGAGAGTATTACGGAAATGCTCCGATAACTCAAATGGAAATATCTGGAGGGAAGGATACGTTCTTTTCGCGAAAAAAAAAATTCAGAATGTTTAGAGAGTCGGCATTTGCGTTACACTACAGAATTATTCTGATGACAACAACATACGTCTCGTAAGGACCACGAATACAAGATAAGAGAAATAAGGCCTCGCACCGAAGCAAACTGACAATTGTTTTTTCCTTGCCCCATTTTCGAGTGGAACAGGAAAGACAATGACTAATAGTGGTTCAAGGTACCCTCGGCTTTGTATCGTATCTAAATGTGGATATTGACGCTAAGCAAAGGAGAAGAAGAAAATTTTTTGAGATGACTGCCAGCTTTCGGTAGAATATCATAAGAAGGACATCACTGTAATTTTAAAGTACAAAGGCACACCTTTTATCGCGCCTTAATTATCTGCGTACAGATATTTGCTTGTCTCTCTTTTCTGGGAAATATTTTAATCCACGTCGGCATCGCTACTTCGCTTTATATTACCTGCTGATCTGCTCCTTAAGGGATAGCGGCGTGTGTATCTTCCGAGGGTCGGGCAACATGTTTTGAGACATAATACCGGCCTGAGGAACGTGATGAAGTTCCGGCAATTGCCGGCGGGCACAGAATTCCTCTGGGGCGGGTAGTTCAATGTGCCCAGAACTTGCGCCGGCGCCCGTGCCGCTGACAGAAACCTGCGTGAATACCGGCGCCAGCAGTGGAGAGCTTATTCACGTTGTACCTGCTAACCTGGAATGGACGTAATCTGAAGAACGTACTACAGGCCGGATACGAATATGACGGAAGTTTCCACATTTCACGAAAAGTAGTAAAGAAAACACGCCCGTATTTTTTATCGATCCAGTCTAGCGACTTGACAAACAGAATGCCGAGAGATAGCGTTGATGGAGAATCTTCTATAGACACAAAAGTTCTTCGAGTTGTATCCCTGTGAAGTGTGATATGTCCATTACTGTTCATGATGCCCGCATCTCGTGGTCGTGCGGTAGCGTTCTCGCTTCCCACGCCCGGGTTCCCGGGTTCGATTCCCGGCGGGGTCAGGGATTTTCTCCTGCCTCGTGATGGCTGGGTGTTGTGTGCTGTCCTTACGTTAGGTAGGTTTAAGTAGTTCTAAGTTCTAGGGGACTTATGGCCACAGCAGTTGAGTCCCATAGTGCTCAGCGCCATTTGAACCATTTTTTGTTCATGATGAATATTAATGACGTAGCACAGGTTATTATAATCTCAGATATTTCGCAGAGCTAGCCGAGCGGTGTAAGGCCCTGTAGTCATGGACTGTGCCGCCGGTCCCGGCGGAGGTTCGAGTCCTCCCTCAGGCATGGGTGTGTGTGTTTGTCCTTAGGATAATTTAGGTTAAGTAGTGTGTAAGCTTAGGGACTGATGACCTTAGCAGTTAAGTCCCATAAGATTTCACACACATTTGAACATTTCGCAGAGCATGTGTTTATCGATTAGGAAGTCTCATTACATAACAGTGAGAACTTACGAAAATGTCATTTTAATGCAGATTTTGGCAAGTGGCTATCAAGACGATTATATACTATCCCTTTATTACATGAGCCACAAATCGAAACATGTAAATCATATAAGTGTCCGACTAGCAGTACATAAAGATCTCAAGTGGAACGCTCAAATATGCTATATGTACATATGTACATGTCATATGTACATATGACACATTTTAATTTATTAATTAATTTTTAATTCATTGGCTGTCGGGGCGTTTCCACGCAGCCATATCAACAGTGGAATATCAATTAAGACGGTGCGACCGTAAGGTCAACAGAACACCCAGTCCCCAAGCGGAGAAAACCTCCAATCTGGCCAGAAATCGAACCCTGGACCCTTCGGATAGCAATCCGCTGCGCTGACCACGCAGCTACTGAGACGGACCAAAATTTAGTGGGTGGATGCTGGGAAACTGTAGATTGCTTATGGAGGGAAAGAAACAGCTTACGAAACACTTTCGCGGCCTGTAACGGCGTGTGGAGTTTAAATCACGCCAAACTACGAGGGCTTTAAAAAAAATACATGATGGTTATAATCAAGCTTTGGCTACTTGAGGCGGTGTAGACGGAAAACTGTTTACCTAATACGTACCCAACACTGTAGGAATGATGTTCAGACTGTGCGCTACAGGTTGGTTGGTTGATTTGGGGGGAAGGGACCCAAACAGCGATGTCATCGATCCCAAAGGATTGTGGAAGGATGGAGAAGGAAGTCGGTCGCTCCCTTTCAAAGAAACCAACCTGGAATTTGCCTGAATGAATTTGAGGGAATCACAGAAAACCTAAATCAGGATGGCCGGAAGCGAGTTTGAACCTTCGTCCTCCCGTATCCAGTCCAGTGTGCCACTGCGACACCTCACTCTGTGGGCGGCAGGATTTGCCTTCTTAGTAGTGTTAGCGTCATGATTTGCCGTTAGGCACAGCTGCTGGTACGGTGACGTAGGGTTGAAACAGGTATTAGTGTGCATTAGAGTTGCAGACAGCCAACGTGAGTCTGGATGAGGTGAGCAGGGTCTTACTCGTAAAGCGGCTCTATCAGAACGACACCAGTAGTGTAACTGCCCTTTGCGAGTATGGAGCTCAACCTTACTTTGCTCGTGAGGTCACTGTACACATTTGGATAAAACCGAATCATTAGCCGAATGTTACAAACTGAGTGGCCAGAATGATAACCAGATTTGAACCCGTGTGATGTCTGGCTGTGGGGTTACCTGAAGGACAGGGTTGGTCTACGAGGCGCTAACACACGTCGGACGTCGAAATTGAGTGTAACGAGGGACGTAGCCAACATCCCACCTGAGACGTTTCGGACAGTAGTAGAGCAATCTGTAGTGCGGCTCCAGGGTACTGTGCATGCAGATCGTCGGCACGTTGAGCAACGTCTGTAACCTGGACCGTAAACATGGTACGCAATTAATAAATGTTATTCTCTCATATGGTTATTAAAATGTGTTTCTTTCAATGGTTTATTTATTATTTCTCTTCAGCATGTCCTTATAAACGTATCCACGAAGTTTCGTAATCCCACGATAACTGGTTTTTCGTGCGGGTCCTTCTCAGGTAGAGAAAGTTTAATTATAACTAACCAGTGTGTGTCACAGTATTATGGTTGGACAAATATCTTTTATTGATAATTACACTACATTTAAAAAAGACACAGATATACGACAATTTTTTTCGTTGTACTCACCAAGTCTCTGTCAAAACCAGTCGGAACGTTCTGCCAGTCGTTCCAATTCTCAACAATAGTACTGTGCTCTTTGGTCGCGGAGCCATTCGAGAAAAACTTTTGAAACCTCCTCATCATCGGAGAATCTGCTCTGTTGATAATGATTTCTTAGATTACCTGTACGTTGCCGTCTATGGTCAATATCGATGTCGTTCCTTCCCGATCAACATCAGCCACTCCTGTGCGACCAAATAGTTGGCACTATTTCACTACGACGGGACGCCTCATTGCAGTTGGTCCATATACCGTCAGAATTTCGCGGTGAATCTGTCTATGGTTTAGTACTTTGGCCCACAAGAATCGTATTACCCCGAGTACGTGATCTTTAAAGTACATTTCAAGTTGCCGCGCCATTTCACTCCCGTACCTGTTACCTGCGCATCATAACTGTGGCTCTAGGAAACCAAGAACATGTACTTCCTTCTGACAATGCGCCACTCTTGATGCACAACGGTCTTAGGGTCGGACGACATGTGTACCTTACTTCAAATGTTCTCTCGTAACAGGGTACACCGATCGTCTGCAAAGAAGGGCAGTGAGAATGGTCAGAGACTTGTTCGCCTTAGCGGAGAATGTAACAGGGATACAGCAGAGTCTCGACTACCAGATACTTGAATAACTTACTCAGAACTTTCAAGAAGTTGTTTTCAGGTCGGAAGCTATGGCTATTCTCCAGCCTTTGATGTGTCTGTCCCGTAAAAACTTAACGAAACAATTAAAATATTAATATGTCGCACTGAGACATTTAAGTAACCATTTTTCTCATGTTCCATCAGTGAATGTAACCGGAAGAAACTTAATAATTGGTAGAAAAAAGTACCCATTGCCACGCACCTCATAGTAATTTTTACACTACTGATGTAATTTTAATTTAGATCAGTGATTACCATGTTAGGGAGAGCGTGCACACCTTTGATACGTATTTTTCAGCCTTAGCTCGCGTAAGGGATGAGCTTTGGTCTAAGGCTACATCATAGTATCTCGAGCGTAATCACACATGCAAGGTTGTTATCAGCAGACAGGCTGCTAATAGGAACCTCGCATGTGTAACAACGCGCGACACAGTCTGACGCTGCATTATGCCATCGTCGCCCGCCGCTGTGGCCGAGCGGTTCTAGGCGCTTCAGTCCGGAGCCGCGCTGCTGCTACGGTCGCAGGTTCGAATCCTATCTCGGGCATGGATGTGTGTGATATCCTTAGGTTAGTTAGGTTTAAGTAGTAGTTATAAGTTCTAGGGGACTGATGACTCCTGGGCCAGATCGGATCCAGAGTCAGACGATTAAACATCTCTCATCTGACTAGAAGCGACATCTCCTCGTCATCTTCAACCGGATCTGCTGCGATGGCGTCTTTCCATCGCAATGGCGGGAGAGCACCATCATTCCGATGCTCAAATCTGGTAAAAAACCGCTTGATGTTGATAGCTATCGGCCCATCAGCCTCACCAACGTTCTTTGTAAGCTGCTGGAATGTATGATGTGTTGGCGGTTGGGCTGGGCCCTGGAGTCAAGTGGCCTACTGGCTCCATGTCAGGGCGGCTTCCGCCAGGGGCGCTCTACCACTGGAGTCTACCATCCAAACAGCCTTTTTCAGACGCCAACACCTGGTTGCCATCTTTTTTGATTTACGAAAAGCGTATGACACCACCTGGTGACATCATAGTCTTTCCACACTAAACGAGTTGGGTCTCTGAGGCCCGCTCCCGATTTTTATCCAAAATTTCCTGTCGCTTCGTACTTTCTGTGTCCAAGTTGGTGCCTCCCATAGTTCCCCCATATCCAGGAGAATGGGGTCCCGCAGGGGTGTGTATTGAGTCTCTCTCTCTAATTTTAGAGGCCATTAATGGTCTAGCAGCAGTTGTAGGGCCGTACGTCTCACTTTCTCTGTATGCAGACGACTTCTGCTTTTCGTACTGCTCCACTAGTATTGGTGTTGCTGAGCGGCGCCTACAGGGAGCCATACACAAGGCACAGTCATGGGCTCTAGCCCACGGTTTCCAGTTTTCGGGCGCGAACTCGTGTGTTATGCGCTTTTGTCGGCGTCCACTCACTGTAGTTGAGACATATCGATTCTTAGGACTGGTTTTCAACGCCCGGTTGTCGTGGCTTCCTCACCTTCGTCAGCTTAAGCGGAAGTGCTCTCAGCACCTCAATGTCCCTCCGCTGCCTGAGCAACACCAACTAGGGTGCGGATCGCTCTTCGCTGCTGCAGCTCTACAGAGCCCTTGTTAAATCCCGCCTTGTCTATGGGAGTCTGGTTTATGGTTCGGCGGCGCCCTCAGTGTTGCATTTACTCGACCCAGTGCATCCCTGTGGTGTTCGCCTACCGACAGGAGCTTTTAGGACGAGTCCGTTGACCAGCGTCCTTGTAGAGGCTCCGTTGCAGGTAAGGCGTGCACAACTGCTGGCCAGTAACACTGCACACGTTCGCAGTTCTCCTGCGCATCTGAATCACTGTCTCCTTTTCCTACCCACGGCGGTTCATCTCCCGCATCGGTGGCCCAGGTCAGGGCTTCCAATTGCAGTTCGTCTCCGATCCCTTCTCTCCAAACTCGAGTCCTTGCCTTTACCACCTATACTTGAGATCCATTCACGTACACCTTCATGGTGTACACCTAGGCTGCGGGTTCGTCTGGACCTTTCACATGGCCCTAAGGACTCAGTTAATCCTGCGACTCTCCAATGTCACTTCCTCTCGATTCTCGACATATACCGGTGCCATGTAGTGGTTTACACCGATGGCTCGATGGCTGATTGTCACACTGGCTTAGCCTATGTTTATGGAGGACACGTAGAACAGCACTTCCTGCCAGAGGGCTGCAGTGTTTTCACTGCAGAGCTGGCGGCCATATATCGTGCTCTTGAGCACATCCACTCATGCCCAGGCGAGTCATTTCTCCTGTGTACTGACTCCTTGAGCAGCCCACTAGCTATCGACCAGTGCTACCCTCGTCATCCTTTGGTAGCGACCATCAAGGAGTCCATCTATGCCCTGGAACGGTCCAGTCCTTCAGTTGTGTTTGTCTGGACCCCAGGTCATGTCGGAATCCCAGGCAACGAACTTCCCGACAGGCTGGCCAAACAGGCTACGCGGAAACCGCTTATGGAGATCTCTGCAAGTGACCTGCGTTCAGTACTACGCCGCGTGGTTTTGCGGCTTTGGGAGACGAAATTGCATAACCTCAGCACGCACAACAAACTGCGTGCCATTAAGGTGACAAATGTGTGGTAGTCCTCCATGCGGGCCTCTCGCATTTGCCACGCTTGGGTGACACACGGCTACCTCCTGTACCGTGATGACCCACCTCAGTGTCGGTGCGGCGCTCGACTGACAGTGGCTCATATCTTGGTGAGTTGTCCTTCTCTGGCTGCCTTGTGACGGACTTTTCAGTTACTGGACTCGTTGCCATTAATTTTAGCTGACAACGCCTCATCCACTAATCTAGTTTTACGTTTTGTAAGCGACGGTGGGTTTTATCATTCTATATCAGTTTTAGCGAATGTCCTCTGTCCCTTTGTGTTCTCCACTCTAACGCTTTTAGGGTGGATGTTTTAATGTGTCGCAGAGTGGCTGGTTTTCCATTTTATACTCGTGGTCTGCCAGCCACGGTCATCTGCTCTCTTGCCAGCCGGAGTGGCCGAGTGGTTCTGGGCGCTACAGTCTGGAAGCGAGCGACCGCTACGGTCGCAGGTTCGAATCCTGCCTCGGGCATGGATGTGTATGATGTTCTTAGGTTAGTTAGGTTTAAGTAGTTCTAAGTTCTAGGGGACTGATGACCTCAGAAGTTAAGTCCCATAGAGCCCCCCAGAGCCATTTGAACCATCTGCTCTCTTGTTTTTACCCCTTCTACCTATTTCTTTCTCTCTCTGTGGTTTTCTTTTCCTGTTTTGTCCATGGTAGTGTTGGTTGTCCTTCTGTCGTTCTTCTGGTTCTTCCTTTTTCCTGTTATTGTGCTGTACGTGTCCTTTCTTTTCTTCTTTTCCTTGTGTAATTATTTTTCCGTGAACAGTGAACAAGGGACCGATGACCTCGCAGTTTGATCCCTTTGCCCCCCCCCCCCCCTCTTTTAAACCAAACAACCAACTACAGTATATTTCACAGATATTAAAAAATTTGTCAGTTGGCTGATCAATTACCTGTGTCTTCGTACATCCATAGATGAAATGGATGACAGTGGGGCGTCAGCTGGGATAATTTTATGTTAAAAATGAAGAAATTCCTCCAGCTGTATTTAAGGTGCCGATTTCATTTTGGCAACTTGTTTTAACGTTGTAACAACGTCTTCTTCAGGCCCATACTCTTGTTGACGTCAACTGCGTGCGGCTGATACTAGAAGTAAGTGGTGGGATACGGACGTGCTCCGTCAAAGCAACGTTGTTACAACGTTGAAACTAGTTGCCAAAATAAAATCGGCACCCTAAATACAGCTGGAGGAATTTCTTCATTTTTATTATGAATTATCTGTGTAGCTTACCCTCGAGGACTCTTAGCTTAGTGAAATGTATCTTAATGGGAAGTGGTCATTTTCAGTACAGATCAGCGACCACCTCTCAAGTAAAGTGTGCACGAGCCGGAGGGAGCAAAAAGAGGTTAGTGATAGACCCCCGCAGTTACAATGAAGCACGTGTTCTGCTGCAAGGTCAGAAGGTCAGATCTTCTCTAAACACGAGCATCTTGACCGTACGGCCTCTTCTGTAGGAAGACGGAGAGACTTGTAGTGAATTGCGTACGTTCAAATCCTCTCAAAGGACAAGTGGAATGGGGAAACGTGACATGAGGGCATGGAGATTCTCATGTAGAGGGTAATTAGGTGGAACTAAAGGGAACGTCTCGTCACTGACACTGGAACTGCCGTTTCTGATGAACAGAGCACGCCTGACCTTCCTGCCTCAGGTGTCGACCTAAATATCGCAGACTGAGAAATCTACAGCCGAGATAATCATTCGGCCAAAAGCAAGAGGACGACAATCAGTCCGGGGAACACTCTTACAAAACTGTAACCGTGGTGAGATATCGCAAGGTAGCTGTCCTCATCTCTTCCTTCACTCTTTGGGAAGAATCGCTGTTGTTTAATTTCCCATGTTACAGATGTCATTGGTTCCATGTAAGTGACAATCGGTACCTCAACACACCTCCCTGATTCTGCTGCTCACCTGGAGAGCAATTCCTTCTAGGGGAGGCACCGTTTGTACATTGGAGTTTTTAGCCATACTGTAACGCTGTTCCCTTAAGAGGTCTCATCATGTCACTAATTTTCAAGCTTCATATGGAAGGTAAGGACCGCACGCACAGGCCTGAGAAATTTTTCCACTTACGACATTAATTTGAAGATACAGGAAGAGAACAGATGAAAATATCTGAAGTTACTTAACCCATCTGTTAATAGAAAGTTTATGCCTAGCGTTACTATGTTCTTACATCGTCTCGTAATAACAAAGTAAAACATTTCCCCAGAAAACTATTACGTGCGTGTAATTTAATGACAGAAATGTCGGGGATAAGTGTATTTAAAAATTCGAAAATACACTCCTGGAAATGGAAAAAAGAACACATTGACACCGGTGTGTCAGACCCACCATACTTGCTCCGGACACTGCGAGAGGGCTGTACAAGCAATGATCACACGCACGGCACAGCGGACACACCAGGAACCGCGGTGTTGGCCGTCGAATGGCGCTAGCTGCGCAGCATTTGTGCACCGCCGCCGTCAGTGTCAGCCAGTTTGCCGTGGCATACGGAGCTCCATCGCAGTCTTTAACACTAGTAGCATGCCACGACAGCGTGGACGTGAACCGTATGTGCAGTTGACGGACTTTGAGCGAGGGCGTATAGTGGGCATGCGGGAGGCCTGGTGGACGTACCGCCGAATTGCTCAACACGTGGGGCGTGAGGTCTCCACAGTACATCGATGTTGTCGCCAGTGGTCGGCGGAAGGTGCACGTGCCCGTCGACCTGGGACCGGACCGCAGCGACGCACGGATGCACGCCAAGACCGTAGGATCCTACGCAGTGCCGTAGGGGACCGCACCGCCACTTCCCAGCAAATTAGGGACACTGTTGCTCCTGGGGTATCGGCGAGGACCATTCGCAACCGTCTCCATGAAGCTGCGCTACGGTCCCGCACACCGTTAGGCCGTCTTCCGCTCACGCCCCAACATCGTGCAGCCCGCCTCCAGTGGTGTCGCGACAGGCGTGAATGGAGGGACGAATGGAGACGTGTCGTCTTCAGCGATGAGAGTCGCTTCTGCCTTGGTGCCAATGATGGTCGTATGCGTGTTTGGCGCCGTGCAGGTGAGCGCCACAATCAGGACTGCCTACGACCGAGGCACACAGGGCCAACACCCGGCATCATGGTGTGGGGAGCGATCTCCTACACTGGCCGTACACCACTAGTGATCGTCGAGGGGACACTGAATAGTGCACGGTACATCCAAACCATCATCGAACCCATCGTTCTACCATTCCTAGACCGGCAAGGGAACTTGCTGTTCCAACAGGATAATGCACGTCCGCATGCATCCCATGCCACCCAACGTGCTCTAGAAGGTGTAAGTCAACTACCCTGGCCAGCAAGATCTCCGGATCTGTCCCCCATTGAGCATGTCTGGGACTGGATGAAGCGTCGTCTCACGCGGTCTGCACGTCCAGCACGAACGCTGGTCCAACTGAGGCGCCAGGTGGAAATGGCATGGCAAGCCGTTCCACAGGACAACATCCAGCATCTCTACGATCGTCTCCATGGGAGAATAGCAGCCTGCATTGCTGCGAAAGGTGGATATACACTGTACTAGTGCCGACATTGTGCATGCTCTGTTGCCTGTGTCTATGTGCCTGTGGTTCTGTCAGTGTGATCATGTGATGTATCTGACCCCAGGAATGTGTCAATAAAGTTTCCCCTTCCTGGGAAAATGAATTCACGGTGTTCTTATTTCAATTTCCAGGAGTGTATGACCAATTTGAAGATAATTCTGATTACACGCCACAGGAATGGTAGATGGCAGTTTTCCCACGGCATTGAGACAGTCGTGAATATATAAGCCAGCGGTACGTTGAGTTGTAACGAGAGATTTATACACCCGTAGCATTTTATCTAATCTTTGACCTTTTGATCAGAAATAGAGCAACTGAGCGGTTGTTGGAAATTGGGGCAAAAGACCCTTGTTAACCTCCGCTAGCTGTCAAAGAATTTGATTCACGATATTCCAGTTCATCCATTTAAAGGAAGCACATAAAATACAGCCACTTTAAAAAGTGTTATAAATAAAATTATGCCACAAGTGAAGTTGACATTTCACTTGCATATTTTCGAAACGTGTACCAATGTAACGAAACACAGTTTACAATGGCAGCCTGTCCGCGCTGAGAAATTTTCATCTTTCTCTTGTGTCTACTAATTCCCATATTAAGAGTTTCTCCAAGGGCAGTAGCTTTGGACATAAACGACCTCTAATACAATTAAGAACCGTCAGCCTTCCTTAAAAATGTTTATTCTAATAATCATGGAAAATTACTAATGAACGTTATTATTTTATGAATATTCGGTAAGCCATATTGGGATAACATGCTGTGTTTACGATGGAAACTGTGTCCCACTGAATTTCTTTTTGTGGCAACTTTCATTTTGGAATGACAGTTTCAGAGACTTTATTGGTCTCACACAGATGTGATTTTATGTGTATAGACTGAAGCAGAGAATGAAGATTTGTACGAAGCACGGGAAATCAACCCGCGTCTCCTGCTTACTAGGCAGGTGCGTTAGCTACTAAGCCACCTTGGCATAGCGGTTCACACAACTGCACCGATGACCCTGGCACGCGCCCCCTGCGGGTTCGGGGGTAAGAATAGGCCCGCGGTATTCCTGTCTGTCGTAAGAGGCGACTAAAAGGAGTATCAACTGTTTCGGCCTTTAATGTGATGGTCCCCATTAGGGTTTGACATCCATTCTTCCAAATTCACCAGAAGTATGAGCCTTTTGGGGAAGGACGCCTTACGTGGTGCACCAGTCCTCTGTACCCTAAGACCTTGGCACTCTTCATCGTCTTGGCGTCGTAACTGCAGCCTCAATCCCTCATTTTGGGCGTACACACCTGATGGGTTGCGTAAGTTACACCCTTTGTGCGTCACCATCTGAACCCACGATAACTATGGACTACCCATGGCACCCAAAATCCTGCACGGTAGCCAGCCCGTTGTGGTGGGGTCAAATGGTTCAAATGGCTCTGAGCACTATGGGACTCAACTGCTGAGGTCATTAGTCCCCTAGAACTTAGAACTAGTTAAACCTAACTAACCTAAGGACATCAAAAACATCCATGCCCGAGGCAGGATTCGAACCTGCGACCGTAGCGGTCTTGCGGTTCCAGACTGCAGCGCCTTTAACTGCACGGCCACTTCGGCCGGCGTGGTGGGGTCGTCATGTACCCTCTAGGTTGTAGCCCCCTGACAACACAGGGATCGTACTGCCGATGCCTGAGCTGACACCTCCCCACGTAAGCCAAGGAGTAGATGCCCGTCTCTCTGGGGCATCGGGACTCCCAGCAACGGCCATCCTGGCAGGTGGCCTTTGCTGCGGCTGGGTGGCGCCCGTGGGGAGAGCCCCTGGTCGGAGTGGGTAGTATCGGGGCGGATGCCCCCCTATGAAGCGGGTGAAATCTCAGTCTGGTGATCGCCCGACCGCCAATGTCTCTAAGCGTGGTAAGATGGAATTTAACGCTGTGACATATAACCCCAAATCGTTCCCTTCCCTAGCCACACCATGGGAGGAACTTAGGGCTGCAGACAGACAGGAGCTGTATTCACCGTGATACCTTGTGTGCAGCAGAACTGATGGGGCTTCGTTTTAGGGGACTAAGCCTCTTTTCTTTGTGCACAATCTCGAAGATAAGTTTGGGGAAGTGGCGTCTCTTTCCAAAATGAGGAGCGGGGCCATTCTGATACAGGCAGCTTCATCTGCGCAGTCACGGGCATTACTCGCCTGTGAGAAGCTCGGTGACATCCCCGTTAACGTCACTCCCCATAAGTCCTTAAATTTGGTCCAGGGGATTATTTTTCATAAAGATCTTCTGCTGCAGTCTGATGATAATAGGGTCGCTACCGGTGCCTTCATCCTGGCCTTTGAGGGTGACTGCATGCCTGAGAAAGTCAAGGTCATGATCTACCGGTGCAATGTCAAGCCCTATGTCCCGCCCGCTATGCGATGCTTCCAGTGCTGGAAATTCGGACACATGTCCTCCAGGTGCGCTGCCAGCCCCACGTGTCGTGATTGTGGACGACCTTCGCATCCTAATGCTCCATGTGCTCCGCCTCCCACCTGCGTTAACTGTGGGGAGCTTCATTTTCCCTGCTCACCAGACTGTGCAGTCTACCAACGAGAGCGGAAGATACAAGAAATTAAGACCTTGGACCGTTTAACTTCCCAAGAGGCAAAGAAGATGCTAGAAAGACTCAACCCCACACCTGTGTTGAGGAGTTATGTTACCGTCACACTATCGCCACCAGTTCCTGCAAGGACTCCCTTCTCGATTGGCCCACAGAGCAATCAAGTTACGCCTGCACCACCGCTGGTAAGGGCCACTCTCTCTTCCACTACTCCCGAAACACCCAGTTAGGGAGTAGCGTGGCCCGAACAACTGGGGACGTCAGTCCCCACCTCTCAGCCGGAGAAGCGGCAGCCTTCTCCAGCTACCCAGCCGGAGAAGCGACAGCCCTCTCTGGCTACTCAGCCGGAGATGCAACAGCCTCCTCCGGCCTCACTCGTTCGGAAGGGGTCCCTTGGGGCAGTCCCTTCCAAGGACTGTACCAATGTCTCACAAGACACTAGCCAGTGGCTGAAGAAGCCACCAGCTGCTGGTCGAAGGGCTTCACGCTCTTCCTCTGTTCCTGACAATATGTCAGGAAAGCCCTCCCAGCATGAACACCCTCCTCCCAAAGACAAGAGAGAGAAGAGGAAGCTCTCTAAAAAGAATAAGGACCCAGTTGTTCCCGCACCACCACTTCCTGTCAGTTGAGCCTCTGAGGATGAGGTCGAGCTCTTTGCGTCCCCTGATGACCTGGATCTCGCCGTCTCCTCAGAAACGATGGACTTTGCGACGTCAGTCACTCAGTCGGTGGCAGCGTGTGACCCTGCAAAGTAATTTGCCTTTTCAGTGCCTTCATGCCCCTACAGGACACGCTTTGTACCATCCTCCAGTGGAATTGTGGCGGTTATTTTAACCATCTACCTGAGCTACGCCAGCTTCTAAGCATGACACCTGCTTTCTGCATTGCCCTCCAGGAAACCTGGTTCCCGGCAATGTGGACCCCTGTCCTTCGTGGATACAGGGCTATTACTGTAACCGTAGCACTTACCATAGTGTGTCAGATGGAGCCTGCGTGTATGTCCTTACGTCTGTATATAGTGCTCCTGCGCCCCTTCGAACATCATTGGAAGCTGTGGCTGTCCGCGTAAGGACTACCCAAGACATAACCGTCCGCAGTGTCTATCTCCCTCCGGGTGTTACGGTCCCCCAGACCGAATCGGCTGCACTTGTCACCCAACTCCCCACGCCTTTTCTTCTCCTGGGGGATTTTAACGCCCACAATCCCCTGTGGGGAGGAACGAAGATTACTGGCCGAGGCAGAAGTGTCGGGAATCTCATCTCGCAACTCGACCTCTGCCTCTTAAACACCGGCGCCGCCACACATATCAGTGTGGCGCATAGCACGTTCTCGGCCATAGATCTATCGTTGTGCAGCCCAGGGCTTTTACCATCGGTCCACTGGAGAGTCCATGACGACTTGCGTGGTAGTGACCATTTTCCAATTTTCCTTTCACTGCCCCAGCGTCGCTCCCCTGAACGCTTGCCCAGATGGGTATTTAGCAAGGCAAACTGGGAAGTGTTCTCCTCTGCTGCCACTGTTCAATGTCTCCCCCACGTTACCATCGATGTGGCGGTTGAGACAGTGACTGCAGCGATTGTTTCCGCTGCAGAACGTACCATTCCTTATTCGTTAGTGTGCCCCCAGCTAAAGTCAGTGCCTTGGTGGTCGCCGGAGGTCGCTGAAGCCATTAAAGAACGTCGGCGGGCTCTTCAGCGACATAAGCGGCGCCCGTCTTTGGAGAACCTAATTTTCTTCAAACGTCTCCGTGCTCGGGTCCGGAGGCTCATCAAACGGCGGAAACAGGAGTGCTGGGAGAGGTACGTTTCCACCATTGGTTCCCGTACTTCACCCTCCCAGGTGTGGATGAAGATTTGGCGCATCTTTCGATTGCAGCACTCTAGAGGTGTCCCAGGGCTTTCCATCATCGGGGCGCTATGCACCGATGCCGATGTAATCGCTGAGCATTTCGCTGAGCACTATGTTCGGGCGTCTGCGTCGGGGAATTACCCGTCTGCGTTTCGTGCGCTAAAACGCCGGGAGGAAGGCCAACGACTTTCTTTTGCTTCTCGTCACCCTAAGGCGTATAACACCCCGTTCAGTTCGTGGGAACTCCAAAGCGCCCTGGCACAGTGCCCCGATACGGCCTCTGGGCCAGATGGCATCCCCAATCAGATGCTCAAACACCTGTCCCCGGACTGTCAGCGATGTGTTCTTGCCATCTTCAGCCGCACATGGGACGATGGTGTCTTTCCGTCGCAGTGGCGAGAAACTACCATCATTCCGGTGCTGAAGCCTGGTAAGGACCCACTTAATGTGGATAGCTATCGGCCCATCAGCTTAACAAACACTCTGTGCTAGCTACTGGAACGCATGGTGAGTCGACGGCTGTGTTGGCTGCTCGAGTCTCGGGGTCTTCTGGTTCCGTACCAGAGCGGCTTCCGTCAGGGCCGTTCCACCGCCCATACTTTGGTCTTTCTCGAGTCTGCAATCCGCACTGCTTTTTCCAGTCACCAACACCTCGTCTCCGTCTTTTTCGACCTCTCCAGAGCATATGACACGACGTGGCGGCACCATATTCTCGCCACGTTGCACGGGTGGGATCTCCGGGGCTCTCTCCCCATTTTTATTCAGAATTTTTTATCTGTTCGGACATTCCGCGTTTTACTTGGCACATCCCATAGTTCACTTCATGTCCAGGAAAACGACGTACCACAGGGCTCTGTATTGAGTGTGCCACTTTTCCTTGTGGCCATTAATGGCCTTGCAGCAGCAGTGGGTCATCTGTTTCCGCCACGTTATATGCTGACGATTTCTGCATCTTTTTCAGCTCCTCCACCATTAGTGTTGCAGAACGTAGGTTGCAGGGAGCCATACGCAAGGCGCAAGCGTGGGCCCTCACCCATGGGTTTCACTTTTCTCCCGCGAAGACTTGTGTTATGCACTTTTGTCGGCGTCGGACTGTCCATCCCCAACCTGAGCTCTATCTTCAGGATGCCATGCTCAGGGTTGTTGACACTTACCGTTTTCTGGGATTGCTGTTCGATGCCCGGCTTACTTGGCTTCCACATATTCGTCAGCTCAAGCGTAAGTGCTGGCAGCATCTGAATGCCCTCCGCTGCCTCAGAAACATAACTTAGGGTGCAGATCGTAAAACGCTGCTGCAGCTCTACAAAGCCCTCATGCTGTCCCGACTGGATTATGGGAGTGTGGCGTATGGCTCGGCGTCGTCCTCAGCGTTGCAACTGCTGGACGCCGTTCACCACTGTGGGGTTCGACAGGCGGCAGGAGCATTCCGCACCAGCCCTTTTAATAGCCTACTTGCTGAGGCTGGCGTTCCTCCACTTCGCATCCGGCGTCAACTGTTAGCTAACTAGGCTGCACACGCCCGTTGTTCGCCCCATCACCCCAACTACCGTCTCCTTTACGCTAATGCGGCAGTCCAAATCCCACACCGGCGGCCGAGATCAGGCCATACAATTGGGATCCGTGTTTGGTCGCTCCTTAGTGAACTCGAGTCTTTGCCTCTTCCATTTGCTTTCCAGGTCCGCCCACATACACCACCTTGGTGTATTCGTCGGCCGCAGCTTCGGCTGGAACTTTCCCGATGGCCAAAAGATTCAGTTCCTCCTGCAGTCTTGCGTCGCCAATTTCTTGCTCTCCTAGGCGCATACCGTGACTCGGAGGTTATCTATACCGATGGCTCGATGTTTGATGGCCATGTGGGGTACGATTATGCTCATGCGGACTATGTCGACCAGCGCTCCTTGCCGGAAGGCTGCAGTGTTTACACCGCAGAACTGACAGCGATTTTTCGTGCCCTTGAGCGTATTCGTACTAGCACTGGAGAGTCCTTCGTCATTTGCAGTGGCTCTCTCAGTAGTCTGCAGGCTATTGACCTGTGCTACCCACGCCATCCCATTGTTGGTGCCATCCAGGAGTCCATTCATGCTCTTGAACAGCGTGGTCGTTCGGTGGTGTTCATATGGACCCCGGGACACATTGGGATAGCGGGAAACGAACTCGCCGACAAGTTAGCCAAAGAGGCTACCCGCAAACAGACGCTGGAGATCGGCCTCCCGGCAACTGATCTCCGATCGGTGTTGCACCGTCGGGTCTTTGGGATGTGGGGAGACGAATGGCGCACTCTGTCTGCACCCAACAAGCTGCGGCGAGTAAAGGAGACCACGACTGTGTGGGGTTCCTGCATGCTGGCCTCTCGCAGGGATTCTGTTGTTCTGTGTAGGCTCCGCATTGGTCACTCTTGGCTGACGCATGGTCATCTGCTGCGTCGAGAGGACCCCCCTCATTGTCGCTGTGGTGCAAACATGACGGTGGCCCATATATTGCTGGAATGTCCTCTTTTAACCGCTCTCAGTCGAACTTTTTATCTCCATGGTGATTTATCATCTCTTTTAGGTGACAATGTCTCTACGGCAGATCGGGTTTTAAGTTTTATTCGCGCAAGCGGCTTTTATAGATCCATATAATTTTATTGCATCACCCTCTTTTGTGCTGTATCTTTTACTTAGTTTTGTGTTGTCATTCGACTCCACCCTAATCTTTTAGGCTGGCGGTTTTAACGTGTTGCAGAGTGGCTGGCTCATCCTTTTATTTTCGTGATCAGTCAGCCACGTTCCTCTGATGTACAGTTTTAATTCCTTCTGCCTTTCTTCTGTATGTTGTTTTTGTTGCTGTACTCAGTTTTCCATGTTGCTTTATTATTGACCTTGGGGCTTTTCTTCCCCCGGAATTTTTCTTTTAGTGCCTCGAACGACTAATGGATGGTTTCACTGTGCTCTGTGTGTTTATGAAACAAGGGACCGATGACCTTTGCAGTTTGGTCCCTTTAATCTTTAAACCAACCAACCAACCAACCCTGGCACGTTTCCCTCCTCGATCCAAAATCCCACTGCCGCCCCAGTCTACTTTAAACTATGATTTAATTGGAAGAGGAGTGAAGAGAAAAAAAAACAGAAAGGGAAGCTGCATCAGGATTTTGTGCAGACTTAGCGGTGACGAGCGAAAATGTGTGCCGGATCGGAATTCGAACCCGGGATCTCCTCCTTCCTAGGCAGTCGCGTTAACCACTGCGCCACCTAGAACACAGTGTTCACCGGAAATGGGCGGACATCTTGGTACGCCCCACACTGCCACCTAGTGCCACCTATCCGCACTATTTCCTCCGTGCTCACTATTCTGATATTCCCGCGGGAAGTCGGAAGTACTTGAGCATCCGCGCTGACGGAGATGGATCCCTTGCCCATCTACGCAGATAAATTATGTGCATGTGTGATGTCTGTTCTTTTGGACATGTGCTAAAGAACAGACACCACACATTCATGTATTTTAAAGTAGACTGGGGCGCTAGTGAGAATTTGGATCGAAGGGGGAGGCGTGCCAGGGTAATCCGTGCAGTTGTGTAAACCGCTGTGTTAGTGGCTAACACACCTGCCTAGTAAGCAGGAAGCCCGGTTTCGGTTCCCAGCCTTGGTAAAAATTTTCACTCGCCACTTCAGTCTACATTCAAAATACGTCCATTTTTCGGTTAGGTGAACGACTAATCCGTTATTGCTTCGCCTGTGGTTGTCCGAAACGTTGAATAAACAAAACGTATTGTATGCGAACGAATAGCTTAGGTTGATCTCGTTTACAATAAAACGTCTAAAAAACGATATTATTTTGGTTCTCAGTTCAAAGTTGTCCCTTCTACATGCTAGGAAAGGCACTTCAGCTCACAGGCGATTGCTGCCATAACCATTAGAATAAACGAGATGGGAACCACCTATTCCCTGTGAAGTGCTCGTTGTGCAGTTGATTATAGCCCCTTAATAATTTCACATCTACATCTACATCGCTGGCAGATGAAGTTCACCGGGCATTCGCCATACCCACACACAGCCATCGGGTCGCCACATTCTGTACCTTGATTCATCACTCCACACAACGTATTTCCACTGTTCGATTGTCCAATATTTACCCTCCTTACACCAAGCGAGGCGTCGTTTGGTATTTACCGGCGTGATGTGTGGCTTATGAGCAGCCGCTCCAATATGAAATCCAAGTTTTCTCACCTCTTACCTAACTGTCATAGTACTTGCAGTGGATCCTGATGCGGTTTGGAATACCTGTGTGGTGGTCTGGATAGATGTCTGTGTACTACACGTTACGACTCTCTTCAACTGTCGGCGGTCTCTGTCAGTCAACAGACGAGGTCGGCCTGTACGCTTTAGTGCTGTAGGTGTCCCTTCACGTTTCCACTTCACTGTCACATCGGAAACAGTGGTCTTAGGGATGATTAGGAGTGTGGAAATCTCGCGTGCAGACGTACGACACAAGTGACACCGAATCACCCGACCACGTTCGAAGTCTGTGAGTTCCGCGGAGCTCCTCATTCTCCTCTCTCACGTATCTAATGTCTACTGAAGTCGCTGATATGGAGCACATGGCGGTAGGTGGCAGCACATTAATATCTAATATGAAAAACGTATGTTTTTGGGGGTGTCCAGATACTTTTGATCACTTAGTGTACAAGGAGGTGGATGTTCCTTGCGCATACAAATAATAATCAGTACAAATGGTGCAATTAGTTGGAACTCTTTCAGTGGTAATAATTTTGGATAATTGAATTGACAAAAGAACCCCTTAGTAGTTAGTAGTGCTCCACCATTAGTAATAATTTACCTATAATGATCATTAACTTTCTGCTGTAATGTACAGATAGTAAGTGTTATTGAGAACCGGTTGTTGCCTAAACGTATTAATACTACTCCTGTATAGTTCATGTTAAACCACTGGTATATTACTTGCTAAACTGCGCTACTGCCTTTTATGTTATCAGCAAAACAGATTTTCAGTAACTTTCTTTAATGAACCATGCTAGTACTTGGTACAAGTTTGGCTAAATAGGCTGGCTACCGTTAACTTTTAAGAAATTACAGTTTACTTGATTACTAATGGAACCTAGGTTCGAGTCCCGTTTGTTCTGCTACCACTTCCTTTCAATAAAAATCTTTAGAGAAACAAAAACAGATAAGCATTCTTTCACAGGAGTAACGTTATCGGTGTATAGCGAATTTGACAGTAACCATACGTGTCATAACACGAACACAAAAGTGCACAAGCCGGCCGCGGTGGCCGAACGGTTCTAGGCGCTTCAGTCTGGAACCGCGCGACTGCTACGGTCGCAGGTTCGAATCCTGCCTCGGGCATGGATGTGTGTGATGTCCTTAGGTTAGTTAGGTTTAAGTAGTTCTAAGTTCTAGGGGACTGATGACCTCAGATGTTAAGTCCCATAGTGCTCAGAGCAATTTGAACCGTTTTTGAAAAGTGCACATGAAGCATGAAAAACATGTTTTTACGTCGACCAAAGATGTAATGAAAAGATCATGACTCTTATGGGAAGCGAGTAAAGTTCAAAGCAGTTCGTATTCTCTCGTTGAAAAAGGTTATAAGGGATAAGACTATTGTTCAAAATGGTTCAAATGGCTCTGAGCACTATGTGACTTAACATCTATGGTCATCAGTCCCATAGAACTTAGAACTACTTGAACCTAACTAACCTAAGGACATCACACAACACCCAGCCATCACGAGGCAGAGAAAATCCCTGACCCCACCGGGAATCGAACCCGGGAACGACTATTGTTTGTTACTTCCGCCATCACCCTGTAAACTTTGCAGTTGTTTGAAATAAGATGGATTTGACAACAGTACTCTGGCTCTGTAGAAATGGCGCAACTTGTAGGGTCCATAATTCTCTGTGAGGAGGAGTTTTATGGCACGTAGGACAAGCCGACATGCAAACCGGACATGGTTGGCTAAATATCAGTGTGACAGGAAGTGATAAATAGGAGCAGAACCACTGATTGTGGCAACTAATGATACTCAGAGATCGTATCGCATTCCGGAAAGAAAAATGACGCAAGGAAAAAAACGGCAGTTTTTGTTTGTATCACTGAAAAATACGCGGGAAGTGTCCCAACGTGCACAAGAAACGTCATAGCTCTATGTTGCAATTTGTCCACTTCAGAGAAGTTTTGTCAGTTTCGTTGTAGACTACTTCATGTTTCGCCCCGAAAGAACAGTGTCACTTCAGCGTTGCTACTAGCATGTGCGCATGGGTCATTCAAGAAGAGAGGCTCATTCTGAATTGTGACACTTTCCATGTGTAAGGTAAGTGGAAAGTACTTTTTAATATGATTGATTATTACTATATCTGTACTTATGAAATGTCTGCATCTTACAGACATTACAATGTTCTTCAGACATGCATTCATGTCCTAAGGAACAGATAGTATTTAACAATTACGGCTGTTGTAAATATTACGAAATTTTATGCGGTGCAGCGAACAAGAAAAAATGGAAATTTCTACCATAAAGGAAGCTCATATTGAATCCCTTTTCTCGGTGAAAAGCGTCCCTACATTACATGAACCCATTTATGATTCTGTGTTTTCGTAAGCTGTGTTCCTTACATTGCACTTAATTGATATTTTCTACTAAATTGTATTAATTTTCATAAATTGTAATTTTGCATTTTGTATTTTTCTAATAGAAACATTTCAACCTATTCTTCATTTTTCATTCGAACTTAAATACTAATTTTTCTTTATGGACGTTCAAATGTCGTTTTATATCAGTCAGTAAAAATATATATAGATATATTTTTGGGGGGTTGAAAAGTGGCAAAAGATTGCAAAATGTTTTTATAAAACAGATAAAGTGTTCCAACTCAAAGAACTATTTAATAATAATTACCTCACATTCGACAAGAACAGAAGTACATTTCCATATTACTATTGCATTGAATGTAATGTAATTTACTGGGAAAAATACTTACTTGAAATTTAAAGGAAGCTTATACTTTTTCAATGTAAGTTCTGTAAAATTCTTGAAGTTGATTTTTCTCAAGTATTGTAGTTTTGAGCTGTGTTACTGTCCTTACTGGAGTGCGATATGTCATGCCGTATCCACGAAAAAAGCCAAGTCCTGATGATACAAGGTGTAATCGTAAAGTTTTGACGATCACCTCCGTAAAATAAAATTCCGTAATTAATTTTTTGTTTGCGTGTAGGTAAATGCCTGCAATCATAGTTCACACTGAAATTCGCGCTCCGCAGTACCGTAGCATACTGCTAGAGAGGACAAAAGGTTATGCTGCAGCCATCTCCCCTTTATCAATGGTCTGATTGGATTGTAATTAAAACTTTATTATTGCCCCTACTATTGGTTGGTTGGTTGTTTTGGGGAAAGAGACCAGACAGCGTGGTCATCGGTCTCATCGGATTAGGGAAGGATTGGGAAGGAAGTCGGCCGTGTCCTTTCAGAGGAACCATCCCGGCATTTGCCTGGAGTGATTTAGGGAAATCACGGAAAACCTAAATCAGGATGGCCGGACGCGGGATTGAACCGTCGTCCTCCCGAATGCGAGTCCACTGTCTAACCACTGCGTCACCTCGCTCGGTGCCCCTACTATTAAACAAAATTATATCGAAGAATATAATCGGGGATTTGCCGGAGAAGAAAGTACGGCGCCAAATAGCTGCGCCACAGCATACATGACGCGTTGCCTTTCTTCAGCCGGCGTGAAAAATATGTATTCAAACGTTTGTCAAATAAGGTTTTGAAAACAACCACAAGTCGCGGTTAGCATTTTTTCGCTCTTCGAATGAACAAGAGCATCGTCAGAACACGCACTGCAAAAGCTACAAATTTAGACAATACGTAAAACTTACACTAACGTTACCTAAAGTACATATTCCATTCCCAGTATGGTGACTTTACGTTTAAAGTTGGCTGACAGCGTGCAAACATTAAAGACGAGAGTGACCAAGCCACGCGACGCAATCCTAACGGAGCCAGGTATATACGAAGGAGTAAGAGGTTTATTGTGAAGAAAGGTTGAAGACTGTGACAGGATACGTGGTAACCACATGAAGCACTGCCTATAGTGTCTACTTCTACGTAACAGACAGACGGGAATGAGAGCACACATGGCCAATATCTCAACAGGTATTGGTTTCTCGACATATAATGTAGAAAACTTATCTTCTAGTTTTGACCATTTATGCCTGCTGTAGGTATATATGACATGTTTTCCACATACTGCGTATGTAATTACATCTTTACTCAATTAAACGCCCTTGTGACCTAGAAATCAAAAACGCAGAAAAAATGTAGCCGTTGGTTTACGAGACCATGTATAGTATGTTTTTCTTGTCTTCCATTTACGCTGCTATTTTTTTTTTTTTTTCATACTTGAGAAACCGTTTAACTGCGCTATTGGTATGATAATGACGCTGTTTTGATGTGCAAATTAGCACGGCGTCCATTACACCAATTTAATTGCTGCGAGCTCTCGGGAAAAAGCACTTTCGCTTTGTTTCTTTCCGCGATATTAAAACACTCACTCGACGCAGCTCCTCATATCCAGTCTCCTTTAAATTTTTGCACGAAATGAATTGCAGTTCATTTGGTGGAGACATCTGCCGGCAGACAACGCGATTTCGGAGGGATTAGTGAGCGCGTCTCTAACGACCTGGCCGTCGACGCCCCGAACACATCAGGCGGGCAGATTAGCGCGCCGGGCGGCCAACTCATTTCCTGGCTCTGCTCTGCACTTAGTCCATAAATCAGGACGCCGCTTCCTTAATAACGCTGACGTGTGTGTCGCTACAATTCACGTGAATACAATCCTCTTCTGCATTCTCTACTTAAAAAAGCGTTAGTTTTGAAGTCGGGAAGAAGTAATTTGCTCTTTTTACTGTAAAACTTGAAATAACGCTATTTGTTTATGCTTTTCTGAGAGGACATCCGTATTCACATGCATACGGGAACTTCGGCATTGTAGTTTGATAGTTAGCAGTCCTTGTGATCTAAAACAAATGACAGTAGTTAAAAAATCTGTTTGTTTTTATCCAGGAACTAGGATAATTGCCTATGGTGTCGCATATCGTACAGGCTGTAAGTGAAAGTCGTTCAGTAGATTATTTTTCAGCACGGAAAATTTTATTTTGGCCACTATGAACTTAAATTTCTGCAAATTATATTCTGCTGAAGCACAGCTGAATAATTAATGAGCGGAGAAAATATTTTTATATTTCTCTTCTTTCGCATTGTGGGAATGTGTGCAGACATGAAAGGCACCGTCTTGAATGAAACGTTTATGCCTTCGAAATACAGAATACGCACCACAAGTCAGATTCTACGAAACGATTTAGAAAAGTAAGACAGTGCCAATTGATTCAAGATAAAACCAGAAGTTTCTTAAACGACCTCAAGTCAGATTTAACGAAGTGATTTAGAAAAGTACGACGGTGCCAGTCCTCTCAAGATAAAAGCAAAAGTAACGTTAACGATTAGCATATGAACAGGATGAGGTTCGAAATTTTGAGATAAAATTACAGATGATGTTTATGATTTTCGGGAAAGTAAGATGGTGTTAGTTGTGTCGAGAAAAAAGAAACAAATTGTATTAATTATCATAAGAAATCAAGATGGCATCAGTTTCTCGAGAAAACAAGCAGATGTTACTATACTCATTCACGCAAATGAGACGTGAAACATTGACTGTAGAGATACCGGTATAACACAGTCCCACGCTTAAACGAAATTCTACAACGTTGATGGAAGCAAAATACTGTTGAAACAGTAAAAAAAAAAGTTTAGCAAGTGAAAATTATCTTCTTCGTGGTGCGATACGAGAGATCGGTACAATTGAAAGAAACTATAAGACACCCTTCAGAAGATATTACGTGTAGGATGACGAATTCCATGGCAGTGCCTCCAGAACTTAAGATACGCCTAAGGAATACAGTGCGAAGTAACATTGTCCGATAGAAACCGGATAAAATACAAACAAATATCTATTGGTAACCTGTTTTAAAATTGGTGAATACAAACAAGATGCTTTGGTGAGGCAAGAAGGCACAAACTCTGCACTACCGAGAGTGGGAGCATGCAGTGTGGTACAATGTGTCAGATTTCTAATTGCTAAGTGGAGCTTCCTCAGTGGTACGGGTACGCATGTCATGATTTTCTCTGGGTTCTATAGCTACAGTGAGAGGTCTATAAAAACTTAGTAGTTCATTCAGTGACGTATTCATTATTCACAGAGGGGATGTGTATCTTCAGAGATGATGATAATCCCAGTCACGCTGACAGTAACGCCGATTTTGTGGCCTTGAGAATGGAATAAGTTACTCTCAAGAGCTTTCGAAATCGCCGGGTTAAAATACTATGCAGTATTTGTGGTCAGCATTCTTGCAAATAATGGGAACTGTTACAAAAATAGCATTAAATGCCGTTGAGCATCATTTAGTATTTGAATGGGTCGATTTCGAGGTTTATGGCTTTCTTGGATGCCAGTGGTGACATTACACTGCAACATACACTGCATTAGACTGAAGAGCACTGTTTTATCAATTTCATGTTAACTTGATCTGAAATCTTTCCTAATAAAATATGCAAAATGTTCACTACGATTACCATTTTTACAAGAAGTTACAGTTTTGTGGCTGGCAGGGACACAGTTGTCATCATTCTGCAAGATGCTAGCCTGATTTTTTATCACCTTGACCTGTAGATAGAATGTGTCGTACACACACACACACACACACACACACACACACACACACACACACACACACACACAAACAAACACACACATACACACAAAAGACAAATAATTTGATTACGAACAGTTTTTAGCTGACGCTGAAGTGATTAACTGCATTTGCATTTCCGAATATCTACTCACTACATGCACACACATCCTCTAACCCTTTTGAACCACTCTTCTCGCGTGCCGAGCTAGGGATAGTCGATGAAGTGTGACAATGCCCACAGACGATTACACCTCATATTCAGCTATCGGTAGAGGTAAATCTAGATAGCACGCTCAGTTCCCGTACAATTAACGTTTGTACCCCTTTTGTCGGACAGCCCATTTGCATCCAGAGTTTCCAGTTAGAGGTATTTGTGTAAGGGATATGGTTGAAGGTAATAAATAGATCGCTATCACAATGCTTGCGGACGTTCAGATCGTATCAAACATTAGTACATGTGTTTAGCCGAGAATTTACTAGGAGGATGCGGTTTCTTCAGTCTAACTGCTCAGAATGCGCAGAAATCATCACTCGTACTTTATTTTGGAAGTGCTCCGTGACAGATACTAAATCTAAAGGCGCCTTAAGTGATAAAGGCGATATAGCGACAATTTGAATGTTGGCATCGTTAGAGACGGAGCACTACCTCGGATTGCACAAAAATAGTGGGAGGAATGGCCGTTGTCATTTTGAAGGAACCACTCCAGCATTCACCTGCAGTGATTTACGGAATAGCATTAAACGTTATTAAGATAGCTGTTTAAGGTTTTGAATCCCACACCATCGTAAGCGTCACTACGCGACCTCGCTCGGGGCGTGTCTTTACATTCATGTAACATCAACATTTACACTTCCACTCTGTGAATCATCATACGATGTGTAATGGAGAGTGCATACCATTCAAGTACCATTTCTTTCTTCCTGCTCGAGCTATAAATGGTCCGCGGGAAGAACGCCATTGGGTACGTATCTCCGTAACATTAGCACAATAATGTGAAATGTATGTTGCAGGAACAGATGATTGTAGATTTTCGCGTCGTAGGGCTGCAGTGTAACATAGTTCACAGTACTACAGTTTAAAGAATACTTAATTCTTGGTACCCCTTAGAGTTTATTGTTCTTTCGTACTATATGCTTATGGCGTTATTGCCACTTAGTTCAACTTGCAATCCTTATACATATTACAGATGTTTTCACCTAGATGGTAGTTTACATAGAATATGTACAAAGGTATACGTGCGTTAAGGTGTTCATAACGTATGTGCATATTGCATCTCTGTACGAGACGCTTGTCGAGACTAAAGGGGATCTCCTGACAAGAATTGTCGCAGACTGCGACACTGTTTAAACGACATCGTCGATATTAGAACGAGTACGACAGAACTTTCTCTGACGATGACATGCCTGCGCTGGGGGAAGCCATTTTGAACGACTGTTGTAAATGTAGCAGAGTGTAAAACTTGTGCAGGTAAATAGAATTCATTATTACTGCACTGTAGACTCAGGATATTTGATCTCTCCGACATAAAGCAAATAAGTAATCTCTAGGTTTCTTTTTTCGCAGACACTAAAACTTTCACTTCGTGAAGAAATAGTGTGGTGTCTCATGAAGTTTCTCCTGATATTGAATATATTCTGTTTTCTGAATTTTATGTTTATTAGAACTCGGCAGATAGCAGAAGTCATTTGTTGCCTTAAGCAGTCCTGCAGAATACGATGGAAATGGGTAGGAAGCTGGTTCCCACAAATGTAGTGGTGACGAGTGAATCATATAGCACGGTAGTGAATCTTCAGAGTGGGGAGAAAAAATGGTTCAAATGGCTCTGAGCACTATGGGATTCAACTGCTGTGGTCATAAGTCCCCTAGAACTTAGAACTACTTAAACCTAACTAACCTAAGGACATCACACACATCCATGCCCGAGGCAGGATTCGAACCTGCGACCGTAGCGGTCGTGCGGATCCAGACTGTAGCGCCTTTAACCGCTCGGCCACTCCGGCCGGCAGAGTGGGGAGAAGTACGTGAGCCTCGAGACCGTATTTTACTTGGCATTCAATACGTAGGAGAACCACTGGTGTTCTGGCGAGAAACTCAGAATTTTCTTTGTTAAATATTAGTTATTAAAGTCCACTTTTGACATAGAAAATACTAGGAGGAGTCTACGTGTCATCAGGTTCAAAATGGCTGTAAGCACTATGGGACTTTCCATCTGAGGTCATCAGTCCCCTAGACTTAGAACAAATTAAACCTAACTAACCTAAGGACATCACACACATCCATGCCCGAGGCAGGAGTCGAACCTGCGACCGTAGCAGCAGCGCGGTTCCGGACTGTAGCGCGTAGAACCACTGGGCCACAGCGGCCCGATCGTGTCATCAATGCTTTTATACCATAGCATCGGTGTGCGGTAAACCAGTTAATTAAGTAGACAAATGAATGTAGTTAAATTACCGAAGATGTACGAAGAGCTACGAAGTTTTACGATGCAAGCAAAAGATTTCGGTCGCACGCCAATCTCACCACTTGGCGATGTCGTCAGAATTTGTTCTTAAGTGATAGTCGGTCTTACCATCCTCTCGAATTTTATTATCTTTTTGAGAGAATTCGTTTCGAAATATTAAACTGTTACTGTTTTACGATATTTTCTAATAAATGCATCGTAATAGCATCCCGGGACAAATTTCAAGTAAAATAGCTATCCGCTCGTCCACTTATAATCACAGGTAGCCTGCTTGCATCATCTGAAGAATCCAGTACACTAAAATAACTGCTTCGTGGAAAAAGTCATCTATGAGAGATTAATAGAAAACAGGTAGGAGGAAATCCTACCCGCCGATTCATTAAGATAATCAACGAGAGGATTAGCTTAACTAGCGCAGTCTCGGATGAGAAGGTACCTGTACCACTTTCTATTGGCTCACTGTTAAACTGAGAAATTTTTATGTCGGTTTAGTATAGCTAGGGGCTTTGACAGTGTCTGTTTAAAGCAGTTGACTTCAGTGATTGAGCGTATAAGATAGTGTTGTTTTATGGTAATGATAATGGCAGGAGATAAGGGACAGAATGGGACGCCGTACCGGCACGCAGCGTATTCCTCTTCAATGGTACCGCAAAGTTTAACGATATTGTCCGGCTGACGATCGTCATAAGGATCGTTTCATGCCCTCCCTCCGCGAGGCACGGAGAATTGGTTTGGTACTTAACTCTCGGGAATGAATAGCGTTAGTGACGGGAAGGCAGCTTGCACTCTTGTAGGGGACTCTGTGAGTGGATTACGTAACGCTAATCTCGCAGTGTCCACATCGTTTTCATGTACGATCGTGTAAAATATACTTCCTGAGATAGGGCAGAAAGCGATTCCAATTTAATGTACGTTTAGTAAGCGTACTTGTTTCCTCCGCTATTGTTACTAATACATTGTTAGTTAGTGATCAACATTACGGACTGGTGGCGTTGGTTGTAACTTGGCGAAGTTTTTCACGTCATTAGACGACTTGCGCAACCTATACACTATCGACGTATACACAATGAGATTTAGTGGAACGTCGGAATACTGTCATCCGACTTGGATGCTTTCGAAAATACATTATTGAATTTCATCGAACAATTGTTACTTTTAACGATTCTGAACAAGGCGCTGCACAATAATTTTTACGCTACTATACAGAAAATACGGTAGGATAGCACAGTTGAGCTGACAAGTCACAGAAATAACTTCCTTGATCCTTATTTTGTGGTACGGTTTTTTTTCAGTTTTTACGTTGTGCTCAGCTTTGCATCACTGTTTCTAAAGTCTTTCGCTGTTCAAGGGGCAGAATCTTCTCCTTCCTCGTATCGATACTGCGCTTGAACATGAACTCAAATAAAAAGCTCAGAAAATGGTTTTCACCACCTGCATGTCACCGAACGTATTTGGCTTTATGTCCAATCAGACTAGTGAATGAAAGGATGAACCTTACAGAATAAAAAGTAACTATACTGTGAAATATAAACAAATTAATAAACAAAATAGCCAATGGCCTTGCCACAGTGGTAACACCGGTTGCCGTCAGATCACCGAAGTTAAGCGTTGTCGGGCTGGGCTAGCACTTGGATGGGTGACCATCCGGTCTGCCGAGAGCTGTTGGCAAGCGGACCCTTATGAGGCAGACTGAGGAGCTACTTGATTGAGAAGTACCGGCTCCGAAACGCAGTTTATTCGAGTGTATGCGTTTCTGTACATTCATGAAAACAAAATCTGATGCTGGTTAACACTCAGGGTTACTCCATCCGATGTGTTGTAACGTTCTTGCATCCTCCTTGGCATGTTCTGCACAAGGATGTCGAGACGTCCTTAATCAGTCCTTTCGCACTCTTTGAAGGCGGCTTTCCTCAGCCCAGCGAGTGTGAGAAAAGGGGTTTCTGCTACGACGCACTGCTGCATGTTTCAGTTCTACACCTACATATCTACATCTACGTATATGCTCCGCTAGCCACCAAGCGGTGTGTGGCGGAGGGCACAATTCGCGCCAAAGTCATATTTCCCCCCGTCTGTTCCACTCGCGGATCGCGCGAGGGAAAAACGAGTGTCTGAACGCCTTAGCACGAGCTCTAATTTCCCTTATCTTTGAATGGTGATCACTGCGCGATTTGAAAGTTGGTGGTAATAATATATGCTCTACATCCACGGCGAAGGTCGGATTTCGGAATTTAGTGAGCAGCCCCTTCCGCTTAGCGCGCCGTCTATCTGCAAGTGTGTCCCACTTCAAACTTTCGATGAGGTTTGTAACGCTCTCGCCATGGCTAAATGTACCTGTCACGAATCTTGCCGCTCTCGCCATGGCTAAATGAACCTGTCACGAATCTTGCCGCTCTTCTTTGAACCTTCTCAACCTCTTGAATCAGACACAAAAGGTAAGGGTCCCATACAGACGAACACTACTCTAAGACTGGACGAACTAACGTATAGTAAGCTATTTCCTTTGTTGAAGGACTGCATCGCTTCAGGATTCTACCAATAAACCGCAATCTAGAGTTCGCGTTGCCCGTTACTTGTGTAATCTGATAATTCCATTTGAGGTCACTTCGAACAGTCACACCCAGATACTTGACGGATGTTGCCGCTTCCAAAGACTGGGCATTTATTTTGTACTCGTACATTAAAGGGGATTTTCGCCTTGTTATACGCAGCAGGTTACACTTATTAATATTGAGAGATAACTGCCAGTCATTACACCACGCATTTCTTTTCTGCAAAAGCTCGTTGATTTGTCCACAACTTTCGTGTGATACTACTTTCCTGTAGACTATAGCATCATCGGCAAACAGTCTAACGTCGCTGTCAATGCCATCAACCAGATCTTTTATGTAAATCGTAAAAAGCAGCTGAACTATTACACTGCCCTGGGGCACACATGAAGTTACGCTTGTGTGTGTTGAAGTCACCCCGTTCAGGACGACATACTGCTCCCTGTCTGTTAGAAAACTATCTATCCAACCGCATATGTCATCGGGTGAAACAAAGTCTGTTACCTAGCCTAGCATACTTAATCGGATTCACGTCAGCAGATACCGTAGACCACTCCACTCAGCTGATTTCTGGCTATAGGGGGTAGCTGTCAACGCGGTAGGCGTGGTGTGTTCTTGCATTATAGTCTTGCAAGATGAACCAATCATCCGAATGTTTTATGCAGGCTCGTACAATAAATTGGAGAATCTTGTGTCGGACTTCACCGCCGATAGATACGAGGGACGTCTGACGTCGTTACGTAATACTGGTCCAAAATACCCTGGCTGACGAAGAACCTGAAGGAATTAGAAGGCATGGTCTGATGTTACTGTAACTTCCTGAACACACACACACACGCACACAAGCACACACGCACACAAGCACACAAGCACACACGCACACACCCCCACACACACACACACACTCACATTGGGTATGTAAATGACTGAAAATGCAATTATTTGTGACTGGTAGGCCGGGTGCCAGAGTGCAATAGTGTTGTTCGTGTTTAGTATTTTCACCGCCTCTGATAGGATATATAAGGGGCCTGAACAACGTCAGATTTTGAGTCATCACCGTCAAAGATACATAGATGTTAATTACGCGTGTGAGACACGCTTATCAGCGTTGGCAGAGTTTGAAAGGGATGTAATAGCTGTTGTCCAATTGGTCGGCCGGTCGAACTGTGCAATATCCAGATTTGTGGGGCATTCGGGTGTGACAGTGTCCCAGTGCTGGACCGCTAGGGAACTTCAGGGCGATAATTTTTGTCATAAAGATCACCACGTCTGTCCACCATATGGGAGAATGGCCGCACTGTGCACCAGTAACGTAATAACTACTTTAAATCTGCAGGTGCTATCCGAAAACCTCCTGTAACATTCTGTATCATCCCACACCATTGATTGGGGACAAGCAGCAGTCGAGCTATGGGACTGCCGTTGTAAGCGTAGACTGCAGTTAACACCACCACACGAACGGCTGTGTCTGGAGTGGTGTCGTGGCTGGGAAACATGAACTACTGATGAATGACGTCGCACTGTGTTCAGCGATGAATCGTAGATTTTGCGATACCTCGGATGACGACCGTCGCCCGAGTGTGGCGGTGACCAGTTGAGAGGTCCCAGTCATCCAATATTTTGGACAGACCCAGCGGAGTTACTCCTGACGTCATGGTGTGGAGAGCCATTGCGTATGACTTTGGTCAGAGCTAGTAGCGGTTGAGGTAACTCTGACGGCACGACGGTATATTACGGATATCCAGCGTCGTCTTATGTAAGTTCTCATGCCACATTATCGTCGTGCCATTTTTCAACAGGACAACGCTCGTCAACACCTGGCACGTATCCCCATGAACTGTCTGCGTGATTGAGTTGGGTTGATTTGGCGGAAGAGACCAAACAACGAGGTCATCGGTATCATCGGATTCAGGAAGGGGAAGGAAGTCGGCCGTGCCCTTTCAAAAGGAACCATCCCAGCATTTGCATAAATCGATTAGGAAAATCACGGAAAACCAAATCAGGAAGGCCAGACGCTGGATTGAACCGCCGTCCTTCCGAATGCGAATCCAGTATGCTAACCACTGCGCCACCTCGCTCGGTTTTTGCTTGATGTTGAGTTATTCCTTTGGCCAGTGAGATCCAGAGACCTGCCTCCTATAAAACATCGCTGAAATACATGATACACCTCTCAAACCGTAAAGTTACACTGAGTTTTCACCTACCCTTCTAGGTGCTCTACTTTTTTTGTCAGGCTGTGTATTACTGACGCACTCCTTGCTGAACACGTGGCACCACATACCTATGTCCACATTGGTACGTGGTCACTTCCGCACTGTCGCCAGACGTCAGTGAAGAGAACCCAATTCCATTGACCTACGTTTCATTCCATGTGTTCCCCTGCCCGCCATCTTAGCGCACCACGGTGCTGGAGGTCGGTATTTCTATTTTGTAATTGTCGCCTGGAGAACGCTTTGACAGCGTGGAGACGGTTTCACGCTGGCAGGGTCGACAAAGCCATCACAGTTGCGTATTTCCGTTACATTCTTATTGGGAAGGGGAGCGGGGTAGAAGTGGTGGCGTAACCTAAGAGCCTTAACTTACAAGCATTGGTCATAATATAGTAGTGTTTTGCATCCGACTACTAGCAGTTCAGTGTTGTGTACGAGAATTGGGCAGCTTGAGATGGCCGTTCACAGCACGTTGACAGCCGGAACAGTCTACAATAGCCGCATTTGTCACGTTTCCGACTGAAGACACAGCGCTATCTACTGAACTACACTGAGAATGGAGGTTCACATTTACCTCTGACACAGGTGGTTGTACACTGTCTGACCAAAAGTAGCCAGTGACTACCATGTAATGCGGAACCGATCACTACGTGTCTTGGGAGTCGGAGCCGCGAGTATGAAAAGAGATGATCGTACTGTGTTGTCAATAGAGAAGCAGTGACAGCAGAATGGGTCGGTCAGGAGAGGTCAATGACTTCGAACGTGGAATAGTCATTGGATATCAACTAAGTAATAAATCCATCTGGGAAATTTCGTCTGCACCTCGTGGTCTAAAGGGCTAGCGTTGCTGCCTCTGGTTCAAGGGGGTCCGGGTTCGTTTCCCGGCCGGGTTGGGGATTTTCTCTACCCAGGGACTGGATGTTTGTCTTGTCCTCATCATTTCATCATCATTCGTGAACGTGGCGAGATTGGATTGTGTAAAGATTGTGACTTTGTACGGGCACTGATAACTGCGCAATTGAGCGCCCCACAAACAAAACAGGCACATTTCAACATTTCTAAAACTACGCAAGTCGACTGTTGATTATGTGATTGTGAAGTGGAAACTCTAAGGAATAACTACAGCTAAATCATGTATAGACAGATCTCATTTGCTCGCAGAAACGTCGAGTATCGCATGTGGTGGCTGTAAGAAATCGCATGAAATCAGCGGAAGGAGTCACTCGCGAGTTCCAGAGTGCTAACAAATGGTTCAAATGGCTCTAAGCGCTATGGGACTTTACATCTGAGGTCATCAGTCCCCTAGACTTAGAACTACTTAAACCTAACTAACCTAAGGACGTCACACACATGCATGCCCGAGGCAGGATTCGAACCTGCGACCGTAGCGGTCGCGCGGTTCCAGACTGTAGCGCCTAGAACCGTTCGGCCAGCCGGGCCGGCAGAGTGCTACCAGTTATCTACATAGCACAATGACTGTGCGAAGGGAATGAAAAAGAATGGAGAACCATGGTCGATTAGCTTCTCATAAGCCACAAACTTCTTTAGTGAATGCTAAGTGGCGCTTTAGATGACGCCACTGGACAATGCATGACTGGAAACGAGTGATTTGGAGTCATGGATTACGCTATACGCTGTGTCAATCCGAAGTAAGGGTTTGGGTTTGGCGAATTCCTGGAAAACTTTTCCTGCCATCATGTGTACAGTGAAGTACCGAGGAGGCGCTGTTACAGTCTGGGGGTGTTTTTCCCAGTTACTGTATGGTACCCTTACTGCAATTAAGAAAACGCTAAATGCAGAAGGATATGAACACCTTGTAAAAACTTGGGTACTGCGTATATTACAGGAACACTTGAGAGACGATGTTTATTTATACCAACATTACAGTGAGTTCTAGAGGCAATGGTTTGTGCACAATAATATTATTGAAATGGACTGTACCGTCAAGTCTCGACTTCATACTTTTAAGAGGAGTTACAACATCGACTGCGCTCCAGAACCCAGCGTCCAGCGTCGCTACCTTCTTCAGTTTCTGGTGTTGGAGGAAGTATGTGATGCTATTCCTCCAAAGACATTCAGACACTTAATGTAAAGTGTCTCAGCTTGGTCACCATACAGGCGAATGATGGATGCACCCATATTCATTTTCTATTAGGTGTCGGAAACATGTCATATAATAATGTACTTGTCAATTTCCTTTGGTAAAAAGATTATTCATAAGTCGGTTTCCCACAGAAAACGGGAAATGTGCAAGTCATCATAGTTGTACAAGCTGCTTGTGAGCATGTTAATGATTTTGGGCTCGCTTAACTACAAAGTTTTTGGAGATTTCGTTGTAAATTGTTATGCATTGCCTCTCTTAACGTTTTTTCTGCAAATGGGCTTCACAACTAACAATTATATTGTGGAATAAAAAGAGTGGCTGAGATATAATCACTGTCATAAAGGTTGTCTTTGTGACGGCACGTTTATTTTTTAAAGAACAATTTGTCTTCAGAAATAGTCATAAAATCTCATCAAAATATGCGACAAAAATATAATTACTAGCGAAGACACATCCGTGCGATGTTGCAATAATTAAGAACAGAGTACTCCACTGCTTATTGAGGAACATATAACAGGAGCATCAATTCAATGTTTCATTGCTATGGAACAGTTAAATCAACAGCTGGATCACCAAACAAATGGAAAGAGGTAGTTTTTGAGATTTAAGTTCCCAACATTTTCTGCGAATATAGCAGTTCATGAGAATGTAGGTCATCATTTATCCTTATACAGATAATGTTTGCAAATGTACAAATTATTGTAATAAACCTTTAGAGAGAGATGGTATTGTTGTTTAGCGATATGAATAATAATTTCATTTGGTTACACTAAGAATAAATCTTTGATGTGTCTGTTTATTTTATTTGGCTTTAGGCAGTGCTGTCGCCGTGTTACTGGCTTGCAGTCAAATGGTTTTTCCAATGAATAACGCTCAAAAATTTTCCGATGGTAACACCGAAAAAAACGGGAAGCAGTTGTTACGGCAAAACTGTTGGGTCTGATCATTAGTACCTAATTGCGGTACGCCACGAAGACTAAATAGGCCAATAACAAGGTAGCGCGGTGAACAATCTGTCACCTGCCCCGTTTAATCGGTCTCAAAGTTAAAGCGCTGCGTAAGCACACCTAAGAAGATCAGAAACAGGTGAAGCGACTAATGAGATCGACTCGTGAAGTAATGACATCAGCTCCCCAGGCCTTACAAATCGTTCTCAAATATTTGTCAAAATGGAATATTTCACATTAATATCTAATCTTACGTAGGAAGCATTGTTTGTATCTAAGTCAAAGTGTTAGATTGTTGTAACAGAGTTTTGGTCTCGAAGGTACGTGTTTTGCATTAAACATACTATAACTAACATTTAGAAGGAATGCAGAGCCATGAACTGCAAGTCACAGTCGGCCGCGGTTATAGGCACTTCAGTCCGGAACCGCGCGACTGCTACGGTCACAGGTTCGAATCCTACCTCGGGCGTGGATGTGTGTGATGTCCTTAAGTTAGTAAGGTTTAAGTAGTTCTAAGTTCTAGGGGACTGATGACCTCAGATGTTGAGTCCCATAGTGCTCAGAGCCATTTGAACCATTTTTTTGCAAGCCATAGTATAGGAGAAGCACGATTATGCTACCGAAATTGCCAACATTATGTACAAGGGATGCACTAACTTTCTCTCTATGCTTTGTTAGAGAATAATGATCATTTTACGAACTAATTAAGTTATTATCGGTGCGTATAAATTCATTATAAAAGTTGACAGCCTTTTAGCATGATTGCTTCTTCTGTAGCGGACAGAAAACTCTTTGATTACCTAAACGTGAAATGAGGGACTGCCTTCATGTTGTCATTCGTGACAGACGGGAACGGCAATGCCGAATCCTAGCATTAAATACAGAATTTAGGCGTTTTACCTTAATGAGACATATTCAGAAGATCGAAACCTTAAAAACCACGTCCCAAAGCGCAAAGCCCCTGCATAATGCGCTGACGAAACTGAGCGCTGAAGATTAAAATATCATACATGCTTCTCTGATAAAATATGGATCGAAATAAAAGTAGACCATGAATACAGAGTCTCTCTGTCTCTCTCTAAAACGTGTATACTTTGAAACAAGTTCTGCTCATTAAGACACGGGCTTCAGCCTACTATCAGAAGAAAAATTCAAAAACAGAATTATGAAATAACATGACTAAAGGCGTTCGCTTTTTCACAACGATAACGCTAGTATTACATACACGATGACGAATCAGTCTTTTAATCAGGAGTGCTGCGCGCTGCCAGAGGCAAGGGAAAAGCACTGCAAAGCGTTACGGGAGATTGCGAAGACATCCTGAGTGATATCATTCTTTCTCTGTTTCGGCTAATCATCGATTTCGTGCAAAAGAGCCGCCCACTGCCGACGGCGCTCACTCACGCTCCAGACTTTACAGCGTCAGTAGCGGCTATCTTGAATTTTGCTGCGTTGCCAGAAGTAACAGATATCTGTCCATCGTGAAAAACAGCTCTCGGAAGAGCTTACACGAATTTCTGTGCTGTTAGCTATCGGTGTTTATCGACCTTGTAAATCGGGGAGCCGACAAGTGCAATGTGTCCTGACTCGTCGGCCGAGGTCGTGTGCTGTGCACTGCTGATATACTGACCGCAGCAGGAGGGGAGAAATGAAATATAGTTGGTGAGGACAGCTATGGCCATTGGGACTCTTGATATTTCCCAAATAGGGTACCCTGAAATTCGCACTGTAGCTCTCCACCACGCGATGCGTCCTTGTATGTGAAAACCAAATTCTCTATCCCAAAATAAAGTGTGATCTGTCATTTTTGAGAGAACCCCTCATTGACTGCACGACGTGGCAGCACTGAAGAACGGGAAGCATGGTTTAAACTTATCCCGAGACTCCAAAATTCAATTGATTACAAAGTTTTGTAGCCGAAGGTTTTTTTTCCGACTATAAAAGTTTGCGTGTTCGAATCTCACACATTTCAGAGCTGTAATTTGTTAAATTTTTTCCATTGTGAGGTTCTTCAGCACCGCATATGAATTCCTTTCGTGAGAAGTACAGATCAGCTACACCGCAAATTTAGAGAACATTATAACTATAGTAGAATCGTTCATTACAAAGAAAAAAGTGAAAAGATTTGGTTTAATTAACAATAGGTGTTCAAAATGGTTGCCGTAACTAGCGACCGATTACTGGTAGTCATGGCTTCTTGGAGGCATGACCTGAACTCAAACATAGTATCTGTTTGCTTCCTGTCGTAGCCTCAAAATCATTGTTAACGTTAAACATGGACATCCTTTGTTACAAGACTATTTTAACCTTACTGCTTCTTTTTTTAACATCATTTGTGTACACTGAGAGTTGTTCTCTACCCTGGCGCGTTAACACATCACATACTTTGTTAGAAGTTCTCTCGCATGCGATAGACCGTAAGACAACTTCAGAAAGACTACTTCTGTTTTGAAGGGGATTATAACCACTTTGATGAACTCATCCATGCTCTGCACATTAATTACCACCTGAGAATACCCTAATTTTTCTCTCATAGAACACTGGAATCTTTTTGGCAGATGAAATCAGCTTCACCTTTTTTGTTGCAAGGGAACCAAGTTTCACACATTGCCTCGGCTTATCTGTTGTTTCTGACATGAAATGGTGGTCTCATCCATACTATAACGGTTGAGACACATTTAGTGGATTCGTTTTCATATATACATTTGGATGACAATCAAGAGTGCACTCTCATAGTTATTTCTTCACGTAAAATGTGTCATCTCTCTTCTTTTGATACAACTGTGGCCTTAGCTATTACACATGCAATCAAACACTGAATTTCCAGTACCAGATTGTCACTTGCTCAATGTTTAAATTATGGTTGGAATTTTGCAATGTCTTTCATGTTCCGTGCGGTTCTAAGCGCGTCAGTTTGGAACCGCGTGACCGCTACGGTCGCAGGTTCGAATCCTGCCTCGGGCATGGATGTGTGTGATGTCCTTAGGTTAGTTAGGTTTAAGTAGTTCTAAGTTCTAGGGGACTGATTACCTCAGTAGTTAAGTCCCATAGTGCTCAGAGCCATTTGAACCATTTGTCTTTCATGTTAACCGCCTTCAAGAGAACAACAAAAATTGTTTCAAATGGCTCTGAGCACTATGGGACTCAACATCTGAGGTCATCAGTCCCCTAGAACTTAGAACAACTTAAACCTAACTAACCTAAGGACATCACACACATCCATGCCCGAGGCAGGATTCGAACCTGCGACCAGAGCAGTCACGCGGTTCCGGACTGAAATGCCTACAACCGCTTGGCCGCAGCGGCCGGCATCAAAAGGACACACATGTTCGTCTTATTAAATTACGATTATAGTTTTTATTTGTGTAATCGAAAGCTGAACAGTGGCAACATGGTCGCTGCCAGGCTGCCCTCTAGGTAAGGGCGGGGGATGTAAATAACACATAAATTAAAAAGAACTCACTGTCATAAGTAGCGTTAAACTCGACATTTTTTTTGTATCTGTTACTACTGTGCCGATTGCTTCTGTTTGTGTGTGTGCATTTGGGGATATTCGTAATTCAAATTCCTGAGGCTATTTTAAGCACAGCTTGCCTTCTGTCGCATCTGGCTTTGGTTCTGTGTAGAAAATCCTTTTGTTAAAATAGGAACAGTATTAGCAGAACACGCTTCGGTAGCTGTCTTCTCATTTACTCACATCTCTCAGCGTCTGACGTTTTCATATTTACCGACAGCGGCTCATAGTCTGGGTGTCTCACTAGGTTTGAAACGTCAATGGTTAATGGGAAAGGAGGACCTAATTGCAAGACATACGAGTAAACCCGGAAGGCAAAGTAGTGGAGAGCAGCACAGGTGAGGGTAGATATCTTGCTGGCCATTAAAATTACGACACCTGGAAGGATAGCAAATAACAAAATTTTACTTATTGTAAGTATAGTTATTGTAAGTATACAAAGAATGTAGCCTTAAATTTTCAGTAAGTTGGGATATATAAGGTGCGAAAATCAGTACACAGAGTCGCCGTCTATGATAGCGGCAGCGGCTCAAATCCAGCTGGGCATGGAGCGGAGCTGAAATTGGATGATAGATCCGGTTACGTCGTTCCATGCTGCTTCAACTCTACGCCGGAATTAATTAATTATAGTGGCTAGTAAGTTGTAACGTGGGTGTTTCTCGGCAACCCACGACCAGATGTTTTCAGTGGCTGGGCGAACTGCTGACCACGTCATCAGAAGAACACTCTCTGTGCCGAGGTAGGTCAGGACAGCACGTTACGATCCGGGCTTTCGTTATCTTGTTGAAAGATAAAGTCACGGCTACGTCTAAGACAGGGCACAGACACCGGATTTAACAAGTCAGAAATATAACGGCTGCTATCCAGGTACAGGCTGTACGAATCTGAGGTCACAGTGTTATGTACCTAACATGTTCCCCATATCATCACGCCAGGTGCTGTGCCCGTACGACGATGATGAACACAATTTAGACATGCTAGCCCTTGTCAAATCCTCCATTCACTGATCTGTCCATCTTGATGCTCTACGCAGAACCGGGACACATCTAAAAGCCGACTTGGTGCCGCTCTTGAGTCCATGGTTGCTGTTAGCGCATCACTGTCAACACATCTGTCTCTTCTGCCGCGTTAAGAAAGCCCTAACAATGGTCCCCGTGCTGACAAACTATTATGCTGCAGATGCATTATTGCCACATCGAAATAAGTGTCCAAGGAATAGAAAAGCAACTGGAATCACTCAACAGAGGAAAGTCCACTGGACCTTACGGGATACCAATTACATTCTACACAGAGTACGCGAAAGAACTTGTCCCCCTTCTAACAGCCGTGTACCGCAAGTCTCTAGAGGAACGGAAGGTTCCAAATGATTGGAAAAGAGCACAGGTAGTCCCAGTCTTCAAGAAGGGTCGTCGAGCAGATGCGCAAAACTATAGACCTATATCTCTGACGTCGATTTGTTGTAGAATTTTAGAACATGTTTTTTGCTCGAGTATCATGTCGATTTTGGAAACCCAGAATCTACTATGTAGGAATCAACATGGATTCCGGAAACAGCGATCGTGTGAGACCCAACTCGCTTTATTCGTTCATGAGACCCAGAAAATATTAGATACAGGCTCCCAGGTAGATGCTATTTTTCTTGACTTCCGGAAGGCGTTCGATACAGTTCCACACTGTCGCCTGATAAACAAAGTAAGAGCCTACGGAATATCAGACCAGCTGTGTGGCTGGATTGAAGAGTTTTTAGCAAACAGAACACAGCATGTTGTTATCAATGGAGAGACGTCTACAGACGTTAAAGTAACCTCTGGCGTGACACAGGGGGTGTTATGGGACCATTGCTTTTCACAATATACACTCCTGGAAATGGAAAAAAGAACACATTGACACCGGTGTGTCAGACCCACCATACTTGCTCCGGACACTGCGAGAGGGCTGTACAAGCAATGATCACACGCACGGCACAGCGGACACACCAGGAACTGCGGTGTTGGCCGTCGAATGGCGCTAGCTGCGCAGCATTTGTGCACCGCCGCCGTCAGTGTCAGCCAGTTTGCCGTGGCATACGGAGCTCCATCGCAGTCTTTAACACTGGTAGCATGCCGCGACAGCGTGGACGTAACCGTATGTGCAGTTGACGGACTTTGAGCGAGGGCGTATAGTGGGCATGCGGGAGGCCGGGTGGACGTACCGCCGAATTGCTCAACACGTGGGGCGTGAGGTCTCCACAGTACATCGATGTTGTCGCCAGTGGTCGGCGGAAGGTGCACGTGCCCGTCGACCTGGGACCGGACCGCAGCGACGCACGGATGCACGCCAAGACCGTAGGATCCTACACAGTGCCGTAGGGGACCGCACCGCCACTTCCCAGCAAATTAGGGACACTGTTGCTCCTGGGGTATCGGCGAGGACCATTCGCAACCGTCTCCATGAAGCTGGGCTACGGTCCCGCACACCGTTAGGCCGTCTTCCGCTCACGCCCCAACATCGTGCAGCCCGCCTCCATTGGTGTCGCGACAGGCGTGAATGGAGGGACGAATGGAGACGTGTCGTCTTCAGCGATGAGAGTCGCTTCTGCCTTGGTGCCAATGATGGTCGTATGCGTGTTTGGCGCCGTGCAGGTGAGCGCCACAATCAGGACTGCATACGACCGAGGCACACAGGGCCAACACCCGGCATCATGGTGTGGGGAGCGATCTCTTACACTGGCCGTACACCACTGGTGATCGTCGAGGGGACACTGAATAGTGCACGGTACATCCAAACCGTCATCGAACCCATCGTTCTACCATTCCTAGACCGGCAAGGGAATTTGCTGTTCCAACAGGACAATGCACGTTCGCATGTATCCCGTGCCACCGAACGTGCTCTAGAAGGTGTAAGTCAACTACCCTGGCCAGCAAGATCTCCGGATCTGTCCCCCATTGAGCATGTTTTGGACTGGATGAAGCGGCGTCTCACGCGGTCTGCACGCCCAGCACGAACGCTGGTCCAACTGAGGCGCCAGGTGGAAATGGCATGGCAAGCCGTTCCACAGGACTACATCCAGCATCTCTACGATCGTCTCCATGGGAGAATAGGAGCCTGCATTGCTGCGAAAGGTGGATATACACTGTACTAGTGCCGACATTGTGCATGCTCTGTTGCCTGTGTCTAGTTGCCTGTGGTTCTGTCAGTGTGATCATGTGATGTTTCTGACCCCAGGAATGTGTCAATAAAGTTTCCCCTTCCTGGGACAATGAATTCACGGTGTTCTTATTTCAATTTCCAGGAGTGTATATAAATGACCTAGTAGATAGTGTCGGAAGTCCCATGCGGCTTTTCGCGGATGATGCTGTAGTATACAGAGAAGTTGCAGCATTAGAAAATTGTAGCGAAATGCAGGAAGATCTGCAGCGGATAGGCACTTGGTGCAGGGAGTGGCAACTGACCCTTAACATAGACAAATGTAATGTATTGCGAATACATAGAAAGAAGGATCCTTTATTGTATGATTATATGATAGCGGATCAAACACTGATAGCAGTTACTTCTGTAAAATATCTGGGAGTATGCGTGCGGAACGATTTGAAGTGGAACGATCATATAAAATTAATTGTTGATAAGGCGGGTACCAGGTTGAGATTCATTGGGAGAGTCCTTAGAAAATGTAGTCCATCAACAAAGGAGGTGGCTTACAAAACACTCATTCGACCTATACTTGAGTATTGCTCATCAGTGTGGGGTCCGTACCAGATCAGGTTGACGGAGGAGATAGAGAAGATCCAAAGAAGAGCGACGCATTTCGTCACAGGGTTATTTGGTAATCGTGATAGCGTTACGGAGATGTTTAATAAACTCAAGTGGCAGACTCTGCAAGAGAGGCGCTCTGCATCGCGGTGTAGCTTGCTCGCCAGGTTTCGAGAGGGTGCGTTTCTGGATGAGGTATCGAATATATTGCTTCCCCCTACTTATACCTCCCGAGGAGATCACAAATGTAAAATTAGAGAGATTAGAGCGCGCACGGAGGCTTTCAGACAGTCGTTCTTTCCGCGAACCATACGCGACTGGAACAGGAAAGGGAGGTAATGACAGTGGCACGTAAAGTGCCCTCCGCCACACACCGTTGGGTGGCTTGCGGAGTATAAATGTAGATGTAGATGTAGATAGTTTTGTTGCTGCAGACAAGCCCAGTCACTGACCGGTACGTAACGTCGTTGTACGATCCTGCACGGTCGAGAGAATAGTGTCTGTCCTCTCTGGTTCTAGTCACGTAGGGCTAGATGGTGGTGATGAGTTTGGTTTGTGGGGTGCTCAGCGGCGGGGTTATCAGCGCCCATACAAATTCGCAACCGTTTAACTTTCCAGTCTCCCCATTTTTCTGGATGACAAGGAGACGATGATGACAACACAAACACTCAATGCACGGGCGGAGAAAATCCCCCACCCGGCCGGGAATCGGACGTGGGACCTGAGGATCCAGAGGCAGCAACGCTAATCATTGGACCACAAGCTGTGGAATTTGGGCTGGAGAGATCCCGCATGGTGTTGTGTATGGTCTTCCTGGGCCCATTGATTCCATATACGTGCTGGTAGACAGTTACACTTCTTACTCGAACGTATCAAAACCAGCCAACGCTCAACTGCGATTTCTAAATAAGAAAAAGCTGCATAATGTGCAGAATGTATATGGGGTTACTCGTGCCTATTTGGTAAGGTTGCACTAATATTCTGTTTTAAATATACAAGCATGAAGTACACTTCATCCCAGTTTTACATTTGTTGCATTTTGTCTTCATGACGTTTCAGTTTTAAGGGCCAGCGTGTAGAACGGCGTTATCCATGGTACAAATTTCGTTACTAATTTCACCAATAACCCCAGTGTTATACTCAATACCGCCTCTGGTTGGATACGTGACCACTCAAATATCGATTCTGGGATCGTTTGTTTGCTGTTGAATTAGAGTAGATTTTTGGTTAATGTAAACTGTTCATCACATCTGAGCGGCGATTGCGTTATCACGTTGCTACAATTAATGTAGACTAAATGACTTTGTGTGGATTATAGGTAAAGTAGTAGTGTCGGACAGATCAGAATGTTGTTCACTTTCTTCATTTGCTTCAGGAGAAGTAGAGTTTATTTTTACTGGATGAAGAGCAACGCATAAATAAAGATACATTTCCTGAATTAGGAAAATCAAGCTTCATGCCAACAACCCTTTATTCTGGGTAGTAGGATAATCTGTGAACAGATATTCGTACTCTCTGTTCCACTATCTTGTAAACAGTCGTTGGCTGGTGACAAAACAATTACTACAAGGGACGACCAAATAGTTTCAATTCGAAGGTCGTACAGGCCAGAATATGCATGCCAATCAGGCAGAATCGCCGTGAGCATTGAGGCAATCGTCCCAATGACGCACCAAGTTGAAGATACTCGTTTGGTAAAACACAATGTTCTGCTGCGTGAGGAAGTCCGTAATGGCCTGCTGCACATCTTCGTCCGACAAGAATCGTCAACCCTTCAAGGCTTCTTTTTTTATTTTTTTCTCATACGGAAACCTTTCGATCTCTTATATGTACACTGGAATATGCATGTGTCTTTACTAGTTCAGAAGTTTTCTAGCTGTTAGACGTCCTCAAATTATTATCTTTTCTCCAAAAAAAAAAAAAAGAAAGGGACCGAAGGGGTCGCTTGGGGAGAGTTCAGGACTATAAGGCGAGTGCTCGATTGTTTCCCACTTAAGTTGGCGTAACTTCTGCGTTACAGATCGACTCGTACCTTGTGTCGAAGCGACCAGAACGGAGCTTAGCGCACTATTCACAACTGTGGTTTTTGACAGACATGCTGCTCCATATACATTCCTCATTCCCCGATGGAAGTCTAACGGCGTTTGACCTCCGGGAGCCAAGAAAAGAATAACAGCACGTTGGTCCTGTTTGGCGTATTTGGTAATACCGTCGCTATAGTTCACGCTTCAGCATGTACCACACGCATGTCACACTAATCTCTTCTCCACACGTCGGTACTTGTATACCTGCATTGTAGTTGCGCTACTTTCCATGTACGCTGCAGTAACGTCCTCAAACGGAAAACTTTCGATCGCCTCTTATAAGTATGTACACTGGAACAAGCATGTGTCTTTACTAGTTCAGAAGTGTGCTAGCTCTCTGAAGTCCCAAAATTATTTTACTACTTCGGCCATTACTTTGCACTTTTTTAAAAACGCCCGTAATGTAGGCGTGTGCAAAAAAGCTGTAAAGGAATTCCGAACATATTTCATGGCGTGGAAAGGTTCTTAAACACCTCTACTTGAAAAATCACCACCACCATCACCACCACAACCACTATCTTCTCGTTCTCCTTTCCCTCCTCATCCTGTTCTTACTTCTTCTTTCTTCCTTCTCCCTCTCACGAGTTCACAAACATCCATAGTTACTTCGTACTGATAATATAATTGATTTACTGATGCAATATACACAACTGGCTATTAAAATTGCTACACCAAGAAGAAATGCAGATGATAAACGGGTATTCATTGGACAAATATATTGTACTAGAACTGACATGTGATTACATTTTCACGCAAGTTGGGTGCATAGATCCTGAGAAATCAGTACCCAAAACAACTACCTCTGGTCGTAATAACGGCCTTGATACGCCTGGGCATTGAGTAAAAACAGAGCTTGGATGGTGTGTACAGGTACAGCTGCCCATAGAGCTTCAACACGATACCACAGTTCATAAAGAGTAGTGACTGGCGTATTGTGACGAGCCAGTTGCTCGGCCACCATTGACCAGACGTTTTCAGTTGGTGAGAGATCTGGAGAATGTGCTGGCCAGGGCAGCAGTGGAACATTTTCTGTATCCAGAAAGGCCCGTACAGGACCTGCAACATGCGGTCGTGCATTATCCTGCTGAAATGTAGGGTAGAGCCACGGGTCGGAACACGTCTGAAATGTAACGTCCACTGTTCAAAGTGCCGTCAATGCGAACAAGAGGTGATCAAAACGTGTAACCAATGGCACGCCGGGTGATACGTCAGTATGGCGATGACGAATACACGCTTCCAATGTGCGGTCACCGCGATGCGACGATCATATTGCTGTAAACAGAACCTGGATTCATCCGAAAAAATGACGTTTTGCCATTCGTGCAGCCAGGTTCGTCATTGAGTACACCATCGCAGGCGCTCCTGTCTGTGATGTAGCGTCAACGGTAACCGCAGCCATGGTCTCCGATCTGATAGTCCATACTGCCGCAAACGTCGTTGAACTGTTCGTGCAGATGGTTGTTGTCTTGGAAACGTCCCCATCTGTTGACTCAGGTATCGAGACGTGGCTAGCGATCCGTTACAGCCACGCGGAGAAGATGCATGTCATCTCGACTGCTAGTGATACGAGGCCGTTGGGATTCAGCGCGGCGTTCCGTATTACCCTTCTGAACCCACCGATTCCATATTCTGCTAACAGTCATTGGATCTCGACCAACGCGAGCAGCAATGTCGCGATACGATAAACCGCAATCGCGATAGCCTACAATCCGGAAACGTAATGGTACGCATTTCTCCTCCTTACACGAGGCATCACAACAACGTTTCACGAGGCAACGCCGGTCAACTGCTGTTTGTGTATGAGAAATCTGTTGGAAACTTTCCTCATGTGAGCATGTTGTAGTTGTCGCTTCCGGTGCCAACCGTGTGTGAATGCTCTGAAAAGCTAATCATATGCATATCACAGCATCTTCTTCCTGTCGGTTAAATTTCCCTTCTGTAGCACGTCATCTTCGTGGTGTAGCAATTTTAATGGCCAGTAGTGTATTTGAAATAACTGAGGATCAGATTGTGATATTTGGCAGACATAATAAAATCGATTCAGATCTAACATGTGAATATCGCTTTTCGTCTTCCAGAAGCTGTGTATCATATCAGCGTTCTATATCTGCTCATGTACGAGAAACAGAGATTAGGCTGCGACTGCGGGAAGGGCGGTAAGTTCGGGCAGGTGTGTGTAGGCGAGCGGTGGGAGCAGGTCGCGTGGTGACCCAGTTAGGACTGCGACATGAGCGTGCTGCGCTCACAGCTGGGACCGCGACGTGAACGTGCTCACAGTTCGCCGCGGGGCCTCTCGTGCGCACGCAGCCCCAGGCCCCGGCTTTTACTACCGCCGCTGAAGGAGCTCAGCACAGGTCACAGCCATACGGCCGCGTGTCTCTCCTCCATTACGAGTACGTTACTTTCAATGGATCCTAGGAAACGAAGCTTATAGTTTGTCACTCGGTCGACGTCATCATCACCACCAGAGACAGTTTATTAGCTCGAAAAGGATTAGACTTTGGAAGGGAATAGGCTGTGAACTCGTGAAAAGAACATTCTGACAAGCTGCTTAACATTCTGAATGAAACTATTGATGTTGATGGTTGGACGGAAATATGAACCTCGCCTTAGAAGACCACGAGTTCAGTGCCTTCGTTAATTGATGTACTAATGGTATTTTATATTTTCTCTTTCTCTGTTCGGCGTTAAAATAACATTCCAAACAAGTAGAGAAGAAATTTAAAAAAATATTAATAATGACAGCTTTCATTTTCGAAAAGAAATGGGAATACAATAAACCAGTTCATAATCTTTTCACAGATTTTACAAAAGCATATTATTCAGTATTGCAATCAAAACTGTACAGAATTCTTTTGGAACTTGGAATACAAAAGAAGTATGTTACACTCATAGAAGCGAGTTTGAAAAACACAAAAGGTAGAGTACGCCTGGGGAAATTGGAGCCAGAAGAATTTGTAATAAAGAACGGACTTAAGCAGGGAGATGCCCTGTCTCCGCTACTTTTTAATTTAGTCCTAGAATATATTGTACGAATGGCAGCAGATAATTCAGAGGATGTGGAGTTAAATGGAAATATTAAAATATTAGGGTCTGCAGATGATCTAAACATCATTAGCGATAGGAAAGAATCTGTAACAGCAAATGCGAATGCGTTAATCAAGGCTAGTGAAGATGTAGGTCTAAGGATAAGTGAAGACGAAACTAATACCTGGTTACTACTACTCGTAGAATGTCAACAGCAGTAGATCAGGAAATATTAAGAGTTGGAGACATGCAGTTTGAAAAAGTGAACACATTTAAGTATCTAGGCGTGGACATCACTTCGAGAAATGAGATTGAATCCGAACTGAAGAAGAGATTACGGGCGGGAAATGCGTGCTACTTCTCACTGAATAGATTACTTTCATCACGGATATTGTCTAGGCATTTAAAGATTTGAATATACAAAACTATTATTCTACCAGTTATGCTGTATGGGTGTGAGACTTGGTCTCTCACTGTGCAAAATGAAAAGCCGTTTCGAGTATTTGAAAACAAAATTTTGAGGAAGATTTTCGGAGCTAAGAGAGCTGACATTAGCGGAGAGTGGCGAAAACTGCATAACGAAGAGGTTCACGAACTCTATTCAAGCCCTGACATAATCAGTATTATTAAATCACGTAGGCTGCGATGGGCGGGTCACGTAGCTCGAATGGATGAGGCAGGGCAGCGCGCAGAATACTGGTAGGGCACTTAGAGGGAAAACGTCCTGTGGGGAAACCGAGGCGTAGATGGGAGGACAATGTGAAGGCTGATTTGATTTGAGGAGCCTAGGTATTGAAGGTGAATGGAAGGAAATGTCCCAAGACAGGGACAGATGGCGAAAATACGTTGCTCCGGTATGACCAGTGATTGAGTGAGTGAGTGAGTGAGTAAGCTTTCATGAGCATTATGTTGCAGACTTCACTAAACACTCACTCACGGCTATCGTGAGTGTTAAGGCGCCGCTTCCGTGACGCACCGGTCCCAGATCGAATCCGCCCGGTAGATTAACGACATGGTCGATGTGCCGTCCAGCCTGGACGTGGTTTTTAAAAAATGGTTCAAATGGCTCTGAGCACTATGGGACTCAACATCTTAGGTCATAAGTCCCCTAGAACTTAGAACTACTTAAACCTAACCAACCTAAGGACATCACGCACACCCATGCCCGAGGCCGGATTCGAACCTGCGACCGTAGCAGTCCCGCGGTTCCGGACTGCAGCGCCAGAACCGCTAGACCACCGCGGCCGGCCGTGGTTTTTAGGTTTACCAAGGTGAACACCGGGCTGGTACCCAAGTACCATCTTAGTTAACACGATTCGCAAACATTCAGAAAACTTCGTTGCGGGGAGTCGATAGAAAGGGCATCCTGGTACCCCTTCAATTAACCATGTCAAATCCCTTAATAATCATCCCGAGACTGCGCAGATGTGGGACAAAGGCACAGGAAAAAAGATCATACAGACATCATAGAACTCGAAGTTACACGAGGTGACTTAACGGAAATAGAGATAAATTTCAACTACTTAAACGCGAACTCCTTTACAGCACCACCAAAAAGACTGTATGCAGAATGGATTCTTTTAGCTACCTGAAAATCTCTATACCGAATGAAATAAAACACGTATGTCAAATGAAAAATAAACAATAATAATAATAATGGTCAAATAAATAAGTATAATAAGAACTTACATTTTTAGCTATCCGACCATTCATAGACATTATCAAGAGCATTGATACTATCAGTGCTTGTGCCATAATGGCAACCCAGTGTAATACGGAGAATCATCCATACCTTTGCATACATACCCTTAGGGGAGAGGGAAGGCGCAAATTGCTTTCCGATGCAGTACTCGACCTCTGTTACTACGGTAGGCCAAGCTCTCCTTTAAAAATCGTTTCTCTATATTTTCTACGAATATCAGTTAATTTTATTATTTTTTTCTTACTGCCTTATCCCAGGTTTTCTACAGCTGTATTACACATCGTGCATAGATAGCATAATTCTGTCAAGACCTTGTAAATGAAGTACTAGAAATCCTCAATGATACACCTGACGTTATCTGAGGCTTTTTAACATCGTCAGAGATAATATATGATGATCTGCAACTAACACTTTACAAGAAATATGAGATTTCATTAATTACGTGCGAGTTTTCATAGATAGTCTGCAGAACTGGTTTGATGCTGCCATCCACAAATTTCTCTGCTGTGCTGTTTATCTCAGAGTACCACTTACCACCTACGCACTCAGTTATTTACTGGATGTATTCCAATCTCTGTCTTCTTTTACAATTTTTACCATCTACAGTTCCTTCTAATATCATGGAAGTTATTCCCTGATGTCTTAACTGATGTCCTACCATCCTGTCCTCCTCCGCCGGCCGCTGTGGCCGAGCGGTTGTAGGCGCTTCAGTCCGGAACCGAGCTGCTGCTACGGTCGCAGGTTCGAATCCTGCTTCGGGCATGGATGTGTGTGATGTCCTTAGGTTAATTAGGTTTAAGTTGTTCTAAGTCTAGGGGACTTATATATTCGAAAGGAGATAATTATTTAAGATTCTGAAGCGAGCACACTAATAATCGTGCAACACAAATATGATATTCATGCAGGATATCTAAGTGTACACTTTTGAGTATACCTGTAGATAATTTCGGTATATAAAAGGAAGACGTAACGTGTATGGGACACGCTGGTATATCTGGACTGAATTTGCACTTAACTACAACTCTGTATTGTCACATTTGATCGTAAATTGCATATTTGGCCGTAATGTTTATATTTTCTTTCGACTGGACGCTACCACGGTATCAGAGAGCTGGGAATCATACTGTCCCCATTTACCTTAACGCAAAGCTCTTCGATGCATCGTAGCTGTCGACCACCACCTCCCCTGCAGACGAAGGAAGCGTCATCACCGGTGTGATTCTATTCCCGCTCCGCGATGAACGTTTTCCGCTGGGGAGACATTTCCTGCAGTCAGTTCCGCTGTTTTTGTTCTTGTAGCCAGTTTCCTTACAGTCCGTCAGAAGCCCCAGTGGTAGAACTGAATCATCGTCCACAACCTGGAGCTAAATGGTACTTTGAAACGATATTTTAAAATCTGGATTAAACAAAGTATTCACTGAAGAAGTTCTAGGAAGCTTATGCGTTTCCGCATAGAAAGAATTATATCTAATGGTCTTGCGTATTTCTCCCAATTTTTATTACTATCTAAATCTATTTTACACCTTCACATAATGTGCGAACGCTTTGCGTCAGTGGCAGATTTAATATGTCTAACCCAGCGACTTAGTATACGCGCTCAGGCGCTGGATGCAGTGATGCGACGAATATGAGGCCAAAGACAACATTCCAAAGCAGAAATCCAGGTAGTCCGTTCACAATAAAGCCAGTGTTATTATATAATCCACTGTTTGATTATATACAGGAAATGTGAGGCGAACAGACCACCTCGGTAATAACTATCCTTCATTGGTGTTACACACAACTAATTCCGATCTGTACGTTTAGTTTCAAGTATTTTTTATAACAAGAGAATGCATATAGAATACATTGGTCTCTCAGAATTTTGCACGTTATTAACATGTCATGATTCCGTTAACATTATACGTGTTACGTGGAAGTCCATCGGTCATGTCAGACAGTACAGTCTTGTTTAGCTCCCTTAAACGTCAGAAGTAAGGATCGAGCACCGATCAACACTAAAAATCAGAAGGTGCATATTTCAAATACCATCTGCGCTTAGATTTTCTGTGATACCCTTTTGTCATTTGAAATGAATGCAGGCATGGTTCCCTAAAGAAGTGCACGGTAGATTCACTCGCTATTCTCTTAACCAGTCTGAGCTTGTACTGCGTTTCTAATGACATTACTTAGACGGGACATTAAATTCTAACCTTTCTTCGATCTTATTTTAACAATAAAGTAGGACCGCCTATTATGTACAGTGCATTATCAACGGTCTTATCAGTATATGAATTACTGGTAATGATTCAGATGTCAGCGAGATGAATCCAATGTCATTTAGGTTTTCAAGATTTCCCCAAATTACTTTGATCGAATAACCGGATGTTTGCCTTAACCAGGCACACCACCACCACCACCACCACCACCACCAAAGATATTCTACCATGACTGAGCTAGTGTTACGTCAGTAATATACTTTGTGCGAATTGCAGTTAAACTGAAGTATTCTTGTAAGAAAGCTCGTATTGGGGATAGTTTTGTGTTCAAAGGAAAGAAAATTAGTGTTAGCACCCGTGGACGACGAACACAAGCTCGCATTGGGGAAGTAAACTAGCACTCATCGAGGCGTTTGGCTTAAACGATTTCGGGACACATCGGAGAACCTAAATCTGAGTGGTCGGATGGGTATTGGAACCGTCACACTCCAAACTGAGAGCAGGGTTCAAAAAGCGTTCCGAAAATCCGCGGTCTCCCCAAATCACGTCAGACGAATGCTGATATGGTTCCCCCAGAGAGCTGTCGAACTAACAAGTGCACATTGTCTAATGACCTCGAAATCGGCAGGCCGTTGAACACTGAGTTTCTGTCACCTATATAACTGATGGCGCCTCTATTTGATTGAACCGCTATCCAGAAAAGAGTGTGACTGAAGATTCAAAGGCGTACATTCGGAACTATTTGTATCCATTTACGCTTCAAATCCCCTTTGTTTCACACATGTTGTAACCCCTACACAGTCACGCATTTGGTAGACTGTAGATAACTTGCATTAATTACGATACAGACGTTGTCTTGGTGCCACTGCATAATGATTTAGTTTGTAGCAATCCCAACATTTTGCTTTAGTTTTCTCGACACGGTTCGTATTCCATAGGTTCCACAATTAGCAATTAAAAGGGTACGTTGAAGGGATCAATTACTATGATAACCACCGATGCTGTGACATGTTTATGGAAGTATCTATATATCGAGATTGTCATATTGTGGGGCGGCGGGTGGAATAATTTGGTTTATAAATATAGAATGTAAAGTAGAAAAGATGCATTTCCCGGCCGATTAACCATATGTGGGGCGGCGGGTAGAATTATTTGTTATTAACTGTTCTATTATTTATGCAGTCTTTTACCGTTCTCAACACTGGCTCTCTAACTACAATATTGGCAACCAGAAAGTGATTAGCAAAACCTGAAGCCTGTAATTAGAATTCCTAGTGCCCACTTCATCTGAGAAATACACTTATAGCTACAGCTTATAGCTCTGAGGAATTAGGAGATTGTCTGGGATTCATAATCAAAAACGATTCTTTAAAAATGTTCACTATATTCTGAAAGTCACAGACCATAAGAATTCACACAATCCAACTATCAGAGCAGTTCAGAGTCTAATACGCTGATGCAACTATAACTGTTCAAATTAAATGTTTAAGTGAATGCTCGCCATAATTTGATGATAATGTTCATCAAACGCCACGCTAAATAATAGTAGAATGTCTGTCCCGCGACGGCACGTGAAAATACGACATACGCAAACTGAAGATAGATCATTAAAGTCATCCCAGAATTAACACTTCACTTGAAAACGATTTCATGGTTACGCGTATCCCGAGTAACGTATTACGGCATCCGAGACTGTTTATAGCAATGATACCGACGCGACGCGACTCCCGGCACAGGTTGTGTGCTATTCAGCGTCTGGAGAGAACTGGGGCCTCCTTCTCTCGCGCAGCGTTCTTATATGTAACGCCGCGGTGCGGACGGCTAAGCCAAGGGAACGCCTGATCAAAATTGCTCTCCCGACTAGCCGCTGGGCTAGTGATGCACCACTTCAAGTTATGGAATAAATCATTGCTTCCTTTGCTGATGGCCGATGAAGCTGTCAATTTAAATGTGCATTCAGCACACAGGTAAGTAATCATAATAAAAGTCGGACGTGGCTAAGTCAAATATTTTGGGCGAGAGAATTAATTTAATTACACTACACGCAGTAGACGAGCTCTGAACTTGCCCTTCGGAGATACGCTATCGCTATAGTTTTATAGTTATTCAATTGAAACTTTTCACATCTTTATGATTATAGCGGTTCTCCCTTCTATATAAATTTATACATCCTAGCCTTATTTATTCGCCTACTTAATCTATCTTGCTTCCTTAATTTCTAAGACAAAAACCAGAAAATCATGAATTTCAACTAAAATTTTAATTTGTGAGATCCAGAATACTGTTTTTACTAAATTATAATGCAAAAGGAATCTAAATACAAATTTTTAAGTTTCTATCTCTTTTCTGTTGCGCCAATGATTTTTACAGAAAAACGTCCAAATTTCGAAAATGGTTAAAGTTATTGAACTGATATTCAACATATTGATTTAGTATTACTCCTGACATGCTAGAAATGTTTCAGGTTATTTACTTGATTTTTTAAAGTATTGCGCAACATTTATGACGTCAGAGCTAGTTACAGCGGACTGGCTGGCACACAATGGAAAGACTGATGTGAATTTTATAGGGCGTGAGTAGGCTGCTTCCCTACAATATGTTCCGTTTCATATACTATTACTTGCCCGAACAAAGCGTTACCGCTCCTACTGGTTTGTCGCTAACCGCAGACCATAATAGTCTTTTGGCTTGTAAAACATTGTACAACGAAAACTACTTCTGCTAAAACAGTTACAACTGTAAATGTTTAGCGAAACTGTTAAACTGGGCATCATTGTGACAATGGCACGCCGTAGCTTTTTATTCTTGTATAATGTAAATCGGGTTAGCGTCCAACATACAGCTGTACTGCAGTGTTTTCTTGCATAGTTCTACTATTGCTGATAGAAGCTACAAGTACGTGTATTATACTTGAGCTGGTAAGGAAGCCTTTTAGTCTATGGGTGGAAAAACGTTTTTGTAAAGTTCTTGAAAATTTTCTGATTCTGCCGATTACTTTGTAGAGCTGATTAATTAACGGGAAGCTGAGTAACTGAAAGTAAATTGATATTAATTAGTTATATGCGCAGATCAACCTGTGTAAGATTTCAATTTTACAAAAATTTTCTTCACCCACTGGAAAGCGAAGAATGTTATTTCCGTAGATTGCAGGAATAGCTTTGTGATCGTACACACAACTACGGAAACCAGTGGAACAATTGAAATTACAGAAGACAAGTCTCTTTAAAGAAATTAGGGACATATGTGAATGGTTTCGTAAAAAAGACAGTTTTATTTGTTATTATTTCTCTGTATATAAATATAACATACAATTACCTAGAATATTATATTAAACCCCCCCCATGAACCACGGACCTTGCCGTTGGTGGGGAGGCTTGCGTGCCTCAGCGATACAGATAGCCGTACCGTAGGTGCAACCACAACGGAGGGGTATCTGTTGAGAGGCCAGACAAACGTGTGGTTCCTGAAGAGGGGCAGCAGCCTTTTCAGTAGTTGCAAGGGCAACAGTCTGGATGATTGACTGATCTGGCCTTGTAACAATAACCAAAACGGCCTTGCTGTGCTGGTACTGCGAACGGCTGAAAGCAAGGGGAAACTACAGCCGTAATTTTTCCCGAGGGCATGCAGCTTTACTGTATGATTACATGATGATGGCGTCCTCTTGGGTAAAATATTCCGGAGGTAAAATAGTCCCCCATTCGGATCTCCGGGCGGGGACTACTCAAGAGGATGTCGTTATCAGGAGAAAGAAAACTGGCGTTCTACGGATCGGAGCGTGGAATGTCAGATCCCTTAATCGGGCAGGTAGGTTAGAAAATTTAAAAAGGGAAATGGATAGGTTGAAGTTAGATATAGTGGGAATTAGTGAAGTTCGGTGGCAGGAGGAACAAGACTTCTGGTCAGGTGACTACAGGGTTATAAACACAAAATCAAATAGGGGTAATGCAGGAGTAGGTTTAATAATGAATAGGAAAATAGGAATGCGGGTAAGCTACTACAAACAGCATAGTGAACGCATTATTGTGGCCAAGATAGATACGAAGCCCACACCTACTACAGTAGTACAAGTTTATATGCCAACTAGCTCTGCAGATGACGAAGAAATTGAAGAAATGTATGATGAAATAAAAGAAATTATTCAGATTGTGAAGGGAGACGAAAATTTAATAGTCATGGGTGACTGGAATTCGAGTGTAGGAAAAGGGAGAGAAGGAAACATAGTAGGTGAATATGGATTGGGGGACAGAAATGAAAGAGGAAGCCGCCTGGTAGAATTTTGCACAGAGCACAACATAATCATAACTAACACTTGGTTTAAGAATCATGAAAGAAGGTTGTATACATGGAAGAACCCTGGAGATACTAAAAGGTATCAGATAGATTATATAATGGTAAGACAGAGATTTAGGAACCAGGTTTTAAATTGTAAGACATTTCCAGGGGCAGATGTAGACTCTGACCACAATCTATTGGTTATGACCTGTAGATTAAAACTGAAGAAACTGCAAAAAGGTGGGAATTTAAGGAGATGGGACCTGGATAAACTGAAAGAACCAGAGGTTGTACAGAGATTCAGGGAGAGCATAAGGGAGCAATTGACAGGAATGGGGGAAATAAATACAGTAGAAGAAGAATGGGTAGCTTTGAGGGATGAAGTAGTGAAGGCAGCAGAGGATCAAGTAGGTAAAAAGACGAGGGCTAGTAGAAATCCTTGGGTAACAGAAGAAATATTGAATTTAATTGATGAAAGGAGAAAATATAAAAATGCAGTAAGTGAAACAGGCAAAAAGGAATACAAACGTCTCAAAAATGAGATCGACAGGAAGTGCAAAATGGCTAAACAGGGATGGCTAGAGGACAAATGTAAGGATGTAGAGGCCTATCTCACTAGGGGTAAGATAGATACCGCCTACAGGAAAATTAAAGAGACCTTTGGAGATAAGAGAACGACTTGTATGAATATCAAGAGCTCAGATGGAAACCCAGTTCTAAGCAAAGAAGGGAAAGCAGAAAGGTGGAAGGAGTATATAGAGGGTCTATACAAGGGCGATGTACTTGAGGACAATATTATGGAAATGGAAGAGGATGTAGATGAAGATGAAATGGGAGATACGATACTGCGGGAAGAGTTTGACAGAGCACTGAAGGACCTGAGTCGAAACAAGGCCCCCGGAGTAGACAATATTCCATTGGAACTACTGACGGCCGTGGGAGAGCCAGTCCTGACAAAACTCTACCATCTGGTGAGCAAGATGTATGAAACAGGCGAAATACCCTCAGACTTCAAGAAGAATATAATAATTCCAATCCCGAAGAAAGCAGGTGTTGACAGATGTGAAAATTACCGAACTATCAGCTTAATAAGTCACAGCTGCAAAATACTAACACGAATTCTTTACAGACGAATGGAAAAACTAGTAGAAGCCAACCTCGGGGAAGATCAGTTTGGATTCCGTAGAAACACTGGAACACGTGAGGCAATACTGACCTTACGACTTATCTTAGAAGAAAGATTAAGGAAAGGCAAACCTACGTTTCTAGCATTTGTAGACTTAGAGAAAGCTTTTGACAGTGTTGACTGGAATACTCTCTTTCAAATTCTAAAGGTGGCAGGGGTAAAATACAGGGAGCGAAAGGCTATTTACAATTTGTACAGAAACCAGATGGCAGTTATAAGAGTCGAGGGACATGAAAGGGAAGCAGTGGTTGGGAAGGGAGTAAGACAGGGTTGTAGCCTCTCCCCGATGTTGTTCAATCTGTATATTGAGCAAGCAGTAAAGGAAACAAAAGAAAAATTCGGGGTAGGTATTAAAATTCATGGAGAAGAAATAAAAACTTTGAGGTTCGCCGATGACATTGTAATTCTGTCAGAGACAGCAAAGGACTTGGAAGAGCAGTTGAATGGAATGGACAGTGTCTTGAAAGGAGGATATAAGATGAACATCAACAAAAGCAAAACGAGAGTAATGGAATGTAGTCTAATTAAGTCGGGTGATGCTGAGGGAATTAGATTAGGAAATGAGGCACTTAAAGTAGTAAAGGAGTTTCGCTATTTGGGGAGCAAAATAACTGATGATGGTCGAAGTAGAGAGGATATAAAATGTAGGCTGGCAATGGCAAGGAAAGCGTTTCTGAAGAAGAGGAATTTGTTAACATCCAGTATTGATTTAAGTGTCAGGAAGTCATTTCTGAAAGTATTCGTATGGAGTGTAGCCATGTATGGAAGTGAAACATGGACGATAAATAGTTTGGACAAGAAGAGAATAGAAGCTTTCGAAATGTGGTGCTACAGAAGAATGCTGAAGATTAGATGGGTAGATCACATAACTAATGAGGAAGTATTGAATAGGATTGGGGAGAAGAGAAGTTTGTGGCACAACTTGACCAGAAGAAGGGATCGGTTGGTAGGACATGTTCTGAGGCATCAAGGGATCACCAATTTAGTATTGGAGGGCAGCGTGGAGGGTAAAAATCGTAGAGGGAGACCAAGAGATGAATACACTAAGCAGATTCAGAAGGATGTAGGTTGCAGTAGGTACTGGGAGATGAAAAAGCTTGCACAGGATAGAGTAGCATGGAGAGCTGCATCAAACCAGTCTCAGGACTGAAGACCACAACAACAACAACAACAACATTATATTAAACGTCCCAAGACAATTTTTTCTCACACCATTGAACTTGTGAGTCTTATTTACTTATTTTAAAAATCTAGACGGGCGAAATGACGATAATAACGTTGAGCGCACAGTCTCTTTCTCTCTGTTGCGGGAATCCAAGTAATGTTGCGAACATTAGGGAATGTACACAATGTGGCATATGGAAGTTTGGATCGATGCAGGGAACGTGCACAGAAACCTGAAGTGATTAAGGCGTCCGCTTGCGATAAGCGGGAAATCAGCGAATAAATTCTGTCGGTGTCTAAGAGTGTGAACTAATTTCCTCGCTTAGTGGAATTGGGTTAAACGTATTGTGACCTTTTCTTGTCGCACGGTTCCACTGAACGGATACGCAAAAAGGACTGCGTAATATTTTGTTTGATTACCTTGTTTAATGGAGTTCAATTTTTTCATTCTTACTTCGTTTCTGTTATTAAAGGCCTATAATAAATTGGATTTTAAGAAAGTTAGAAAAATTTCTTTCACTAGATTAACAAACTTTGTTATAAACGTTTATTTTCTCTCATACAATGGGACAAATTTATAACTGAGTTACAACCGTTTGTCGTAAAGACAGACCAAGTCAGCCCATCTTCACGACAGATTAATTGAACTCTGCTTTCCGCCGGCCGGGTTGGTCTTGCGGTTCTAGGCGCTACAATCTGGAACCGCGTGACCGCTACGGTCGCAGGTTCAAATCCTGCCTCGGGCATGGATGTGTGTGATGTCCTTAGGTTAGTTAGGTTTAAGTAGTTCTAAGTTCTAGAGGACTGGTGATCTTATAAGTTAAGTCCCATAGTGCTCAGAGCCATTTGAACTATTTTTTGAACTCTGCTTTCCCTGTCTTAGACTTCACATCAGAGTGCTGTCCTGAACTGGGAATGCCTTTTCGACAGTTAATTATCCATATTGTAAATGTATCATTGCATATAAAAACTTCATTGCAGCAAAATTAAAAGATAAAGGTTATATAATTCCACATATGTGTAAAATATATGAGGTTGTACATAATTTTATACAAGGGCATGCTGAAAAGTAATGCCTCAGAAGTTTTCACGTGAAAACACTTAAATCGTTTTAAATAAAAGATACACTATGTGATCAAAAGTATACGGACACCCCCAAAGCATGAGTTTTTATATTAGGTGCATTGTGCTGCCACCTACTGCCAGGTACTCCATGTCAGCGACCTCAGTAGTCATTAGACATTGTGAAAGAGCAGTATGAGGAGTTCCGCGGATCTCTCGGACTTCGAACGTGGTCAGGTGATTGAGTGTCACTTGTGTCATACGTCTGTACTCGAGATTTCCACACTCCTGAACATCGCTAGGTCCATTGTTTCCGATGTGATAGTGAAGTGGAAACGTGAAGGGACACGTACAGCACAAAAGCGTACAGGCCGACATCGTCTGTTGACTGACAGAGACCGCCGATAGTTGAAGAGGGTCGTAATGTGTAATAGGGAGACATCTATCCAGACCATCACACAAGAATTCAGAACTGTGTCAGGATCCACTGCAAGTACTATGACAGTTAGGCGGGAGGTGGGATAACTTGGATTTCATTGTCGAGCGGCTGCTTATAAGCCACACATCACGCTGGTAAATGCCAAACGCAGCTCAGGTCTAAATTGATATTTTAAGCACCTTCTTGTTTCCGATTGTTGAAGAGCAATTGTGGGATGTCGATTGCATCTTTCAAGACGATCGAGCACCTGTTCATAATGCACGGCCTCTGGCGGAGTAGTTACATGACGGCAACATCCCTGTAATAGACTGTCCTGACCTGAATCCTATAGAACACCTTCGGGATGTTTTGGAACGCCGAGTTCGTACCAGACCTCACCGACCGACATCGATACCTCTCCTCAGTGCAGCACGCCGCGAAGAAAGGGCTGCCATTCCCCAAGAAACCTTGGGGTATGCCTGTGAGAGTCGAAGCTGTCATCAAGGCTAAAGGTGGGCCAACAACATATTGAATTCCAGCATTACCGACGAAGGGCACCACGAACGTGGTGCCATTTTGAGGCAGGTGTCCGGATGCTTTTGATCACATCGTGTATGTTATTTGCATCGTACATCTTTATTCTTTATGTCTACATATTTTTTTCTCCACATATTCACCCTGGCAACGAACACATTTTTCACAACTAGAGACCAATCTGTTGACACCGTTGCTATAGAATGGTTGGCTTTGTTGACGGAGGCACAACCTTGGTTGCTGGCTTGCACCGGTTGATCACTAACAAAGTGAAGTCCAAGGTGTCAGATTGTTGCCTAAGCCGCAGCGCTCGTATATGTCATGCTGAAGGAGAGGGTTCTCCATGTGTGGACGAACTCTCCTAATCAGAAACTCGATTACGGCACGCTGTTTCTCAAGCACTGACGTAGTTACGTTACACGCTGCCGTGTTATACTCTTCAATTCGGAGCTCTCTAGTGGCGGAGGGCATGCTGCGTAAAGATGTAGAATGTTAATAATCTATGTTTCATTTAAAAAGCGTTAAGAGTTTTCACAAGAATAATGCGATTGCATAACTTATCATCACGTCTTCGTACAAGGTGATGTTGGAAAAATGCTAAAAGTTCCAATGCACGCGTTTAATTACACGCAGACTGGCGTGAGATCTGGAACAGGTCAGAGAAATAAGACTAGCAAAACAGGAGGTACTGGTAGAGTACTTAACTTTAATCCACAATCGGTGAACATCTCTCTTGACTTTACATAATTTCCATTTTCAATAGACACTGGTAATGGCGCCTTGCTAGGTCGTAGCAAATGACGTAGCTGAAGGCTATGCTAACTATCGTCTCGGCTAATGAGAGCGTAATTTGTCAGTGAACCATTGCTATGAACGTCGGCTGTACAACTGGGGCGAGTGCCAGGACGTCTCTCTAGACCTGCCGTGTGGTGGCGCTCGGTCTGCAATCACTGACAGTGGCGACACGCGGGTCCGACGTATACTAACGGACCGCTACCGATTTAAAGGCTACCACCTAGCAAGTGTGCTGTCTGGCGGTGACACCACAAAATCACCTCAAATTTAGCTGTTCTATATACAACAAATTCTCTGTTGTCTCTCAGTATCACAGAACTACCTATCCATCTTAACGGTCTGTTTTGCAAACTCTCATTTCCTCCGCTCTCTCTACAACGTCATCATTCGATGTATTATATAAGACGACAATTTTTAATTCTTCTGGTAGATGCTACATTTATCAGTGGGGCCAGAAGAATGATTGTGTGGAAGATTATTGTTTTGAAGAGCAAGACTTCATGGCCGTTGCTCGTTTTGTCTTTAAAAATGAAAAATTCATAATGATGATCATGAAATTTAAAATGTTCCTGGCGTGCGTTATGACGCGCGGAATGCGCACGGCGAGCTCATAAATTGTGAGATGGGAAGTCTTCGTTGTTTCTCGATGGCTTACCTGAGCATGAATGGCAGGTATCAGTCAAAATATCGTACTGTGAAGCCGACCGGGGTGGCCGAGCGGTTCTAGGCGCTACAGTCTGGAACTGCGTGACCGCTACGGTCGCAGGTTCGAATCCAGTTTCGGGCATGGATGTGTCTGATGTCCTCAGGTTAGTTAGGGGACTGATGACTCAACTTCTGAGGTCATTAGTCCCCTAGAACTTAGAACTAGTTAAACCCAACTATCCTAAGGACATCACACACATCCATGCCCGAGGCAGGATTCGAACCTGCGACCGTAGCGGTCTTGCGGTTCCAGACTGCAGCGCCTATAACCGCACGGCCACTTCGGCCGGCTTAGTCTGTTGGGGAAAGAGGTGGTTTCCGATATAGTACTTCAGACTTTAAAAGTAAAACATCTTGACACTGATCGCAGATCATGACAGAGAACTCTAAAATGTAAAAGTTTTCTTGTAACAGACTCCATTGCTTTTTGATCATCAGGTTTGTTCCTTTTGGCGCCCATGTTGTCCAGTACACGTATGAATGTAATGCTGGTGCCCGAATCGTGAAACTCTGTCAGAAAATCATGAATACACAATAATTTATCATATGTTTCGTGTAGATAGTGCATCGAACCGCCACTCATGAGATATTTGTTTTTTTCGAGTCTGCATGTGATCTGAAACAAGAAGGATGGCTTTCGATTACGCAGTATATAGCCATCAGTAGCAATAAACGTCTTTCTCCGAAAGTGGCAACTACACCCAGCAGATTCTCGGAAGATTGCGGTGGTCAACGAATTCCGTTATTTGAGGGATACAGATTTCTCCAATCTTTTTCGTATTTGGCTGTCAGATTCTTGGAGATTGCAGTGGTCAACGAATTCCGTTATTTGAGGGATACAGGTTTCTAGATTCTTATTCGTATTTGGCTGTTGTTAAGGTATGATAATAACAACGAATTATTTAATTTCTAACAACCGTTAGCTAGGTCTTTGTTCGTCTGCAACGAATTACCAATTAACGCATTGTTTTAGTAATTTCAATGATGAGAAATTCTTATGATCTTCAGTTGCCATCACGTAGTTAAATTCTCGCAATTGATTCTGAATAGCATTCTGCACTATTAAATTAATGAGAAGACACTGTCCACTGCCAAACTAAAGAGTAACAAGTGCCGCAACTGCAGCAGGAACGTTAAGGCTAAAGCAGGAACATATGTGAGACGTATGAAGCAAATTGAATGCTCACCAATGAGTTTGATCTACTGGGAAACAGCTCATCATAAGAGAGCGCAACGTTGTTTCGAAATGAGTACGTCCTTCTGTGGCACGAAAGAGGTGCTGTGGTGAATAAGACACGACACGAAGGGGAAATCTCAGAAAGGGATGTAAATGGTAATTGAGGGACAATTTCGGACCACATTTTCTGTCCGTGGTACGTACAAGCTACTTGAGAACAATTCCCGTTGATGAACTGTGACTAGACTCTGGTGCGGCTGGAATTTTCCAAATGCATCATGTAAATGTTGTTACGTTTAAGCGCCATTTACATTTAGTAATGATCTATATACGAGCTGTGGCACGTGGCGATAACGAGGAACAGAGCCGAAATGACCATTGCGCAAGAGGTTCGTGCAGAGATTAGTTTTCTAAATGCAGAAAACGTGACAGTAGCAATTATTCACATTTAAGCCTGAGAGGTTACAGTGACATTGTCATGAGTCAGTCAATTGTTCTCAGATTATAGGAACCCCTTCACAGCTCGATGTGTCCTTGCAGATCAGAAAGAGAATATTGTAATGTAATATTAAGTCTAATACAGGAGAGATCTCAGAAGTAGTTCTACTTATTAAAGGTAATAATGCTAATGTAATATTAGGAATGGAAGGCTGACTGAAACCAACGAAATCTTAATTTTAGATTGCAATATACATGGCAAAAGTAGGTTAGACACCAATACTGGAGTAGTATTTATTGGCGCAAAGGAATTTGTAATACAGTGAAAGTTATTACCAATTCCTAATGTGAATTAATCTGGATGAGGACAAGCATCAAAGATGGGATGCTTTCATAGAACAACCGCTTCAGGTATTGCAGAAGCAGAATGTCGCTGACAAAATTTGGAGAATATCATGCATAAATTTCCTAATCATATTATTGCAACGAGGCAGATTTCAGCTTGTCAGCTGTAGAATCGAAAGGGTCACGCAATTAAAACTCGTGCCAGAGACTTCGAGCCCTTGATTAGAGATCCGAATCCGGAAAAGTAAGGAAGGAGGATTGGAGTTTAACGTCCGATCGACAGCGTGGTCATTAGAGATGGAGCACAAGCTCGAACTGCGAAAGGATTCGGAAGTAGCTCGACCGTATCCTTTTCAAAGGAACCATCCCGGCATTTGCCTGAAGCGATTTAGGAAAGTCATGGAAAACCTAAATCTGGATGGCTGGACGGAGGTTTGAACTATCGTCCTCCCGAATGCTAGTCCATTGTGTTAGCAGCTGCTCCAGTCCGCTCGGACCTCCTGCTGAGAGCAGTTTCGATCTCACAATAACTAACAAAAGAGAATTTTCCGAATCCTTAAAGTAGAGGAGGGAGTCAGTGACTCTTAGGTTGTTGTAGCATCAACGTCTATGTGTGCTAAAAAGAGTATTAAATCCGGTAGGAAAATATTTGTGCTCAACAAGTGGACAGGAAACTTTCTGTAAGCTATCTGAGTAGCCACCATCAGACATTTACGTGGTGGCCGAAGACTTGTAGCATCAATTAATATGATTCAAAAATATTGTATGTTACGTTTTAGACATGTATGTGCCAAGCAAGATTGTGAGGACTGGGAAAGAGTCATAATGGTTCAATAGACGTGTTTAAAGTTACTGTGAAAGCAGGGATTCGTCACAGATCCAAGCGGAGTTGATAAACAAAGGCTAAACGAACCCAAAATAAGCATAAGAATGTGAAAGACGTTCAAAGAACTGCAAAGACAAATATTGTCAACAGGTCAGTTCAAAAGAATTACAAAGTCGGTTTACGGAGCATAGCCGTCTGCTAAGTCGCTCAGTGACCATATTGGCACCGAAAGCTAAGATGACAGACACAAGTTCGAGGTTTCTAACTTCTGAAATTGTTTCAGTATGGGAAGATGGTGAGATTTTCCCACCTCATATCACTGCACAAGTGCCGAACCAACCGCCAGATATTGAAATAAATTATCACAGAATAGAAAATCAACTAAAATCGTTCAACATGCGAAGAAACTACTTCCTCTTCTAGCATCAGTGTAGGGTATATCACAGGAGCTACGACGACCTGCAGGCGATCGGAAAAAGGCGTAGAGTAATCGGGTAGGTACGCATAATTTACAGGACTATACAGCTTGCGTCATTCTGTTCCAGAATTATGAAACACTTTTTGTTATCGATTACTGTGAAACGTCTGTTCTAGGGCAATCAACATGGATTACACAAACTGAGGTCTGATAAAACGCTTTAGCTCTGTTCGTTCATGAGAATCAGAGGGCTGTAGATAAGTGTGCTACAGTTGATTATAGATTCCATGACTTCCGCACTTCCTTTAGCTGACGAAATACGAGCCCACGGAATATCAGAGCAGCAGCTTTGTCACTGAATCCTGCATCCCCTGGCAGATGGAACTTAACATGCTATTCTTAATAGGATGAAATCATCCTATGCAAAAGTAACATAGTGATCCAGAGCTGTTATTGTTCATGACATATACAATGTTATTCAAAAGTGTAAACCTTGTAGATCAGGCAACAACAGCTGTGACTAATCATCTTGAGGATTAAGAAGCCGCTTCAGCTGTATTTAATCCTTTCATTATCAGATCACAATCGGTTTCGTGGCAGTAAAACCACATCCTCGGGTGATATGTAACTAAGTAATAAGAGCTAAGTAGTCCGGAACATGGAACCCAACCTTCAAGTGTAAGACCAAACTAATAAACTGTTAAATGGCGGTACGTCGATGAATCGAAATCAGCCTGACTTAGGGATCCAAGTCCAAATTGGTCGCCGGCCGCGGTGGCCGAGCGGTTCTAGGCACTTCAGTCCGGAACCGTGCGACTGCTACGGTCGCAGGTTCGAATCCTGCCTCTGGCATGGATGTGTGTAATGGCCTTAGGTTAGTTAGGTTTAAATAGTTCTAAGTTCTAAGGGACTGATGACTTAAGATGTTAAGTGCTCAGAGCCAGAGCTCAGAGCCATTTGAACCATTTTGAACCAAAATGGTCTACAGAGCCACAACTCCAGTCTAGGCGCATTCCCGGAACACGGGGCGAGACCGCGTACAGTACACGTGAAAAGAGTGCCGTCTTCCCTCCAGATATTCTCATTCGAGTTCCCAAAGTATCTCCGTAATAATTGCGTGTTGATCGGACATAATGGTAACAAATCTAGCAGCACACTTCCGAACTGATTCGATATTTTACTTTATTGCGACCTGGTGGGTATCCCAAACGCTCGAACAATACTCAACTACGGGTCGCACTAGCATTCTGTTCGCCGTTTCCATTATGAATAATCTACATTTTACAAATATTCTCCCAATAAAATGAAGTTGAGCACATGGCTTCCCTACCGCCAACCAGACGTACTCATCGATATGACTGTGTCATGCAGCACCCCACTAATGCCATATTCGAACGTTATAACATTGTTTTTGTACTCATCAGCACTAACTTACAATTTTTTACATTTAGAGTAAGCTACCATTAATGAAACAAACTACAAATTCTGTGTAAGTAATGTTGTATACTCCTACAGTTACTCAACGACGATGCTTTCCCCTGTATCACGGCATTGTCAACGAACATCTATTAAGTTGACGCTCACCCTGTCCGTCAGATCATTAATGTACAGAGAGAATAAGAACAGTCCTACCACACTTGCCTGGGACACTCCTGACGATACACTTGTCTCTGATGAACACTCGCTGTCGAGGGCAACGTACTGGGTTCTATTACTTAAAAGTATACGAACCACTCGCATTTCTGGGAACCTAAACCGTATGCTTGGACCATCGTCAACAGCCTGAGAGTTGCACCGTGTCCAACTCTTTGTGGAAATCTAGGAATATGGAAGATGCCTGTTGCCCTCCATCACGGTGTGTAGGATATCATATGAGAAAAAGGCACGAGCGATGCTTTCTAAACTCGTACTGATTTGTGATCAGAAGCTTCCCTATCTCAAGGGAATTTATTAAATGCGAACTCATAATGAACTCAAGTATTCTGCAGCAAACCTACGTTAAGGATATTGGTATGGAAATTATGCAGGCCAGTTCCTTTACCCTTATTATATACAGGAGTCTCCTAATCTCTTTTCCAGTCGCCTGAGTCTTTGCGGTGGACGATAAATTCGCGACAAATGCAAGCTAAGTAAAGGGCCAATGCCGCATAGTATTCTCTGTAAAAGTGAACTGGGATTCCATCTGGACCTGGCGACTTGTGTGTTTTCAGCTATTCAGTTGCTGCTCTACGCCACGGTTTCCAATTTCTATGTCGTCCACGCTGGAGTCTGTGCGACAGTCAAATGACGGTTCCTTTTTTACGATCCTCTCGCGTTAATGAGGACACTCCTCGCGAATGACTTCAGTTTCTGTGTTTTTTGTAATAAGGTGTTATTTATTAGTACTACCTGGGAACATTATTGGCGCCGGCCGCTGTGGCCAAGCGGTTCTAGGCGCTTCAGTCCGGAACCGCGCTGCTGCTGCGGTCGCAGGTTCGAATCTTGCCTTGCCGCGGGCATGGATGTGTGTGATGTCCTTAGGTTAGTTAGGTTTAAGTAGTTGTAAGTCTAGGGGATTGATGACCTCAGATGTTAAGTCCCATAGTGCTTAGAGCCATATCACATTGTACGGCGGTATCGTTTATGGAGTGGAAGCAACGTTTGTGGGACTCTGGGTCCCTCAGACAGTTTTCCCGTGATTGTTCGACCAAGACACCCGCTTGCAGTAGTTTATTGTTGCACTAAAACACTAGCATACAATACAGGACACACTCAAACGGTAATGGAATATTCCATCCTTCGGGGAAATTTGAAGCATATGTTAACTGTATTTAGAAGCAGACAGGGGTACAGTTTTTCGGTCAGTCTAAATACTGTTAATACATTTATCCTAATGTGAGACAAGCGGTCAGTTCCTTCGTGGTAAAATGTATGCGGTTGCTTAAGGAACCATGATTTTCATCCAGGAATGGGCGGGCTAACATGATAAGAAGATCGATTCGACTGTGCTCCAGAAGTTACACTGGGAAGTTCTTACACGTCCTCCATACAGTCCCAAATCCTCCCCATGCGATGTCCATGTTTTTGGAGCCCTGAAGAAATATATTACCGGCGTCGATTTGCTTCGGATGAAGAAGTGCACGCCTGGGTACAATCACGTTTCCATAGGCAACCGTAAACATTTTTCCACGAAGGCACTGACCGCCTTGTATCACGTTGGGATAAGTATATCAACAGTTAAGGCGATTACTTTTGGAACAACAAACAGTTTGCTTACTTTTTTACATCTTTCTGATTTTCATTTGACTCCCCTTATACTTGGCTGGTTTACTTACAATTTGTACACTATTGTGGCGAAACTGAATACAGTAACTTCTGCTATTCCACTTAAAATGACGAGAAATGACGAACACGCTGTTAGTACATATTCCTGTGTTAAGTGGCCAGTTGATCTGTGTTCTGCTTGTATTGATTGGACTCCATGAACAACTGTATAGCTTTCGAGAAGAATCTTACAGTAAAGGAGAAATTTATAACGTTCCTTTACACGCTGTTTCAGACTCGCTACTGTTATCCTCAAGGTAGCTATTATTTGAGTTTACCTAAATCTCTACACCTGAGTACGTACAGTAGAACCTCTCTAATCCGTCACCTTCGGGACCGGGACCATGGTCGGAACGAGAAAAAGGTCGGATTATCCGAAAAATCTAATATTTATTGCAAAAAATATAAAAAGACCAAAAAAATGGTTCAAATGGCTCTGAGCACTATGGGACTTAACATCTGTGGTCATCAGTCCCCTAGAACTTAGAACTACCTAAACGTAACTAACCTAAGGACATCACACACATCCATGCCCGAGGCAGGATTCGAACCTGCGACCGTAGCGGTCTTGCGGTTCCAGACTGTAGCGCCTAGAAACGCACGGCCACTCCGGCCGGCTATAAAAAGACATTTAGTACAAAAAATTAAACGATATAAGAACTAAAATACGTTTACAATAATATAAAAATACATTTTTTACACAGTGTTAAACAATATATTAACTACAAAACGTCTACACACACTATAGTATGTATTGGTTTTAAAAGGAAAAACGACAAACAAATTACAGTCTGTACTGTACTTAATAACGTATAAACGTTATATACTGTAAACTAAAAACTGTTTATAGCACTGTATATAACAAAGAAATTTTTCACAAAGAAATAAACTACTGTATGTATAAATTAAGAAATGATTTTACTGTATGCATTGTTTTTACGGTAAAAACGAGAGCATATTACTTGGAAAAAAAGTCAGTTATACATTTTTGTTTAGCCGATGTTGTTCTAGATTTAGCTGCAGTGTCCATCCATTTTTTTTAATCCGCAAAACGTCCATTGGAGTTGAAGTTGGACTCTGCTCTATGTATTGAAGGGCGATGTCAAAAGTGTTTTTTGCATCGTTGTGTGAAATCCGGGTGGGGGTTCGTCTTCGCCGTCCGAGGCCTCATTCACAGTTTCCTGGCTAACAGCGGCAACAATCTGGTCGTCATTGAGCTCTTAAAAAGTGTCACATTCGTTGATCCACTCTTCAACTTCATTGGCAGGGACGCTCGGCTTCAGAGTTTGTAGATCTTTAACGATTTACAGTGCGTCGTTATTTTGCTCATCTTCGGTATGCTCATTTTCAGTCATAACTTGCGGCCAAAGCTTACACCACGATTTCCGCAGTGTGTCAGGTTTCAGTTCACCCCATGCGATTGTGTAGATAACATCTTTGATGTTCAGGGACTTTATTGCCTCGAATAAGTTATCACCTCCTTCAGATTTTTCCAAGATTGAGCAGATATACTTTCTGCGATATCGCCTTTTTAACCATTCTATAACGCCATGATACATTGGTTGGATGAGTGAGGTCACATTAGGAGGCAGGAAGAGAGCTTTTATGTCCCCTTCACCAAATATTCCACAGACGGAGGTGATGGTGCGTTATCCAACAGCAGTAGAGCACGAACAGGCAGATTGTTTTGCTTCAAGTCTTTTCCGACCGATGGCACAAACTCGTCGAAAAACCAGGATTTAAAAAGTTTGCAGTCCATCCAAGCAGATTTTTGATTGCGGTAATAAACCGGCAAGGAAGATAAGTTTATATTTTTGAATGCCGTTGGCTTCTTAGATTTGCCAGTGACGAACAAGAGGATCTTGTGGGTACCATCTGCGTTGCTACGAGGAATGAGTTATTCCATCTTTTATAAGTTTCGCTCCTACCACGGATTCATTTGAAGCTGCGAGCGTTTTTGTTGGCAACATTTTAAGGTTCAGCCCTGTCTCGTCGATGTTATACACTTGGCAGGGTAACAGTTCATTTTATTCTACAAAATCTTGAAACTTAACAGAAAACTCCGTAGCAGCTGCGGCATCGGCAGATAGTTTTTCACTGGAAATAGAAACAAATCGTACACCATGACGAGTTTTACAACCATCAATCCAGCCTTCAATAGCAGCAAATTTACTTTCGGCTTCCAGTTTTTGTGCCAAACTATCGATTTTTCTTTGAGAATTGGCCCGGATATTGGATTTCCTTTCCTTCTTTCTTGACAAAACCACATCCACAATGCGTTATCAAGCAGTTTAAGTTAAGGCTTTTTTAATGTTTTACGATTTTTCAGAATGTTTTCATCAATCGAAACTGTATAGGATTCAATTTCTTTACGATTCTTCTTCCAATCCTTAAGTGTCGTAACACCTACATTCAGTTCCTTTGCAATTTTTTAGAGCGATTCTCCTTCGTCCAGTCTTTGTAGCCCTGCTAATTTTTCATTTAGTGAAAGAGTTACGGGTTTACGTTTGAATCCAGACATGTTGAAGAACAGCTGTACACACAGTGAATCTACAGTAATAATTACTGTAATTACTCTAGAGAACACGGAATAAAGCAAACAACGACGTTTTTTAATCCCAACAAAGGATAAAACTGCACAATAACGTACAGTATAACAACATGCACAGCGACAGACACCGCAGCAGTGGCCCGACAGGCGTCCAGTCAGTGACAATTCGACACAGGCTCCCGAGCCTGAGCATGGTCGGGCTAACCGGAGTGACGGATCATCCAAGGTCTGATTAGAGGGGTTCTAATGTACTAGGATTGTATCTACATCCACACACAGATCATTACTCTGCAGTCAGTACTTTGTGTTTGACAATGGCTTAATGAAATCCCTTTAAAACTACATATATCTCTGCTAGCCCGAAGGAAAAATGAACACCTAAATCTTTCTCCCCAAACTTTGAGTTTCTCTCATGTTATTGCGATGGACATGTCTCTATAAGTAGGTGGAAGTCATTAAAGTATTTTGGCATTCGGAGGAGAAGATTGGTGTTGAAGTTTCGTATAAATACCTTTCCGCAACGTTTGAAGTCATTTTTTAATGACTGCCATCCTCAGCTCACACTCCACAACGTTTGACGTCATTTTTAATGACATCCTCAGCTCACGTATCATATCCGAGAAATCTCTCCAATACATCGCAGTAATACAGTACGAGCTGCTCTTCTTCGAACTTTGTCGATTTTCTCTGTCAATCCTATCTGTTAAGGATCCCATGCCGTGCATAAATACTCCAGAAGACGACGGACAGACATAGTGTAGTCAGTGTCTTTATCAGATTCGTGTAATATTTTCAAGTGTTTTGCCAATAAAACGCAATCTCGTTCGTCTTCCACACAAAATTTTCTATTTAATGGAACTAATATAAGTCTATGCCTGGTTGCTTTTGCAGCTATTGGCCTTTAGGTGAAGCGTTCCGTTTGATATCACCGGGCTTTAATAAAAAGCTTCTATTGCAGTTGAACTCCAAACGTAACATATTTTCCCGATTTCTGCATCCACTGCTGAACATAGCTTCACTGCGAATTGCCCTCTGCTGTCTTTCACCCTTCACAGTGCTGATGTCTCATAAATATTTATTGTTATTATTTCAGCACGTAGCAACGCACCAAAAGTATCTGCATATGTAGATTTATTTAATTTACTGTTTGTGTTAACCCTGTTGCCCCCTTTCTTTATTGCAGTGAAGCCGTTAATTTATAGTATGCATTTTACGGACTAGGCTACGGATACGATATAATCCGTAAGATATAAAATTTTATTCATATTTAGATAGCCGTTAACAATAATGCACAGATTTTTTGAAGGTGATACAGAACATATTTTAATAGAATGTGATTTTTATCTTGTGAATCAACCTCTGTTTCTCATGAGTGCTGTGCTGTTTGTTTAAAAAGCGATACGTGAATCAAAAAACAGTTACAATAGCATGTGTTTTAACTACAAGTGTCAACCAGAAAGGGAAGCGAGAAAGAAACATTTCTAAGATTCAACCACGAATTTAAACTGAAAGAGTCAAGGAGCAAGAGATCCTTTGTCATCTTTGCTCTGGTGTTATGTAAATCATCCCAAATGGCACAACTACTGCCCACTTTTAGTAACGGTGGATAATAAATAAACTTCCTTTGATTTTTTCAGAAACTTAAATATTAGAGCTAAGCACGTAACACGGGATGTTTCCTTCCTGTGGGCAGAGTTACATACGTGTAAGGCGACGGTATTCGGCTTGAATCGTCACCAAACAACTTATAATGCCACTCCTGCTTCTAATGTGTGAAGCTGCTCCGAATACTTTAAGCCTCCAGTTTGATCGTCTTTGGATACCACACTTTGAATTTTTCACCTAGAATTACTGGTGCACGCAAAAATGTCAATATCTATGTAATATTCACTCTACGACTCTACAATTCATTCCCGAAAGGGTAGATTTACCGGCGGAGTGTCGTGTAACGAATCGGCTATACCTCACCCGGGGAGTGTAGATCTGTGGGTACGTGGGATTCCTCGACTGAAAGTAATCGTAATGTGTTCGTCCGGTCCAACATTGATAACTGCGTTATAGCCTACCGCGATTGTTTGCTGTTAGTGGCTTCTGAAGAAAAAAAATGACATCTACACCAACAGCATACAAATAGTGATGGAAATTTAAGACACTGTTATCCAGTTAAGATTTAAAGTAGGGACTTTGTAGATTTACATGTGAGGATTCAGTTAATCCTTGGTAACTTGAGCCACCAAAAGTTGTCGCCCGAGGTTCGAGATTGACTGACCTGTATTGGTTCTCGTCTCTGCTACTGAGACGCGTTGTCGTGTGTCGGATCCATCGGACAGGGGAATACTGTGGAATCCACGCCTGCTGCGCACCTTTAAACCGATTTTACTTAAATACTTCAGCGCCAGTTGTTTCGCACGGGGTTTTTAAAGAGCGAGCACAATCCCTTTGTGTTACAGAAGGTCGCATTAGTGAGGGCCTCTGATTTGGCCTCTCGGTTGTCACTGAATCTCGTGTTGCAAGATTAAGTTCCAAAGAAGTTGATGTTCCGAATGACTGCATATTTCTCCCACCTCTGTTCTCCTACAGGGTGCTTTGATATGTGTAGAAAATGGCGAGAACCGTCGATCAAGTGGAAGGAGAACCAACTTTTGCGGCAGCAGGAGAACATGTAAGCGCACTTATTAGATTGGTATTAGGTTCGACTCCAGGCGCCGTGTGTGAGTTTTGCTGCCATGAGCCAAGACATCCGATGACAGTGGGAGGCCGTTAATCAAACGGCCTACATAGTAGGAGTCTACCTGAGAAGACAGATTTCTCGCGAGATTTGAGCGCTTGAGCTGCTAGCCGGGCAGTGTGTGCGTAGGCGGTTTAAACCGCTACGGTCGCAAAAGTTTGGGGCTGAGCCTCGTATATAATCACAGCCTTGCAACCCTTTCCTATCAGGTAAGAGGGAATATGCTAATTCAGATTTATTTGCATAGTTTGCTAGCTAAACATATGAATTACTATTACATGTCGGAAAGAACAGACACCACACATACAGTATCTTCAATGAGGTTGCATCCTAGGTCCGACCTCTTGCGGGAATCATGCGAGATGCTGAGAACAATGACGAAAATGCACAGGGGAGCGCTACGGAGGTAGGGTGCGAGAAATTGGGAATTTGGGTTGGACTGAAAGTGTACTCGGGTAGCCGGCAGTCTGTCTTCAGCACTGAAGCGATGCGGAAGGAGCTGTTTACGTCCACGCTGCGACAAGTGTCTTGCGTTGTTTACTTTCAGAGTGGTATTCATGCGTGATACGATCGACGATATAATGATCATAAAATCGTATTGAAGTTCACTTTCTCGAAAGACTATGCGCCACCGAAAGCACTTGCTGCCGAACACTTCCTTTGTGACGAACTGAAGATCCCTTGAGAAGACCTGATTGGAATATACCTGTCCATCGTCAGTAGTGTTAGTTACGTTAATTTGACAAACGACGCAGCTTATGACAAGATCTTAGCGTGGATGAAATTTTGGACGGCCTGATGAACCCAGAGTTCCTGGTGCCACCTGAAGATGTTGACAGACGTGAATGTGATACGGATCTCGATGCAGTGGTTGTGCTGCCTTCATTCCTGAACACCACGACTCCATCCTGTCGTTCAGCTCGGAACCACATACCCGTAAACAGAGGTCACCAAAACGACGCAAGAGCCGCAGATGTGTGGGATGATTCCACCGAATGATTCCCAGGAAGAGGTGACACGCGCAGTTGCCGGTTCCCACCACCATCATGGGCAGGATAATTCACTGAGTGACTCCGAAACACAGCAGTGTCCTGAAGACCCTGACGGTGAAGTTCCTCGTGCCGCCAGCATGGACACCCTGATGACAACGGCTCTTCCTGCCTCAGTTGCGAACGAATCTTACCGCCCCATTTCGTGGGCAGACGACACACGAATTACTTAACCCGTACGAGCTGAAGAAATGACGCAGGTCATCCTGATGAACTGGGCATGATCAGGAGACAGAAATTGCTTAAGACCCAACGACATTCGTTCTTACAGATATGAGCGCGCACAGCAATGGGCTGCCGATGCAGACATACGGAATTGCCGCCTTCTGTTTGGATATGATCGGCTCCTACATTAATCTCCTATTCTTATGTGACGCCTCACGAGCAGTGGACATTGCCCTGTTCCAAGAGCTACGGACGGAGACTTGGCCCTCTAGTATCGGGCTGCGCGGAGGTTCAGTGCCCGCCAGAGCAAATGCAACCCGATGGGCGATAGAGGGCAGTGTCGCCACAACTCTGCATTCGTCTAGTGAGTGCGTGCGCCACCGTCTCGCCACGTGAATACACACACCAACAGTATCCATCGCAGCCGGCATAAATACCGCCGCACCTTGAGTGCAACCTCAGTCGTGTACTTCGTCTGATAGCGTTTGTTACTGTTTCTGACTACTGCCTTCTGATTGTTCGCTGACGGCTTCGCTTTGGTATTACTTTCCTCTTTGGTCTCGCTTTGGATTGTGGCTTGTACTTGACCTGTTGACTGCGTTGTGCCGAAAGTTCGTTGCACTTAGTTGTTGTACAGGTTGTTATTGACTTGCCCTTGTTGTGCTGGGTGCGTCGTTTGGTCAGCCTGGTTTCTCGAGTACGGAGTGGGTTTGAGTCCCGTCCGCAGGCGGTCTTCCTGCCTTCTGTCGCCATGGTTTCCCCCCTGTTTTTCTGACGTGTGCACCTGTATCCGGCTACTCGCAGATATAGAAGGCCCGATTTTTATCGTTATGCTGTAAAAGTCACCCCAGCCGACAATGGAGATAATGGAGCCGCGAACATCGTGCACGATGGCATTGCGGCACTAGACGTCACCTTCTTGCAGTCAGTGAGAAGTTTACCAATAACAGTGCACGCGACCTGAGTAGTGAGATCTATGCGCCATCCGGCACAGACCAACGACGCGATTTCTCACACTTTTATTCTGAAACGATCACGCCGCTTTTTCTGGGACGATATCAGCACATCATTGTCGGCGGACATTTCAACTGTGTTCTTCCGAGGAAGGGCCAATATCCAAATTTTACCACCTGTCCCGAACTCCGTTACTCAATACATCGACTCAGTCTCGTAGGCACGGCGATCGCCTGGGATATACGTACGTCATGATCCACTGAGCCAGTCGCTTAGATTGCACCTACGTGAGTTTCCCGCTCGCTTCGAATGTCCTAAATATGGAAAGCTGGCCTTCAGCCTTTTGAGACAGTAGCGTTTGTGTGTCCACAATCAGCGTCCAATGTCAAACAATATGGTGCAGTCTGAGTCAGAGGACACTTAACATTGCCTATTTGCCAGAACCATAATGTCGACGAATCGTCACGATCACATGGGAATCCTGTGCAAAATTCATCACAAAATACTCGTCCATACTTCTGTGGTGGGAACAAAGTGCAAAGCCAGCCGTACGCCACACATTGGTCCAGTGTATTAAGGAAAGAGTGGAATGGTACCGACATACGACAGAATTTTACTACGTGATCCACTGGGACTTTATAGAACATCCGCCGTCCTCAGAACATCTGATCGAGGTTCATCGCGTTGAGAATGAGATTTAACCCTTACTCGTTGCCGATTGGAAGGCATAGTAGTCCGAGCAAGATGCCAAGACAGTAGCAACAGAGAATTATGTCGTTTCAGATCTGAGACACCGTCGACAAGCGCTGATCCGATCTTTATTTTATCTGACGGCCGACGGCTGGGATTACAGGCTGACACAGGAACAACCTTCGAAACTCACTATCCTCACTTCTATCGTGAGGAAGACCCTAACGTTTCGGTACTTACAGACATGCAACAGACTGTCCATCGTGTTCTTGGTGACCAGGTGGAGGACTCTCTTTTAGCAAACATCTCCACTGAAAACATCACTGACGTGTCCGTAAAGGGTGCTCTCAGCCGATCGCCCGGGGACAGAAGGATTTGATGCTGCCGGAATGGAGGAAAATGTGCGTGGAGGACTAATTATTCCGATAGCCAAACCCTCTGGAGATACGTGGCCTGACGGATGGCGGCCGATCACTTAACTCAGATTTTATGACTTTTTTTTTACGCGCCTCCTCGCAAAGTGTTTCAGACGAGTCCTGTACCAGGTCCTGTCACCCACGCAGACGTTCTTGTGCGGAGGTACTAATACACAATCGGCTATGTGATTATAGAGACATCGCCATTGCAACAGTCTGGTGACTGCAGGGACCCATGATTTCCATGATTTCCTTCGACTTCGCTTAGGTATTCGGTCGCGTAAACCACACCTATCGCGAAGGTGATGGGAAGAATGACTTTTCCACTTGCCTTCGACCTCGTTATCATGCGCCTACTTCGTGACACTTCGTCGAGGTCGTCGAAGATGATGGTTGGTGGACGGATGACTACCACAATATCGATGGGCATGATCAGTCCGACTGCGTTGTCCTCTTTCAACGATCATGTACGCCATCACCAGTTCAATTTTACACAGAGTACGCGAAGGAACTTGCCCCCCTTCTTGCAGCGGTGTACCGTAGGTCTCTAGAAGAGCGTAGCGTTCCAAAGGATTGGAAAAGGGCACAGGTCATCCCCGTTTTCAAGAAGGGACGTCGAGCAGATGTGCAGAACTATAGACCTATATCTCTAACGTCGATCAGTTGTAGAATTTTGGAACACGTATTGTGTTCGAGTATAATGACTTTTCTGGAGACAAGAAATCTACTCTGTAGGAATCTGCATGGGTTTCGAAAAAGACGGTCATGTGAAACCCAGCTCGCGCTATTCGTCCACGAGACTCAGAGGGCCATAGACACGGGTTCACAGGTAGATGCCGTGTTTCTTGACTTCCGCAAGGCGTTCGATACAGTTCCCCACAGTCGTTTAATGAACAAAGTAAGAGCATATGGACTATCAGACCAATTGTGTGATTGGATTGAGGAGTTCCTAGATAACAGGACGCAGCATGTCATTCTCAATGGAGAGAAGTCTTCCGAAGTAAGAGTGATTTCAGGTGTGCCGCAGGGGAGTGTCATAGGACCGTTGCTATTCACAATATACATAAATGACCTTGTGGATGACATCGGAAGTTCACTGAGGCTTTTTGCGGATGATGCTGTGGTGTATCGAGAGGTTGTAACAATGGAAAATTGTACTGAAATGCAGGAGGATCTGCAGCGAATTGACGCATGGTGCAGGGAATGGCAATTGAATCTCAATGTAGACAAGTGTAATGTGCTGCGAATACACAGAAAGATAGATCCTTTATCATTTAGCTACAAAATAGCAGGTCAGCAACTGGAAGCAGTTAATACCATAAATTATCTGGGAGTACGCATTAGGAGTGATTTAAAATGGAATGATCATATAATGTTGATCGTCGGTAAAGCAGATGCCAGACTGAGATTCATTGGAAGAATCCTAAGGAAATGCAATCCGAAAACAAAGGAAGTAGGTTACAGTATGCTTGTTCGCCCACTGCTTGAATACTGCTCAGCAGTGTGGAATCCGTACCAGATAGGGTTGATAGAAGAGATAGAGAAGATCCAACGGAGAGCAGCGCGCTTCGTTACAGGATCATTTAGTAATCGCGAAGGCGTTACGGAGATGATAGATAAACTCCAGTGGAAGACTCTGCAGGAGAGACGCTCAGTAGCTCGGTACGGGCTTTTGTCAAAGTTTCGAGAACATACCTTCACCGAAGAGTCAAGCAGTATATTGCTCCCTCCTACGTATATCTCGCGAAGAGACCATGAGGATAAAATCAGAGAGATTAGAGCCCACACAGAGGCATACCGACAATCCTTCTTTCCACGAACAATACGAGACTGGAATAGAAAGGAGAACCGATAGAGGTACTCAAGGTACCCTCCGCCACACACCGTCAGGTGGCTTGCGGAGTATGGATGTAGATGTAGATCACACTATAACCACTTCTATGCGGCCTGCAACGTCGTTTATCAGGGCTCACGCTGTGGGGATACACATTCAGACGCTGCGCCTATGCGGACGACCTTGTCGTCATCACACACACCAACGAGTAGGTCCAAGAGGCAACAAGGTTCAAAATGGCTCTGAGCACTATGGGACTTAACATCTATGGTCATCAGTCCCCTAGAACTTAGAACTACTTAAACCTAACTAACCTAGGGACACCACACAACACCCAGTCATCACGAGGCAGAGAAAATCCCTGACCCCGCCGGGAATCGAACCCCGGAACCCGGGCGCGGGAAGCGAGAACGCTACCGCACGACCACGAGATGCGGACTAGCAACAAGGGAGCGGAGCGGGCAGCCATATGAACGTCGCCGAATCCTGCACTATGACCACTGGAAGGGGAAACCCCGATGAAAGTGGGGCTACGTTCAGGACGATGGAGACTACGCCGTCTAGGAATAATTTTCACTCAAGATACCTGTCGCACCATGGCGATCAACTTTCGGCATCCTCTTCAGAACGTCACGACGGACGTTCGAAGCCAGTTGTTGTGAGCAATGGACATTTAACAAAAGGTATAGTTCAATTTCTATATGGCATCCAGCATAATACGCATCGCACAAATTTTGCCTCTCTCTGCAGCGATGGCGCGTCGGATCTAAAAGGCATCTGGTTATTTTGTCAGTACCGGTCACATAATCAAGGTCAAGCATGATACTCCCAAACTTCGTAGAATAAGAGGGGGGTTTAGCTCTGGTCAGTGTCCATGCGTGCGCTACGGCTCTTTACGTACATACCATCTTGAAGTTAAGGAATCGCAGCCTCACTGGATTTCTGGTCGACGAAGTCGGACCTAGTTCATGTCAACTACAAACCCGCATTGCACCAGTATTATCACAAATCGAACTTTCTCTCCTTGAATACAGTTATGTCCATTAAGACTTTCTTCGCACTAGGGCTCCCAAGATACGAGGCATCTATCACATCTTAGTGCGAACTGTTCCCCAGAATGCTGTCGAAGGACGCCACGCAGACCTTAGGTGGCTGGCAATGTGGTGCGTAGTTCAGCGACCATACTTCACCACGGCATTGAGGGCCACCTGGGACATCGTCGTTACCGGTAAATACCCGACGCACCACCAACTCCATTTTTATCGCCCTGGCAGACAACTCCTATGCCTGTGATGTAATGTGGACAACACAGACAAAAACTACTATTAAGTACTCGACTCTTACCGATAAACGTTGTTGTGCTTTTAGGGTTCTGTACCTCAGCTGGTACGACCAGAACTCGTATAGGATCACTTCGTTGTCCGTCTATCTATTCCACTACTAAAACCCTCTTCCTCAGAAATTGGTAGACATATGAAGTTGAAATTTATGTCTCGTACTATTGTCTATGGTTAATTGGCGGTGAAAAAAATTAAGCTTCTAACACAATGCAGTCAGAAGATACTGCAATTTTTTGTTATTGGTCTTTACTGACTGGTCTTATTACGGTTCCGTCTTACTTGAGCACTTACAAATTGCAAAACTGCCGTTTGTGTAAATTTTATATAAGAAATTTGTAAATTTTAATAGCATAAAATAAACAATTACTCCGTTGTATTCCTTAGGCCTTCTGATTAGAATCTATTGCGCTCGTGAGGCATAAGTATGGACCGAACTGTCAACGTAATTAGTTTCAGTTCAACGTTAACAAAACTCATTTTTTTCGTTATCCCCACGGGCACGTTCAAATTAATAAAGTTAACAAAATAGCTGCTGGTAACGTAACAGCCCAATGAACAGAGAACAAAAAGGGACTAATATCGGGAATAGTTCGTGTAATCGGAAATTTTTGTTCTGTGGTGGGAGGGAGTACAACGAACAACATGCTAGAAGCCCTGACTGGAGAGGGATGAGTGTGGGGGTGGAGGTGCTTTTCTACGTTTCTCTTGAATACCTCGAAAACCGTGGCCTCCAGCGATAACGTATCGCAGTAAAAAATTTAACTAAATGGAATTTCCTAGAAAAACGTCCTGTTCATTTTTTCTGTCAAACTAATAGCTTGCGCATAGAGAGCGAGAGAGGAGGAAAATCTTGCTCGTGTTTTATGAATCCCAGATACAATGTTGTGGGTGGCATACAGTGACATAGGTAGGGACTGAATCACCAAGTATACATAATTACGTTTGTACGGAACCCCCGTGGGAATTTAAGGACCTGGATAAGCTGATTAAACCAGAGGTTGTACAGAGTTTCAGGGAGAGCATTAGGGAACAATTGACAGGAATGGGGGAAAGAAATACAGTAGAAGAAGAATGGGTAGCTCTGAGGGATGAAGTAGTGAAGGCGGCAGAGGATCAAGTAGGTAAAACGACAAGGGCAAGTAGAAATCCTTGGGCAACAGAAGAAATATTGAATTTAATTGATGAAAGGAGAAAATATAAAAACGCAGTAAATGAAGCAGGCAAAAAGGAATACAAACGTCTCAAAAATGAGATCGACAGGAAGTGCAAAATGGCTAAGCAGGGATGGCTAGAGGACAAATGTAAGGATGTAGAGGCTTATCTCACTAGGGGTAAGATAGATACTGCCTACAGGAACATTAAAGAGACCTTTGGAGAAAAGAGAGCCACTTGTATGAATATAAAGAGCTCAGATGGAAACCCAGTTCTAAACAAAGAAGGGAAAGCAGAAAGGTGGAAGGAGTACATAGAGGGTCTATACAAGGGCGATGTACTTCAGGGCAATATTATGGAAATGGAAGAGGATGTAGATGAAGATGAAATGGGAGACACGATACTGCGTGAAGAGTTTGACAGAGCACTAGACCTGAGTCGAAACAAGGCCCCGGGAGTAGACAACATTCCATTGGAACTACTGACGGCCTTGGCAGAGCCAGTCCTGACAAAACTCTACCATCTGGTGAGCAATATGTATGAGACTGGTGAAATACCCTCAGACTTCAAGAATATAATGATTCCAATCCCAAAGAAAACAGGTGTTGACAGATGTGAAAATTATCGAACTATCAGTTTAATAAGTCACTACTGCAAAATACTAACGCGAATTATTTACAGACGAATGGAAAAACTGGTAGAAGCCGACCTCGGGGAAGATCAGTTAGGATTCCGCAGAAATGTTGGAACACGTGAGGCAATACTGACCCTACGACTTATCTTAGAAGCTAGATTAAGGAAAGGCAAACCTACGTTTCTAGCATTTGTAGACCTAGATAAAGCTTTTGGCAATGTTGACTGGAATACTCTGTTTCAAATTCTAAAGATGGCATGAGCAAAATACAGGGAGCGAAAGGCTATTTACAATTTGTACAGAAACAAGATGGCAGTTATAAGAGTCGAGGGGCATGAAAGGGAAACAGCGGTTGGGAAGGGATTGAGACAGGGTTGTAGCCTGTCCCTGATGTTATTCAATCCGTATATTGAGCAAGCAATAAAGGAAACAAAAGAAAAATTCGGAGTAGGTATTAAAATCCATGGAGAAGAATTAAAAATGTTGAGGTCCACCGATGACATTGTAATTCTGTCAGAGACAGCAAAGGATTTGGAAGAGCAGTTGAACGGAATGGTCAGTGTCTTGAAAGGAGGATATAAGATGAACATCAACAAAAGCAAAACGAGGGTAATGGAATGTAGTCGAATTAAGTCGGGTGATGCTGAGGGAATTAGGTTAGGAAATGAGACACTTAAAGTAGTAAAGGAGTTTTGCTATTTGGCGAGCAAAATAACTAATGATGGTCGAAGTAGAGAGGATATAAAATGTAGACTGGCAATGGCAAGGAAAGCGTTTCTGAATAAGAGAAATTTGTTGGCATCGAGTATACGTTTAAGTGTCAGGAAGTCGTTTCTGAAAGTATTTGTATGGAGTGTAGCCATGTATGGAAGTGAAACATGGACGATAAATAGTTTGGACAAGAAGTAAATAGAAGCTTTTGAAATGTGGTGCTACAGAAGACTGCTGAAGATTAGATGGGTATATCACGTAACTAATGAGGAGGTATTGAATAGAATTGGGGAGAAGAGGAGTTTGTGGCACAACTTGACAAGAAGAAGGGACCGGTTGGTAGGACATGTTCTGAGGCATCAAGGGATCACAAATTTAGCATTGGAGGGCAGCGTGGTGGGTAAAAATCGTAGAGGGAGACCAAGAGATGAATACATTAAGCAGATTCTGAAGGATGTAGGTTGCAGTAGGTACTGGGAGATGAAGAAGCTTGCACAGGATAGAGTAGCATGGAGAGCTGGATCAAACCAGTCTCAGGACTGAGGACAACGACAACAACATGGGACCCCCAGAGCACGAATTCTACTAACACTTACCCGGATTGTTAGCGATACACGGACCCTGAAATTGTAGTTGCCACACACACAAAATTTGCTAATGTAATAATTGTCATTGTACTCTTGTTTCCAGTTAAAAAATTTTTTGGCTTGAAATTCCTATTCAGTGAACGTATGTTTTCAAACAAGCAGATAAAAATTAACTTGATGCCTTCCTGAGAGACACTCTCCACTCCTTCCAAATTACACTATTGGCCATTAAAATTTCTGCACCAAGACGAAATACAGATAATAAACGAGTATTCATTGGACAAATATATTATACTAGAAATGACATGTGATTACATTTTCACGCAATTTGGGTGCATAGATCCTGAGAAATCAGTACCCAGAACAACCACCTCTGGCCGTAATAACGGCCTTGATACGCCTGGGCATTGAGTCAAACAGAGCTTGGATGGCGAGTACAGGTACAGCTGCCCATGCAGCTTCAACACGATACAACAGTTCATCAAGAGTAGTGACTGGCGTATCGTGGCAAGCCATTTGCTCGGCCACCATTGACCAGACGTTTTCAATCGGTGACAGATCTGGAGAATGTGTTAGCCAGGGCAGCAGCCGAACATTTTCTGTATCCAGAAAGGCCCTTACAGGACCTGCAACATGCGGTGGTGCATTATCCTGTTGAAATGCAGTGTTTCGCAGGGATCGAATGGAGGGTAGAGCCACGGGTCTAGACGGCCGCGGTGGCCGTGCGGTTCTAGGCGCTCCAGTCCGTAGCCGCGCTGCTGCTACGGTCGCAGGTTCGAATCCTGCCTCTGGCATGGGTGTGTGTGGTGTCCTTAGGTTAGTTAGGTTTAAGTAGTCCTAAGTTCTAGGGGACTGATAACCACAGCAGTTCAGTCCAATAGTGCTCAGAGCCATTCGAGCCACGGGTCTAAACACATCTGAAATGTAACGTCCACTGTTCACAGTGCCGTCAATGCGAACAACAGGTGACCGAGACGTGTAACCAATGGCACCCTACACCATCACACCGGATAATACGCCAGTATGGCGATGACGAATACACGCTTCAAATATGCGTTCACCGCGATGTCGCCAAACACGGCTGCGACCATCATGATGCTGTAAACAGAACCTGGATTCATCCGAAAAAATGACGTATTGCCATTCGTGCACCCAGGTTCGTCGTTGAGTACATCATCGCAGGCGCTCCTGTCTCTGATGCAGCGTCAAGGGTAACCGCAGTCATGGTCTCCGAGCTGATAGTCCATGCTGCTGCAAACGTCGTCGAACTGTTCGTGCAGGTTGTTGTTGTCTTGTAAACGTCCCCATCGGTTGACTCAGGGATCGAGACGTGGTTGCACGATCCGTTACAGCCATGCGGATAAGATGCCTGTCATCTCGACTGCTAGTGATACGAGGCCGTTGGGATCCAGCACGGCGTTCCGTATTACCCTCCTGAACCCACCGATTCCATATTCTGCAAACAGTCATTGGATCTCGACCAACGCGAACAGGAATGTCGCGATACGATAAACCGCAATCGCGATAGGCTACTTTCCGACCCGACCTTTATCAAAGTCTGAAACGCAATGGTACGCATTTCTGCTTTTATACGAGGCATCACAAGAACGTTTCACCAGGCAACGCCGGTCAACTGCTGTTTGTGTTTGAGAAATCGGTTGGAAACTTTCCTCATGTCAGCACGTTGCAGGCGTCACCACCGGTGCCAACCTTGTGTGAATGCTCTGAAAAGCTAATCGTTTGCATATCACACTATCTTCTTCCTGTCGGTTAAATTTCGCGTCTGTAGCACGTCATCTTCGCGGTGTAGCAATTTTAATGGCCAGTAGTGTAACAATCTGGGTGTAAACCAGATGTGGCTTGAACTGAAAGAAATACACTCCTGGAAATGGAAAAAAGAACACATTGACACCGGTGTGTCAGACCCACCATACTTGCTCCGGACACTGCGAGAGGGCTGTACAAGCAATGATCACACGCACGGCACAACGGGCACACCAGGAACCGCGGTGTTGGCCGTCGAATGGCGCTAGCTGCGCAGCATTTGTGCACCGCCGCCGTCAGTGTCAGCCAGTTTGCCGTGGCATACGGAGCTCCATCGCAGTCTTTAATACTGGTAGCATGCCGCGACAGCGTGGACGTGAACCGTATGTGCAGTTGACGGACTTTGAGCGAGGGCGTATAGTGGGCATGCGGGAGGCCGGGTGGACGTACCGCCGAATTCCTCAACACGTGGGGCGTGAGGTCTCCACAGTACATCGATGTTGTCGCCAGTGGTCGGCGGAAGGTGCACGTGCCCGTCGACCTGGGACCGGACCGCAGCGACGCACGGATGCACGCCAAGACCGTAGGATCCTACGCAGTGCCGTAGGGGACCGCACCGCCACTTCCCAGCAAATTAGGGACACTGTTGCTCCTGGGGTATCGGCGAGGACCATTCGCAACCGTCTCCATGAAGCTGGGCTACGGTCCCGCACACCGTTAGGCCGTCTTCCGCTCACGCCCCAACATCGTGCAGCCCGCCTCCAGTGGTGTCGCGACAGGCGTGAATGGCGAGCCGAATGGAGACGTGTCGTCTTCAGCGATGAGAGTCGCTTCTGCCTTGGTGCCAATGATGGTCGTAAGCGTGTTTGGCGCCGTGCAGGTGAGCGCCACAATCAGGACTGCATACGACCGAGGCACACAGGGCCAACACCCGGCATCATGGTGTGGGGAGCGATCTCCTACACTGGCCGTACACCACTGGTGATCGTCGAGGGGACACTGAATAGTGCACGGTACATCCAAACCGTCATCGAACCCATCGTTCTACCATTCCTAGACCGGCAAGGGAACTTGCTGTTCCAACAGGACAATGCACGTCCGCATGTATCCCGTGCCACCCAACGTGCTCTAGAAGGTGTAAGTCAACTACCCTGGCCAGCAAGATCTCCGGATCTGTCCCCCATTGAGCATGTTTGGGACTGGATGAAGCGTCGTCTCACGCGGTCTGCACGTCCAGCACGAACGCTGGTCTAACTGAGGCGCCAGGTGGAAATGGCATGGCAAGTCGTTCCACAGGACTACATCCAGCATCTCTACGATCGTCTCCATGGGAGAATAGCAACCTGCATTGCTGCGAAAGGTGGATATACACTGTACTAGTGCCGACATTGTGCATGCTCTGTTGCCTGTGTCTATGTGCCTGTGGTTCTGTCAGTGTGATCATGTGATGTATCTGACCCCAGGAATGTGTCAATAAAGTTTCCCCTTCCTGGGACAATGAATTCACGGTGTTCTTATTTCAATTTCCAGGAGTGTAGTATTGACAGTAATTGAGACATTTGTGCTAAATAAATTAACATACTACGGAGTTGATTCCCCATGGTGCACAAAATGGGGCAGAACACTGTTGCAGAAGCAATGTAAAAAGCGTTCAGAATTTAAATGAGCACAAAATCTCCAAGATTGGCGATCTTTTACAAGAGCTCGATATTTAGCGCGGACTTCAATGCGAGACGCTTATAATAGTTTCCATAACGAAACTTTGTTTCGAAACCTGGTAGAAAATCCAAAGACATTCTTGTCGCATGTAAAGTATGCTGGGGACAAGGCACAATCAATGCCTTGTCTGCGCGATAGGAATGGAAAGACTATCCACTACAGTGCTGCCAAAGCAGAGTTACTAAACACAGCCTCTCTTAATACCTTCACCAAAGACGACGAAGTGAAAATTCCAGAATCCGAATCAAGGACAGCAGCCAACATGAGTAACTTATAAGCAGAGTAGTGAAGCAACATAAACAACTTAATAATAGCATGTCTTCCGGCCCATACTGTACACCAATTATGAAATTAAAATGAAACCCAGATCTTTAGCTGCCTGCAGGCGTTGATAAATATCAACGGGGACAGTTGACAATGTGTGTCCCTACCTGGACTCGAACCCGGGATCTGCAGATTACAGGGCAGACGCTCCATCCGACTGAGCCTTCGAGGACACACAGGATGGTGTGACTGCAGCGACTTATCTCTGGCACGTTCCCCGTGAGACCCACACTTCCAGCTTACTGTCCACACACCACATGCTTAATTCCCCTGCCCACTATATTCATTACTCGCGGCTGTCAATCTATCGATTCCCGTCAGAGTTCGGGCAATGTGAGTGCATCCGCACTGAAGAAGATCATTGGCAGGTAATGCTTATCTATATGAAGATACCATCTTCATATATATATACCAATTAGGTTCCTTTCAGAGTATGCTGATGCAATAGCTCCATACTTAATAATCAGATGCTAACGCTCACTCGACGAAATATCCGTACCCAAAGACTGGAAAGTTGTGCAAATCACACCGAAATTAAAGAAAGGTAGTAGGAGTAATCCTCTAAATTACAGGCCCATATCATTAACGTCGATATGCAGCACGATTCTGGAGCATGTATTGTGTTCGAACATTATGAATTACCTCTAAGATAACGGTCTATTGACACACAGTCAACGCGGATTTAGAAAACATCGTTCTTGTGAAACATAGCTAGCTCTTTACTCACACGAAGTGTTGAGTGCTATTGACAAGGAATTCCAAATTGGTTCCGTATATCTGGACTTCCAAAAGGATTTTGACACTGTACCTCGTAATGAAATTACGTGCTGATGGAATAACGTCCCAAACATGTGAGTGGATTCGTGATTTCCTGTCAGAGACGATGAGTTCGTAGTAACTGACGGAAAGTCATCGAGAAAAACAAAAGTGATTTCTGCTGTTCCCCAAGATAGCGTTATAGACCTTTGCTGTTCTTTATGTATATAAACGATTTGGGAGATAATCTGAGCAGCTGTCTTAGGTTGTTTGCAGACGACGCTGTCGTTTATCGACCAGTAAAGTAATCAGAAGATGAAAACAAATTTGCAAAACGATTTATAAAATGTATCTGTATGGTGCAAAAATTGGCAATTGACCCTAAATAACGAAAAGTGTGAGGTCATCCACATGAGTGCTAAAAGGAATCCGTTAAACTTCGGTTACACGAAAATCAACCAAATCTAGAGGCCGTAAATTCAACGGAATACCTAGGAATTACAATTACGGACGACTTAATTTGAATGAACACACAAAACTTTTGTAGGAATGGCAAACCAAAGGTTGCATGTTATTGGCAGAACACTTCGAAAATGTCGAAAATGTAACAGATGTACGAAAGAAACTGCCTACACTACGCTTGTCCGTCCTCTTTTGGAGTACTGCTTCGCGGTATTGGATCCTCACCAGATTGGATTAACGGAGTACATCGAGAAAGATCAAAGAAGAGCAGCACGTTTTGTACTCTCGAAGAATAGGGGGAGAGAGTGTCACTGCCATTGTACGGGATTTGGGGTGGACATCATTAAAACAAAGGCGTTTTTCGTTGCGTTGGAATCTTCTCATGAAATTTCAATCACCTAGTTTCTCCTTCGAATACAAAAATATTTTCTTGACGCCGACATACATAGGAAGAATCGATCATCATAATAAAATAACAGAAATCAGAGCTCGCACGGTACCATATAGGTGTTCGTTTTTTCCGTTCGCTGTTCGAGAATAAAATAATAGAGAAATAATGCGAAGGTGGTTACATGAACCCTCTGCCTGGCACTAAAGAGTGATTTGCAGAGTATCCATGTAGATGTAGATGAACCGTTGTTTCTCGATTAAAGTAGACAGTGAAAACAATGGTTAGATCACAGACTTGTAGAAAATTGTGTAAGGAAAGGAAGATTCAATAGCGAAGCTGTCTGACACCGGTGCGCGCTGTACTGTAACGCTATACGTGGAAACCACTTGTGAAAACGCAGGTAGTAGCTGTACACTGCTGTACTCCAACCGAAACGTATCGTAAAAATCATTTTGGGGCATGTGCACACGAGACTGTCAATGGAGGACCATTCTCGTCGAGGATCAATTGTTTGTTAACCATGCAACGGGAAAGAATATTATTTTGACTGGAGTCAGGCACCATACATCATTCGTGAAATGTCGGTGAAAGGGCAGCTTTTGGAAGAGTATTTGTGTGTGTGTCGATCGAAAGATATAACACAACAAATGAGACATGAGGATGACACGGCGGCCGGTCGGTACCCTTGGGTCTTCCAAGCCACTCCGGACTGTGTTTGTTTGTTCTAGATTCTGTTTCAGGCACTCGTGTGAGATTAAAATGGAAAGTGTTACACCAAGAAGTACCATTTTGATTTTCATTGAAGCTTGAGGAGATGCCCATCACATAACGGGCTTTAAATGATTAAAATTTCATTCCATTCGGAATAGATCCCGATATCTAAACCAGTAGTCCGCATGGTTAGCTGCGTGGTAACGTGCACGGATGACATGCAAGCGGGATCGGGTTCGATTCCCGGCCGGGTTGGAGATTTTCTCCGCTCGGGGACTGGGTGTTGTGTTGTCCTCATCATCATTTGGCGTCGATTGAAATAAGACTTGCACTTGGCGGCCGAACTTCCCTCGATGGGACCTCACGGGCAACGATGCCATACGCTCATTTCATTTTATTATGTAAACCAGTATGGCATGTGTTCTCACACACTCTGATACACTCTTGTGTTAGTTTGACATGGAGGCAAACAGCCTTCCCACGTGAGTTGTAGGAATTTCTTGCCGTGCCTATAACACGTGTAAGTTCACGAAGGCTGATGGGTGCAGGATGGTATGAAAGTACACATCTCCCCATCGCATCCCAGACATGCTCTATGAGTGACAAATCAGGGGCCGGTAGGCTAGTCAGAGACCTATACATTTCTCGAGCTCTTTATGGCGTGCACTGAAGGGTGGGGTTCCGTATTATCCTGTTGGAATACGCCATTTCGTACCCATATCACGAAGGGTTTGCTATATACTGACGAGCATTCAGCCTCCAACAAAAACAAAGTGAGTCATATTGTCGTATCGAGTAATGACACACGAACATGAGGTATTTGAGAGGTACTTATATCGAGGGCCGCCTCTTCCTGTAACCTATCACCAGATCGTCCACGGTCACATTGGTCTCGACCAGACCGACTCATGGGGCGTAGGCTCTGGATGTACACCATATAACTCGCTGTCGACTGTTGAATGGTGAAAAAGACGCATGGCATCTCGACATCTGAATCGAGCCTCAAATAACGTATTCCAAACTGTTCGTGGTGGCACTTTGGCTGTAGTTACCCTTCGGATTTCAGCTATTCTCGTCCGCCTATTCGTCAGAACTGATCGAACAATCGCATAATCTTGTCGGTTTATAATGCTTTTGGATGGACCCTTGCAAACTACTCTTGCCACACTATCTTTCTGAGTTGATCTCGTGACCACTCGCTATGCAGTCATTGCCCTACAGCCAACAACTATGTGATCTGACGATGCTCCAAGACCGTAATGCCAAACATTTGATCTTTCTCAAAATCGAAAAGGTGGCGATAAGCTGCATGTTCACCTCTAATGTTCATCGTGTGCTGTAATTTCAAAATGAAAAGTTAGACGCACCCAATAGCTATTATCTCGGGGAGTTTCTCATTCCATTTTTAAATGAGGGTACTCAGTTTCATATTCTGCAATATCTTTCTGAATTTACTACCTTTTTTTCTATGATAAGGTGTTTCTAAATTTAAAAGCATTTTCCAAGATACAACATGATCATGTACCTAGGGACAAATATTATATTGGAATGTAACAGAGTTGCAACGAGGAAAATCGTTAGAGTACACGAATACAAGAAAATTTATTTGTACGTATCACACCTGCAACCTAATGTATAAAAATAAAAATGTAAATGTTCGTTTATTTATTTATTTATTGTTCCGTGGGAACAAATTAAGGAGAAGTCTCCATGGTCATGGAACGAGTCAATACATGAAATTATAACACGATAGTAGAAACAGATAAAATGAAATATAAGAAATATATTCAGGCGACAAGTCGTAAGTTTAAATAAAGAAAATCAACGATGTAACACTGGAATTTGCTTAATTTTTCAGCTCTTCCAGGAGCTCCTCGATAGAATAAAAGGAGTGAGCCATCAGGAAACTCTTCAGTTTAGACTTAAAAGTGTTTGGGCTACTACTAAGATTTTTGAATTCTTGTGGTAGCTTATTGAAAATAGATGCAGCAGAATACTGCAATCCTTTCTGCACAAGAGTCAAGAAAGTCTATTCCACATGCAGAATTGATTTCTGCCTAGTATTAACTGAGTGAAAGCTGCTAACTCTTGGGAATAAGCTAATATTGCTAACAACAAACGACATTAAAGAGAATATATACTGTGAGGGGAACGTCAGAATTCCCAGACTATTGAATAGGGGTCGACATGAGGTTCTCGAACTTACACCACATATAGCTCGAGCAGCTCGTGTTTGAGCCAAAAATACCTTTTTTGAATCAGAAGAATTACCCCAAAAAATAATACCATATGACATAAGCGTATGAAAATATGCGAAGTTGGTTTGTTAAAAATCTTAAATTTTCGGAAGTTCTTCCCCGAGTTCTTCGAAAATGAGACGCAACGTTGAATTCGAATACGTACGTGGTTTTCTACATCTACATCTACATGGATACTCTGAAAATCACATTTAAGTGCCTGGCAGAGGAGTCATCTAACCACCTTCACAATTTTCTATTATTCCAATCTCGTATAGCGCGCGGAAAGAACGAACACCTGTAACTTTCCGTACGAGCTCTGATTTCCCTTATTTTATCGTGATGATCGTTTCTTCAATGTAGGTCGGTGTCAACAAAATATTTTCGCATTCGGAAGGAAAGTTGGTGACTGGAATTTCGTGAGAAGATTCCGTCGCAACGAAAAACGCCTTTCTTTTAATGATATCCAACCCAAATCCTGTATCATTTCAGTGACACTCTTACATGTACGCAGGAGCGCCATCTGAACATAACAGCAGCAAATGCAATACTACAATGAGGTGACAAAAATCTTGGGATAGCAATATGGACATACGTACACAGACGTGGTAGTATAGCACACAGAAGGTATAAAACGGCAGTGCATTGACAAAGCTGTTATTTGTACTCAGCTCGTTCATGTGAAAAGGTTTCCAAAGTGATTAAGGTTCAAAATGGTTCAAAGGGCTCTGAGCACTATTGGACTTAACTTCTAAGGTCATCAGTCCCCTAGAACTTAAAACTACTTAAACCTAACTAACCTAAGGACATCACACACATTCATGCCCGAGGCAGGATTCGAACCTGCGACCGTAGCGGTCGCGCGGTTCCAGACTGTAGCGTCTAGAACCACTCGGCCACCCCGGCCGGCCGTGATTAAGGCCGCACCGTGGGAATTAACAGACTTTGTATGCCAAACAGTAGTTGGAGTCAGACGCATGGGACACTCGATTTTGGAAATCCTTAGGGAATGCTACATTCCGCATAAACAGTGTCAAAAATGTGCCGAGAACATCACATTTCAGGAATTACCTCTCACCAGGGACAATGCAGTGGCCGATGGCCTTCACTTAACGACCGAGAGCAGCGGCGTTTGCGTAGAGTTGTCAGTGCGAAGAGACAAACTATACCTGATATAGCCGTAGAAATCAATTTGGGACGTACTAAGAACGTATCCGTTAGGACAGTGCGCCGGCCGGAGTGGCCGAGCGGATCTAGGCGCTTCAGTCTGGAACCGCGCGACCGCTACGGTCGCAGGTTCGAATCCTGCCACAGTTGTTTGTAGAACATGCTGGACTATTCAAGCGAATGATTTGGCCACCCAGATCGCCCGACATGTATCCAATCTAACATTTATGGGACATAATAGAGAGGTCAGTTCGTGCCCAAAATCCTGCACCAGGGACACTTTCCCAGTTACGGACGGCTATAGAGACAGCATGGCTCAATTCTGTAGGGGGCTTCCAACGATTTTTTGAGTCCACGTGCTGCATTACGCCGGGCAAAGGGAGGTCCGACAAGATATAGGGGGTTATCCCAAGACTTTTGTCACAATATGTTAACATTGCTCTTGCCAGGCAGCATGCTTCTTGACAGGTGTGGTTTCGTTTCCTTCTCGCAATCAATTTTAACTACTACAAGAAGGTACGTAAATCATTAGACAAAGTTTTCCTCCCGTCTGTATTTTTTCTGCTTATATATAAGGTGTTTAGAAGAAGTCTGAAAAATTTGTAGCGGGCCGGAGTGGCCGAGCGGTTCTAGGCGCTTCAGTCTGGAACCGCGCGACCGCTACGGTCGCGGGTTCGAATCCTGCCTCGGGCATGGATGTGTGTGATGTCCTTACGTTATTTAGGTTTAAGTAGTTCTAAGTTCTAGGGGACTGATGTTCTGAGCTGTTAAGTCCCATAGTGCCCAGAGCCATATGAACCATTTTTCGAAAAATTTGTAAGGGTGTTGCAGGTTAGGTTGCGCTGGGAAATACTTATTAAGAAAAAAAATTTGAAACGTTGTGGCAGTTCCGAATTAATTAGCACTGAAAGCCGATCAAGCCGTTTGGTGCGTAGATTCAAGAGTCCCGTCAGATCCAATTAGTATTCGTGGTCCTCATAGCGCAGATTATAGCGCGCGAGACTGACCAGCCTTTGGCCTTTCGATCCGACTACCAACCCACGCCCAATTTTTGTGTCGCTCTATTGTTCAGTTTTAGGAAATCAACCTAAGAATTCGTTTGGCGACACCGTCGCTTGCGGGCCGCTTGGATTTGCTCGCGAAACGGTCTGATTGGCAAACTTCAATACTTATTAACTCGGAAACGGTGCAACGTATCGATTTTTTCTTAACCGTTATTACTGACCACCACCGAATTATATGCTGTTCCGTTTTGTTACCCGCAGTCGGTTTTAACAAAAACAGCCAATTCGTGTTTATGGCTTACCGGCTTATGATTAGAATGTTACTGCGGAATCTGAATCGTCCGTAACTTCGTAATCATACCCTTTCGCAGATTAAAACCATGCGAATTACTGTCACTGAAGCTAGTGTCCTCATAGATACAGCAACAGGAGAGATCTCTTGTACCCCGTATTCCAATGATCCCTACCGATTTACCCGTTCATTTTAAGCTACTTCATTTCACAATAAACGATTTGTAGGCAGACTCTTTCTCGAGAGACTGTTAACGATACGTACATTTCTAAAATATGTCCCTATTCAGACGTATTAAGTTTTTTTTCCTGAGAAGTCTTCAGTCCAACCGCGACCAACGCTGCATAACTGTGGGCAAAGGCAGGCATCCAGGACTGGAATACCCATACTGTTCTAATATTAACTGCGCCAGTAGAGTTAATGTCGGAATACACTCCAATTCGTACCGGAAGTAGATTTTCGGAACGTGAAAACTACTTACTTCCTAAGGTCGAGGCAAACTTAATTTGTTCCCCCCCCCCCCCCCCCCCTCCCCCCGAGCTACAGTATAAAATCCCCTCAGATACGATGATCACAATGAAAACTCATCAAAGTAGAAAAGCCATTAGAATAATATGTGAAGTTGTGTGCAGGAGACTGACCAGCGAGTAGCGTGGCTCGTTCTGGTAGATGGTGCCGACGCGTGTCCAGTTGAACTCCTGCAGCAGCTTGAGGCGTGGTGCGTTGAAGGCGTTCTCGCTGGGCACCACTCGGAAAAAGTTCGGGAAGTGGTCGCTCGTGAACATCGGATGCGTGTCTGCGTACGATAGCTGCAAAAGGCCCAAAATTCACAATCAAACTATTTGGTAATCTAAAACAAAATATATGGAAGACAAGTGAAAAACGCACGGAAAAATTAAATTATAACAAAGTCTTTTGATGCACTCCATTGTCACATTTTTGGTACGTTGATCACAGATTTTATTTTATAACTGAACAGCTTTAGATCAGTTAAAATAATTGATAGATATATACGTTCATTTCTGGAAATAACCATAATGCTCTGTAAAATCTCCAGAATTCTGCTGAGCGAGGTGGTACAAGGGTTAGCACACTGGACTCTCAATCGGGAGGACGACGGTTCAGATCCGGGTGCGGCTATCCTAATTTAGGTTTTCCGTGATTTCCCTAAATCGCTCCAGGCGAATGCCGGGATGGTTCCCTTGTAAGGGCAGGGCCGATTTCCTTCCCCATCCTTGAAACAATCTGAGCTTGTGTTCCGTCTCTAATGACCTCGTTGTCGACGGGACGCTACACTCTGATCTTTCTTCCTGCCCTCCACAATTCCGCTTAGAACAATCACTTAGATATTCATTTAGTATGTATACACTGACGGAAACTAAAAGTGTGCCAACATGAACACCTTGACCGAATACTACCAAGCTGATACTCCAGTATTTCCGTGTTTGTGGAATATGTTCATTACAATTTCATCCTTACGCCAGCTTATTTTCAGTATAGATAGCATCCCTCGAGTTGAAGACTGAGTGCATGGTGGCTGTTTGCTGTGTCTGGTGTTATAGGAACTTTTAATTTGGAGACTGGAACACAGGATGGCGACAGGACGTGAACGTACTGCTTTTGGCCACATTTTGGACTTTGAGATAGGTCAAATCATTTACAATATGGGCACTGACGCATAGTTGTTGATGTAGTCCTATGACTGCATAACGAGTGGTCGCAAGATGGACTCATGACAACTTTGTGGCAAAAGTAATGAGCATGATTCCAACTGGAGGTATTACAACACGAGAAGATCATACGATTTTCTACTAGCTCTGTCGAATAGACAGATGATAACAGCTGAAATCTGGGGAGAGACTGCAAGCAGAATGCCACCACGAACCGTCGAAAACAGATGACTTGTAGCCGGATTCACATTTCGAGCTGCCATGCGTCTTTTACCACTGGCATCGTACCACAGACAACAGAGATTCCGTGGTGTAGAGCCACTATCTACTGGAATATGACGTGACATTCAATGCTGTTCGGTGATGTGTTGCTTGTTCTTTGTGGCGGTCAGGTCGACGCCAACGTGACTGTGTACAACCTGGTAAAATGTTGCAGGAAGCTGCCATTCTTAAGACCCCTTATCTGTCTAATTCCTCGGATCATAATGCGTGGAGTTACTGGATGTGACAAAGAGACTCATTCGTTTGTTGTTGGAGGGAGACTGAAAGCTCGTCAGTATGTGGCATAAATGGGAAAACATGTTGTCATACCTTTCATGACCAGGGTATGAAATGGCAAAATTATAGCAGGATAATGCAAGATCCCACACTGAAGTTCATACCAGAAGCAGCTCGAGGACTGTACAGGACTCAGAGCAGACTGCCCAGTCTCTTGGTTTGTCATGCATAAAGTATGTATGCAAAGACGTATATTTTCGTACCAACACCGGCCAATAGTATTAATGAACTGACACAGCACGTGATTCAGGCATGACAACGAACTCCTCCAGTTGGGATTCTGAGACTTTTTGGTTCTATGCCGAAACGAATAAAAGAGTCTATCCGTGCCCATGGTCGCACCACATACTGGTGTAAGCGGAGGGTATTAGTTTCGTATAGAATGAAAATTTAATTATTTGATGAAAATATCTACAAAATTTGAGTATCGGACTAGTGGTTCATGATGTAACACTCCATTTCCGTTAGTTTATTGTTACTCAAACAGTCGATGCGACCTCGTACAGCTTGCTAATAACTCTTTATTAGTTTGGTCATCTCAATGTACTTATTTATTAAATGCAAGTTGCATGGCAGTTAGCCTTATTCTGCGTTACACCGATTTACCAGCACCATAAAAATTCTGTCTGCTGATTTTTAGCCATATCCCAGTATAGGGAACCATGGCGAACATTTGGACTGGAAAATGAGTATAGTTTCTCTCATCCCTTCAGTGTCTCACCCTCGTTGTTGTATATGAAAATGATGATCAACGAGATTGTTTTCTCTTTCAACATCTGATCGGTCGCGAAATTAAAATCACAGTGAAAATCCAATGAAGCTTTGCGCAGAATTGTTACATAGTGTCTCTAGTAAGTCCATCGATCGCGTCAAGGTCCCAGTTTTCAGTTCTGAGCACACAGCGAGCACGTAAAGATGCTTAGAACAGTAGGGACTCCCGTCAAATGTGAAATGCCTGCTGAGGAGTTTCGTCTGATTTCATGTAGCCCACAAAACGTAACTGGCATGCATTTCCTTCTTCGTGATAATACTCGTCCACACACTGCAGTGCGACAACGACGATCCTGCAACGTCGTCTATGGGAAGTCTTTGATCACCCACCATACAGCCCGGACTTGGCTCCCTCTGAGTTTCATCTCTGCCCACATGAACAGCTGGCTATGACGACAACATTTTGGCACAGACAACTAGCTGCAGACTAACGTAGAGAATTCGTGGAAAGCACAGGCGGCTACTTTCTATGACGAAGGTATTGGAAAGGTGGTACAATGCTACGACAAAGTCGGAGCGGTCACTATGCAGAGAATTTGCGGGAAGGTGTAGCTAAATGTTGCAAGTAAAACGTTTTAGTTTTTCACTGTGGTTTCCGTTTCGGAGCCGATAGAAGGTTGGGGAAAAAATGAACCACGTATTATCAGAAATCAAGTGACAGTCGGATGTTGGTTAATAATTTCTAGAGCAGTGCAACTATAGCGACAGTTCGCACCTCCTGGAGCAGATGTTTCCACAATAGATACCTACCAAGACAGTGGATTGCTTAAGGCAGGGATTGGCTGGGTTCACATTCCCTACTAGCGATTCCGATTTGAGTTTTCTGTGATTTTCATAAATCATTTGAGGTTAGTGATGAACTAATTCTATAAAGACGATGGCCAATATCCTTCTTAAACTTTGCCCAGTTGAGGTTGTGGTCCGACTCTAATAAACTCAATATCGACTAGACATTAGATTCTAACAATCCTACAAATAATGAGGTCCTGAATAATATGCAGGTCGCCTTACATTTCCAATGTTTTCTGCAACATTTTCGAACATTATACCTAACAATATCTGCCTATAGGAAATGATGGCGATAGTGTAACATACTGTACTAATGATATATGAAAGTTTGGTTCTAAGGATGTAATCTAGCTGATGCAAGTGCCTCCATTTCCACGTGATGTTGAGACATATGTGGTCTTCACCAAAAACTGTCTAAACTGTTTTACTACAGATGGCTGAGCACTTGATTAGTTCATTAGTCTAGGACACTTTTCAAACACAATATCTGTCAGTCTTCCAGCAATAGTTGGCGAGAACCGGAAATGGAAGTGACGATGGCGGCATTGAAATCCTCTCGGAAAGAGATACCACTGACTGCAATACGATTCGTCTTGAGAAATGTTTACGTGAATCAAATTTAACGAAGTGGTCCGTCAGATAATTGGCGCTCATCCGCGGAGCTCCTTTGTGAGCGTTGGTAATGATCTCCATTACGCTCTCATAGATTTGTGAAGCTACTCGTAAAGAAAAAGCAATGACTCTACGACGTAGGAGATGCCAATTAAGGAAGAAGTAGAAAAAGCACTAGCTAAAACGAAAGCTGTTTAAAAATGAGCTGTTGCGTCAAAAGATTCTGTTGTGGGGTAATTTCCGGTGTACTTCCTATCGCGTACAAAGTCTGAAGAGAGGACGAAGTAATGACTGCAGTGGGGCATAAAGCTGTGGCATAATAAAAGACGGCGTTCTGTATCTTACATTAAGAATTTCTGCTACCTCTGAATACGCACAAACGTTTTCTATTTCAAACAGCGGAGCAACATACCTACTACCTGTAAATCTGCTATTTCTACACACGGTTGTAACAAATGTGATTCAAGAAAAAATGTTTTTTGTTACAAAAATATAACGTTTACACTTGTGAGATACGTGAGCTGGAGATGCTCGTTATATAGAATACATTGTACTGTATTAAAACTGAAGATAGAACTAAATCAGAAAGCATTTGTGCAGCCCATCACACGGCAAAAGCTTCACAACGCATCATTGCAACTTTGAAATCGATTATCTGTTTCTACTAACTTCCTTCTCAGCACTTCATTTAATCCCTCCTGAAACAGATCGAATATAATACAATAGATATATTCTCACATCATCTACAAAGTATATACTACTTCACTTTTAGACTCCAATTAAGCCGGCCGCAGTGGCCGTGCGGTTCTAGGCGCTGCAGTCCGGAACCGCGGGACTGCTACTGTCGCAGGTTCGAATCCTGCCTCGGGCATGGATGTGTGTGATGCCCTTAGGTTAGTTAGGTTTAAGTAGTTCTAAGCTCTAGGGGACTGATGACCTATGATGTTAAGTCCCATAGTTCTCAGAGCCATTTGAACCATTTAGACTCCAATTAAATTCGTCTATCCACCAAATTTTGTACGACTTTCACTTATGCTACTGTTTATCTTAAAATGATGGACTGTTGGCCGTCTTTTAATCATTTTGCTTTCATATAATTGCTCTAGCTCTGTTTGCTGTATGAGAGTATGACGATGCCAGTTATCGGATACATACTTTACTGGTGCATTTTGTAAGGAAATGGGTAAAGCTAATCTGAAGATTACAAATTAGCAACCGAAATAGACTATAGAGGGTGGTCAGAAATAGTCTGAAAAGTTTGCAAGAGTGTTGCACGCCGAGAAATAATTGTTAAGAGAAATTCGGTACGTTGCTCCGTTTCCGAGACAATTAGCGTTGAAGTTAACTGAACAGGCCCTTGCGCGCGCAAATTCAAGGGACCCGCCAGAGGCGGTGCTGCAAACGTGTTCTGCGTTTGGTTCCTTACAACCGAACAAGAGAGCGATACGAAAATTGATCATGGGAAAGTAGTAAGAATCGAACCCGAAACAAAGACCGAGCAGTCTCGTGCGCCATTATGTACGCTATGTGAACAACTGACATTAATCGTATTATGGGGGGCCGATTCAATTTGCACGCGCAACGGTCTGATTGACTAACTTCAATGCTAATTAAGTCGGGAACGGCGCAACGTACCGATTTTCTTTCTTAGCAGTTATTTCTTAGCACAACCTACCTGTAATACCCTGACAAGCTTTTCAAACTGTTGGTGACAAAGCCGTATATAAGGAGAAATGATACATATGCAGTAGCAGAAACTGATCGCCGTACTTCTGCGTAACGCATTACCCGCAATGCCGACCTTAACAATTTATTAAATCATATAAGAGAGTGTCTCGTAAGTCTCCACATACATATAATATATTTACTGGTTTATAGCATAATAGATACTTCATAGTTTCACATCCGTGGCAAAGTTTAACTATTTTTATCGCGTACTGAATTTAAAGAAAATTTAAGTTGATGCTGAATTTCGCCACTAACTTCACCAAAAGAATCGATAAATGAAAAATAGCGTGTTTCTTATATATTGCTGTAAATGTCAACGAAATGAAGCAGACTCTCACACATTGACAACATCAATAGAAATCGCTTAATGCACACAAAAAAAACGCACTTGAAAATGGGAATCATTTTCCGAAACGCGTCGTGCGAAAAGTAAATAAAGAAAAATCGTGACTGGTAGCAGAAGATTTATTTATAAACAAACCTACTGTTTTCACAGTCACAGGCTTTCAAAAATCATTTATAATGGGTCTGATCAGATCAACTGGTAATGTTCTTACATATTTAAATCACTGCGGTTTTGAACGCTTCCAGATAATTTTTCCGATCCATAAACAACTACATCCTACCTATGTCGTAATTCTTCGCTAACTGGTTTCCCCCTGAACACTACTGTCCTTTAAATAATAAAATGATATTGGATACGAATCGATAAAGTAAGCTAGAGTAGGTCGTTAAGGATCACTCTCGTTAAAGCATGGAAGGCATCGTAGATTGCATCCAGTTTGTAGACACAGTAAATCTTTTTTAGCTTGACAGCAAACAATGCTTTTCTTGAAACCTTCCAATAAGCCTGGATTTCCAGAAAATTCGGTACCCATTTGTTTCGCGTGTTTATCAGCTCTTTCCAATAATACAGGCCCTAGTATCGGAGCATTGTAAGCCCTACCTTGCACTACACAAGCTATACCTTCGTGTGTAGCCTCTCTCACACATTTTCTCTCTGATCGAACATACTTCGTTCATATGTTGCCATAAGTTGATCTCTACTTTGAATTACCGAAAACTATTTACAAATTTCCCTTTTCCACCTGCGTTTTTAATTAACCGGCTTAAGCAGTGCAGTCTTCATTTTAAGCGGAATAGCGGTTGTTTTAGTTCTGATGTCCCTGTCATTGTGCTTAAGAATACATTTACTGTACCTGTATTTAAAAACGAAAACTATGGAAAGGTTGTTACACAAAACTGATTGATTTCGACACAGTTCACAGCCTTTGACAAACCTATTAATGAATCCGAAATCTGAAAAGTTTTGACAATGATATTACATAAAAACAACAGGCGGTAGCGTAACAGCAACGCCAACCAGTATTTTCTTTGTTAGGTAAAAGAAAAATATAAGCCAATAAATCTGAGTGATATCGCAGATGCAGAAATTAGGTATTTTTGTTTGCGAGAGAAGGAAAATCTATTAGCGTTAAACGACTTTTGTTTCGTGTTAAAAGAAAGAAAGTGCATGAAACTGTTTAATATTATGTTGGGACCGCAGTATATTTTTCATTTTAACCGATTTTTTTTTGTTAGGCGTTTTTGTGTTAATCGTTTTCCATTGTAACGGAGGAAACTCTATTATAACAGATACTTCACTGGTAAGTCACGAAGCAACGTTGGAGAGAAGTAAGAAGAGAACATCAACTACATCAGATACTGCTGGCACGCTTTTCGATAACACTGCGATCAGGCGGGTAGCTGCAGCCGTTCTGGCCACGGACGATATCAGAAAGATCCCATTCTGGATATGCGACTAAAATACCTTCGTTCCTCACTGCCATCCATCGTCCCTCACCTGAGAGGAGAAATGTCCATATGGATGTAAACACCACAGGTCACGCCAGTTCTCGAGCCAGGAAAAGTGCATAATTTGAGAAACTTCACACAATAGCAAAAGCACTTATCAGCATTGCTTTAATGCAACGGATATTATTCAAAGAACTCTGTCAGTGAGAAATAATTAACAAAGAACATTCGGAATAAAACTCTACAACTGGGAGAGTTTCAGTCGAACATTTCAACGCACACATTAAAACAACCATAATAGATAATGCAATCTATTTATTATTCTGGCATATCCCGAAGGCTTTCCGTGTTTGAAATTTCTCTTGTTCATCCTTACATAAGCAGTTGCTGTGCTGATACAGCAGTGTAATACTAAATGTGGAGAGAGTTTTCAACAGAAGTAATCTGTCCGCATACTGTTCTACTGTCAACACGCCTTTTCTTTTAAATATAAGACATCCTTATTTCTTATAGGCAACCATTTGTTGTACAGAATTATTGTGAAATAAACTCTTTATTTAATTATCAAGCAAGTAAGTAATTTACAATTTTCTGGCGTTACCAAGCTACAACAGAATAAAAATTGCTATGCTTACATCATGTTATGTTCAAAACAGAATGGGCAAAAAGAGACATGTGATGTCGTTCCTAATTAGCCAGGGTACATAATACATTAAATTTTTTATTGTGTTGTAACTTGATAATGCCCAACGGCCAAAATTAACTAATTTGCAAAAAATTAAATACACTCCTGGAAATTGAAATAAGAACACCGTGAATTCATTGTCCCAGGAAGGGGAAACTTTATTGACACATTCCTGGGGTCAGATACATCACATGATCACACTGACAGAACCACAGGCACATAGACACAGGCAACAGAGCATGCACAATGTCGGCACTAGTACAGTGTATATCCACCTTTCGCAGCAATGCAGGCTGCTATTCTCCCATGGAGACGATCGTAGAGATGCTGGATGTAGTCCTGTGGAACGGCTTGCCATGCCATTTCCACCTGGCGCCTCAGTTGGACCAGCGTTCGTGCTGGACGTGCAGACCGCGTGAGACGACGCTTCATCCAGTCCCAAACATGCTCAGTGGGGGACAGATCCGGAGATCTTGCTGGCCAGGGTAGTTGACTTACACCTTCTAGAGCACGTTGGGTGGCACGGGATACATGCCGACGTGCATTGTCCTGTTGGAACAGCAAGTTCCCTTGCCGGTCTAGGAATGGTGGAACGATGGGTTCGATGACGGTTTGGATGTACCGTGCACTATTCAGTGTCCCCTCGACGATCACCAGTGGTGTGCGGCCAGTGTAGGAGATCGCTCCCCACACCATGATGCCGGGTGTTGGCCCTGTGTGCCTCGGTCGTACGCAGTCCTGATTGTGGCGCTCACCTGCATGGCGCCAAACACGCATACGACCATCATTGGCACCAAGGCAGAAGCGACTCTCATCGCTGAAGACGACACGTCTCCATTCGTCCCTCCATTCACGCCTGTCGCGACACCACTGGAGGCGGGCTGCACGATGTTGGGGCGTGAGCAGAAGACGGCCTAACGGTGTGCGGGACCGTAGCCCAGCTTCATGGAGACGGTTGCGAATGGTCCTCGCCGATACCCCAGGAGCAACAGTGTCCCTAATTTGCTGGGAAGTGGCGGTGCGGTCCCCTACGGCACTGCGTAGGATCCTACGGTCTTGGCGTGCATCTGTGCGTCGCTGCGGTCCGGTCCCAGGTCGACGGGCACGTGCACCTTCCGCCGACCACTGGCGACCACATCGATGTACTGTGGAGACCTCACGCCCCACGTGTTGAGCAATTCGGCGGTACGTCCACCCGGCCTCCCGCATGCTCACTATACGCCCTCGCTCAAAGTCCGTCAACTGCACATACGGTTCACGTCCACGCTGTCGCGGCATGCTACCAGTGTTAAAGACTGCGATGGAGCTCCGTATGCCACGGCAAACTGGCTGACACTGACGGCGGCGGTGCACAAATGCTGCGCAGCTAGCGCCATTCGACGGCCAACACCGCGGTTCCTGGTGTGCCCGCTGTGCCGTGCGTGTGATCATTGCTTGTACAGCCCTCTCGCAGTGTCCGGAGCAAGTATGGTGGGTCTGACACACCGGTGTCAATGTGTTCTTTTTTCCATTTCCAGGAGTGTAGAAAGTTTATTTCAAAATAAAAGAAAAACCTATTTCGGAAAATATTTTCATGTAAGAAATTTATAATGCCTATGGACCAATACACACATCTTTATGTTGTATCTTCGCGCGATTAATCAACGACAGTATTACAGGGTGACAATTATTGAACTCTATGAAAAAAAAAAAACGTAAAATAGTTACGAACTACGGCGTGCACCCATTTTATTCAACATGTAAACGTCACTACAGATATTCGAATTTAGGATATGACGTGTTTGGTATGCATGCGATCATTGGCGATTATGTGGTGCAGATGAATAGAGAAATTCTGCATAACACGCAGATTTATCGGAAGATCGATGTTGTCGATTACCTCCTGAATGGCTGTTTTCAACTCAACAAAGGTTTTGGGGTTATTGTTCCAGACCTTGTCTTTAATATAGCCCCACAAAATGGAGTAGCATGTGTTCAGATCCAGAGAACAAAGAGGCCAATCGGGCTTCGTGCCAGTGGCCTCTGGATACACCAGAGCCAGAATGCGGTCCCCAAACTTCTCCTCCAGGACATAAAACACTCTCCGTCTTGCGTGAACCACATTTTGTTGAAATCAGGGTCACTTTAGATAATGGGGAAGAAATCATCCTCCAAAACCTTCACGTACCGTTCGATAGTCCCCGTGCCATCAAGGAATATCGCACCGATTATTCAGTGATTGGACACTATACACCACACAGTTATCCGTTGAGGATGAAGAGACTTCTCGATCGCGAAATGCAGGTTCTCAGTCCCCTAAATGCGCCAATTTTCTTTATTGATGAACCCATCCCAATGAAAGTGAGCTGCGTCGCTAAACCAATCCATATTAATTCCTATCATGCCCCCCGGCCAAACGTGCAGTTTCAACGTCTTAACGCAAACCGTTCAGAAGTTATTACGATTTCATTTAATATAGTTCAATAGTTGTCACTCTGTTACGGTGTGAAGTCAAGCGTCGACACGCTAGTCGGGAATGAAATGGAAGAGAAGGCTATGAGAAGAAGTCAGCCAATCGCACGCTGACCGGACCTCCTTCCAGGACGACAACGCGACAATAGCGGTCTGTATGTGAAGAGGACATAAGCGCCGTGACCGACTGGTGACGGCACAGTTCAGTAGCAGCTTCAAGATTAGCCAGTTCTATAGCAGCGTCAGCTCTCTACACTGCGCCTGTACACTCTATGTAGCACAGACATGGAATTCTTTATACTGAAGAAGGTTGCTTATTTTGCATGTCAACCTTTGCTTGCGACCCATCTGTGTAATTGGAGAAGTTAGGTATTGTAATTTCCTTTTTGTAATAAAACTCATTAATAGGATTTGTTTGAATGTTCGCCCAGCGAACCGACTATGCAGGTTCCTAGACACCACACACCCTGTATATAGAAAGCATTGATGGTAAGTAAGGGCTATTTTCTTCAAGATATTGCTTGAAAGGCACCGTAAAACGGGTCGAAAATGATGAATTTTTGTTACTAATGCATCTACTCTTAAAAGACTCGTCTAATTCGAAGTTACTCGCACACTCGGTTATCCGAGCGTCCGCGATAACACAGGAACGCACTTTTGCCCTCCTGGATAAGACCGGAGCGCAGGCGGTTTGCATTTACCCTCCTTCGACTTCTTACAGAGTGATCCAGTACTGCAACTAGCACTCGAGGAGGGCTCCGTACTTGAGCGCCTTGGTTTAGGTTTTTGTGGTTTCTCCAAATCGTTTAAGGCGGGTGATGCACGGTTCCTTTGAAAACGCCACGTCTGATTTTCCATTGCATAGTTAAGATTTTCTCTAATTGCCCTGTCGTCGAGTGTACGTTAAACTAATATTTGGTTGCAAGACGGTCCACAGCCACCATTGACTCTTTAGTTGATAATATTGTACCACAATGAGTGTCATTGGTTGAACTAAAATATCTTGAGTTTTGTTTGCATTGCTACAGTTTCGGTTGTGAAGTCATTTTCAAATATTTGTACAACACATAAAAAAGGCTGAGAGGCTAAGAACTCGTCAAAGCAAACAAATAATTGTGTATTACGTTTGTCCGTAAGTTTGTAGAGTTTTCATCTTGTATGTTGTTATTCCAGTTGCTATGGGTTTATTTATCGATGGTCATTTTTTATTTGTAGATTACTGTGGCTATTTAAGTTTACATATTGTTATTTTGTCGTTTGGAGGTAGTGAGTGCTTCTAGGCGCTTCAGTCCGGAACCGCGCTGCTGCTATGGTCGCAGGTTCGAATCCTGCTTGGGCATGGATGTGTGTGATGTCCTTTAAGTTAGTTAAGTTTACTAACAAGGGAACGTCCCCATCGCACCCCCCTCAGATTTAGTTACAAGTTGGCACAGTGGATGGGCCTTGAAAAACTGAACACAGATCAATCGAGAAAACAGGAAGAAGTTGTGTGGAACTATGAAAAAAATAAGCACAATATATAAACTGAGGAGTCCATGCACAAGATAGGCAACATGAAGGACAGTACGAGCTGAGGAGCGCCGTGGTCCCGTGGTTAGCGTGAGCAGCTGCGGAACGAGAAGTCCTTGGTTCAAGTCTTCCATCGAGTGAAAAGTTTAATTTTTTATTTTCAGTCAATTATTATCTGTACGTCCGTCCGTCCGATGCGAGGTAACTGCGCCGTAGTATGGGGACGCTACACCTAAACAAACATAGAAACGACAACATATTCCTGTGATTTGACGCACATGCCGTCACCAGTGTCGTATAGAATATGTCAGACGTGTTTTCCTGTGGAGGAATCGGTTGATCTATGACCTTGCGATCAAATGTTTTCGGTTCCCATTGCAGAGGCACGTCCTTTCGTCTACTAATCGAACGGTTTTGCGGTGCGGTCGCAAAACACAGGCACTAAACTTATTGCAGTGAATAGAGACGTCAATGAACGAACGGACACATCATAACTTTGCGAGAATAAGGAAAGTTATCTTTTCACGCGAGGAAAGACTTGAACCAAGGACCTCTCGTTCCGCAGCCGCTCACGCTAACCACGGGACCACGGCGCTCCTGAGCTTACGCTATCCTTGATGATGCCTATCTTGCACATGGACTACTCAGTTTGTATATTTTGCTTATTTTTTTCATAGTTCCACACAACTTCTTCCTGTTTCCTCGATTGATCTGTGTTCAGTTTTTCAAGGCCTATCCACTGTGCCAACTTATAACTAAATCTGAGGGGGGGTGCGATGGGGAGGTTCCCTTGTTAGTTCTAAGTCTAGGGGCCTGATGTTAAGTCCCATAGTGCTCAGAACCATTTGAACCGTTTGGAGGTAGTGAGTGGAGCTGTCAACGCTAGAAATGGAGTGCCAAGTGGAGAAATCGGAATATTTCCGACAAGTTTTTCTGTTTGAGTTCATTAGAAAGGTGACAGCAGCAGAGGAAGCCAGAAATATTTGCACCATGTATGGGCATAGCGACATTGGACAGAGCGCGGCAAGAAAATGGTTTTATCGCTTTAAGGAGGATCGTTTTGACAGTAGTTACCCTACGTTCAGAAAGAGCCGCGCGGGGAAGCCGTGCGGTCTATGGCGTATTGTCGCGGTTCGTGCGGCTGCCCCCTCCCCTCTCCTCCCCTCCCCCCTCCCCTTCGGAGGTTCGAGTCCTCCCTCGGGCATGGGTGTGTGTGTTGTCATTAGCGTAAGTTAGTTTAAGATAGGTTAAGTAGTGGGTAAGCCTAGGGACCGATTACCTCAGCAGTTAGGTCCCATAGTCCTTACCACAAACTACAAAAATTAATTAAAAAATTCAGGAAGACCTTCATTGTTTGATGAAGATCGTTTAATAGCCTTAATCCACAATGATCCACATCAGTGTACTCGAGAACTGGCAGATGTGATCAACTGTGAATATTCCACCGTCGTATCACATTTTCATGCAGTGTGGAAGGTCCAAAAGATTCGGTGTGTGGGTACCGCATGCTCAAAGCCAAAATCACAAAAATCAGCCTGTGGCCATATGTGCCTCTCTCTTTTCTCGTTATCAATTGGCTAGCGAACAGCACCGACCATGCCTTTCCTGTATCGTTACTGGTCTCGAGAAAGGGTGTTTTTATGCTAACACAAGGCAAAGAAATTAATGGTTGAGCCCAAAAAAAGCAGTAGCGCCCCCGTACAAAGACCTCCACGCTTCCACAAAAGATAATGTTATGCATCTTGTGGAAAAGCGACAGTAACTATCACTGCTGACATTTGCTGTGAACAACTAAGACGTCTTACAGACGCAGTCTAAAAGCAACGACCGGAAAGACTGCGTGAAGTGATGCTACTTCACTATAATGCTTGGTCGCACTATCCTAGACTGCTTAAAAAGAAACTCTGCAGGAGTTGAGCTGGGTAGCCATTTCGTTCCCACCTTACTCACCTGATCTTGCACCCTCAGATTTCACCTTTTCCACTCTCTGTCCAACAACCTTCAAGGAACTTCCTCCAAGATGAAAATGCGCTCCGAACATGGTTGTGCGATTTCTACAGCCGTAGAATCGAAAAGCTACCCCAGCTTTGGCGGACCGTTGTAAATAGTGAAGGAGAGAGTCTCTGTTATATGTATCTGTTGCGTTTGTAAATTTTATGGAAAGCACTACGAACTTATGTACCAACCTAATAAATGTTCCTGAAAAATAAGGCATTAAGAATTTTATTGAATGCTGCATGGGCCATTAGAAGCACAACGATTCACGGTGATTTACAAAAAAAAAAAAAAAAGACTGTTCTAGAGAAGATCCGCTCCATATATGAAAGCTTTTCTGCTAAAATTCCTTCCGCAACCTACTTACTCATTCGGCAGTTATCCACATATGATACCACGGACCAGCACGAACATAATCGTCCTATATTGGTACTGTAACTGGGTCGGTAATACAAACTGAAGTAGACGGCTACATACAATGTTCTAACAATCATTCTCACGTACGTACGTACGAGGGAAGATCAAATGAAAACGAGACAAATGGAGAAAAAGTAAGCAAACTACTTATTATTTCAAAAGTTATTGCCGTATCTGTTAATATAGAGATTCCATTGTGAGGCAAGGTGGTCAATGCCTTCATGGAAAAATGTTTGCAGTTGACTACAGAACCAAGATTTTTCTCTGGCGAGCATCTCTTCGTACGAAACAGATGGATGGCTAACAGCAAACATTTTTTCACGAAGGCATTGAGCGTATTGCCTCACAGTAAGATACTTGTATTAACAGTTATGGCGGTTTACTTACTTTTCCATTTGTCTCGTTCTTATTCGACCACCTCTCTTATCTTACAGGTCGCACGCCATTGTCAGTAATATTTTGTCACATTGTAAATTGTAACGTTGCATTTGTCATATTGAACATTGTAAATAATGCTTTGATCTTTTTTATTTAACGATGTACGTTATCCAGTCTTATGTATAAGGCTCCTTGTAAATCTAGCATTAATTAAAATTTACTTGATATGATGTACTTGTAACACAAAACTTGAATCCATGTTCAGCAGTCACCTGTATCTTGTCTTGTTGGGAGATATTTTTATTGGCTCCGTGGTAAATGTTTTGCTGGCAGAAGCAGATGTTACACTGGTTCGCCGTCTTCAGGCAATTAAAGCAAGACAGCAATCCTGATGCCGACTTGTAGCATGTGGCTGACCTTATACATACTGCCGGTGAATATTTCATCCTACGTGGAACAATCTCAGCAACTATCAAACGTCACTATTAGCGACAGTCTGCTTCCGCCCACCACCCGCTGATTGTGACAGGTCTTTAGTCCGCCAGTGATTGCTTCACGTGGGATGTAATCCAGATGGGTTTGCTGTACTGTTTTTTGTCTCTGTGACAATGCTGAATACCAAATGCACACAGAATGCAATCAGAACTGCTATACCCAAGAGATGGACTTCTGCGTGCTCATTAAGCGGTCTTGTACACGTGTGCAAAGTATGTGATGTGTTTCCGTGTTGTCCCGCCACTGTTTAGGCTCAATACTGTCGCCATAACGTACTACTTCTAAGTAGATCTCGAAGATCTGTTAACTTATCGACGGGATTTTATATGCATAATTACGAGGGCCTTTGAGAAGCAAAGCCTCCAAGTTCTGAATGTGAAATTTCTTAAACCCTTTTAAATGAAAGAAACATTATTAACTTTTTATATCTTTATTCTCCGTATCTACAAATTTTCAGCCCTCTGCCACTAGGGGGCTCTGAACTGTAGCGTGTAACATGGTGGTGTATAACGTAACGATGTCGGTGCGTGAGAAACAGTGTGCTGTAATAGCTCAGAAAATTGAGAGCACGAATTTTAAGAGTACTTCCACACATGGAGCACCATCTCCTTCAGCATGACGATGTCAGACAACACATGAACACTCCGACATCTGCAAGAATCCGACGCCTTAGGTTCGTCGTCATCGATCATCCTCCGTACAGTATCAACTTGGCCCCATCCGATTTCTGTCTGTTGCCAAACTTAAAGAACTTCAAAATAATTGAAAAGCCACGATCGCTTCAATATCGTTTACGATATTGAAGCGATCGTGGCTATTCAATCATTTTAAAAACAGAGTGATCGCCCCACGACACACCATGTGTTCACTGCATTAAAGAACTACTTCCAGGACCTCACTCTGATAGTGATCAATCGGTGCCACCAGAGTTGAGGTTGTGGTTCCGTCAGCCGGCCGCGGTGGCCGAGCGGTTCTAGGCGCTCCAGTCCGGAACCGCGCGACTGCTACGGTCGCAGGTTCGAATCCTGCCTCGGGCATGGATGTGTGTGATGTCCTTAGGTTAGTTAGGTTTAAGAAGTTCTAAGTCTAGGGGACTGATGAGGGTTGGGTTGTATCGGGCAGAAGACCAGACAGCGAAGTCATCGGTCTCATTGGAATAGGGAAGGACAGGGAAGGAAGTCGGCCGTGCCCTTTCAAAGGAACCATCCCAGCATTTGCCTAGAGCGATTTAGGGAAATCACGGAAAACCTAAATCAGCATGACCGGACGCGGGATTGAACCGTCGTCCTCCAGAATGCGAATCCAGTGTGCTAGCCACTGCGCCACCTCACTCGGGACAGATGACCTCAAATGTTACGTCCCATAGTGCTCAGAGCCATTTGAACCATTTTTTTTTCTTTTTTTTTTTTTTGTTCCGTCAACATTCTACAGTGACGGTATGAGCTAACTGTTCTCTCATTGAGAGAAACGCGTTAGTCGTCTGGGTGATTATGTGGACGTGAAGAATAAAGATGTAGCACTTTAATAACGTTTGTTTTATTTAAAAAAACTTTAACAGTTTTCATATCAAAATTTTTTAGTCGTTACTTTTCAGCTCGCCCTCTTAGTAAAAAAGTTAGCATATGGAGCTGACAACAATGTCACACCATTTATTCAAATTTCATCCGTTATCACTGCACACACGTAATATACGGAGTGTATCAGAATTAATGGCGTAAACGCATACAGTTGAAAATGCACGATTCTATGTAGAAGAAAAAATGTCTCAGTATACATAGCCTCTAAAACACATACCTTAAGAGCTATGAGAACCTGTTTAGTAGAAGAGATGCTTTAAAGCAGCGGAGATGAAAAATTGCTCACACCTCTTAAAGAATACGCTTTACAGCCCATGTTTACTGGACTCTATTTTTAGTTTTGATCTGTGCTGCCATCTCTCACAAAGTGGAACATAGAGAGCTTGCAGTAGAAGAGATTTTTTTCACAGTGCTGAAGATGAAGAAGTGAAAGTATGCGTTTTATAGCTCATGTTCGATGAGACATTTTTCCTCCTAATATCGTCTACTTTCAGTTGCATGCGTTTATGACATTAATTGTGATACATTCCGCATACTTTTCAACTGGCATGAAGATCATGACGATACTGCCGCATTTATTTTACTAAAAACTGAGTAGGCATCACTTCATAACGAATAACATGCTATACTCCGGAAGATAATAGATAACCAGTATTGTCCGTCACAGAGCTAGAATTTACAGCAAAATGCTTTACATTGTGAAATAGACTGTATACTACTTGTCCCAGTTTTTATCTGTTCGAATACTTGAATAAATCTGTTTCCATTCCTGCAAAGCATAACACACAACAGAGCTATTCTCATAATGAGAAACTCACTTCACACTTTTGCCGGATATTCGAGGGTCGGAACCGTTGATACGAATGAAAGGAAGTTACAACGTTTCGATACGATCTCTGTAAGCGGGAATTACGTGCCATTACAGGGGTTGCTGCAGCAGTTTTTCAACAAAAGGTACAACCAACTATTTTCCTCAACTAGGCAGGAAGTTTCCTCCTATAAATTTCGTTTACAGCAGCACCTGCCTGCACAGATTTGAAATGTTGTTACACCTGAAATTAAAACATGGATGAATTAGAATTTGAAACTTAATTTAGCTCTGGCAATGAACATGTCATGGAGAGCGAACGAGTTACAGGAACTTCAAGAGGAGCCGTTGAGCGGAAACAGCCGTGGAAAGGTACAGACGTTTGTTTGTTAACAACATATGAAATAGTTTAAAAAAATACAGCCCTGAAAAACGGTTGTGCAAATAGTTCACTTACTACGAGTGAACGCCGACAGATAAGTGTTGCTCACTTTTTCGCATATTGCCTGGACAGCGCGTTTCATCTTTTACATTAAGACGTCCTTAGCGGAGTAACCCAGAATAATACAGTTCTGTTTTTACGAGGGCTATTCGGAAAGTATGTTCCGATCGGTCGCGAAATGGGAACAACTGTGAAAATCCGATGACGTTTTGCACAGATACGTTGGTTAGTGTCTGTAGTATGTCCGTAGATGGCGGCACGTCGATCTTTTCAGTTCTGAGCGCACAACGAGCACGTAAAGATGCCTACAGAATAGTGTCTCCGGTAAAGTATGAGGGCCTGGTGAGAGTTTCGCCTGATGTCGTGCAGCCCACATAACGTAACTGTCATGCGTTTCATTCTTCATGACAGTTCTCTGCCGGACTCTGCCGGGGCAACGAAGATGCTCCTGCAGCGTTTTCTGTGGGAGGTGTTTCATCACCCATAACACAATCCGTAATTATCTTGCCCTGAGTTTAACTTTTCAGCACCATCATACACTACTGGCCATTAAAATTGCTACACCACGAAGATGACGTGCTACAGACGCGAAATTTAACCGACAGGAAGAAGATGCTGTGATATACAAATGATTAGCTTTTCAGAGCATGCATACAACATTCGCGCCGGTGGCGACACCTACAACGTGCTGGCATGAAGAAAGTTTCCAACCGATTTCTCATACACAAACAGCAGTTGACCGGCGTTGCTTGGTGAAACGTTGTTGTGATGTCTCGTGTAAGGAGGAGAAATGCGTACCATCACGTTTCCGACTTTGATAAAGGTCGGATTGTAGCCTATCGCGGTTGCGGTTTATTGTATCGGGACATTGCTGCTCTCGTTGGTCGAGATCCAATGACTGTTAGCAGAATATGGGTCGGTGGGTTCAGGAGGGTAACACGGAACGCCGTGCTGGATGCCAATGGCCTCGTATCACTAGCAGTCGAGATGACAGGCATCTTATCCGCATGGACGTAACGGATCATGTAGCCACGACTCGATCCCTGGGTCAACAGATGGGGACGTTTGTAAGACAACAACCATTTGAACAGTGGACGTTACATTTCAGATGTGTTACGACCCGTGGCTCTACCCATCATTCGATTCCTGCGAAACCCTACATTTCAGCAGGATAATGCACGACCACATGTTGCAGGTCCTGTACGGGCCTTTCTGGATACAGAAAATGTTCGAGTGCTGCCCTGGCCAGCACATTCTCCAGACCTGTCACCAATTGGAAACGTCTGGTCAATGGTGGCCGAGCAACTGGCTCGTCACAATACGCCAGTCACTACTCTTGATGAACTGTGGTATCGTGTTGAGGCTGCATGGGCAGCTGTACCTGTACACGCCATCAAAGCTCTGTTTGACTCAATGCCCAGGCTTATCAAGGCCGTTATTACGGCCAGAGGCTGTTGTTCTGGGTGCTGATTTCTCAGGATCTATGCACCAAAATTGCGTGTAAATGTGATCACATGTCAGTTCTAGTATAATATATTTGTCCAATGAATATCCGTTTATCATCTGCATTTCTTCTTGGTGTAGCAATTTTAATGGGCAGTAGTGTACTTTTTGAGTTATACTAGGTGGCAACAGTTAGCGTCCCACCCTGTATAGCTTGCTTACATTTATATCTCGCGAAAACCTCACGAAAGTCAAATCTGAGAGATTTGAGCTCACACGAAGGCTTTCCTATAATGATTCCTTCCGCCGATAATTCGTAACTGAAACAGCAAAGGGGTTGCTAATAGTGGTAGACAAAGTGGTCTCCACCATACAAAGTAAGGTGGCTTGTAAGTGTAGAGATAGAGGAAGGCTCTACCCGCGATATGGGCTGCAAATGGAGAAACCCTCTGACATAAGAGACTTCGACAGAAGGCAGCATCTGGGAACGAGTATCTTCGAAACGGCTGCTCGCATACCACAGTTGTGAGCATCTATGTATAGTGGCTGAAAAACTGTGAAACCACGAGTAGTCGACAAGGTGTCGGACGTACAAGTTACATCACAAAACTTTGGTTCAAATGGCTCTGAGCACTATGGGACTTAACTTCTGAGGTCATCAGTCTCCTAGAACTTAGAACTACTTAAACCTAGCCAACCTAAGGACACCACACACATCCATGCCCGAGGCAGGATTCGAACCTGCGACCGTCGCGGCCGCGCAGTTCCAGAATGAAGCGCCTAGAACCGCTCGGCCACTCCGGCCGGCCACAAAACTTTGAGGTCGGAGTCTTCCCCACCCTGCAAAGGAGGACTGAGACCGATTTGTGGCAGATCTGACGACAGAATACAATGCTATGCAGGCACAAGCATTTAGGACCACACCGTTCAGCGTACATTGTTGAACAACGGGCTTCACAGCAGTCAATCCTTTGGATTTCCCGTGTTGACCCAACGACACTGTCATTTTCGATTGCGGAAAGCACGTGATCAACGAGATTGGACCGTGGATCAATGCAAACATGGCGCCTCGTCGGATGAATCGCGTTTCAGAATCTAAGCGAACGGCTGCTCAAAACATGCACCGCTACACAGAGGCAGTCCGATTGGTGTAGTATTACACTATGAGGGACGTTTGTCTGGACTGCCATGGGACCTATTGTAGCAATTTGAGGCAGCACGACAGCCGAGCGCTGGGTGAAAATCATTGTGGAGCACGTGCATCCCTGTGTGCTCTATGTCTTCCCCGGCGGGGACAGCATCTTCCACCAGGATAATTGTCCATGTCGCAAGACCAGAATGGTGCTGAAGTGTTTTGTGTAGCATGACAGTGAGCTCGTATTGATATCTTGGTCACCTTGTTCTCTTGATCTGAATGAGATGGAACACGTCTGGGACGCTATCGAGCGCCATCTCCGAGCCCGTAATTTACGGGACTTACAGGATCTGTGCGGGGACATATGGCGGCACATACCTCAAGAAGCTTAGCAAGGAATTTTTAAATCCATACCACTCAGAATAACTGCTATGTTGCGTTCCAGTGATGTACCAGCACCCAATTAAGCGGCTGTTCATGATTTTTGCCTCCTCAGTGTATATCTGACTAATTACCACGGCAATAAAATTATAGAAATATGGGCTCTATAGAAGGCTCTAAGTTAGGATCAATTCCCTGCAAGCTGCGCTCTGAGCGAAGGTGAGGTCCACCTAACGCTCTCACACTTGTCAGTATGCTTTTAGGAATGTATGAAGGTACCAGATTTGTATTTAGTGATGTGAGCCGACGTACGTTGTTGTCGGATATGGTGCTTGATAGTGCGGTTGTTAGTACGAGAGCGGCGGCTGCCGGACTGTACCAAGCAGAGATATTCAGAACCAAGCCCAGGTACCACAGACCTAGTTGAGTGATCACTGAGCAGAACAAGATACCTCGAGCACATCATACAGCCCATTCTGTCCACGTTCGTACAAAATGAGAGACGACTTCTTCAAGCGGCATATTTTCCGCACGCTTTTTCCATTACCCAACGCGCTCGTCAAGATATTCGATTGTCTCTCTTGGCTAACACAGTTACAATAGGTGGAAGTAGTGTGAAACACCCACCCCTTGTTGTTACAAAGAACTTTAAGGAAGAGACGCTGCTGCAAAAGGCGGGAATGTGTAAAAGTCATTGTTAATTTGGGAAGTGTTGTATAGGACAAACCACAGTCACTGTACGAGAAAAACGTGCTGAACAACATTTGCACGCCATCTAACTGTGGCGAACACACCTACAGTTGGTTTTCTATGTATTACAGCAACATTTAGATACTGATCAGACACTTTCATTGATACTCTGTGGCTGAAGAAATGGTAGAAACACCATTAACAGGCAACTTATTCAACCGAGACGTTGGTTTTAATTCAGCCGAAGTATGGACTCCGCTCGTGTCTCTTGTACGCTCTCATAGGAGTTTTCGTCCTGAATCTGCACAGTCCAACCATATGACGCATACCCCTAGTGAATACCAAGTGCTGCCGGCCGAAGTGGCCGCGCGGTTCTGGCGCTGCAGTCTGGAACCGCGAGACCGCTACGGTCGCAGGTTCGAATCCTGCCTCGGGCATGGATGTGTGTGATGTCCTTAGGTTAGTTAGGTTTAACTAGTTCTAAGTTCTAGGGGACTAATGACCTCAGCAGTTGAGTCCCATAGTGCTCAGAGCCATTTGAACCATTTTGATACCAAGTGCTCACGTATTTTGAACGATGATTAGCACACGCTTTGCCACAGTTTGTCTGCTTGAACACGTTGGCGCCATAATGAATAAATAGGGACACTGTCGCCATCAGAAGTCAGTCAACAGCTCTCCGTGAAAGATGATTAATCCTTTTTACCAGAAATACCGGAAGAAGAAATAATGTCTCAGGCGCACTACCAAATTATACAACTGACAGGAAAGCTTTGAGACATTTGCTATCTCAGAGAAATGCTGGATGGAGTAGGTTATCTTTCCTGTATGCATACTACAGGCATCGTTCCCCAATTAGACAGTTCAGTATCACGTATTGTTCGTGGCGTCCATGACTTAATCACAGCTGCGGCGATACGACTTCTATTCTGACTTTGTAATTCGTCAGCCAATCCGCCTACTAGGTAGGAGTGAGATGCGTTGTTTTCGTAAAATATCCCATTAACATGCTATACGGAGCAACACGACCAAAAAGTGTAGTTACGTCGAAGCAGTTGTGCAACAACATCTAACAAAGATCTTGAAACCTATATTATTCGATTTCAGTATCAGTCTAGGTTCCATGTTAGGTGTCTTAAAAGTTACTAGTGTTGGAGTCGTAATGTGACTGTTATGGAGTGAAATTTTAAGCAATCGATTGTGTACCTTTTATCTCGTTCTAAATTTTCTGTGGTTTTCTTCCATAATGCTGCTGCGATTTTTATATCTAGGAGTGTAATTCCTCTTCCTGTTGAGCCCACTTCAAAACTTCTGCTTCAATCATAGATTTAACTATTAATATAAAATTTTTACACATTTCTGCACTAATAAGCGCATTATTATAGCATATGTGTATTGTTAGGGCTTTCTGTAGTTATACGTATTACTTTGCCGATTGTCCACGGTGTTTAGCATGTGTCATTGAGAGAAAAAATCCCGGAACTCTAATTATATATATTCGTTAGCTACTAGAAATATAAATATTTTTAAATGGAACACACCGAATATCTTTCTGTTGCGTAGACACCGTAGCACAACTGAGAGTGAAGCGTTTGTATTTCAGTGCTCACAAAATTGCGGCAGGGTGCTCTGTTTCAAGTGACGCACGCATTGGCTCACAAAAAGAACGCGAGTAGAGCTATCTGACGCCATAGTTTTATAGTAGCATCTGTTAAAGAGCATTGCACAAATAAAGGAGTACTGACGAATTCCACTGGCAATGGGTTTGAAAGGGCTTGGAATGTGTTCTCTAAGTAATGGATTTTGTTTGCTGCTGGCATATGTGCCTTTCACAACATAGTGGACGTTGTAGCGATTACTTTGCAGGTCTGCGAACCACACTTACGTCAGAGGTCGGTGTCACCGCATTTTAGTTCGAAGCATGTATCATGCAGCAGAGACTTCCGTGGGGGGGGGGGGGGGGGCGGATTTGTAAAATACATAGTACCAGTTACTTACCTAGTGTGAAGGACGAGCTAGACATCATGGTTTGACAATAGTTTTCAGAAATGGGTAGCTCTTATTTCAGTTGCATTTACCTGGAGCAGTGGTTAAGACACTGGACTAACATCGCTGTGGATCGGAGTTAAGATTCCCGTTCGAACGTGCTGACTTGTGTATTTCGTGGTTTCCGTAAAGTATTTAAGGCAAATGCCACGAAGTTCCTTAGCAATAGCTCATTTACAGTTTCTTTTTCCATCATCTACGTCTACATCTGCATCTATAACCGGAAAACCACCGTCAAGTGCGCGATAGAGGGTACTTCCTATTGCGCCTGGTACTAGGGTTTCTTCCTGTACCATTCGTGTATGAAGCGCGAGATGGATGCTTACTAAATGCCTCTTTGTGCGTTGTAAGCAGTATTATCTTGTCTTTGTGAACCTTCCGGCAGCGCTAGAAGCAGGCTGTAGTATATTCCTATATCTTTAAGCGTCTGCTAGTTCAAGATTTTCAGCATTGTGTGACGATTTTCCTGGTCAAAGTAACCGATCCTCACTGATGGGGGCCTTCTTGTTATGCTCTTGGTATTCCTGTTCCATCTACTTGGTATATTCACACGCAGTTGGGCAGTATGTACGAGTGTTCTGCGAGCAAATTACTTGGCAGCTTCGTATTATGGTCTTGATGTGCCAATCGCGAACGACCGACTGCCATATCACGTTGCCAATGACGTCGTTGGATGCGGTATGGAGGGTCGTGAGGTGACCACGCAAGAGATTACACACTGGGTGAGTTTGAGTCTAGTATTGATGGTTGCATACCAACCTCGTTTCTGTGTGGGCTTCTCTCCTTCCCCTATAGTTCGGCGAGTATGACATTAGCGCTGAGGTCGCTTCCTACTCGTCGACTCGTTCCCTTGCTAAAGGTTCAAAAATGGCTCTGAGCACTATGGGACTCAACTGCTGTGGTCATTAGTCCCCTAGAACTTAGAACTACTTAAACCTAACTAACCTAAGGACATCACACACATCCATGCCCGAGGCAGGATTCGAACCTGCGACCGTAGCAGTCGCACGGTCCTTGCTAAAGGGTGAAGGAGTGTGTCATCATTGGCGAGTTTTAGGTGACGGCTACAGTTCTCTTATTATCCTGTTAAAATTGTCGCCTTTTGCCAAAGTTCGACAAAGTTTATGAAAATTCACTTCGCTAAACTGCTAATATTGAGACGGAAACCTGAAACAGAGTCTGATTAAATAAAAAACAAAGGAAATGACACGTCAATAGCATATGAAACAGCTCATTCTCAGCATAAAAATAAACGTCTTATTTGTTCGTTAATGTTGTTACACATCCTCACCGACTTCCGTTTCATCATTCATGGCCCTTAAAAAATTGCATTATTCCAGTGAAAAACGTCTGTATTTGCTTGGATATTGCGGTAGATAATGAGATAACGCATATTAAAAGCTTACTATTTGTGAATTAGTGACACTCATGTACTACTAATATCTTAGACCATTCAGTATCGTTCATGGCTCAAGTTTCAAAAAGGTAGCCCAAGTACTCATTTCTGTAGGAGCTGAAGTGGGTTATGAGGTTGATGTGGGGCTATGTTATCCGATTGTAGTTAAGAATCGAATAAAATCCATTGTCGACGCTCTTAAAAAGTTCTGGTTATACGAGTTGCTGCTGCTGTTACCGATAAAAGAACATCATATCAAACTGATATGTGAATGTACTATGCACGTAAAACAACCTACTACAGTAACTGTATCGATTAGTAGTGAAATGTGGCATATAGAGAACATAATACAGTTTATTGCCCCACTTTCCGATGAGGAAAAAACAGCAGTTTACGTTTTATCGGAGTTTGTTCATTGTTTCGAGTCCTTGTAACTTTCTGAAGATTTAATGAAGACAGCACCCGCCGTAAAAGACCAAGCTTATAATATAGTGGCAGCACTGAAAGACTTCACTACACTTCTTTGCACCTGTCATAGTCTCAGTAGTTTGCTCAAACATACTTTGAAGCCGCAGTTATGAGCATCGCAGTCAGTACTAACTCGTGTAGGAGAGATAATAAACTTGTGTAAATCACCGGCGTCTTATTGTAAGGGAGCTGGTCTCACAAAAAGACTCACGAAATCACTCAAACACGAGATCGAACTCCGTTGGAACATTTTATTAGACAAGGTGGTTTCAGTACGTGATACTCTCATTGAGCTTAAGTACTTACTCCAACAGAAAAAGTTGAGTAGTCTTCAGAATATAGATCAACAGACTCTAAACGTGCTTATCATGTTCTTTATGCCATTCAATCACGCTAGTAACAATCCAGAACGAGACAGCTTTCCAACCCTCAGTCTCGTGCTTCTCTGTCAATGTTAAGTACTGGATGATCACTTGAGTTCTAATTAATTAGATAGCGATGCTCTGTCAATACTATCATTAAGATAAAGAAATTACAAGAACCGAAGGAATGATAAGATTAAATTGCACTTGCACCGTAAGATCGCTACGCTTCTATGTACCCCCATCTCGTGATCTTTTGATGCTGAGCGCTGAAGCCAGCGACAATGATTACAAAGAGGTTGTTGCTACGTGTGGAAGCATTCCAGGTGAGCGAACATCTACTTACGCCTAATATTCTATGACCCTGAAACATGATTATAAGTGAATGTTGTTAATAATTATGATTCCGTTCTTTCTAGTTACTCGTGGTTCACAGAAAACACGTCAGGTCCATCGAACCTGCGGCAGTCGTTGAAATTCAAGAGGTATGCGAAACGTCTGGACCATGTGGACAAACTCCGCGAAGTATTGTTGTACCTCCAAATTGCTGCTACCGAAAAGGATACATAGGTGGAATCTGTTATTCTTGGATGATGGAAAGAACATGAAAAGACAATGCCTTCTCTGGCTCTCATAGCTAAGAGCGAAGACACCTGGATCCTAACGCTGCGGATGACATTTTATCGGTTCACAGTAACAATGATCTTTTAAATGCTTTTGACTTATCTTAACTGACGACGATACTCCACAGAAATTAAAACAGTATCACAATATAATGTTATTTAAATTTGATGAACCTTTCTAACGATCTCCTAAGAACGCTCAGGTGGATGACCATCGCCTATGAGGGATTTTTTAAAATTCCGATAGCAAACGACAGAGAATTATCGCATTAATCATAAGCATTGTTGAATTACTCCTGGTTGGTTTTTAACAAACGCAGCTATGAAAAGGCAATGTAATGCAGTATCTGTGAATTCACAAGAAAGAATTCTACATACTACATTAATATACACTAATATACACTAGTTAGACAAGCTTGTCAGTCCATGTATTCATTTTGTCATGGTAACTTGCATGTAAAGGCTAACAGCGAATTGTATAGCGTATCACTCATTTCTGGAGACTGGTGTCAATTTATTTTAATATTTAACTACTACTCAGAGAATAAACCTCAGTATAAACAGGTGATAGTACAGTAGAAACAATGTAAAGAATAAACAAGGTAATCAACTGCAACATGCATAACGGTCTACAAAAATGTACTTCGTTTTTTTCCAACGGAACGGATTTGCACTCACATTCTGACAACTGGTTAATTTACTCAGTATGGGGTGTGACAATGTCGAGACATATTGTGAATGATGTCGTCAATCTTACGTTAATAGCACACATTCGTCTTGCGGAGAGTGGTTGGTGGATGCTGAAGTGCTGCAACCCGTTTCTCCAGTGCATCCCTTGTATGTTCTATGGGATTCAAAGCGGGAGAGTGAGCAGGCCACGCCATGCGTGCGGTATCTTTCGTTTTCATAAAAATAATCAACCACCCGTGCTCTATGAGGTCAAGAATTATCGTCCAACAGTGCGAAGTTTGGGCCCACAGCATCTCGCCATAACCGCGCACGAGATCCTCACACCACATAACAACAGTTCAATCTTGCTGATTCACCTGTGCAGTTTCATGAAGAGGTGTTAGAGTGCCCACACTATTAGGGATCCTCCTCGATACCGCTCTCTTTCCACAATATTTGTGTCCCGAAATAGTGATCCGCGTGCCCTCCAGATGCGAATCCGTCGAGAATCATTCTCCACACCAAATTGGGACTCATCTGTGAAAAGAACATTGGCCCGCCGTTCGACCGTCCAGTTTGAATGTTGACGCCACCACTCGGGATGTTCCCTTCTGTGAAGACATACCAGAGGTAAACAGACAGACAGCAGACCACTCTGCGGAAGCCTTCTGTACACCGTTTTCCTCGATACAACACGTACAGGAAATGCTGCGGGCTCAGATGCCACTTGGCAGTGCAGTAGTAAGGCGGTACCGTGGTTCCTTTACAGTCAAAATACACTCCTGGAAATGGAAAAAAGAACACATTGACACCGGTGTGTCAGACCCACCATACTTGCTCCGGACACTGCGAGAGGGCTGTACAAGCAATGATCACACGCACGGCACAGCGGACACACCAGGAACCGCGGTGTTGGCCGTCGAATGGCGCTAGCTGCGCAGCATTTGTGCACCGCCGCCGTCAGTGTCAGCCAGTTTGCCGTGGCATACGGAGCTCCATCGCAGTCTTTAACACTGGTAGCATGCCGCGACAGCGTGGACGTGAACCGTATGTGCAGTTGACGGACTTTGAGCGAGGGCGTATAGTGGGCATGCGGGAGGCCGGGTGGACGTACCGCCGAATTGCTCAACACGTGGGGCGTGAGGTCTCCACAGTACATCGATGTTGTCGCCAGTGGTCGGCGGAAGGTGCACGTGCCCGTCGACCTGGGACCGGACCGCAGCGACGCACGGATGCACGTCAAGACCGTAGGATCCTACGCAGTGCCGTAGGGGACCACACCGCCACTTCCCAGCCAATTAGGGACACTGTTGCTCCTGGGGTATCGGCGAGGACCATTCGCAACCGTCTCCATGAAGCTGGGCTACGGTCCCGCACACCGTTAGGCCGTCTTCCGCTCACGCCCCAACATCGTGCAGCCCGCCTCCAGTGGTGTCGCGACAGGCGTGAATGGAGGGACGAATGGAGACGTGTCGTCTTCAGCGATGAGAGTCGCTTCTGCCTTGGTGCCAATGATGGTCGTATGCGTGTTTGGCGCCGTGCAGGTGAGCGCCACAATCAGGACTGCATACGACCGAGGCACACAGGGCCAACACCCGGCATCATGGTGTGGGGAGCGATCTCCTACACTGACCGTACACCACTGGTGATCGTCGAGGGGACACTGAATAGTGCACGGTACATCCAAACCGTCATCGAACCCATCGTTCTACCATTCCTAGACCGGCAAGGGAACTTGCTGTTCCAACAGGACAATGCACGTCCGCATGTATCCCGTGCCACCCAACGTGCTCTAGAAGGTGTAAGTCAACTATCCTGGCCAGCAAGATTTCCGGATCTGTCCCCCATTGAGCATGTTTGGGACTGGATGAAGCGTCGTCTCACGCGGTCTGCACGTCCAGCACGAACGCTGGTCCAACTGAGGCGCCAGGTGGAAATGGCATGGCAAGCCGTTCCACAGGACTACATCCAGCATCTCTACGATCGTCTCCATGGGAGAATAGCAGCCTGCATTGCTGCGAAAGGTGGATATACACTGTACTAGTGCCGACATTGTGCATGCTCTGTTGCCTGTGTCTATGTGCCTGTGGTTCTGTCAGTGTGATCATGTGATGTATCTGACCCCAGGAATGTGTCAATAAAGTTTCCCCTTCCTGGGACAATGAATTCACGGTGTTCTTATTTCAATTTCCAGGAGTGTAGTACAAATGGCTCTGAGCACTATGGGACTTAACATCTGAGGACGTGAGCCCCCTAGAACTTAGAACTACTTAAACCTAACTAACCTAAGAGCATCACACACATCCATGCCCGAGGCAGGATTAGAACCTGTGACCGCAGCGGTCGCGCGGTTCCAGACTGAAGCGCCTAGAACCGCTCGGCCACAACGGACGGCCCTTACAGCCAAATAACGGCCCACCCTTTCTGATGTCACACGTGGGCGGCCTTGTCCTGGTCTCCAGGGCACAGTTTCGGTCTCTCTAAACTGTCACCTCATCCGAGAAACAGAATAATTCCCATTAAGCCCTAGGGCCATAGTAGTTTGCGACTCTCCTGCTTCCATTTTTCCTATGGCCCTCCACAGCAGAGTGTCTGTAGGCGTCTTCTTCGTGACATACTGCACCGACTTTGTGTGCACCACGATTGTGGATGTACGACTACCCAGCAAACACTACCCCGGTTGATAGGTGCCCTGACATTATTGCTGGCATGGTTGTCCGTCGATCGGAACTCCATCTTCCGTGCAGAACATGTAGTAACGACGTCTGTTGACAGTTAGTATGATTATATCCTGGATAAGACACAGGATGGGGAAATAGCGGTTTGTTGCTTTAATATACATAGCAACAAACCGCTATTTCCCCGTCCTGTCTCTAATCCAAGATTCTCTTTAACGTTTAGAAACCCCTGAAGTGAGTAGATGATGTTGAGACAAGTAATTTAATATAGGACATGTGGGGTCACAAATGTCGGGAAATAGAAATACCCCGTACGTTTGCATGAAGATGCTTGCATTGAAGATGTGACGTTACCAGATGACGTACCTCGACGTACGTGCAGCAGTGAAGCCTATCAATCTGTCGCACCTGATCATCCGTGTTGTGTCTAGACAAGACAGCCTAGACACAATGAGAGGAAGCCGAAAGGCACGCGCTAAGCCAAAGCAGGGTGCGTGAGGTCTGTAACAGGATACGTAATGAATGCTATAAAGAAAAGTATGTAGCTTCTGGAATACTTAACTTTAATCCATCCTTTTGGTACATCTGGAGATTGTGGCGATACAAGTGAGACTCTTTAGATACATGCAATGTTACTAATGGCGCCTTGCTAGGTCGTAGCCATTGACTTAGCTGAAGGCTATTCTAACTATCTGCTCGGCAAAGGAGCGAGGCTTCGTCAGTATAGTCGCTAGCTACGTCGTCCGTACAACTGGGGCGAGTGCTAGTCCGTCTCTCGAGACCTGCCTTGTGGTGGCGCTCGGTCTGCGATCACACAGTGGCGACACGCGGGTCCGACATGTACTAATGGACCGCGGCCGATTTAAGCTACCACCTAGCAAGTGTGGTGTCTGGCGGTGACACCACAATCCCAACCCATGTCAAGGAATCGGTGTGGCTCTGTCACGCGTGCGGCTATAGCGCGTGGGGCTCAGGTTTCGAGTCTTGCGTCTGGCAGGCAGAATTTTTTGCATTGCGCTAGACAATTAAGTGTTTATATGGAGGTAATATTCATTATTTTATTTGCCGATTTCACTGTCTCCGCTGGTTAATTACAAAGTACAGTACAACAAAAATCTACGTATTGTGTCACAAGTAAATAAGTATAAGGTTCCGAATTGTTTCGCTACCAATAAATAACCTACGTGTTCTTTACTACATAAAGTCTAAAAAAAAAAAAAAACAACGGGGAAGAAAGAAACACAAAACAAGAACAGCTTTTGCTTTGTTACGACGACCACAATAATTTTGTAAATTTTACGTTCTCAACAGATCACAGTTACGAAAGGTGTTCGGAAACAGAGTAGCCTAGCGGATTTATAGCACTGCCACCTACTTGCGAGGTTAGCTTGAAGAGCCCTTGCTGACATACAGGGTCCATGGATTCATGAGGTTTTCTCCATACCCGTACAGTCCATCCACTCGATACAATTTGAAACTAGACTTGTCCTATCAGGCAGCATTTTTCCATTCATCAACACCCAAATGTCGGTGCTGACGGGCCCAGGCGAGGCGTAAAGCTTTGTGTCGTGCAGTCATCGAGGGTACAGGAGTGCGCCTTCGGCATCGAAAGCCCATATCGATGACGTTTCGTTGAATGGTTCGTACGCTGACACTTGTTGATGCCCCAGCATTGAAATCGGCAGCTATATGCGGAAGTGTTGCACTTCTCTCACGTTGAACGATTCTGTTCAGTCATCGTTAGTCCCGTTCTTGCAGGACGTATTTCCAGCCGTAGCAATGTTGGAGATTTGATGTTTTGCCGGATTCCTGATATTCACGGTACATTTGTGAAATGGTCGCAGAGGAAAATCGCCACTTCGTCGCTACCTCGGAGATGCTGTGTCCTATCGCTCTTGCCCCGACTATAACACCACGTTAAAACTCACTTAAATATTTATAACCGATCTAACAACTGCACGGGACACTTTTTGTCTTATATAGGCGTTGCCAGCCGGGCGGAGTGGCCGGGCTTTCTCTGCCTCGTGATGGCTGGGTGTTGTTTGCTGTACTTAGGTTAGTTAGGTTTAAGTAGTTCTGAGTTCTAGGGGACTTATGACCACAGCAGTTGAGTCCCATAGTGCTCAGAGCCATTTGAACCATTGAACCGGTTCTAGGCGCTACAGTCTGGAGCCGAGCGACCGCCACGGTCGCAGGTTCGAATCCTGCCTCGGGCATGGATGTGTGTGATGTCCTTAGGTTAGTTAGGTTTAAGTAGTTCTAAGTTCTAGGCGACTGATGACCTCGGAAGTTAAGTCGCATAGTGCTCAGAGCCATTTGAACCATAGGCGTTGCCGACAGCAGCGTCGTATTCTGCCTGTTTACATATCTCTGTATTTGAATACTTATGCCGATATCAGTTTCCTTGACACTTGACTGGGTATATCGTCATACCCGACCGTGGGGTGTTTAGCGTCAATGCCGAGTGTCCTCTGTTATACTCGCGCACACTTGTTCTCGCTCGTCTTTCTACGCTCGTAGGGTCCACTTGTAGCTGACAAGACTCAAGCAACGTCTTTACGATTATAGGACAGCGCGGAGACCAGCGAGGCGAGTTCCCGAGCATACGGAGAAGGTCAGTTCGGAGATGAAGTCATACGATCCGCTAGCGGGTGTAAAGCGAATTTACGGAGCTCATTTCTGATCTCTACAGCACACCGCTCTCCCCGTCGTTGTCGGCTTTCTTGACACTGGAGCCGCTACTTCTCACTCAAGTAGTTCCTCAGTTGGCAGCACGAGGCTGAGTGCACCCCGTTCCAATCCACCCACCAAAGAAAAATCCCTGCAGTACTGGGAATCGAACCCGGGTCCTCCACACTGCAGGTAAACGTGACCTCAACGTCGACGGAACGTGAAACAAGAATTCTCCTTCTTAACACCAGACTAAATAGCTATGTAAGTGATATTGTTTCCACCATTCGACGTGTGTCGGCTGTGTAGTGGCTGGTGTTGCAATATTATTTCGCGGAAGGTTCCTCAGAACCTGCACCAGCAGAATGTAAAGATTGCGCGAGTGGAGACAAGTCTTAGTGGAATGGCAGATAAAGGCACAGTGGTACGTTGTATTACGGATAGCTTTATGTTCCGACGCATAGTACATGCTGAAAGACGTTTCCTGCGAGCACTGCCTGCATTAACTGCAGATATTTTGATCCATATGCTACCTAATCTAAGTCACTGATGTCACATACTTCATCATGTGGTAACCTTGAACAAGCTATACTCCCTGATAACGTAAACTCATTCGCTTAAAGTCGCCGTTCATTTTCCCCGCCTCTTGTGTTTACGACTACTGAACATGTACTTTACGTGGAAAAATGTCTTTCATTATTCGGTGTAACGTGTTGTTTACGCAAAAGTTATGGAAAAAAAGCGGACAGGACAGTGTACCGTAATTCCTTCTTATAATGTATGTAATTTCAAACAGGAAGTGTTATCGGACTTTTTGTTATTCTGCTTGTGGTGGGCTTTGGACACAGGTTATTTTTTTTATTTTCTCTCTCTAACTTTGTGAAGTGCAATTTTATAGCAATTCCCCGGAAAGTATTATTCGAAACGTTTACCAGCACAATGCTTGCGGGACGTTGGAGGTAGTGAAGTACTTCCTTGAGGAGGTACACTGTCTGGCGTTTAAGAAATTTCGCTGTAAGTGAATTGCCTACTCCTGGACTAAGGGCTGCCCCTACTTTCACCTAGTGCAGGAGATGATCGCTGTGGGAGCACAGCAAAAGTTTGGTGTTGTTGCTGTCTTATTCAGCAGGAAGACACCAGCGTTTTTTTAACAAAAGTACGGTGATATGAGGCACCGAACGAAATTTCTAGAGGGAAGCAGAATGTCATCGACAGAAGTGGAAATACACTGACCATTAAAATTGCTACACCACGAAGATGACGTGCCACAGACGCGAAATTTAACCGACAGGAAGAAGATGCTGTGATATGCATATGATTAATTTTTTAGGGCATTCACAAAAGGTTGGCGCCGGGTGGCGACACCTACAACGTGCTGACATGAGGAAAGTTTCCAACCGATTTCTCATACACAAACAGCAGTTGACCGGCGTTGCCTGGTGAAACGTTGTTGTGATGCCTCGTGTAAGGAGGCGAAATGCGTGCCATCACGTTTCCGACTTTGATAAAGGTCGGATTGTATCCTATCGCGATTGCGGTTTATCGTATCGCGACATTGCTGCTCGCGTTGGTCGAGATCCAATGACTGTTAGCAGAATATGCAATCGGTGGGTTCGGGAGGGTAATACGGAACGCCGTGCTGGATGCCAACGGCCTCGTATCACTAGTAGTCACGAACAGTTCGACGACATTTGCAGCAGCATGGACTATCAGCTTGGAGACCATGGCTGCGGTTACCCTTGACGCTGCACCACAGACAGGAGCGTCTGCGATGGTGTACTCGACGACGAACCTGGGTGCACGAATGGCAAAACGTCATTTTTTCGGATGAATCCAGGTTCTGTTTACAGCATCATGATGGTCGCATCCGTGTTTGGCGACATCGCGGTGAACGCACATTGGAAGCGTGTATTCGTCATCGCCATACTGGCGTATCACCCGGCGTGATGGTATGGGGTGCCATTGGTTACACGTCTCGGTCACCTCTTGTTCGCACTGACCGCACTTTGAACAGGACGTTTCACTTCAGATGTGTTACGACCCCCGTGGCTCTACCCTTCATTCGATCCCTGCGAAACCCTGCATTTCAGCAGGATAATGCACGACCGCATGTTGCAGGTCCTGTACGGGCCTTTCTGGATACAGAAAATGTTCGACTGCTGCCTTGGCCAGCACATTCTCCAGATCTCCCACCAATTGAAAACGTCTGGTTAAAGGTGGCCGAGAAACTGGCTCGTCACAATACACCAGTCACTACTCTTGATGAACTGTGATAGCGTGTTGAAGCTGTATGGGCAGCTGTACGTATGCACGCCATCCAAGCTCTGTTTGACTCAATGCCCAAGCGTATCAAGGTCGTTATTACGGTGAGAGGTGGTTGTTCTGGGTACTGACTTCTCAGGATCTATGCACCCAACTTGCGTGAAAATGTAATCACATGTCAGTTCTAGTATAATATATTTGTCCAATGAATACCCGTTTATCATCTGCATTTCTTCTTGGTGTAGCAATTTTAATGGCCAGTAGTGCCTCAGGAATGGATGTGTGTGATGTCCTTAGCTTAGTTAGGTTTAAGTCCCATAGTGCTCAGAGCCATTTGAACCATTTGATGTGAGTAGCCGGTGCACCGAGCCACCACGAGGTACCGACTGGTAGCTGTCGCGAACTGACAGGTACTACACAGCGGCTCCCTGCCCTGGCTACTCCTGCATCCCAAATTAGAATAACACTGAAGTGTGTTGGACACTTACCAAATGAGACTTACAAGTGACGCAGAATGTTTGCAAAGAAGTACGACAGACTACACAGAAAACTACATTTTCTTTCCTTATATTCTATAATAATAATAAAATGTAGATTGTCACTCATATGGATGTAGAAGTCATCCAAAGTTAAGTGTTCTATATTAAAGTGTTTTACTGAAACTGAACTAATACTGTATATATGTTGTGGCCTCCATTCATCCTCCTCCATAAGTCAGACCTAGTGAACTATTGTCTAGGCTTGCTACGACATATATAAAATTATTGGTCACCATGAAGATTAAAATTTATCAAAAAAGTTGAGTTAGTTACACTGTCATCAATATTAGCTTACCACTAATATTTATTTTAAAAAAGAAAACGTAAATTCACTTTGAAATCTGAAACAGAATGTTTCAACATTCATTGTTGTGTTATCTGCGAATTATACTATAGAACTACCGCGAAAATATGGAAGTATATAGGTGAGCACTGAAAAATAAATTCACGTCACAATATCTTAACCTACTATCGAATGAGTGATGAGCACTTTCTCAGTCCCGCTGTAAATTACTGTAAGAGTCATAGTAAAAGCTACTTTTGACGGCATCTTCTGTTAATGCTTCTTCCCTTGCGATTCTCCATGACGACGTGGAAGCAATGGCTGCTTGTAGGTCTCTGTACTATCCATATTGAAAACAACTTAATCATTTTTATCACTACGGAAGAGGAACTTAGGGGGTTGCAGAATATTCTCAAGATCCTTGTTGTTGTTGATGTTGTTCTTGTTTTTCTGGTCTTCAGTCCGAACACTTTTTTGATGCAGCACTGCACGTTAGTCTTGTCTGTGCAATTCTCTACGTTTGTACATAGCTACTGTAGACTGCATCGATCTGAACACGCCTACTGTAATGAAGTAACTGTCTTCCTCTACAATTTTTAATCCCCACAATTCCTACCATTATTAAATTGATTCTGAGACCTAAGAAGTTATAAGAAGAGGAACAACACCAAAAATGCAATAGGAGCGGAATATGTAGAAAATCGTCTACGCAACCTGTAAGTACAGTTCAAAATATTACTACAGAATAGCAAAAACCAACTACCAGAACTGTTTGTAACCTATAGGTACAGTGACCAAAATGTAAACAAAATAACAAAAATATGTACATATTCCAGGCCACTGAAGATGCCTTGCAGAAAATAAAGGCGAAACGCGTATGGCACGAAAATTGTGTTTCGTTCAGTTGTAGCAAGAGGGTCCATAAAGTAAAAATTATCAGTATACCGTATATAAAAAGCTTCTATTCTCTTCTTGTCCGAAATGTTTAACGTCCACGTTCTACTTTCGAATAAGACTACACTACAGACAAATGCTTTCAAACACTTAAATTGATATACGATGTTAACATATCTCGTTATGTTCTTGAAATTTAGTAAATCGGTTTTGGCAATAAATTGGTGTCTTTCTTTGATCATGTGTCAAATAAGACTTCACATTTGTATGACAACTCTCCGCGTGTACACTCTGTTTCATAGTTAGTTCAATACGAAACGGATTTCATACATCAGATAAGTCTTCCACCATGCTTTGTACAAGAGTTTTACTTATAAACTATCTTTTTTTAGGGGCCTGCAGTTTCCCATCGATGAACAAAATCATTCCTCTGACTGAGACTAAATGGTCATCTCTCTTCAATATTTACATGTATTTATCTGTTTATAAAGCCATCTCTCTACTGAATGAAGCGTTAGAAACGAAACAAAAATCTAATGGTGAGTATCAGAAAACTGCTTCTGTACCAAGTTTGTGAAAATTTAACACATGAATTTCATTAGTGATGTAAAGCTATCGAAACTGAAACGTTTTCGATACAAACGTGGCTACTATTCGCTCAGGAGATTTCAAGGCAAGAACCTCGGGTGTCGTCGCCGCTTCGGCTGACCGCATATGGACAATGAGGTCCGAAATGCAATCATAATGTGTTGGCAAAGGTCCGAGGAACAATGGCAGCGGTGGTAACTTCAACTGTGCCGCACAGCCTGGGTAAACGAGCACAGCACTAGTACGCTGTGATCAAATCCCCCTGCCTTTTAATTACCTTACCATTACCAGGAAGCTCATCAGTAGACACATCTTCTTACTGTTGCTGCAGTTCATTCATTGTCTGTATTCTTAACATTGAAACAATTATTATATCCCCAACATTTGAGTCTCTTAGATTTAACCTTCAGAATTGTTTGCAATTCTGCATCTACATATATCTCCACAAGCCATTCAGCAGTAGGTAGTACATCGTACCAATATTACCGATTTTCTTTCCTATTCCATTCACGTACTGAGCGTTCGAAAATTGAGTACGCAGTGTGATACATTTCGTCTCATTCTCCCTACGCGAGAGATATGTTAAAGACAGCTTAATGGTAGCACACAGTTTTTCGAATACAGATCTGCTAAATTTAACCAATAAGTTTTCACGAGAACTACATCGTCTTCTTTCCAAGGATTCCCTGTTTAGTTGCCTGTTATGATCTGACGGAAAGGGTGAACAGAAGTTTACGGCTGTTTGCTGCTGACGCTGTGGTGTACGGCAAGGTGTCGCCATAGAGTATCTGTAGGAAGATACAAGTTGACTTATACAGAATTTCTAGCTGCTGTGGTGAATGGCACCTAGCTCTAAATGTAGAATAATGTGAGTTAATGAGGATGAATGCGAAAAACAATCCTGCTACTTTCGAATGCAACGTTAGTAGTGAGCAGCTTGACAGAGCCAGATCGATTAGATATCTAGGAGTAACGTTGCAAAGCGATATGAAATACAAAGAGCACGTCAGGATGGTAGTAGAGCAAGCGAATGGTCGACTTCATTTTATTGGGAGAATTTTGTCCATGTATAACTAATGTATAAAGGAGAAGCCATATAGAATGTTAATGCGACCAATTCTTGAGTATTGCTCGATTGGTTGGGATACCCACTAGGTTGGATGAAAGGAAGACATCGATGCGATTCAGACACGTGCTGCTAGATTTGTTACCGGGTTTTCGATCAGCACTTACGTGTACGGAGATGCTTCGTGAACTCGAATGGGAATCCTCAGAGGGAAAACGTGGCTTTTTCCGCGAGGCTTTACTGCGGGAATTCAGGGAACCGGAATTCGAGGTCGGTTGCAGATCGATTCTGCTTCCGCTGCAGTACATTTCGCGTAAGGAACACGAACAAAAATTGAGAGAAATTAGGGCTCATATGAAGGCTTGTAGACAGTCGCTTTTCTCTCGCTCTATTTGCGAATGGAACACGAAAAGAAACGTCTGGTAGTGGCACAAGGCAGCCTACACCACGCGCCATATTGTGGGATGCGGAGTAATAATGGTTCAAATGGTTCAAATGGCTCTGAGCACTATGGGACTTAACATCTGGGGTCATCAGTCCCCTAGAACTTAGAACTACTTAAACCTAACTAACCTAAGGACAACACACACATCCATGCCCGAGGCAGGATTAGAACCTGCGACGCGGTTCCAGACTGAAGCGCCTAGAACCGCACGGCCACACAGGCCGGCAGTAATAATGGAGAAGAGATCTAGTTGCAGAACTGGTCACACTGGTGTGTTGTATACAATTTCCTTTGCAGGTGCACTGCATTTCCCAGAACCACCCAACAAATCTGAGCCTTCTATTCGCCTTTCCTATTACTGAATTTCCGTAATTGTGCCCTTCCACGTCGCTTCTTAGTATTACACCTAAACACTTTCGCATGTGACGCGCTCACAATGTTCATTACTAATCTTGTAATCGGATAACATACGGTTCGTTCTCTTTGTTACAGGTATTATCTTACATTAACCCACATTTAAAAAGAACTGCTATTCATTGCACCGCCGGCCGTGGTGGCCGTGCGGTTCTAGGCGCTCCAGTCCGGAGCCGCGCTGCTGCTACGGTCGCAGGTTCAAATCCTGCCTTGGGCATGGGTGTATGTGATGTCCTTAGGTTAGTTAGGTTTAAGTAGTTCTAAGTTCTAGGGGACTGATGACCACAGCAGTTAAGTCCCATAGCGCTCAGAGCCATTTGAACCATTTTGAACCATTGCACCGAAAAGTAATTTTTTCCGTGTCTCTCTGCAATTTCCTACTGTATAATAAGCTTGTTATAGTTATTATCTTACATTAATCCGTATTTAAAAAGAGTTGCTATTCATTGCACCGAAAAGTAATCTTTTCCGTGTCTTTTTGCAATTACTTACTGAATAATATGCTAGCGCAGAGCAGTAAAAGGAAAAGAAAATGTGAATTTCAGTCTGAAGACAGATCATAACTCTGTTACATCAAATGTAGATGAATATCCTGTAGATTGTATAACAAACACATTATTGGTAGCGACTCACTCTCAGTTGAAACGGAATGAACACTAAGAGGTATTAGCAGAGGGAATGTCATCATCATATGAAGGGCTTATGTCAATAGTGGTACAAGTCCATTATCTCCACTTTTCTGTCTATAATGCTTCTGAAATTAATGAGCCAAACAAACAGAAAGAAAGGTTCATCTCTAGCAAGAAACCATATGCTTGAATATTTCTGGTGTCTCGACTGCAGATTTTTCAGCGCCCATTTAACTTTCGAACTCTGTATCTCAATATGAACAAAAATGGACTTGTACCACTATTGAAATAAGCCCTTCATATTACGTCAGGTACTGTTTTTAGGGAGCAACAGAAAGTCCACGTAGTACTATTCCTTTCGCACTCAGTCTTTGGCTTTTGGGGATTTAAATGTACAAAATGTAGCTCGAGTATTCAGACTACAGGACAGTGCCATAAGAAAAATGACTAAAAAGAATAGTGAGGTTCGTTGTAAGATCTGTTTAAACAGTTGAGAATTCTATTTAAACCATCTGAGTACATCTACAAATCCATTGTGCACATTACGAAAAACGTTGGTAATTATCATACTAACAGCTCTATTCACAATCACGGAACAAAATACATACTTGAACGACATGTATAGAAAGAAATTACCCAAAAATTTGAAGCAGTATTTACTACTTAGGAAACCAACTTTACAACAAATTTCCAGAGCAAATGAACAGAAGGGCTACTACCGTCGTGTTTAGAAAGTCAGTTGCAACATAAGTCTTAAACGAGTAACCAACACAAAGTAAGGATGAATAAAAACAGTTTAGGGCTGATAAAACTGAAAGTAATGAAACATCTCTGTCATTGCACAATACACTTACAGAGAATAACGCACGTTACTTAAAACAGTCTGCACAGGATCCGTGGTGGAAGATGTTGATCTCATTTTATATTTCTGAGCTCAACATTTCCTTCATTGCAGAAGGATGCTAATCCAGTTTGTCAGACAAACAAATGAGGACGAACAAAGAATGTAACAGAGAGGTAGTGATATCATCATGATCCTGACTCAGCCGAATGGGTGTGTGCAGTGACGCGTAATGAGATGTGAATAAATAATGTAACATTAGTTTTGTAATTAACTAGACCTGTAAATAAATATATGCCTATGTGTATGTTAACATTTAATTATGTTTCATTATTGAATTAAGCTAACATGTCTAATATCGTTGCGAAATGATATGTGGATGAGTAAACAACTAACAGTAGAACTAGGTTTCATCCCCGTCAGCTCAGTGAAACTACTGTTTAAAACTCTCCCTGAAAGGGAACCCAGCGTACATCATCCGCTCCCAGTTGCCTATATTAAGGCGCATAAAATATTTTCCGGACCACTCCTTGAGTGCGAGATCGCAAAAGGTCAATGATGTTTACGGCATTCAAACGGTTCAAATGGCTCTGAACACTATGGGACTTAACATCTGAGGACATCAGTCCCCAAGAACTTAGAATTAATTAAACCTAACTAACCTAAGGACATCACACACATCCATGCCCGAGGCAGGATTCGAACCTGCGACCATAGCGGTCGCGCGGTTCCAGACTGTAATGCCTAGAACCGCTCGGCCACCCCGGCCGGCCCTCCGAGCCTATAAAGCATATTATCGCACTATCTGCAGCTACAACTTAAAGGATGGCCAGTTTCACTATAAGCTCCACAACGGACTGTTTCGCATGTCATCACATTCCGTCACTTTTCATCATTCACTGGAATCGCATTCGGGAGGACGACGGTTCAATCCCGCGTCCGGCCATCCTGATGTAGGTTTTCCGTGATTTCCCTAAATCGCTCCAGGCAAATGCCGGGATGGTTCCTTTCAAAGGGCACGGCCGACTTCCTTCCCCATCCGCCCCTAGTCCGATGAGACCGATGACCTCGCTGTCTGGTCTCCTCCCCCAAAAACCAACCAACTTTTCATCATTCCATTACACCAGTATGATTCTATATGCATTCTTTAAGAGTGGATACCTATCTGATCTTGATAGTGCGAATCTTTGTGCTCACTATGGCGCGGCATTTCTCATTCGGTGTTCATGGGGGAATTTAATGTTTTTTTTTTTTTTTTTTGTCGACGATGTCCATTTTAAAAATGAAGCGTAATACATACATACAATAGAAGGTGGTTCTTTGCACTCTCTATCGTCTTCCTGATGCATATCGTGGTTCATTAGCAGATAATATTTTTCATGTCATAATGCTCAACACAACACTTTCAGAAGAAAAAAGGACACGCCACTGAAGGAGTTATGCGGATTGGCCACAAATTGATACTGATACAGTCATATCGACGGAAAATACAAAATTGTGAACTTTAGCGGCCGATGGATGAATGTGTGACGCTGCAGCGCAATTTCAGCACTCAACTTGCAAGGATAGTGAACTTGGGACACGTCGATATAGTAGGGCCCATAGAAGCCCGCTGAAGTAATCGGTGAATCGCTCGTCTTCTCAATAGGAGCGTTGCCACTGTTCGAGGACTGGACAGGATTTAGCACGATATCTCTCAGGAGCTCATTCGACAACTCTCTCAATCAATGTTAAATCGCATAACTGCTTCTACAAGGGTGAGAGGTGGGCCAGTGCATTATTGACTTGCTCAATTTGTGAAGAGCTGTCTCTTGAATAAATCATACAGCTTTTCTGAAAGTGTAATTACTTTTTGTATGTAAATTTACATCACATCTACCGAACTTCCTCCAATTAGGTTATTTCCTTTGTGGTGCGCCGTTTTTCTTGAAGTGAATTTTGTCCACCCTTCAGATGCTTCGTTGGTGACTGATGCACTGATAGGAGCAGTAGTGGTTAGTAATATCCTCCACGTAAAGCAAATCAGTGCCAGATATATCATTATTCTTAGTATTCTCACAATAAAAAGAAAAGGTACACATACTTGGAAGTCGGTCGATAACGATCCATATTATTATCAGCAACATCGAATGAAAACTAGACAGATGGAAGAAAAAATAAGTGAAATGTTTATTATTTCGAAAGTAATCAACACAGCTGTTACTACATTTATCCCACTGTGAGAGAAGACGGTCAGTGCCTTCATGAATAAACGTCTGCAGTTGCCTACGGAACCGTGACGGTATTCAGGAGTGCAACTCTTCGCAGATCCGAAGCCATTCGACGGTGACTAATGTCTTTCTTCAGAGCTCCAAAAATAAGGAAATCACATGGGAAGAGATCGGGACTGTACGGAGGACGTGTAAGGGCTTCCAAGAGAAACTTCTGTAACGTAGTCCAAACAAACTTGGCAACATGTGAGTGGACCCATTACGATGCAGAAGTTTCGTTGGGAACCCTACACACGTCCTCCATGGAGTTCCCACCTTTCCTCATGCGATGTCCACGTTTTGGAGGCCTGGAGAACGACATTCCTGGCCATAGATTTGTTTCGGGCTGACGGACGAGTGCATGGCTGTATACAGTAATGGTTCCGTCAACCGCAAACATTATTCCACAAAAGCATTGACGTCTTGTCTCCCAGCGGAATGAATGTATTAAGAGTGGTGGCGATTACTTTTGAAATAATAAACAGTTTACTTCCGTTTTTTTCCATCTACCTTGTTTTCATTTGTCTGCCCTTTGTACACATAGTGCCATGAGAAATTTGAGCTGTAAACAGCAAGGGCGGCCGATAGTTGAGGGATGAATGGTATTTACAGTTCGGCGTGCCGTCTGTTCATTTTTCCTGTAGGGTTACGCAGACAGATAGGAACACTCAAAAGTTCTCTTGACTTCTCTCGATTTTATGAACTGCAGTTTCATTGCCAATTTTTGGAATACGAGCGTAGGGAAAACGTTTTCGTGTATGTAGCTCATTGTATTCTATTGTGATTCACCCTGGATACGTGCAGCAACTCATCCCCTGATAACGACCATCCTTCTGCTTATTTTTAATCTGAAAATAAGTTAATTGTTTCGAAAGCGATCTTTAAAATAAGAATACACGGTGTAAATTGTGCTTTCGCGTCATATTATAAAACAAGATCGTCATTATCCCCAGATAACACAATAACGCCTTTCTCCTGCTTACTAGCTTACCAAAAGTATTCGGACACCTATTAATAAACGTTAACACGGGGGGGGGGGGGGGGGGGGTGTGGGGGGTGTGTGTCTATCCTTCACCTTTATGGCGGCTTGAACTCCGCTGGGGATGCTTTGAATGAGGTGTCTGAATATCTGTGGAAGAATGGCAACCCATTCTTCCTCGAGAGCCAGAGCCAGAGAACGTAGTGATGTGGGACCCTGGGGTCTGGGGCGAAGTCGCCGTTCCATCTCGTCCCAAAGTGTTCCATTAGGTTCAGTATGGTATTCTGTGCAGCCGAGTCTGGAAGAAATGTTATTGTGCCCAAACTATTGCCTCACAGATGATGGTTTATGACTGGGTGCATTGTCATGGTGATACATTTCCTCTTCTGTAGTACAGAATGTTGCAAGCCGTGGCCGGCCGAAGTGGCCGTGCGGTTAAAGGCACTGCAGTCTGGAACCGCAAGACCGCTACGGTCGCAGGTTCGAATCCTGCCTCGGGCATGGATGTTTGTGATGTCCTTAGGTTAGTTCGGTTTAACTATTTCTAAGTTCCAGGGGACTAATGAACTCAGCAGTTGAGTCCCATAGTGCTCAGAGCCAGCCATTTGCAAGCCGTGTTCAAGCCCTTCAAATGGTTCAAATGGCTCTGAGCACTATGGGACTTAACTGCTGAGGTTATCAGTCCCCTAGAACTTAGAACTACTTAAGCCTAACTAATCTAAGGACATCACACACATCCATGGCCGAGGCAGGATACGAACCTGCGACTGTAGCGGTCGCTCGGTTCCAGACTGTAGCGCCTAGAACCGCTCGGCCACCTAAGCCCTTCCACAAGTAGCATTTTCTTAACTGCAGTATGGAGTCCACACCCTAAGAATGAAAGAGACTCCCATACCGTAACGACCACCTCCATCGCACTTCGCTGTTGGCACTACGCACGATAGCAGGTACGTCCTCCAGGTCTTCCAGGCATTCGCCAAACCCAAACCCTGCCATCTGATTACCACCGAGTGATTCATCGCTCCAAATCACTCGTCTCCACTGATCAACTGTCCAGTGATGTCGCTCTTTAGACCGAGTCAAGAATCGCTTAATACTGAGTTCAGAAATGTGTGGCTTATGAGGGCTTCTGGACCACTGTACCCTGCCATTTCAACCCCCTACGCCCCAATCATTGCGGAAGCTGCACTGCTCGTAGCGCTTTGAAAGTAACGAGTCTTTCCTTCGGCTGATTTGGTACGATTTTTTGCAACCAGCCTCTGCAATACTCGACAGTACCTGTCCGTCAGCACTTGAAGGCTGCCAAGTATTTTTGCTTGGCGTTTCCACTTTACAATCACACCACATCTAATCGAATTTGGCAGTTTTAGAGAGGTTGAAATGTCCCTGATGGATTTGTTAGTCAGGTGACATTCAATGACTGGTACACGTTTGTAGTAACAGCTATCCTGGCCAACCCATACCTGCTGTTAGTGCTTTTCACTGATAACACAATACAGGTCCTCCTCTTATGTCTTTCAGCGGTAAATTCCGTATTACAGACGGGTGCCCGTATACGTTCGATCAGATAGTGTATGTGCATTGTTTTTGTTCGCATTTGGTTCAAATGGCTCTGTGCACAATGGGACTTAACATCTTAGGTCATCAGTCCCCTAGAACTCAGAACTAAGGAAACCTAACTAACCTAAGGACATCACACACATCCATGCCCGAGGCAGGATTCGAACCTGCGACCGTAGCAGTCCCGCGGTTCCGGACTGAAGCGCCTAGAACCGCATGGCCATGTTTGCATTTAAATGGATACTTGAATAAATATTACACGTATACGTTTGATCAGATAGTGTGTGTGCGTTGTTATTTGCTCGCATTTACATAGATACCTGAAGAAATATTATTACTGTGCAACGAAAGTTTCACACTGGTACGGAACAAAAGTGTTTATCCAAATCCTAGCTTCATTCAATGCGACAAGAAGCGAACGACATTAATTAAAGAAATAGCATAGTTTTTTGAGTAATTGTTGTGTTGGGGTGGAGGTATTTTGTTTCCATTTAATCCCACGCTACGGCGGTGGAGAAGCGGCCGCCTGTTGCAGCTGCAGGCAGCTGGCGATACGTTCAAAGGCAGCGGCGGCCCGCCTCCAGAGGCCGGAGTTCTGCACCACTTTAGGTAATGAGTCGTCTGTGGGCGGTCGCCACATTTCACCTCCATTTCTCATTATCTTTCCAAATTAGTTTATGTCAACCCTCGAATGATCCTTTGCAGTTTCAGAGAGAAATGATATTGCTTCTTCCCGTAAAATTAGACGTTAGCCACGTTATTGAAAAATCCAATACCAACCAAAATTCGGTAACTAAAGTGCTTTCTCTCTGTATATACATTATGTACATTTTTATGTATGTGTACATTTTGTGAATGAAGTGTGAGAAAGTACAAGAAAGTTAGTGCGTTACGTACTTTTTATGATGCTTTTTTCTCTTCTCCACAGTTATCTGTATAACGTCTCCGTTCTTATTCTGAAAGAAATTTACTCATTCTTGTCCGACAGTGATGTTCTTTATCCCTCCACCTGGTTGGCATCTTTATTTTATTGCATGTAAGTACTCGGCTGTGTGACTCACGTGTTCCTTTGTAATGTTTTTCTCCAAACTCCGTTCTTCCGAAGCAGTCATAGACATACACTACTGGCCATTAAAATTGCTACACCACGAAGATGACGTGCTACAGACGCGAAATTTGACAGACAGGAAGAAGATGCTGTGATAGGCAAATGATTAGCTTTTCAGAGCATTCACACAAGGTTGGCGCCGGTGGCGACACCTACAACGTGCTTACATGAGGAAAGTTTCCAACCGATTTCTCATACACAGACAGCAGTTGACCGGCATGCCTGGTGAAACTTTGTTGTGATGCCTCGTGTAAAGAGGAGAAATGCGTACCATCACGTTTCCGACTTTGATAAAGGTGGGATTATAGCCTATCGCGATTGCGATTTATTGTATCGCGACATTGCTGCTCGCGTTGGTCGAGATCCAATGACTGTTAGCATAATATGGAATCGGTGGGTTCAGGAGGATAATACGGAACGCCGTGCTGGATCCCAACGGCCTCGTATCACTAGCAGTCGAGATGACAAGCCTCTTATCCGGATGACTGTTACGGATCGTGCAGACATCAACCATCTGCACGAACAGTTCGACGACGTTTGTAGCAGCATGGACTATCAGCTCTGAGACCATGGATGCGGTTACCCTTGACGCTGCATCACAGACAGGAGCGCCTGCGATGGTGTACTCGACGACGAACCTGGGTGCACGAATAGCAAAACGTAATTTTTTCGGATGAATCCAGGTTCTGTTTACAGCATCATGATGGTCACATCCGTGTTTGGGGACATCGCGGTGAACGCACATTGGAAGCGTGTATTCGTCATCGCCATACTGAACTGTGGTATCGTGTTGAAGCTGCATGGGCAGCAGCATACCTGTACACGCCATTCAAGCTCTGATTGACTCAATGCCCAGGCGTAACGAGACCGTTATTACTGCCAGAGGTGTTCGTTCTGGGTACTGATTTCTCCGGATCTATACACCCAAATTGCGCGAAAATGTAATCACATGTCAGTTCTGGTATAGTTTATTTGTCCAAGGAATACCCGCTTATCATCTGCATTTCTTCTTGGTGTAGCAATTTTAATGGCCAGTAGCGTGTGTTAAATACTCTTCATTAACTGGCTGTAACATAGCTTAGTAATTCCTTTCGGAGTTTACCTAAACAGCTGAAAAAGAAATTCCAGAGAACATAATTAATACAGACCATTGTAGACATAGCTAGCTAAAGTGTGATGAGGTGGCATTAAAGATGAGACATAATACAAGAAGAGACAAAGACGGGAAATGTCCTGTCCTTTTGAAAGGAATTATTTCCGAGTTTGCTTTAAGTGACTTAGGGAAACCACGGAGTGCCTACATTTAAATCCTTCTGCGAGATCCTACGTTATAGTGTCTGAATATAACTGCAGAAAGTTAGCTTTGACTAAGAAATCTATTTCCGTGCGAACCAGAATAATTAGCAGACTTACTGGTACTATGAAAGTAACTCGTATTATCATTCGAGGTTAACTTTAAATATGACATCTAGATGATAGACAGTGCAACGAAATGAATAGGCTTTTCATTTTACAAAACGTCCGCTACAGTAACTCTGGTGGACAAAGACCTATGATTCTATTGCTTTCTCTGAATTACCTATAGCTAAAGAACGCTCTATTTTAAAGAAATGGCTTTGGATAGTAGTCATATTCTGGAAGGATCAAGTCAAATCCCTGGGATGGACGCTGAGATGTTTCCTTGAGAAGAAGTATAACAGAATTTGGCTATCGTCCTCCTTTAGCAAACATACTGAGAGGTTCCCGATATTCTCCATGTCGCCATAATTATTAATTACGAAATGAACACGGTTACAAACAATACCGTACGAAACCCTTAACGTACTTGCATGTCTCTGCGATGTGACGGTATAGACTTTAGTTGCAGATCACTCCTAAGTAATTTCAGAATTATGTGGCGGCATCTTCGTCAGTTATTGATCGCTGGTGAAGTCCCATACCTACAAGCCAGAACCGCCTGGCATGTAGTGCTCTTGCTTGCAATGCTAACGAGGCGCCTGTTTCATTGACTTGCCTCATCTTCAGCTTTACTGAGCACTGGAGTGTTTCATCGTCTGGCTTGTGCATTATTTATGACTCTCGTGACCTTTGAGCTAACGTTCGTCACAGTTCGCTTTTCAGCTGCTTGCAAGTTCATCGGTTTTTGGATGCGTAACTTCGAAGTGCTCTCCCTTATCACATTCGTTATCCCCACCCCGCTGAATCTGCTGTGATATTTCTTTGTTTGATGTTTAATATTATAGTTGATATACTACCTTCTATTTCTTTCAATTCCCCGTTTATTATTCTACATTATTTAATTCACAACATCAATGTAAAATGGAGTGAAGTCCCATGCTTCTTGACAGAGCGTAAGGGAACGATGCGGGAGACCCGCACCGCCTTACTAGGCAAGGTCCTAGTGGAGGTGGTTTGCCGTTGCCTTCTTCCGGCCATAATGGGGATGAATGATGATGATGAAGACGACACAACAACACAAAGTCATCTCGGGGCGGGTGAAAATCCCTGACCCCGCCGGGAATCGAACCCGGGACCTCGTGATTGGGAAGCGAGAACACTATTTATTGGTTCGCTCTATATTATACACATTATAGTCCGCAGCTCGTGGTGTAATGGTTAATGTCCGGGGATCGATTCCCGATTATGACGGAGATTTTGTTCGGTTTGGGCCTGGTTGTTTGTGTTGCTATGACGTCATCTCAACTTCATCATAAGGACGTGCAAGTCACCGAAATAGTGTCAAATAGAAAAACTTGAACCTGGGGGCCGAACAACCAGGCCAAAGAATGCCATTACAATCATTTCGTTCACAGCGAGAACCATAGAGGTCTTGTACGAACTCATAGTATTTAACTATGACTAAATGTAATTCTCTTCGATTTTCGTCAGCTGCAAGACCTGTTCGGATGGAGGGTTTTTTTTTTTCATTTATGTTGACAACGGCCGGGAGAGCCGCGTGCTGACCACATTCCGTTCCATATCCGCATCCGGCTGAAGATATGGCAGGCGGTCGGTCCCACTGGCTCTTCAAGATCTGTTCGCAGTGATTTTTGTACGTCTGCCGAGGTGAAATCAGTTAAGATCCGGACGATATGAAAACGCACAGTTCAGGTGAACTTGAAGCAGCAATACAACTTGGAACTGGAACGTTGCATTGAACTGCCTTTTAGCCAAACTTGTTTCCACGAGGCTCAAAGAGTGTACCGCAAGTAGCCTTTTACAACGAAACTGTTTCATCTTCTTTGTGCCCGATTTGCCACAATTCATCTAATTTATATTGGAATGTCAAGATCACATCAAGACGCTGAGCCATAATTTTCTGTGCTTTTCTGAATATAAAATAGTGAGCTTTACTTTCAGTTTCGGGAATTTTTCTCTCCGTGTGCAGAGCCCCATATTCTGTCAACGGCTCGCCCAAATTAAACTAAAAAAAAAAATCCGTATTGTGGGGCCCGCAGCGTGATATAGGTCACAGTACGATATTTGAATGAGTAATTATTTACTGTTACCTGTTTAAACTTTGTTTTTCTTTCATACTATAAGCTTATTTCGCCGTTATTGCCTCTAATCATTATACATAATATAGATGTCAATTAGATGGTATTTTAGATGAAATACGTACAGAAGTATACCTACTTTAAGCTGTTCACAAGGCGTATCCGTACTGCATCTGTGTCTGGTCGCTATTTTCTTGCTGTCATATCAGGAAAAAGTATATATTTTCCATAATATTTTATAGCTGCCTGTTTTGACAGGTTATTAACTTGATGCGCGTTCATTTGTGTTAGGTTTCTACAACGTATTTATTTGCTGGATTAATGCGTGGTCGTTGAAATGGCTTTGAGCACTATGGGCCGTAACATTTGAGGTCATCAGTCCCCTAGAACTTAGAACTACTTTAATCTAACTAACCTAAGGACATCACACACATCCATTCCCGAGGCATGATTCGAACCTGCTACCGTAGCGGTCTCGCGGTTCCAGACTGAAGCGCCTAGAACCGCTCGGCCACACCGACCGGCCGCGTGGTAGTAATTTTCTTGCTGTCTTATATTGTGGATAATTACGCATTTTTCATAAGATTTTACAGCTTTATAATTTGATTCAAAAAGATGCTGTATGTTTACATTTGTTTGTCTATATCATAGATAGTGTGGTTTGAGTTCCCATTTGTTCATTCTTTGGTGTATGCTGAATTTGGTTTATCACTTCAAAATGCTAATGATGTTTTCTAAAATGTGTTAATGCTTTAGATCCGTTTGTTGGTTAGGAATATTAATTTTAATTTTAATAATCAACAACCTCTGTTGCACCGTTTAGCCGGCCGGAGTGGCCGAGCGGTTCAAGGGGCTACAGTCTGGAACCGCGCAACCGCTACGGTCGCAGGTTCTTATCCTACATCGGGCATGGATGTGTGTGATGTCCTTAGGTTTAAGTAGTTTTAAGTTCTCGGGGACTGATGACCAGAACAGTTGAGTCCCATAGTGCTCAGAGCCATTAGAACCATTTTTTGCACCGTTTACCTAGAATTAAACGGTGCAACTGAGGCTGTTGATTATTAAAATAAAAATTAATATTTATACGGTTGCTGACAGGGCCGCGAAATGTTGAAGATTTTCAGGTTATGAATATCTTGTGGGTTCTTATTGTATATGTAGGTAACCCACAGGATGCTCTAAACGAGCAAATATGTATAATGATTGCAGGTTGTAACAGAAAATGGCAATAACGCCGAAATAAGCTTACGAGGTGTGGCTAGAAAAAAACCGGACTAGTACTGGTGAAACAATAAGACGAATGCAATAAGGCTGAAAGTCGCGTGGCCTGTCACGTGACTCTCGCTCCACCTACTGCTCGAGTTTCATCTGCCTCCTGCACTCAGTCTGCCCGTGGCGTCTGTTTTAAGTAGTTGACGTTTTGTCTGTGCGTCGGAAAATGTTGAGTGTACAGAAAGAACAGCGTGTTAACATCAAATTTTGTTTCAAACTAGGAAAATCTGCAAGTGAAACGTTTGTAATGTTACAACAAGTGTACGGCGATGATTGTTTATCGCGAACACAAGTGTTTGAGTGGTTTAAACGATTTAAAGATGGCCGCGAAGACACCAGTGATGACACTCGCACTGGCAGACCATTGTTAGCAAAAAATGATGCAAACATCGAAAAAATCGGTAAACTTGTTCGACAAGATCGCCGTTTAACAATCAGAGCAGTGTCTGAGTTAACAGGAGTTGACAAGGAAAGTGTTAGGCAGATTCTTCATGAAAGTTTCAACATGAACAAAGTGTGTTCAAAAATGGTTCCAAAGTGTCTCACAATTGAACAGAAGGAACGCCGAAGAATGATTTGTTCTGACATCCTGGAAAACATTGAAAGTGATCCCACCTTCTTACAAAATGTTATTACTTGCGATGAATCGCGGTTTTTTACTTACGATCCCGAAACTAAACGCCATTCGATGCATTGGAAAACTCCTGGTTCTCCACGACAAAAAAGCACGAATGTCAAAATCGAAATTCAAGGCAATTATGATTGTTTTTTTTTGACATCAAAGGGATTGTGCACATTGATTGGGTACCAGAGGGACAAACAGTGAATCAGCATTACTAAATTAGCGTCCTGGCTACCCTACGTGTGCGAGTACGGAGAAAACGGAACGATTTGTGGAGAAAACAGTCATGGATCCTTCACCAAGACAATGCCCCAGCTCACAGTGCGTTGTCAGTGAAGACGTTTTTGGCAAAACACAACATTCCCATCTTATACCATCCACCCTACTCACCTGATTTGGCCCCCTGTGACTTTTTTCTTTTCCCTAAAGTCAAGTCAGCTTTGAAAGGAACTAGATTTGAGACTGTTGAAGCAGTAAAAGAAAAAGCGACGGAAGTAATGTATGGACTTACCGAAAATGATCTGCAGCATTGCTATGAACAGTGGAAAATTCGTATGGAGCGGTGTAGAGACCGAGGAGGAGAGTACATTGAAGGAGATAACATGAAATTGTAAATAATTGTAAATAAATGTTTTTTCCAGCATCAGTCCGGTTTTTTTCTAGCCGCACCTCGTATAGTACGAAAGTTCAATAAAGTTTAAACAGCTAACAGGAAACAACTACTCATACAAATGTCATACTGTAGTAAAAATATGTTCGGTTCCCCAAATGTAATAATATTATGACTGATCCACATGCGAAAAATATATCCTATATACAAAATAAATTCGCGGTGGAGGAAGTGGACAACCATATGCTGTATAATGGAATGACAACAATGACAATTTGTGCCGGAACGGGACTCGAACCCGGATTTTCCTCTTATCGCGAGCGTCCCTTACAATTAGCCTATTCGAGCACGCCTCACTACCAGAGTCAAACTTCCATATGTCGTCAAGCATGTGTTTACAACCTGCACTCTCACATCCATTATGTATATTTCCGCACAGAGGAGACATTTTAACTGATAGACGCTTGCCCGGTGTCGGCCGATAAATACATTGCAGTGCATGCGTTGTTCAGAAGTACGTTGCAGTGTTCCTTTGGACATGCGTGCAGTACTTTTGTAGTAGCTGTAAGATATATTTCTTGTGCGTCCGTTAGCGCTGCCGGTGTGTATTCTCTGTGTTTATGCATGGAACATATTCCCATTCTACCTTTCTTCGAATCTTTACCCAGTTGTTTACATAAGTTAATAGCAAATATCACACATATTCAGAATTTCTAGGGAAAACTCTGAACTTTACATGTAAACAAACGGTGGGCTGCAAATGATTTAATTTTAAAACAGATGGACGATTTCACAGAATATGCACGATCATAAACATACCGTGGACATAAATTGTAGGCTACTAAAGGTGGGTCCGAAGGTGATGTCAAATCTCTTAACAACAAGATCGTGCGCTACGTATCTGTGTGAAATTCAGACTTTTTTAATATTCATGTTTTCTTCCTAAATTCGATGCTACTGATACACTCAACCTACTCGGTGCGTAACTGGCGCATTTGGCATCTGCAAATAAAGCCCATATGATGAACTGAGCATAGCGTTGTCGCTAGGGACGTGTTGACATTTGACTACTGCTGTATAGGACCGTCATCTACTTCACACAGCGTGACTCGAATCAAATACCTATTTGTCAGTGTCCTTCACACTTTACCAACGGTCTGTCACTTCCCTGCATTGGGAGCACTTTCCATTCACTTTTAATTATTCTTTTCATGGAGGTGGAATTTTTCCACCTCTGCTGTATTTGTTTTATTGGTTCACGACTACTGTCCGCAGTTCGTGGTCTTGCGGTAGCGTTCTCTGTTCCCGCGCACGGTTTCGGTTCCCAGCAGGGTCAGGGATTTTCCTTGCATCGAGATGACTGGGTGTTTTTGTGTCGTCTTCATCATCATAATTCATCCCCATTACGGTCGGAGGGAGGCAATGGCAAACCACCTCTCCTAGGACCTTGTCTAGTAAGGCGGTGCGGGTCTCCCGCATCGTCCCCTACTGTATAGGACCTCATCATCACTACTGTCTGCCTTTCAGACAGTTTTAAATTGATTTTCCTATCGGACACTTACTAGTTTGATGATGATGTTTGGTTTTTGGGGCTCTTAACCACGTGGTCATCAGTGCCCGTACGGAGTCCTAATTTGACACAGTCCAATTTCTTTCACAATCCAGTCTAGCCAGTGTCACGAATGATGATGACGAAATGATGAGGACAACACAAACGCCCAGTCCCCGGGCAGGGAAAATCCCCAACCCGGCCGGGAATCCAACCCGGGACCCCGTGATCCAGAGGTAGCAACCCTATCCGCTAGACCACGAGCTGCGGACGGAACTCCCCAGAGGGGATCAGGAAATGGAATGGAACCTAACGGGTTGAGACGGTATGTGATATTATATCACAGATGGCAAAATCGCCGGCCGGAGTGGCCAAGCGGTTCTAGATGCTACAGTCTGGAACCGCGCGACCGCTACGGTCCCAGGTTCGAATCCTGCCTCGGGCATGGATTTGTGTGATGTCCTTAGGTTAATTAGGTTTAAGTAATTCTAATTTCTAGGGGACTGATGACCTCAGAAGTTACGTCCCATAGTGCTCAGAGCCATTTGAACCATTTTTTATTGCAAAATCGAGTCATCGAGTCAAATTTACAAAGAAATTGGCAGTATGAGCTCAGTTATCATTACGACACTGGCTTGTACGCATGCACTGTTCCGGTTGGAGAGGGTGTTATGAAGCAGTTGTATCCCCCTCTGAGGCAAGCTGGCCTACAGCTGTTGTAATTGGTCCTTGATATTCCGGATATTAACACTGGGACGGTGTTGACATCCGGTCTGGTCCCACACTAGAAGCTCTATAGAGTCACATCTGAGGATCTTGTCTACTTCGGGAGTACAACATAGCGCAGACAGTTCATAGAGACTCGTGCTGAATATGGACTGTCATTCTCCTATAAATATTACTAATATTGTTTTCAGTATGTTATCCACTTCTAATATTCGTGGTTTTTAAAGCTTTTTCAGTACAAAACCTAGTTTTGAAATTTGTGTTTTTAAAGGTTTGAATTATCCTGCCAAAAGCGCAACCAACCGCGATTTAGAAGTATCAGCTCTCTGCATGTTATCAAACATCAGTCAGTTCTATTGTTCCCTCATCATGCACGTTTGCAATTTAATTTCTGCCGATTAGTCTTATCGAGTTTATTATACCGTTGCTAGATCATGATTATCACCTGGTGCTATGACTGATTTCTCAGATGAACGAGTTAATCATTCACTGCATGCAACCAATGTTTAACCGTTTCTAATAGCTTATCTGGTGATATGGAGCTGACTGTGAATTTACATAGTATTTTAATACAAACGTTATTATGGATAACTAGTTACAATACTAACACACTGTAAGACTCCCACATCTTACGAATTGCCAACACAAAAAAAGCCTTGTCGTTGTTTGTTTGGCTGGAAGTTTTTATGACTGGCTGCCTTCAGTCGAAACAAGAGCAAGACAGTCTGTGTTCTCCTGTCCGGGTTGTTTGGAATTTAATCTCAATTCGTTTAGCAGTAAAGTAAGAAAAGTTAAGAAAGGGTGTGATTGGATCACGGAGAGAAGGAAATGAAGCTGGAGAGGAGCAGCAGGACGGATAGGTAATGGTGGCGGCTAAAAGCAGTCGTAAAGTGGGGTATTGGGCCGAGAGGCGCGCAGTGGCTCACGCGACCAGTCGAATTGGGCCGCAGTCAGCCAGAGACCAGTGCGGGGAGCACCTTCCGAGTTTCTTCTCCGGCCCCTTTTATCAGACTTTCTTGTTTTACGGGGGACTCCTGCCCGCCGAAGTAGCGCACAAACAAGTAAGTTGCGGAGATAAGTCACTCGTAAGTTCACACTTTCCTCTCAGTGTTTACGGGCGGGAGCGAAATACCACTAGTCACTTTTCACCGTCTGCCAAGCTGTCAATGACTTTAGAAGTTGGAGAAGTTTCATTACATCCTCGGTTGTCTGCCGTCGTATAATGTCTTGACAAAATATGTGACTGAAAGAAGTTACTTAGCCGTCCTATACTCGTGCCCACTTTCTTTATTTATGACGGCAGATACATGGGACTATAGCTGTCGATTTATTTGTCTGTAGCAAGACTAATGGCGCGTGGAACATAGATCACCTTTGATTACGTATTAGATTACGCATTATTATTATGCACTGACATTGCGATATTGCTTGCCTGTTAGAGGTTATAACTCACATATAAGCTTCATGAAGTCGATATCTCGATCTACTACTTCAAAGCTGGTATAGCAGTGCACAACGCTGACTTTGCTACTGGAGATTCATATTCAAATGAGGCAACGCTTCAAAGTGACTACCAGGGTCAATGTTCGACGGTTCATTATTCTTCCCTAAAATTCTATGGAAAGACATAATCTGAAAAACAATATACGCTGATGAGTTAAAACTTTAGGGACATCTATTCAATAGCGTGAAACTCAATGCAGCAGTAGTTTTGCGCTTCAGTGTTTCACGATAATACTTATTTGGCTAGATCTACACACAGGTCTCTTTGCTGTTCACTTTTGGCTGTATTATGGCGCTGGTTATTAATCAGTAGAGTGTCTGGGCTGTCTTCTTTACACAGAAAGAAGGCGCGTCCCTGTGGACCTGAGGCGTAAGATGGCAGACATACACAAATACATTCCCCAGAGATGGTGTGACTTCTCCTATACTCCTCATCGAAGCTGAGAGGCATCCTTTATTGTCTCAGAAGAGGTTGGAAACGCAGCCCAGAACATTAAAATTTTTCTTAGGATGCACTACAATAGCTCTCGAAATGAGTTTTGATAACACACTGGAAATATTTTGCCGCCTATTCGGGATAAAACAATTACTATTCTATTTCGTTGTTTTCTTTGGCGCATAGACCTAACTGAGTGAAATGCTTGTTCTTAGAAAGTATTTAAATTTTGTTCTTCGGTGTTGTCCAGGAACTGTTCACCTATGAAACTTAGTTTAACATCATATTTGTAAATCAGTTTAAAAAATAATACAGCGACATACATCTGCTCCAGAAACAAAACTGATTTTGAAACTTTGCCTTTCAATAAGCGTAAGAACCAGTTTCGTACATGACAGAGCAGCACGCAACATTTATATTTTCGTAGTTTCTTTCTACGTTGCTCTAAAAAACTTCGTGAAATAGTTCTTTCTAAATTTCGTGATGGATAATTTACTACTTTTTTGATGGTGATGTAATGTCTATACTGATAGGCAGTAGTGATGTAACGAAAGAAGACCAAAAGAGAGTAAAGGACCAACAACCACGTAAGCAATTTCTGTAACAGGGTTTAGCATGGACTCTGGAACACTATTTTCTACGCTTGAACAATAGGGTAATATCACCGTCAACAGTAGACGCTGGAACATTCCAATAGTCTGGTACGTCGGTGAGAAAATGAAACGGTGGTTGTTTCTGTTCATATGTAGTGTTTAAGATGCGTGACCCCTTATGATGCTCTCGGACGAATATAACTTACTTGTTCTGTCCGGCGAGCGTCTAGAGCCCTGTACATAAAGAAAACCACTGCACCAGTTGATGGTTGGAATCATGAGACCTCAATCAGGGGAAGCTTTAGATGAGAGATATGTCTGCTGCGCCGGCCGCGGTGGTCTCGCGGTTCTAGGCGCGCAGTCCGGAACCGTGCGACTGCTACGGTCACAGGTTCGAATCCTCCCTCGGGCATGGATGTGTGTGATGTCCTTAGGTTAGTTAGGTTTAAGTAGTTCTAAGTTCTAGGGGACTGATAACCACAGCAGTTGAGTCCCATAGTGCTCAGAGCCATTTGAACCATTTTTTTTGTCTGCTGTGTCTGTGGCTGTCAAACGCACATGGATGAGCAACGTTCCGGCACCTCGGAGTTATTGGGAAGCTAGGTTCCATTCACTCGCATAACATAAGCACCAGTACAGTTCTCGAATCACAGGAGTACTCCTACCCTCCAGTATATTCAAAAAAATCATTAAAGAAACCTTCCACGATACGTGAAATCAAGTTACTACTCGTTTCCCTGAATGAACATGTGGAAGAACGTAAAACCCAAAGTTTAAAACTCCTATAAAAGGAAAGGTAAGTATCTTATACCCCAAAAACCATACAGAATGTAAATCATAATGGGTTCAGTTAACAAGTATTTGTAACTAGTTTCCCTGCATTAAGTATAACTGTACAGTACGATGAGGTGAAAGGATGTTGATGTTTGGAGTCACAACATTCCACTCCGTAAGAGCTGCATCCAAACACCTATGATACATCATATGCAGGGTGAAGAAAAAATGCCACACTTGAGGGTTGGTACACGATTCCTAATCCCAATTCAAGACAAAAACGTATGTAGCAAAACCCAGTCCCGCCAATAGGTTTAATAGAAATGTGAAAAAAACGAGGTTCTGGCAACACTGTAACTGCGTGCAGCGTGGCCAAGAACTGGTGGCATGAACTTTGTGCTGTGCCAGAGCTGACCCGTTGGCTCAGTGATACGAGGCAATGCTTTAGGGAACGGATATGCGGAAACTTCTGTTTCAGTTAAAGCATCAAACTGTGCCCGTTTACACCTCCACAGTGATGAATCTTCTGTATTTCTTTCTGTCACTGATACTTTTCTGTAAACATTAAGACATAATGCGAACTTCTTACAGATTTAAAAGTCACACGTGGGCCAAGGGCGCGGAGTCGTAACAGCGGCCGTCCAATCTGGCCTGTTGGTGTGACCTATCGGCAGTAGAAGTGACGCAGTCTTATGACTATGTACTGTTGTACTAACATTTAAGTTTGACAAGGCCAGTATCTGTCATGTTTTAATTTAATTTCATATTGTGACATTTCTGAAGAAGGCTACATTATTATAGTCAAAACCTAGGTAAAGTTTCTTTGCTTATGCAACTGGAGGCTGAAATTTAATATAATTACATTTTGCAGTTGCTGACTCTGCTGCACCATGCTAAAAATGGTCATTATTGAGCATATCTGGAATGCCTTGAATGACCTGCAACGTGCTGTTCAGATGAGATATCAACCCTGTCCTACTATTGCGGGTTTATGGACAGCCCTGCAGGATTCATTGTGTCAGTTCACTCGACCACTACTTCAGACATTAGTCGAGTCCATGCAAAGTCGTGTTGTGGCACTTCTACGTGCTTTCGGGGGCCCTACACGACATTAGGCAGGTATACGAGTTTCTTTGGCTCTTTAGTGCATTTTAATGCGTATAGTTACCAGCCACTTTGTTGTTTATTTTAATGTAAGCTAATACGCATTTTGGGCTTTCACCCATCTTCAGTTAGCGATGTACGAGGCCTGTTCAGAAAGTAAGCTCCGATTGATTGCCAAATTGAAACCACAGTGAACATCAGAAATGTTTTACTTGTAACAATTAGCTACACCTTTCAGCTACTTCTCTACGTAGTCGCCGTTCTGACTTAGACTTTTGTCATAGCGTTGTACCAACTTTTCAATAGCCTCATCATAGAAGGCAGCCGCCAGTGCTTTCCGCCAATTGTCCACGCTGGCCTACACCTCGTTGTCTGTGTCAAAATGTTGTCTTCAAAGACAGCGGTCCATGTGACCAGAGATGAAACTCAGGGGGAGACAATTGCGGACTGTATTGTGGGTAATCTAACATTTCCATTTGAAAACGATGCAGGAGCATCTTCATTGCCCCTGCAGAATGCGGCTGAGAATTGTCGTGAAGACGAAACAGCACGACAGTTATGTAATGTTAGCTGCATAGCTTCAGGCGAAATTTCTCACCAGGCCCTCGTACTTGGCGGCAGACACTATTTTCTAGACATCTTTACGCACTCACTGCGAGCTCAGAAATGAGAAGAGCGACGTGATGCTAACTGGGGTTATACTAGAGACACTACCCAACACATCTGTGCAAAGCTTTATCGGATTTTCATAGTCGTTTCCATTTCGGGACCGATCGGAGCTTACTTTCTGAACGCCCCTCGTACATATCCAAGGTTTTAGTCAGTACATAATTAGAACATTGACTGCAAACTGGATGCTGCAGCTGCTTTTCTCCTGTGTTTGTTGTTTTCCCGATTTTTGCACTTATGGATGTGGCACAATCACTTTTTTCAGTTGTATTTTGCACAAAGCTGTCCAGTATCCGCCATGATGCCGACTAGTGATGGTATACAAGCCGGGCAGAGACGAACGGGAAACCATTCTAGCGCTGATACGGTTCGCAAATTGGGAACTTCTCTGGCATAATAACCTTTGAAAAAGGGCTGACTTTCATGGCCAGGTACCTGGAAACGAGCAAGCTAGTCGGCTGTCGCGTACCACTGTTGTAGCATCTATGGGTAGGGGTGAAGAACAGTGAAATAATGAGTAGGCGACAAGATGTTGGACGTCATCGTCTCATCACAGAACGTGGAAGCAGCGGCTTGCCTGCTGCGTACGTCAGGAAAGGTGTTGATCTGTGGCAGATCTGACAACTGAGTAAAACGCTCATGCTGGCGCAAGTCTATCAGAGCACACCATTGAGCGTACACTGGGCTCCACACCAGACAACCGCTACTTGCTGTTCCCTTGTTTACCTGGCGACATTGTCAGTTACAGTTACAGACTGCCCGGGGTCATCGAGATTCGACTGTGGATCAATGGCTCAATAGGACCGTGTCGCCTGGTGTGGTTAATCATGGTTCTTTTTACACGAGGTCTGTGGGCGTGTCTGGACACTTCGTCATCCAGACGGACGCCTACTGGAATTGGACACATGCCAATGGGGGTAATATTGCGAATCTGTGCTTTCATGGGACCATGATAACTGTGGACTACGTAAGAATTGTTGCGGATCGCCTTCATCCCTTCGCGCTTGATATGTTCCCCGAGGGCGATGGTATTTTCCAACAGGACACCTGTTGGTGTTGCAACGCCACAGAATCGTGCTACAGTGAATTAAGGAGCATGATAGGCAACTCACGTTAACGTGTAGTGTAGGCCACGAAAATTGTGTTACCTGAACTCAGTGCAAGGTGAACGCAAATCGCAGTAAACAGCTTCACACTGATTTGTCTTATCAGTGTATATATACACATTATACTCAATTAATTTGTCTAATTCTACCTATAGTCGTCTCTCCTCGACATTCTGGCGAAGTTCGACAGTTCGGTTTCAGCTATAATGAAAGTCATGAAAACTGACGCCGTTTTGAGGTAATAGATAGTGATATTTCGAAAGTAGCTCTAGAAAGGAAGTGCATTCGCAAGTGCTTAGATGTGGTTAACTACAAGTCGACATCTTTACTGAAGGAGTGTCTGATCAAATACCTGACAACTCGCTCAATAAAGACAACGGCCTGCACATAAATACAGCGTAGAACCCATCCGTCGGAATGTTGAAGCATGTGCATAACGTAAACATTGCGTTAGATAGCGCTGGACTGGGCGCAATTCAGCACCATGGCTATAAAGGAATAAAAGCAGCAACCAAAAGAAAGTCACCATTTGAAAATGGCCGAAGAGCACTATTCCGAATGCTCCTGGACGCTTAACCACTTGACGTGGCTGGAAGTTCGAGAAAATTTTATTAGTTTCTATCGCAGCGCAGCGAGACCACAGAGTCGTAGCTCTGTTATGTAGAGAACGACCAAAGATCATTTTCTGTGTATTGAATATAGCCGAGGTGAAACTTCCTTGCAAATTAATACTCTGTGCTGTATCGAGTCTCCAACTCAGGACCTTTGCCTTTCATAGGCTAGTGCCCTGCTAACGTTCTTTTTTTATTTTTATTTATTTTGAGCACTGCTAGCATAATCCGTTGCTCCCCGTTTCATCAAATGACTGTGGGATTTGGGGCAGGGGAGAATTTAGTTTTTTTTTTTTAGTTTATTTACATGATTAGCAAACGGCAACAATAGCAATATACATGAAAACAAAAACAAAAAAGGCCACGTCGGCCGTACAATTATTCATGGCTTCCGAGAGTAGTTCTTCATCGCAATTTTCTGGTAGACGACTCGCAATCTTGTGGATAACGGTCTCTGTGGCAGCGGGAAACAATTTATTGTGTATGCCGCCAGATTTGTGCGTCACCTCTTTATCCTGTGAAGGTGGGTCACTAGCTGATTCTGATGTCTTGCGGCGTTTATTGTGTGGTTTGGCCGAATTTTGCTTCTAGCAACATGTGTCAGTAATTGAGGAAGGGAGACACTCCCTTCGCTCCAGTACAAAAGCCAGGACCAGTATAATTCAGTCATCAATCTCGATAAGACTCTCGTGTTATCCTTGTTAACTTCGAGCGTAGGTGTGTCCGGATGGAAATGAGGTTCTTGGGTGGAACTATCGGTGGCGAGATTCAGTGACCTCTTGTTGTGTCTGTCCTGAGGTAGGGTCATGAAATGGGTCTTGTGAGGGCTTGACGTGCAATGCCGCCACATAGGTGTGTGAAATGGTGGTTGTCATTCAGTCTGTGTTCACGTTGTTGTGTCATACTGGGTGTTGTGTGATGTCTTTAGGTTAGTTAGGTTTAAGTAGTTCTCAGTTCTAGGGGACTGATGACCATAGCTGTTAAGTCCCATAGTGCTCAGAACCATTTGTTGTGTCATAGTTGTGTGATGTGATGGTGTAGGTATTCGTGATGGACGTATCCTTCTTTGCGAGAACTGGAGTATGATCGAGTTAGTCCGTCTTGAATCACCACTGCTCGGCATCCACGCCCATGGAAGGCTTACTTATACCAGTGTAGAAATACACGGGAGGAATACGGCTTGATAGTTACCAGCCAATCACGTTAGCAAATTCCGATTTCAAGATTTTCACGCACCTGCTAGCTATACGATTCAAACATGTGCTACGAAAAGTTGTGTCCCATGAAAAATCCTCCTCAGGTGGCGATAAAGTATGATGGGACATGTCGTCTGAAGCGTGTCCAAAGCTGTCTCACACCATTGAACACTGGGTAAATGCGCGGGGTAGCCCCGCGGTTTAGGGCACCTTGCCACGGTTCGCGCGGCTCCCCCCGTCGGAGGTTCGAGTCCTCCCTCGGGCATGTGTGTGTGTGTGTGTGTGTGTGTGTGTGTGTGTGTGTGTGTGTGTGTGTGTTGTTCTTAGTATAAGTTAGTTTAAGTTAGATTAAGTAATGTGTAAGCCTAGGCGCCGATGACCTCAGCAGTTCGGTCCCATTGGAACTTACCACTGTCACCAGTACTGGGTAAATTGTGTCTGTGTTTCAGTGACATGACTGTGGACTTTTTCATATGGGCTCATGCCTTTGCTTCATGCCGCTCGAAAGGCAGTTCGGAAATAAAGGTTATTTGAGGGCCAACTCCGGCATGGTCCATGCCCACCAGTCCATTGTTGCTGTTGGAGTGTCCAAATTTGAGTCCCTACCGCGTCCATTGGATAATCTCATTGCAGGCAGTGTCAGAAGTCATCTCAACATAGTCGACTGGGCTGACGATCGATATGTTAATGCCAGTGTGATCGTCGTGGGGAATCATGACATCACCATATAAGAAGCGCTCGACGGCCAGTGACTGCTTCGTATGCATGCATTCGAGAAGATGAACTCGAGAGTTGGTTATGACAGTTTGTTCAGCTTAGAAGCAAAGTGTTGTGGAAGTAAGGTATCACTAAGCATGCGCACTGGCGAGGACGGCTGAGGACGTTCTCATCGCGAAACTAACAGAGGCAGACCGGACGAAACGGAAATTTTATTTATATTTCAGTTTCATGTGTGCTGTAAGTGAGCACACTCTGCCTACTGGATACAGATACTTGAAACAAAGATACTATCACGCCCTCCTACAGCCAGAGAGACCTTACCTGCTTTTCTGTTAAGAAAACTTGGACCATGATGACATTTTGGGTTTTTCAATTAATGCTCGGTGGTACTGTAATACACATGTCAGGAAATTACATAAATTTGCTTGATAAGAGAGTCTTTGGAGAATTTTGCCCTCTGTCTCTGCACCCATAATACACATTAATTGGTATATGAAGAGTGTAAAATATTCACGCTTACGTGCAGACATTGCGATAGTCGTTCTATTCAATGAAGCAGGTTGGGCTAAGATAGTAGTTACTATTTTAATAAATACAATAATCAGCCACTTTGTTATCAGTTTTTATGTAACCTAATACGCATTTTGGACTTTCACCCATCTTCTGTTAGCGTAATACATGTTTGAGCATTCAGTCAATACATTGGTAAGCATTGACAGCAAGCTGGATGCCGCAGCTGCCTTTCTACTCTGTTGTTATTCCGATTTTCACCCCTGTGGATGTGGCGCAAACACTGTTTAGTCGTGTTTAGCACAAAACTGCCCAGTATACGACATGATGTCGACTAATCGTAGTATATAAGAGGCGCAGAGACGAATGTGGAATTATTCTAGCGAAGATAAGGTTCGCAAATGCGAAAATCCTCTCTCATATGGAACTTAAAAAAGGGATAACTTTTATGGCAGGACGCCTGGAAACGAGCATCTCGGAAATGTCGAAGCTAGTTGGCTGTCGCGGACTTCCGCAGCAGATGCGGGAAGAGGCTGAAGAACGGTGAGAGAACGGGTAGGCGACAAGGTGTTGGACGTCCAAGCTTCATCACAGAACGTGGAAGCTGGAGATTTGCCCACTCTCTAAATCCGATTGTTGTTGTTCCGTGACAGATCTGACAACACGGTACAACGCTGATGTAGGCGTAGGTCTTTCATGACATACCATTCAGGGCAGATAGTTGAACATGGGGCTCCCCGCCGGACGACCTCTGCTTTTTCCCATGTATACATAGTGACATCGTCAGTAACGATTACAGCGTGCATGGTACCATCGAGATTACACTGTGGATCAGAGGGATCGTGTCGTCTGGTCTAGTTAATCATGTTTCTTGTTACAACAGGTCTATCACTGTGATCAGATACGCCGTCATTCAGACGAATGGCTACTCGAAACTGAGCAGACCGAAGGAGTAGTATTGCGCTATGAGGGACATTCAGCTGGTCTTCCATGGGGCCATGAAGGCTATGGATTACGTAAAAATTATTGCGTATCACCTGCATCCCTTCACACTTGATGTGTTCCCTGAAACCGATGGCATTTTCCAGTGGGATATCTGTCTGTGTCGCAAGGCCAGAATCGTGCTACAGTGATTTAACAAGCATGATAGTAAGGACACGTTAGTATGTTGGTTACGAAATTCGTCTGAACTCAATCCCGTGGAACACATATTGCACACAGTCGGATGTATTACATTCCAAATGCGGATAGACGTGATAGTAAGCAGGTATTCGCATTGTTTGGATTATCACTAATATATATATATATATATATATGTGTGTGTGTGTGTGTGTGTGTGTGTGTGTTTGCACATTATACCCAATTAATTTTAGTAATTCGACCTGTACTCGTCCCTCCTCGTTATTTTGCTAGATTTTTGACAGTTAAAGTACAGCTATAATGAAAGTGATGAATACTGATACCGAATCCGTTATCTTGTAGTGATAACTCGTGATGTTTCGGAAGTAGCACTAGAAGGGAACTGCATTCGTAGATACTTACCTGTAGATGTAGTTAACTACAAGCCGACATCTTTACTGACAGATTGTCTGATCAAATACCTGACAGTGCTCTCAATAAAGACAGCGGCTCGCAGATAAGTGCAGCGTAAAACGCAGCCGTTGGAAGTTTGAAGCAGGTGGGTAACGGAAACATTGCGTTACATAGTGTTGGACTGGGCACCATTCGGCAGCACAGCTATATAAGGATGAAAGTAACAATCAACGGACAGCCACCATCAAAAAAAGACCGAAGTGCAATTTTCAGAAAGCTTGTGGACTTTTAAATGACGTGACGCGGCAAGAAGTTCGACAAATTTATGAATTTCTATGGCATTGAGACCTTGCAGTCGTACTTGTACATGGTTAGATTTAGCGTTTCTCCACAAAAGAGCAAAAAATTGCTTGCTCCGTTTTGCAGAAAACCATTAATGCTCATTTTCTGTGTACTGAATACAGCTGAGGTGGAAGTCCCTTGCACATTGAAACGTTCAGCTGGACCGAGACTCGAACTCAGGACCTTTGCCTTTGACTGGCAAGTGCTCTGCTGACCTTTTTTTATTTTTATTTATCGGGAGCACTGCTTGCATAATCACCTTCTCCATTCTGTATGAGTACTTCTGTTTCTTTTTTTGTGTATTTACTAGGTTGGCAAATGGCCATGAAAAAGAAAAACATATAAGGCTGTGGATGCAAAGCCATCCGCGAGTAAAAAAGTTTAAGGGAAAATGTTTATAAGGGAAGATAAAAAAGGGGGGAGAAAATTAAGGCATATGCTAATAATGCGTCTCTTTTCCTTTGTACTAGGGCATGCCGAAAAGTGTTGCCTCCGATTTTTTGTGTGAAAACTCTTGAAGCTTTTTAAATAAAACAGAAGTTGTTAATGACCGTATTTATTCTTCGTGTTTATATATTTATTTCACAACATAGTCACCCTGGCGACGAACATATCTCTCCTAATGAGATACCAGTTAGCTGATGCCGTCTCTGTAGAACGTTTGTCTTTGTTATTTTATTTATTTTTATTTATTTACACGTCAAGTTCCGTAGGACCAAACTGAGGAGCAAATCTCCAAGGTCATGGAACGTGTCAGTACATGAACTTACAACATAAAAGTAATAACAGATAAAAATAAATGTTCATGAACCTGAAAAAAATGTCAATCCATAAGTTTAAGTAAACGCTATCAGCAATACAATAAGAATCAGCTTAATTTTTCAAGGAACTCCTCTACAGAATAGAAGGAGTGACCTATGAGGAAACTCTTCAGTTTCGATTTGAACGCGCGTGGATTACTTCTAAGATTTTTGAATTCGAGTGGCAGCTTATTGAAAATGGATGCAGCAGTATACTGCACACCTTTTTGCACAAGAGTTAAGGAAGTCCGATGCAAATAGAGGTTTGGTTTCTGCCGAGTATTAACCGAGTGAAAGCTGCTTATTCTTGGAAATAAACTGATATTGGTAACAAGAAACGACAATAAGGAATATACATATTGAGAGGCTAATGTCAAAATACCCAGACTCGTGAACAGAGGTCGACAAGAGGTTCGTGAACTCACACCACTTATTGCCCGAACCGCCCGTTTCTGAGCCAAAAATATCCTTCTAGAATGGGAAGAGTTACTCCAAAACATAATACCATACGACATAAGTGAATGAAAAGAAGCAAAGTAGACTAATTTACGTGTCAATACCGTTCGAATAGTGAAAATGGCAGTATTAAGTCTTTGATCAAGATCCTGAACGTGGGCTTTCCACGACAGATTACTATCTATCTGAACCTAGAAATTTGAACTGTTCAGTTTCACTAACCATATGCCCGTTCTGTGAGATTAAAACGTCAGGTTTTATTGAATTGTGTGTTAGAAACTGTAAAAACTGAGTCTTACTGTACCACAACCTCACCTCTGTTTGCAGCGCTTCATCACTATCAAAGTGCAGTCCTCGAAGATGTTCTTTAAGTTTTAGAAATAGATGAAAATCGGTAGGGATCAAGTCGGGACTGTATCGATGAGAGTGAATCCAATACGTCGAATTGTCACGGATATGTCACAGCGCTCGTGCGTGTTCTGGCATTGTCATACTGAAAGAGGGGGTGCTCCATGTGTGGATGAATCCTTCGAATTCGAAACTCGATTACAGCACGCTTTCTCTCACGCACCGTTATAGTTATGTTACACACCACCCTGTTTCACTGAGGTGACAAAAGCCGTGGGATAACGATTTACACGTATACAGATGGCGGTTGTGTCGCATGCATAAGGTATGAAAGGTCAGTGCACCGGCGAAGCCGTCATTTGCACTCAGGTGATTCATGTGTCAAGGTTTACGACGTGATCACGGCCGCACGAGTAAAATGTGCAGACTTTGAACGTGGAATAGTAGTTGGGGGTAGATGCATGGGGCATTCCATTTCGGAAAACGTTATGGAATTCAGTATTCCGATATCCGCAGCGTCAAGAGTGTTCCTAGGGTAACCAATTTCGAGCATTATCTATCACCACGAGCAACGCAGTGGCCGACGGCCTTCACTTAACGACCGAGAGCAGCAGCGTATGTGTCCAGTTGGCAGTACTAACAGACAAGCAACACTGTGTGAAATAACCGCTGAAATGAATGTGGGGCGTACGACGAACGCATCTATTAGAACAGTGTGGCGAAATTTGGCAGAAGGTAACCGACACGAGTGCCTTTGCTAACAGTACGACGTCGCCTCTTCAGGGCTCGTGACAATATGCGTTGAACTCTGGACGACTGGGAAACAATGGCCTGTTCAGATGAGTTCCGATTTCAGTTGACAAGATCTGATGACAGTTTTAGAGTGTGGTGCAGACCCCACGAAGCTATGGACCCCACTTGTGAACAATGTACAGTGAAAGCCAGCGGTGACTCCGTAATAGTGTAGATTGTGTTTACATGGAATGGACAGGGTCCTCTGGTTCAACTGAACCGATCATTGACTGAAAATGGTAATGTTCGTCTACTTATAGACCATTTGCAACCATTCATGGACTTCATGCACCCAAACGACGCCGGAATTTTTATGGATGACATGTCAGCGGCCCTCAGTTGTTTGTGATTGGTTTGAAGAATATTCTGGACAGTTCAAATGGCTATGGTTCAAATGGCTCTGAGCACTGTGGGACTCAACTGCTGAGGTCATTAGTCCCCTAGAACTTAGAACTAGTTAAACCTAACTAACCTAAGGACATCATAAACATCCATGCCCGACGCAGGATTCGAATCTGCGACCGTAGCGGTCTTGCGGTTCCAGACTGCAGCGCCTTTAACCGCACGACCACTTCGGCCGACTCTGGACAGTTCGAGCGAATAATTTGGCCACCCATCTAACAATCACGGGAGATAACTGAGAGGTCATTTCGTGCACAATATCCTGCACTGGGAACAGTTTCGCGGCTATTGACGGCTATAGAGGCGGCATGGCTCAATATTTCTGCAGACGACTTCCAGCGACTCGTTGAGTCCATGTCACGTCAAGCTGCGGCAAGACGCCGGGTAAAAGGAGGTCCGATACGATACTAGGAGGTAAACCATGAGTTTGATCACCTCAGTGTACGTGTTATAACTCGGATCCCTCAAGCGACAGAGGATTGCAAATATGTACACATGAAGACTAAAGATGTAGAGAAATACCGTTTGACTGACTTAAAGAGTTCTCAGATAAAAACTCCAGAGACATTAATCTTAAGCTCGACCCTCGTATTTACAGTTTCTGAATGTAATATTCCCGGCTTCCGAGTAGCAAAACTCATCTTTCCCTAGTTTTTGTATCTATGTTAGTTTGCTCCCATTATGTAAATCGTTACATTTGATACCCTCAGCGTTTCCAACGTTTGCATTGAACCATCTGTTATTCAGTTACTCATACTCTTCATTATACACTCATGATCATGTGTTATGGGACCTTTATATTCACGAAACAAAAAATGTCGTATTGAAAATCTTCGGAGTAAGGACAGCGTTTGTGTGATGTGTGTGTTGATGGCTCATGGGTTCTCAACAGCAAGGTTATCAGCGCTCTTGATAAAATGAGTAGAAAGGACTGGTTAAAACGTCTAAAATGTTACAAAACAACTATGAGTAAAGCTCATATAAAATTCCACTCCCATCTTTCCAACCTCACTCACTCACTGCTGCCAATCGCACTATCATATTATCTCACATCCATTGTCTTCAAATGCAATGGAAATATGGCCAGATAGTCTTGTACTGTCAATGAAAAAACAAGTAAGACAAGGAGAAAACTAAGATAATTACACAGGAATATGTGGCTGACTCATCACTTACAAAAAATATGGATGAGATAGCCGCTATAATATATTAAAAACTTCTCTCTAAATTTTAGGTAACAAGTCCGGCATTTCACAGAACCTTGAAAATCGTAACACATTCGGGTTATTGTCAATTATAATAGAGGTGAAATCTTTAGGTAAATTAAGTGCTGCCCTCTTGACTGAACATAAAACAGTCTACTAAAACGTACTGCTCTGTGATCTGAACACCACATTGAAAGGTACTCTAGCCGGAGCAAACGGCTGTGATTCATAAGGTCTCATACTGTCTGTGTGGCTGGAAGGAGATAAGCGATGGCCGAACTATCGACTTTGTTAGGCACAGCTCGTTGTCTGTTACTTCCAGTGACCCTTCTTTGCGTCTGCACATGACTCTGAACCTCAATAGTGAGGTGATAACATGCCAGGGGATGGCACACCGAATTATCTGATCATCGCGACGCGCAGCCTTGGCCGCTACATATGCCATTTCGTTTTCGTTAATCCTCATATGCCCTGGTACTCAGCAGAAAGACACTTCCTTCCACAGCCGTTGTAGCTAGAGAAGGTTGTCTAGGATATTCTGGACTATTTTGTTCGCTGGATACAAGTGTTGTAGAGAGTTAAGGATGCTGAGGGAGTCGAAACAGACGAGGAATTGAGCAATCGTAGCACATCTCATCTGCTGCAGTGCCCTAAAGGCTGGATGTAATTCGACATAGAACACAGAGATTCCTTGAGGCAACCCGATCTTGAGGAAACTATCAAGGAGAACGACAGAGCAGCCAACGGAGTCCCCTCCTTAGACCCATCCATAGATACAGGTATTTAACTGTGTTGCTCATTCGAAACGTGGCAGGAGAGCATGGAAACACACAACATTCATGGTTCACCAGCACGAGAACTCTGACTTCGCGCTTTAATCGGTGTAAGAGATAGTTCCGTATGAGGAATAAGATGATCTTCATACAAACAAGAAACACTGAGATTCAGTTTTTGAGTTAGAAACCCGCTGCACAGTCTCTCCTTACCTGGTGGTTTGATTAGTCTGTAAAAAGCAAGATAAAATGTTTGTTTCGTAAACAACTCACCTTACTTCCCGACATAGTCCCCTTTAAGGGTGATACACTCGGTCCAGCCCTCTTGCAGCTTCTTAATCTGATCGGAAAAATAGGGTCTGCCAAACTCTGCAAAATACTCGTTGACTGCAACTATTACTTTCTCATTTTATGAACATTTCTCGCCAACAAGACGAAGTTTTAAGTTCAGGAATAGGAAGAAGCCCTTGGAGCTAAATGTGGTGAATAATGTGGATGAGGAACAAACTCAAATCTCCATTCATGCACTTTAGCCACTGTTATCGCTGATGTGTTGGATGGTGCACCATTCTGGTGAAAGAGTACGTTTTTGGGTGCCAGCCTTTGTCTTTTTCCAGCCAACGCAAGTTTGAAACGATCCAGCAATAAAGCATAATACGGTCCAGTAACTGTTCTGCCTTTTCCAAGTAATCTATGGGCATTATTCTTTGGAAGTCCCAAAAAATGGTAGCCATCACCTTACCAGCTGACACAGTAGTCTTCTTCGGCGCACTTTCACCAGCCATTGTCCATTGTTTTGACTGCCGTTTTGACTCTGGTTTGTCGTGATAGATCCAGGTTTCATCAACAGTCACAACTTGGAGCAAAAATATCTTGCAGATTGTGATTAAACATCGCCATAAATTCTTTCGAAATGTTGTGACGGATTTACCTTTGGTCGACTGTGAGCAATCGTGGCAGCCACCCCGCACACAGTTAGTTCATTACCAATTCTCCGTACACAATGTTATCCACTCGCTCAGTTGAGATGCCTACAATCTCAGAAAACCCACAAATTTTTATTCGGTGGTCTTGTATTAGCATATTATGGATTTTGTCAATCGTTTCATTTGTAGTGACCTCAAATGGACAATCAGAGCGCCCTTCCCCTTCGGTGTCTGTCCGACCACGTTTTAATTCATTAATCCAAACCTAAATCGCCTTCAGTGAAGTTGCAGAGTCCGCGTGAACTTCATCCAATTCTGTTTTGATTTTTGTGGCACTCCAAACTTTCAAATGAAAATGTTTAATAATAGCACGAAACTCTGTTTCCTCCAGTTTCCATCGCAGTCGACGCTCACCAATTCAAACGGCAGTCAACAATGAACTTTATGCTGAGTATTGTTGAAATTCTGTATACGATTCTTGGAATAATCTAGCATACTAATCATGAAGACGGAACAAAAATACTCCATAATTTTTTGGAAATTTACCAGACTTATCAGGTCACCCTCGTATATATCCAGAATGTAGAGTTGCTGTCAGACGGTCCATAAGTAAAAATTATCAATATACCGTAATTATTCCTATCTACTTCACGAAGATACGCTGAAATGTTGCCCATTTGCATCCACAAGTCTCTAGCGCATTTTATGGCAGTTTCGCGTTTGTTGTGTGCCTCGTTCATTGAGTTTTTACTTGAATGGTGAGCAGTGTATTCATATTTCAGTTAATCTCCAGAAATGAAATTTTTAAATAAGAAATGTATAGTATTAAGTTTTCCTAAATGTTACTGTAAACCACAACTCAGTCTCATGTGTTTCTTAACGTGGATATCCTGCCTCTTGCAAATTGAGGCCCGGTTTTAATTTGATGGGCACTTCTTTTTGTTAATTATTGGAAAACTACCTACAATATTAAATAATTAGCAGAGTGTAGTCGTTAGCATGAGGCACAGTAATAAGAAATGTGTGAATACAGAACGTGTCTCCCGTTTTCTCTAACAAATCAATTTCATTTCTTTAATTGACGTCCTGTAGACATTTATATCTGTTTATATTCTACTAGATACAGAAACACGTCCTGTAGACAGCAGACTATTGAAATAAAGCACAGTTGTGACAAGACACAAAGACGAAATGGATTGTCGGATTGTTGAAGGATGTGACATTTCTGGCTTTGGAGCCATAAGACTCAATCCCAAGATTCACTTGTAATTTGATTGAGACTGCAGTACCTGAGGCATGACTTATTAAGTGGTGAGAGACAGACAGAAGATGGTACAGTGAGCAATAATTCAGTGAGAAATTACCACAGTTTATTACGAGAATAATCTAGCTGCCGCCACAGGAGCCATCTCTAAATCTCTAAGATCCATTCATTAATATTTGGTAAAGTATAATTCATATTTGTTGCCATGCTGAATACACTTTCAGCAGAAAGCTATCATGAACTTATTTCAGATCTCATTTTTATAACAATTTTTATTAACGTTAGAATAATGATTTTCAGGCGAAGTACTTCGTGTATTATCGGCTCCCATGAAAAGTGTGCTACGTAGCGACGTTATTCGGGCTGTCTAGTCAGTCGGGCACGAGAGGTTGTACAGTATGGATCGCTCTACAGGGCGCACACTTAAGGTCTCGAATTCACGCCATATAAAACTGCATTGAATAATCGCGACTCAGCGTGCAAAGCAGAGAATGGAGTAGAAATATACATTAATTGTGGACATAGATTACCCAACATATTTAATCTAATAGACTTGTGATCGTTTCACAGCTGATGGTAGGGTTAGTGTGTGTCACAGACCCCTCGAATCAATGGACCCTAGTAGTCAACAAGACACTGTGCAAGCTGGTGGTGGCTCCATAATGGTGTGGACTGGGTTCTCTGGTCTAAATGAACCGATCATTGATTGGAAATGGTTATATTCGGCTACTTCAAGACTATTTGCAGCCATTCATGGATTTCATGTTCCCAGTCAAAGACAGAATTTTTATGGATGAAAATGCACCATGTCGAGGGGCCCCAGTCGCTCACTTCGGGTTTGAAGAGCGTCTTGGACAATTCAAGCGAATGATTTGACCACCCAGATCGCTCGACACGGATCCCATCGACCAGTTATGGAACGTAATCTAGAGTTCAGTTGGTGCACAAAATCCTGCACCGGCAATTTCGGAGTTATGGACGGCTATAGAGGCAGTACGTCTCAATATTTCTACGGGGGACTACCAGCGACTAGTTGAGCCCATGTCACGTTGAGTTACCACACTGCACCGGACAAAAAGAGGTCCGACCCTTTATTGGGAGATACGACTTTTGTCTCCTCAGTGTATAGGCGTATGTTTGTAAAATAAATTGGCTGGCGTTTAATGTTTTGTCTGCAAAGTGATTCGTGTGATGAATGAATAAAGAAAAGCATCTGGCATCCCAGATTTGGAACTTCATAGGTCATTTCGTAGAACTGAGAGCCTTAGCCATCTCAGAAGTTATTTTACAGCCCCATCTCAAGAAAAATGAACTCGCGTCCTGAGCACTACATCTGCCCAGGGGCACGGACATCTATAGAACATCTCAGATTTCTGGAGTATTTCACAATCTCTACCAGCTGGCCCCTCGCACGCCCTATGTTTCCAGTACAAATGGAAACAGTTACATATTATTTGTGATAACACGGAGGAGGGAAAGGAAGCATGGATTAATGTGGATAATGCGCGCTGCATTGGATACTAGCTAAACTCGTTACATTCAGTGGTCAGCTCAGTCAACGATCCATCTGATAGGAATGCCACAACCCATCTTCTCCTGCGTTCGTCCTCTTCGTCCTTTGTACCGCCGTAAGGAGTTATCTAGCACTCCCCTTTAGACTTCTGTATGTGGCTTCGGGACATTACCTTTTACTATGGAGCCATTTAGTGTAGTACCAACGATGTCAGCAATATATAACCATACATACGCTAGCTTGTTTAGTCTGAGCAGCGCCATTCGCTGCCATCACACGGCTTAATGCATCGCATAATTCACTGCAGCCGCTAACTTGGCCGTTAGTACAAAATGTGTCTGCTTACAATGAGCAGCAGCACGAAATGGCGCAGTAGTAAAACAAAGAGTTGTATTCGTTCTAAGCTATATGCAGTACTTTGGGTGCAGACTTGAAGTGAGTAAATGCCTGCAGCCTGGCGGCTGGATGGTGACATACTGTTCTTATTTCTATGGTCACCCAGTGTGCTGACTAAAACAATCTCTATATGTGGCTATTCTACTATTAAACATAAATCGGTAGCTCAAAAACTGAGTTATAAGATCAATCATTCAAACAACTACGCGAAGTTTCCTTTTGGTAATGTTGTGCACAGAAAGTTAACTGTCTCTGGTCCCCAAAACCGGACTGACGAATCAGATCTCAGGCTGAGGGAAGGCAAGAAAAAAGCGTTATCTATACAAACAAAGATACAAGTATAGCTATCACACCAGACAGACTAGAATTAACTGGTGAAATTGTAAACGATGTTTTTCAGAAAATCATTAAGTGGTTCTCTGCAAATGGGCTCTCATTAAACTTTGACAAAACACAGTATATACAGTTCCACACAGTAAATGGAATGACCACATTAATAAATATAGACTTCGATCAGAAATCGATAGCTAAGGTAGAATATTCAAAATTTCTAGGTGTATGCATTGATGAGGGGTTGAACTGGAAAAAACACACTGAGGATCTGCTGAAACGTTTGAGTTCAGCTACTTATGCTATTAGGGTCATTGCAAATTTTGGCAATATACATCTGAGTAAATTAGCTTACCACGCCTATTTTCATTCTCTGCTTTCGTATGGCATCATATTCTGGGGTAACTCATCATTGAGTAAAAGAGTGTTCATTGCACAAAAGCGTGTAATCAGAATAATTGCTGGAGCTCATCCAAGATCATCCTGCATACACTTATTTAAAGAGCTAGAAATCTTCACTGTCGCCTCACAATATATATATATATATATATATATATATATATATATTCCCTTATGAAATTTGTTATTAACAATCCGAACGCATTCAAAACTAATAGCAGTGTACATGGCTACAACACTAGGAGAAAGGATGATCTTCACTACTCAAGGTTAAATCTAATTTTGGCTCAGAAGGGAGTAAATTATGCTGCCACAAAAGTCTTTGGTCACTTACCTAATAGCATCAAAAGTCTGACAGATAGCCATATAGCATTTGAAAGGAAATTAAAAGAATTTCTTAATGGCAACTCCTTCTACCCATTAGATGAATTTTTGGATATAGTGAGTGGGTAATTTCCCAACCTAAAAAAAAAAAAAAGGGTATTGAGTGTCATGTAATATTTTGTCTAATGTAATATCTTATATAGACACCTTTTATTAACCTTTATTAACCTGACACGTTCCACATCATTACGAAGTGTCGTATTCATGATCTATGGACCAAGTACTAATCTAATCTAATCTAAACACTTTCAAATAATGCACGGTGACTGTCAGAGAAACCTCCTCGTTGTAGATCGCTTTACTTTTTGTGTGTTGTAAATAACAAGGTAGCCGAAGCGTTTGATATTTTAAGAGACATCGTATCGAAGATTTATACAGCATACAGTGAAAATCATCATCCGCTAAGTCACAAAGCGTACAAACATGTACGTTGAGTGATCGTGGTGATCGTAGCAGACGCTCATTGAAGAGGATTGGGACGAAAATAAAAGAACGACAACTGCAAAAGTCGCTGTAGAACTGACTGTCGCACTCGAGAGCCTTTCTGAAACAAAGAAACAGGAAGGGAGATCCATAAGCACGGGCAGGCCGTTGTGGCCGTGCGGTTCTAGGCGCTTCAGTCTGGAACCGCGTGACCGCTACGGTCGCAGGTTCTCATCCTGCCTCGGGCATGGATGTGTGTGATGTCCTTAGGCTAGTTAGGTTTAAGTAGTTCTAAGTTCTAGGAGACTGATGACCTCAGAAGTTAAGTCCCATAGTGCTCAGAGCCATTTGAACCATTTTTTGAACCATAAGCAGGGAACTTCAGGGCGAGCTGGAATTGAAAAAGCACTAATCAGTGATGCAAATGTCCGTTACAAGAAAACGTGATGCCGAAGTCGCAAATCCTGGACTATGGAGCAACGGAAGAAAGTAATTTGATCGGATGAGTTTTGTTTCGCACTGTTTCTAACTTATGGACGAGTTTTCCCCCAAGAGTGAAACATGACGAGGGATTTGTGACGATTTGGGCAGCCATATCGTAGGCCTCACGATTACTCAAAAATGGTTCAAATGGCTCTGAGCACTATGGAACTTAACATCTGAGGTCATCAGTTGAAAGGTGGCTACACTGAGTCACAGCGCCAGAGACTGCGCCAAAGATTATTATTCCGTCGCCTCCACTAGTGCAGTAGTAGTTCAGAGGTTGTCGTGGGCAGTGCTTGTTGAGAGGATGTCGAGAGCAGTACTAGTTCAGAGGATGTCGTGTGCAGTTGTTGTTCTGTTGGGCGAGACAGTAGATGCTGTTCGGTTGGTGTAATGTATAGATGGAAGATGTTGCAATGATCACAGTGTATTTTTCGTCAATATATACGGAGGTAAAAAAAATAATTATTTCACATTTCCCTAATGACAATGCCTCTTGGTCACAGGTTCAGTCAACAAAGCATCTGGCTCGTGTTCATGTATTAGGCTTGTAATTCTGGTTTCTATGTGCAATTATAGTATTTCTGGTTTTTCAATTAGTTCATTGTAAATGGTGTTCAAAATATCTTGTCCTATTGAGGAAGAACCGTGCCAGATACATGTACGTTGAATCACACTTCCACATACAGAACAGTTACACTTGTGCTTTGTTGTTTCGTAGCTTTTATAGTTGCAGGGGACATAATTAATCAATTGTGTTAACGGAACTTTCCTTTCATTCTTTATTGTTATTTTATGCAGTCAGATTGCGTACTAATACTACTCAGGGCCAACCGGTTACGAGACTTCGTAACCGGACACACAGCTACTAAAATTATTGTATTTTAAATAATTAAGCCTCCACGCACAGTCCCCTAGAACTTAGAACTACTTAAATCTAACTAACCTAAGGACATCACACACCTCCATGTCCGAGGCAGGATTCGAACCTGCGACCGTAGCGGTCGCGCAGTTCCAGACTTAAGCGCCTAGAACCGCTCGGCCACACCGGCCGGCTCTCACGATTACTCTCTAAGGTCGCATTACTACTAAAAATTATACCATTTTGGCTGATCAGGTCCACCCTATGGTACGATGTTTGCTCCCCAATAGTGGCACTGTGTTCTAGACGACATGGTTCCTGCTGACTCAGCTCATTTTGTCCAGTACTGATTTTGCAAACACGTGAGTGACTCCTCCCATGTTCCCTGCTCACCACAGTCACATCTCAATATTATTAAGCCTTTTTAGTCTACTTCGGAGAGAAGGGTGCGTGATCGCTGCCCACTCCCACCATACTTTCCTGAGCTTGCCATTGATTTGCAGGAAGAATTGTATAAGGTTCTAGCTAAAACCATACAGTATCTATAGTTACCATTCCGAGAAACTGGAAGCTGTTTTGAATGCCAATGTTTTTCCTTCGCAGTGATAGGCGTAGTAATGTGTTGTGTTTTTGGTTTTTCGATATTTTTGTCTACCGTCTGTATGCTGTGCTCTGTGTATTTTCTGCCCTTTCTTATTTTCATTAGACTGATCCAACAGTAAAGTGGAGAATATTATTTATAGCACACCGCTCTCAGCTTCCCATTTCCGCTGTATGACAATGGCGTTATGGGTGCAACAAAGACTGATGCGCTCACAGTTAACATTAGCGCAACGTTCCGGTACAGCAGTAAATTATACTATGTTCTGCTGAGTTTTCCATCAAACATTTTTCTATAATTTACGTGAGTTAATGTAGCTCATTTGCAACTCAAACACAGTTAAAAAAAACAAGAACTGGAAAACTCGTAGTCTGAACTACAGTTTGCCGTAGAACATATGCAACAAGCTTTTAAATATGCAGTTGTTCATTTGCGCAGCCACGGTGGCCGTAGTTGCCGTATAAATACTTCATTAATTCTGGTACTCTCTATGGATTAAGTGAAATGCTTTTCTTCATCACTCTACTACTTCTGTTTTATAATGTCGTCAGTGGTCTAACAGAGATCGTTAAAAGACCAAAATAGACAAAGTAAAGGGAAATGAGTGGTGCTGAAAATTAAAACGAACAGGAAAATAGGAATTAAAGACGGAAATACATGTTAAATATGCAGGCAACGGCTGATCACTTTCCTCTGTCTAGTCACTCAGGAAGCAAAAGATCTAAGTTCAATTGGTTATTGAGTCAAAAGTTTCAGAAATTGCAAAAATCTTACCTAGTTCATTTTCTGGAGATACTTTGTTCTAACAAGAAAGCGAATGGATAATTAAAAAAAAAAGTTATACCGAAACAAGAAGTAGCGTGATTCATTTGATTTTCATATTACTCTTCAACGAATTGGTTCTTGTGACCTGATGTCAACGATAGTACTGAGTATTTTAACCCACATATCACTAGACGAAATCCTTCTTCTATATCTACATCTACATCTGCATCCATACTCCGCAAGCCAACTGACGGTGTGTGGCGGAGGGTACCTTGAGTACCCCTGTCGGTTCTCCCTTCTTTTCCAGTCTCTTATTGTTCATGGAAAGGAGGATTGTCGGTATGCCTCAGTGTGGGCTCTAATCTCTCTGATTTTATCCTCATGGTCTCTTCGAGAGATATACGTAGGAGGGAGCAATATACTGCTTGACTCCTCGGTGAAGGTATATTCTCGAAACTTCAACAAAAGCCCGTACCGAGCTACTGAGCGTCTCTCCTGCAGAGTCTTCCACTGGAGTTTATCTATCATCTCCGTAACGCTTTCGCGATTACTAAGTGATCCTGTAGCGAAGCGCGCTGCTCTCCGTTGGATCTTCTCTATCTCCTCCATCAACCCCATCTGGTACGGATCCCACACTGCTGAGCAGTATTCAAGCAGTGGGTGAACAAGCGTACTGTAACCTATTTCCTTTGTTTTCGGATTGCATTTCCTTAGGATTCTTCCAATGAATCTCAGTCTGGCTTACCGACGATCAACTTTATATGATAATTCCATTTTAAATCACTCGTAATGCGTACTCCCAGATAATTTATGGAATTAACTGCTTCCAGTTGCTGACCTGCTATATTGTAGCTAAATGATAAGGGATCCTTCTGTCTATGTATATTTATTGCGCCTGGTGCCAAATGCAGTTCTGAAACACTACTATCATCTCCATCTTTCTATTTGATGGCCATAAGTAGTATCTGAGAGGTCCTCCATAGTTAATTCTCCAAATATTATATTTAATACATTTTTCAGCAGCTCAGGTTATTTTTGATTTGATGGAAAGGGGTGGAGTAGCCCGAAATGTAAACAACTTTTGTTACAGAAGCAGAAAAGTAGTCTGAGCAGATTGTGGTAAAACGACGAAGACAATTAACTCTTGGAAGCCAAATGGTCATGGCTGGAAAACATACACCTCCAGCTTAAAAGAAGGTGAGGAAAGACTTCATTCTACTTGGGTGTGTTTTAAAAACTCACTTTATTCAACACTACTTCAAGTGCATCTATGCAGATGTGGATATATCGTCTTTGTCTTGTCATACAAAAATAGCATGGCTTGCGTAGTTGTGCATAACTCTGCATAACTCGCTGGTCAAAGTGCATTATCTCGTGATGGATAGTCACAAAACACTAGAACATTCAGCTTTTTATGGTTCTGACACATGCTTACAAGTGTGGACTTGAAAATGGTCCATTCCAGAGACTAGTAGTGCTGAATAAAGTACAGTCCGCTGGAATGAAGCCTTTACTCAGGTTTATAGAGACTGTGGTGCCCACCCAGAAAAATAACATGTTCAAATTAGTGTAGTGTCAGAAAAATTTTACAAGTGTACAGCGTGTAGTATCTGCCCCTGAAAGTTTGAAGGTTTGTAGCTCCCAAACTGAAAGTGATAGGAATGTAATTTAAATTATTGTATACACAGCTGGTGTTACTGATTCCAGTGCATGATATAAACGACTATTGTTGCATTTAAAAAAAAGTATCTTTTTGCTGTAACTCTTTGGATAATAACACAATGAACTATGTTCATAGCTTCGCAGACAGTGTAACGTTTCTTATGGTGACCTACCGCAATAAATACTTCCGGCGCCTATTACTTTGTAACTTACAGAGGCAAACACATTTAGTGAAACACCCTGTGTATACTTTGATGGCAGTAAGTGTTAACAAATTCCAGGCCTGTACGGACGGGTTAGCTTTATTGTGAACACCGCTGAACCAGTGACAAAACGGTTCTGGACGTTTTTATGAGTGTTTGTGAGTATCAAAACATGTGCGATAATGGCAGTATCTTTTGATTGCATTGACTTAAAGGCTTAACATTCTCACACCACCAAGAGACAGTATATTTTAGTATTTGGCATTAATTTCAACTTGATACTTCTATCCGTTCCTAAGAATAAGGGTTTTTAACTGTCGGACAAATGAGTAGAAGTACAAGAAAATGACCCAATAACGGGTCCTTTTACTGAATGAGATATGGAACCTTAAAAACGAGTAGGATGATTACAAAATACAAATATATCGTTTATTTGTAAAGTATTGGAAAATGTCTTAACAGAGAACTTCAGCGTCATAACGTGGGTGAAAGCTGAAAAAATAATAACAGGATAACAGCGCCACTAACCACTGTCCTTCGGTCAGGAGGAAAGTTGCCACGAACATATGCCCTGCTATACAAAAACAAAACAAACCCCTAACTCAAGTACGCTTCGTGTGCTTAAGCCATCATCTGTTGTAGTGAAAAGGACGTTGACGTCAGTAGTGCTCTTCACGCGAAAAGGCAATATTATAACGATTACAGAAAGAAAATTATAAAATATTTTGTACAGATGGTTAGTCATGCCATGTTACAATTCTGATCGGTCCTAATGACTCTTGGCCGAGTAGCTAATGGCGCTGGGCTGAACATTTTTCATTGTGGATACTTCAGTAGTTATTACAAGGCCACCAGTTCAGTGTAGTGAATCATTTAGGTCCATAAGTAGCAGTAGCACTTTCCGTGCTATTAGCTCAAACGTTGAGCTCCCAACGTCATGTGAGCTGAAGAAGGAGCCGTATTCTGCTACTGCAGATTGCCTTAACTTGTACGCTCTGTTCAAAAACCTCAGCTGTATCACGCACCAGATTTGCTGCTGGGACCTATATCGATTTCTGAATGTTGGTCTTACGGTATTAGTGCGTGACTGATTTTCAACGTCGAATTCATTCCTTTCACTGTGACACGTATCATAGTTATCAATCTGTGCAATGGCATTGGAAGAGCAGTTTATTGCACGCCATTTCTTGCGCATTGCAAGATTCCAGAAACAACTACCACCCGACTTGGAAAGGGACATGCAAAAATGTATTGAGCATGTAAGCAAAAAACGCAGATGTATGTGATCTCAGATGGGCCCTTCTTTGCGGACGAAAAAAATGGCTCTGAGCACTATGGGACTTAACATCTGTGGTCATCAGTCCCCTAGGACTTAGAACTACTTAAACCTAACGAACCTAAGGACATCACACACATCCATGCCCGAGGCAGGATTCGAACCTGCGACCGTAGCAGTCGCGCGGTTCCGGACTGAGCGCCTAGAACCGCTAGACCACCGCCTTTGCCGACGACCACCGCCAAGTAACACAATTGGTAAGTTAATAATTTGCCGCATCATCCTCATTCCCTTTGCGCCAGATCAAGTAACAGTATTTTACGGCACTGCTTCTGGGGTGTTCAGTTCGACTGATTGAACGTAGGGTGCTTGAGTTCTGCAAGGATTTCTGGAAATGTAAGAATTTTTTTTCTTGATCAATTGCAGCACATAGAACGAACCCGTCACTGTCGATTATACATTGAGGTGTTCAACTCACGAATGGAAATCTTCAGTACGTCATAACTGCACTACACAAGACGTTGCGTACGTACTGCAAAAGTTAAAAGGTACAGCATGCAATTGTTTCATCTGGCCGATTCACACGAAGTAATTGATGTCTCTCATTGTTTCCACAATGCTATAGCTCCAGTTTTTCGTTGAAATATGGAATTATTAGAGCTATTTACAAAATTCAATCTGACGAGATCCTGGTGTATTTACCCTTCGCAGCGAGGCCGTCAGTGTGTATGATCATATGTCAAGAACGCAGATTCTATTTCTAGAAATCTGAAGATTTTTTTTCTCTTGTTTGAAAGCTTCCTAGAGAGCACTGAAACTTGTAAAGAGATTCGAACAGCTACTTGAAATAGAGGTGTCGACTGCAGTTTGGAACATTTGCCTTAACGGCTGGAAAAGCTGTATGCAAACCACCTGCCTGCCAATACTGATACGCAATAACGCTATAGGCAGAGGTTCACAGGAATCGGGAGGCACTCTAATCCAGATAGCAAAGTCAAGTTTTGAGTAGCAAGACTAAAAACTGATACGTACACTGCTGCCTATAAAAACTGCAATATAAAGAAGAAGACTTTAACAAACTACAAACTTGCATGAAATGTACGAGGGCTATTCGAAAAGTAAGGTACGATAGGTCACGAAATGGAAACCACAGTGAAAATCAAACTATTTTATTTGCAACAGTTAGCTACAACTTCCAGCTACTTACCTCCATAGTGGCCGATGCGACTTAGACGTTTTTCGTAGCGTTGTACCAACTTTCCAGTAACCTCGTTATAGAAGGCAGCCTCCAGTGCTTTCCGCCAATTGTCTACGCTGACTTACAGCTCGTTGTCTGTGCCAAAATGTTGTCTTCATAGCCAGCGGTTCATGTGAGCAGACATGAAACTCAGAGGGAGACAATTACGGGCTGTATTGTGGGTAATCAAACATTTCCAACTGAAACAATGCAGGAGCATCTTCATAGCCCTTGCAGAATGCGGCTGAGAATTGTCTTGAAGAAGAAAACGCACGACAGTTATGTAGTGTTGGCTACATAGCTTCAGGAGAAATTTCTCACCAGGCCCTCGTACTTGGCGGGAGAGACTATTGTTCTACGTATCTTTATGTGCTCCCTGTGTGCTCAGAACTAAACGAAAGACGTAACGCCATCGACGGGCATACTAGAGACACTGCCCAACACACCTGTGCAAAACTTCATCGGATTTTCACTGTGGTTTCCATTTCGCGTCCGATCATTCCTTACTTTCCGAATAACCCTCGTACTTGGATACGCAGTTCATTATCAGTTAAGCGCAACTGAACAAAATAGGTAGTAGCTACGCAGTCTGTTATTTGTTAATAAGAAAACGCGAATTTCTTATTCATCAATCTGATTTGAATGCCATTCAGGATTCAACAGCCCCACGTGATTGGCACCTGGGAGCGCAGACATACAGGAGTTTCTGCTTGCGTTTGTCAGAATGCCACGACTGTCATACGAATATGGAATCATTCATTGGGTTCAGGAGGATCATACGCAATAACACGCAGGATTCAATAGCACCACGCGACTAGCGCCTGAAAGGACAGACATACACGGGTTGTATAAAAACATGGAAACACCACGAGAAGGTCATGCTTGAATATAAATGCAGATGACAGCCAAATATACAGGTGGCGCTGTTGTATTTGACCACGAACGACACCTGTGCAGTCCTCAATACGTTGGAAGTGTCACTCGTGGTCTGAAAAGTGGTCTGTGTAGTTGTGAGTGCATTATTTCGGAGCTCAGTGCATTCGAATATGGGCAAATAGTTGGCGCTCATATGTAGGGTACTTTCTAAACAAGGAATCCGAAGTGTTTGGTGTTTCAAGAGCCAAAATATCGAAGATCTGTACCGCATACAGGGAAAGAACTTGCCCTCCTTCTAACAGCCGTGTACCGCAAGTCTCTAGAGGAACAGAAGGTTCCAAATGATTAGAGAAGAGCACAGGTAATTCCAGTTTTCAAGAAGGGTCGTCGAGCAGATGCGCAAAACTATAGGCCTATATCTCTGACATCGATCTGTTGTAGAATTTTAGAACATGTTTTTTGCTCGCGTATCATGTCGTTTTTGGAAACCCAGAATCTACTATGTAGGAATCAACATGGATTCCGGAAACAGCGATCGTGTAAGGCCCAACTCGCTTTATTTGTTCATGAGAAGCAGAAAATATTAGATACAGGGTCCCAGGTAGGTGCTATTTTCCTTGACTTCCGGAAGGCGTTCGATACAGTTCCGCACTGTCGCCTGATAAACAAAGTAAGAGCCTACGGAATATCAGACCAGCCGTGTGGCTGGATTGAAGAGTTCTTAGCAAACAGAGCACAGCATTTTGTTCTCAATGGAGAGACGTCTACAGACGTTAAAGTAACCTCTGGCGTGCTAGAGGGAAGAGTTATGAGGCCATTGCTTTTCACAGTATATATAAATGACCTAATAGATAGTGTCGGAAGTCCCATGCGGCTTTTTGCGGATGATGCTGTAGTATACAGAGAAGTTGCAGCATTAGAAAATGCAGCGAAATGCAGGAAGATCTGCAGCGGATAGGCACTTAGTGCAGGGAGTGGCAACTGACCCTTAACATAGACAAATGTAATGTATTGCGAATACATAGAAATAAGGATCCTTTATTGTATGATTATATGATAGCGGAACAAACACTGGTTGCAGTTACTTCTGTGAACTATCTGGGAGTATGCGTACGGAACGATTTGAAGTGGAATGATCATATCAAGTTAATTGGTGGTAAGGCGAGTACCAGGTTGAGATTCATTGGGAGAGTTCTTAGAAAATGTAGTCCATCAACAAAGGAGGTGGCTTACCAAACACTCGTTCGACCTATACTTGAGTATTGCTCATCAGTGTGGGATACGTACCAGGTCGGATTGACAGAGGAGGTAGAAAAGATCCAAAGAAGAGCGGCGCGTTTCGTCACAGGGTTATTTGGTAAGCGTAATAGCGTTACGGAGATGTTTAGCAAACTCAAGTGGCAGACTCTGCAAGAGAGGCGCTCTGCATCGCGGTGTAGCTTGCTGTCCAGGTTTCGAGAGGGTGCGTTTCTGGATGAGGTATCGAATATATTGCTTCCCCCTTCTTATACCTCCCGAGGAGATTACGAATGTAAAATTAGAGAGATTCGAGCGCGCACGGAGGCTTTCCGGCAGTCGTTCTTCCCGCGAAGCATACGCGACTGGAGCAGGAAAGGGAGGTAATGACAGTGGCACGTAAAGTGCCCTCCGCCACACACCGTTGGGTGGCTTGCGGAGTATAAATGTAGATGTAGATATAGAAAGCTGACGAAAGTGCGAGTTGAGTGAACGTGAATAACGATCACTGAAAGGATTGTGAAGAAAAATAAAAGGACAACAGCTGAAAAAATTACTGCAGAACTGTTTCAACAAAATAACAACACTAATTGAGGACTATGCGCTGGGAATTACAGGGCGAGGTGGAACTACAAAATCACTCATCAGTGATGAAAATGCCCGTAACAGGAAAACGTGGTGCTGCAGGGATAAAACCTAGACAACGGAGCAATGGGAGAAAATCTTGTCTCACACTGCTTCGAACTTCTGGCCGAGTTTATGTGTGGCGTACACCATCGCAAGCCTGCGATCCAGACTGCTTGCTGCCGAGAGCGAAACATTGTGGGAATTCGCTAATGATTTAGGCAGCCATATCGTGGTATTACATCGGATCCTTGGTTACTCCGCAAGGTCGCATTACGGCCAATGATTATGTGATCATTTTGGCCGTTCAGGTCAACCCATGGTGCATTGGTTGCTCCAAAATTGTGCTGCTGATTTCCAAGACAACAGGGGCACTATTCACACAGCTCACATCGTCCAGGACTGATTTTGACAGCTCGAAGATGGATTGTCGCATCTCCCTGGGCCAACCCAGACACCAGATTTCAATGTCATTGAGCCTCTGTGGTCTATTTTTGAGAGACGTGAGCTTGATTACTGCACACCTCCACCATCGTTACCTGAACTCACCACTATTTTGCAGAAAGAATGCTATAAGATTCCTTTGAAAACAACGTAGTATTTTTATTTACTCGTTACGAGACGACTGGAAGTTGTTTTGAATGCCAAAGATTTTCGTACACCGTGGCATAGTGATATGTTCTGTTTTTGCCGTTTCCATATTTTTGTCTACCGCCCGTATAGTATTTTCAGCCACGTAATTTACCTTGGGTCAGGAAAACGCCTTCTTCGCAGTAAGACAAGTTTCAACACCGACAATGAGATGGCATCTGCAGTACCAGAGACTGTCAGCCCTTCGACAGTAAACTGTTGCGAATACCTGACGCGGCGGTATCCTCTAATCAGAGGGTGTTCGACTGTTGCCCTCGTCAGCACGTTCTCTAGAACTCTCACACAATCAAAACATCGCTTGCTTGCCGAGACACTGGCACGCCATCTCTCATTACGTACTAAGATTGGTCAAAATGAAGCAGAGTTGAAGCTGTACGAGATGACGTTCCTGTGTGTGTTTTCGGAGCACAGCTCAACTTGATGCCCAGTCTGGTTAAAGCCATTCTTAGTCGCAGAGGTCGCAGCTCCGTGCACTAAATTTCGCATGCTATATGCCCCCAAATTACCTACAAATATAATAATGTGTTCCTTCTACCATACTTTACACGCAAAATAATACAGTTTCGTTACTTGCAAACTTTCTAGTGAGGCAATTTTAAGGCCAATGGTGTATTATGAACGCACATAGCTTGATATTACATCTGTTCCATTAAAGTATATGTTCATGCCAGCCGCGGTGGCCGAGAGGTTCTAGGCGCTTCAGTCCGGAACCGCACGACTGCTACGGTCGCAGGTTCGGATCCTGCCTCGGGCATGGATATATGTGATGTCTTTAGGTTAGTTAGGTTTAAGTAGTTCTAAGTTCTTTGGGACTGAAGACCTCAGATGTTTAGTCCCATAGTGCTCAGAGACATTTGAACCATTTTTATATGTTCATTTTAATACTTTTGAGTAATAGTAGATATGACACGATAAGTGATTATTTACGATCACATAGTACGTAGCCTTCACGTGAATTATTGAGAGTATAGTGGATGGTGAACGTTAAAGTTGTGGAAATAACACCGGGTGGTTATGATTAAAGTGCAGGTATTCACGGAGGTCCAATGTGGGATGGAATTAACGTCTGGCAGTTCAGTTGGTAGATATGCTAATGTGTTGAGGCAGAACCGATTTACGCTGGAAAAAAATTAGTCCCAATTTGGGACCGAGCGAGATGGCGCAGTGGCTAGCACACTGGACTCGCATTCGGGAGGACGACTGATCAATCCCACGTCCGGCCATCCTGATTTAGGTTTTTCGTGATTTCCTTATATCGCTCCAGGCAAATGCCGCTATGATTAGTTTGAAGGGGCACGGCCGACTTCCTTCTCCGTTCTTCCTTAATCCGATGAGACCGATGACCTCGCTGTCTGGTCTCCTTCCCCAAACAACCCCCAATTTGGGCACCAGGCGCAAATCTCGTCGACGTCTCCGGTGCTCATATTGAGGACATCAGATATATAAACGTTTCTGTATCTTTCTTGTTCTCACTGCGCTAGATTTGCACCTGGTGTCTTAAATAGGAACAATTTTTTCCCAGCGTAAATCGGTTCCGCATAAACGCATTACAATGTCTATCAAGTTTCATTGCCATACGATACTTACAGCCCACACTGGGCCTCTGTGGGTAGCCGCACTTTAATTATAACAACCCGGTACACTGGTCCCCTCGGCAACATGTCTGTTAAGATCATACACTACGCGTTAACATCTGTGGCTGTCCAAGCAGATGCTTGCTGATACACCCCGCACCACACAGTTTTATCAACAAAACACGCTCTGGTAGTGCGACGAGCACCTGAATTTGACGATCAACGGAAGAAGAAACATACGTAGATTAGACAAGCCATGGTTTTTATTCCACTTCATGGACACATGTACGCGTATTTGGCACCATCCGTATAAGGCTATGGATGTAGTGTACATTTGTAGAGGTGGTTGTTATAGTGTGACACGTTAACATAGCCTGAACGTGGACGTGTGGTGCGAGACTCTCCTAGCGGACTGGGCGTCTACAACTCTTTCCTAAGTGGAGTGCTACAGTTCGTATTTGCTTATTGAGGACGGTATGCCCGTTTTTTCTGCCTCCTTGATCCAGTTCACCCAGACAGTTATACTGCGACCTCCAGTCTAACTACTGCGCTACTTGGGTTTTCACATGGACCAATCTATGACATAGAAGAAAGTCGCGATAAATTACATTAAAAATGTCGTAAGGACACAGTGAGTTCTAGAAACAGCCGTGGAGAGCGTTGTCAAGTCCGGAATGTGGAATGAGGATCAGTCATTCAGGCACAACTCAGCAGTTATGCAGATGTAGGCTCACAACCCGCTCTCACAGGTTTACTTGCGCCACTATATTTCTCCTATTTTCTAACCTTACAGAAGTTCTCCTGCATACCATGCGGAAGTACCACTGCAGGAAGTGCGGAAAAGTAGTTCCTCAAGGTAAGCAGGAGAATTTCTGTGTGGTTCGAAAAGTAGCAGAGTGGTATTCCATTATCCTTCATCCGGGACAGTAACATTTCATACACCTGTTTATCTTAGTTGCTGACTGAATTAAAACAACTTGACGCAACGGGGGGTATTGGCGAAAAGAAAGATGTGAGAGAGGTTGGTGAGTAAAAACTTGATAGTCCAGTCGTCAGAGCATTTACACGTCAAAGAAAAAGGTTCCGGGTTCGAGTCCCGGTCCGGCACCCAGTTTTAATCTGCTACAGAGTTTCAAATCAGTGCACACTCCGTTGCAGAAAGAAAATTCATCCCATGACTTGTTATTTAATCATGAGGGCATTACAGATTCTTCACTGAAATCAGTCCGTCTGATGGAGCAGTTTAACTCGGTAGCTCCCTAGAAGCTCTTCGAGAGGGCTGGGCTCGGGCCTATGTTCCCCTCTCACTTTTTCTGTCAATTCCAAAGTCATCCTTAACGTAAGTAACACAAAACTGTACTCGTTATGTACATCTACAGTTTTCCGTTTCACACGGGACCAGCAGTGAATGTCAAAGGAACGTAAGGGCGCAATGTTCGTTGCTAATTAACCCCATACGCTACTAGAGCAGCTAAAATGTTTCAGGGTTAGGCAATATTACAGGATTTGGCTTGTAGTCAGTCACGTGATTGCAGCGTGGTGAGACGCACAATGTTGCCTTTTAAGGTAACAAGAGAGTTCCTTGACTCCCATTGGAGAACTACAGGCCACAGCGACAGGATCATCCCATCATATTCTAAGGAAGTGTGAAATTTTCCCCTCATGCAGTTGACTAGGAAAGAAAAAACAGAGGCCCTTGTTAAGCTGAAAACCTACAAAGTACACACCAACTTCGGCGGTCGCACCTACAAATATTGCAGATTAGTGTACGTAGGGATATTGGTACTGTATATAACAATACTGTACAATTTTTTTTAAAACTTTTCAGCTACTCACTTGAAATAAGTCGTCACGATCAATGTGAAGAGAGTTATTTATTTTGCCTGATGTGTGGACAACTGTCGCGCTCACTAAAAGTGTTATTATCAAATATAAATCGATAGTTTATAAATCATTGCCAACTCCCTATTAGCCTATTTCTTCGTAGCGACAAACGTAGCGTCAAAGGTGAGTGGACAATGAACTGGCGACCACACACCACCTACAGTGACAAGAGACATCGTATTAAGATTATAAGTGAGTGAAAATGAAAATCTTGTGTCATATATCTGAAGCGAAACATCATGTGAACTACTGCAACCAGTGGCACTCCACGTCCTTTGCAGTAATGTCAGATCGGGTTATTTCAGAAGGGATACTTACTTGTACTAACATCTTACCCAGGATGAATTGTTTTTCATACCATTTAACCGCCTTGCAGGGGGGGGGGGAGGGGGGGGGGGGGGGAAGGCGGCGGGCGTGATGTTTATTCCAGCAGATATTTCACGCCCTCGACGTGCTCGCTTGGTTGCGACAATCTGGCGCATAACCACTTACCCTTCGGCGTCCGCTATTGATCTACATGAAGATTACAGCTACCAGCTGAGAGAGCCATACGTTTGTGCCCACGACTCGCCATAAACGATACCTCTACTGCCTGACAAAGAAATAATTAGTACTGGAGCCACTAAGTATTTACTATCGGAAGTGTGGCGACTCAAAACATGAGATAAATCTCTCTGATCAGCGAGCAAAGAGTAGGCTTTATCTTGTTGTACAGTAGAAATCACAGGGCATCTGTGGCTGTCGCATATTTTGTTCTGGACACAGAGTTACTTACTGCAGTGCATTAAAAAATTACCCGATGAAATTATACATGTAGCCCCCTTTAATGGACTCGTGTGCACGCGTGCGTACTCGAGTACGTTTTATGTTTGAGTTTGTCTGTGTGTGTGGGGAGAGAGAGAGAGAGAGAGAGAGACAGAGAGAGAGAGAGAGAGAGAGAGAGGGGGGGGGGGGGAGGAGAGAGAGAGAGAGAGAGAGAGAGAGAGAGAGAGAGAGAGAGAGAGAAATATTATATGTGCATTTTTTTACACTTTGTGGTACACCATAATTTTGAAATAAAAGAGCATGAATAACATTGTGCGGTGTATATAGAGTACACACACTGACAATATACTGTGTGTGAATCAATTACGAAGCAAAATACGAGGGCGTGCTGAAAAGTAATGCTTCCAATTTTATCATTCTCTTAACAGTACTGAATGAGGTACTACAGGGTGGGCCAAATGAAAGTGGCCCGAACGAGTGGATACTATTGGACGTCAATTTATACAGCATTAACGGAGGAGGAAATGACACACTGTTACCTCGAAGAGGATGGAGCAACTGCTCGTACAGCTGGCCGAACGTTGGAGCACATTTACACAATCTTCACGCATGACAGAGACGTTATCAGAAGTCACTCAGGTCGCGGTCCTAGCTGACTACGCAGGTCACGTTATCAGACAGTGTACGATTACTTTGTTTTGCGAGCCCTCAAATTTAAGGTGTATCGCAACAATCCTCATAAACTTCAAGAACTGCAGCAGAACATTTCGGATATTTCGGATGAGGATGCAGCAATTCCAGCAGTGAAGCTTCGATTCGCCTTCAACAACTTGCTGACCAGGGCCCAAAATGCCAAGAGATGAATGGTGGTCACTTTCAACTTTTGTTATAGTCAGGTTAGTACTGTATTTCCTTCCCTCTGCTGTGTTTCTTCGTACCCTGGAACTTTGTTCTCTGAGTCACTTTTATTTGTCCCACCATGGACATATCATGCATATTACTCGATCGACTTTCCCTCTTCGTTGACCCAAGTTCTAACCCTCTGCCGCTAGAGGCCTCCGGATTGTAACCTGTAACACGGCGGTGTGTAACGTAACTATATCGGTGTGTGTGAAACAGCCAGTTGTAATCGAGTTTGTAACCTCCAACTTAAATCCATGAAGAATGAAAGATGCTTACGGTGATGACTGTGTTGACATCAGTAAGCTCTGTTCCTAAAGACTGGAAAGTAGCCCAGGTCACACCAATATTCAAGAAAGGAAAGAGGAGTAACCCATTGAATTACAAACCCATATCACTGACTTTAATTTGCAGTAGAAGTTTAGAGCATATACTGTACTCGAACGTTATGAATCACCTTGAAGAAAATGACTTACTGATGCATAACCAACACGGATTTAGAAAATATCGTTCTTGTGCAACACAGCTAGCTCTTTATTCCCATGAAGTAATGAGTGCTGTCTACAAGGGATCTCAGATCTATTCCGTATTCCTAGATTTCCACAAGGCTTTAGATACCGTTCCTCACAAGCGACCATTAATCAAATTGCGTGCATATGGAGTATCGTCTCAGTTGTGTGACTGGATTCGTAATTTTCTCTCAGAGAGGTCACAGTTCGTAGTGACAGACGGTAAATAATCGAGCAGAACAGAAGTGATATCTGGCGTTCCGCAGGGTACTGCCATAGGCCCTTTGCTGTTCCTGATTTATATAAATTATCTAGGTGATAATCTGAGCAGCCCCCTTAGATTTTTTGCAGATGATGCTATAATTTACCGTCATGTAAAATCATCCGACTAACAATTCCAATTACAAAATAATCTAGTGAGAATTTCTGTATGGTGCGAAAAGTGGCAATTAGCACTAAACAAAGGAAAGTGCGAGGTCATCCACATGGGTACTAGAAGAAATCCGATAAATTTTTGGTATACGATGAATCGCACAAATCTAAGGGCTGTCAATTCGACAAAATACCTAGGAATTACAATTACGAGCAACTTAAATTGGAAAGACCACATAGATAATATTGTGGGGAAGGCGAAACAAAGACTGCTCCTTTGTTGGCAGGACACTTAGATGATGCGACAAACCCACTAAAGAGACAGCCTACATTACACTTGTCCGTCCTCTGCTGGAATATTGCTGCGCGGTATGGGACCCTTACCAGGAAGGATTGACGGAGGACATCGAAAAAGTGCAAAGAAGGGCAGCTCCTTTCGTGTTATCGCGCAACAGGGGTGAGAGCGTCACTGATATGATACGCGAGCTGGGGTGGCAGTCACTGAAACAAAGGCGGTTTTCTTTGCGGCGAGATCTATTTACGAAATTTCAATCACCAACTTTCTCTTCAGAATGCGGAAATATTTTGTTGACACCCACCTACGTAGGGAGAAACGATCATCATAATAAAATAAGAGAAATCAGAGCTCGAATGGAAAGATTTAGGCGTTCCTTTTTCCCACGTGCCATTCGAGAGTGGAATGGTAAAGAAATAGTATGAAAATGGTTCGATGAACCCTGTGCCATGCACTTAAGTGTGAATTGCAGAGTAACGATGTAGATGTAGTAATGTGCGACGTTGGGTTGTTTGTGCTGGTAATTAAGGAAACGGTGGTGTTAACCTCAACTTGGTCCCATCCGATTTTCATCTGTCTCCAAAACTTCAAGAATACCTTCGAGGACATCACTTCGATAGTGATGAAGTGACGCAAGCAGAGGTAAGGTTGTGGTGCCGTCAACAAAGTCAAACATTGTACAGTAACAGCATTAGCAAACTGATCTCTCGTTGGAACAAATCTGTTGATCACCAGGGTGACTATGTTGAGAAGCAAATATGTAGACATGAAGAATAAATATGTAGAATGTTAATAACGTGTGTCTTATTTAAAAAGTTTTATGACCTTCACATAAAAAATTCGGAGTCATTACTGTTCAGCATGACCTCGTACTTTATAGACAAGTGGTGTTTTTAAATCTGTTAATACACGAAGCTTTGCACCAGGAATTACAGAATTCCCAATTATTAGAGTTAATAACTATGTTATTGAATTTTACTGGTCATGTTGTGTTCGTATTTCAGTACTATCTGGTAGCTAGTAGTGGGTTAATACAGCAATGGTCAGCTAGCAGAGTTTATTAAAACGTGTAGGAGTTTCCTAACTTTATTTCAGCTACGTTCCGTTAGTTGAAGATAACTTGTGTGAGTTACGGCAGTATGCAAAATTGAAGATGCGTAGTAGCGTGTTACAATTGCCATAAACGTATATAAATTATGTGACTATCAGACTGAGCAAACAATCGTAAATTATTCTCGGACGCCGTCGCTCATAGAATGTCAAAGGGGTAGGAAATAAAAAACAATAAACTATAATAAATCACACTAGAAACTGGTAAACGCAACATAATCAGCATAAACAGAAGGATACGATGTTGTACGAGAACATGAACTCATATACATCGAAGGGAGAAGAAGAGTCTTTAAAGCACAGTGTAATGCTTTAGCATTTCTGAATCCTTACCGAATAACATTGCAGAAGAAGACAGGAATATTTAAACAAGATACTGCTGATTCAGGAGCGTACCGGTCTATTCAGTACAAGACGTGTGGCGTTACTGATCAGTGGTTCTCCTCGGGAAACTTAGAACGGACACAACATTCACCTTTGCAGAGCCTTCTGGCAAAATTACAAGAGACTGTAGTCCAAACAGATAGAAAAAATGTTCAGTTGTATCAGCATACAATACGTCATTCACATACAGTAATCGGTGGAACGTAAAGACTAAATTCTTTCACCACCCTCCACATCTTAATGGCCTTGATCCGTCCCATCATCTTCTAAGCCAATGTATTCGGAATATCTGTTGCACCAAAGTTCTATCACTCTCGTCTTATCAATGGGTACCAAGCCGTCCGTCTTTCTTTCCGCTTCCTTTTATCATCCCATAAACGAATCCTTTGTCAGTTCATCACTCCCCCCCCCCCCCCCCCTCTCCTCACACGTATGAAAACCTCCGTATGTCCCATCCATCTCGTAAACTCTACTCCCACTCAACTGACACACAACATGTTACATCAGAGCCACTCAAACCGTCTTCTCTCACACTATCCCCTCCCACTGCAGACTCGAACTCGGGACCTGTCAGGAAGTTTCATATCGGTGCACACTCCACTGCAGAGTGAAAATCTCATTCTGGAAATATCCCCCAGGCTGGGGCTAAGCCATGTCTCCGCAATATCCTTTCTTCCAGGAATGCTTGTTCTGCAAGATTCGCAGAAGAGCTTCTGTGAAGTTTGGAAGGTAGGAGACGAGGTACTGGCAGAATTGAAGCTGTGAGGGTGGGTCGTGAGTCGTGTTTGGGTAGCTCAGTTGGTAGAGCGCTTGCCAGCGAAAGGCAAAGGTCCCGTCTTCGAGTCTCGGTCCGGCACACAGTTTTAATCTGCCAGGATGTTTCATATCGGCGCCCACTCTAATGCAGATTGAAAATATCTTTCAGGAAACATCCCCCAGGCTGTGACTAAGCCATGTATCCGCAATATACTTTCCTCCAGGAGTGCTAGTTCTGCAAGGTTCACAGAAGAGCTGTGAAGTTTGGAAGGTAGGAGACGAGGTACTGGCAGAATTGAAGCTGTGGGGGTGGGTCGTGAGTCGTGTTTGGGTAGCTCAGTTGGTAGAGCGCTTGGCCGCGAAAGGCAAAAGTCCCGAGTTCGAGCCTCGGTCCCACACACAGTTTTAATCTGCAAGAAAGTTTCATATTTTATGCTCCATGACACAGATGGCCGTTAGCGAGTGCGGCCCTGCAACGATCGTCTGAACGGATCAGGCCGGAAGAGGGAGCGTTGCTGTCTGGGGAATGGTTACTTGGCGTTCACTGGCGGATCTCGTCGTTGTGGGAGGCACAATGGATCAACATATGTAGGCATCTATCCCTGGGGACCATGCAGTTCGTTTTTACTCAGCACAGTGGCATCTACCAGTAGGACAATGCAACGTGTCACACAGGTTGCAGTGTACGCTCGTGGTTCGTTCAACGCCAGGCCACCAAACCAGCCGGATTAAATCCCAGTCGAGAACCTGTAGGACCGTTTCGATCGGGTTGTCCGCGCCGTGGATCCTCGACCGTGAAACCTCGGGCAGCTTGCCACGGCTGTGGAGTAGGCATGGCTGCCATCCTTGTTGGTACCTTCCAGAAGCTCACTGACTCTTCATGCACGTCTCTCAGCGCTTTGCGCTGCAAACTGTGTTTAATCAGGGTTTTGCCAGCTGGTGACATTAATGTGACTAGGCTGTATATTTTTACTGGTATTAATGGTTGTGGATAAAGAGCGGTGTGTTGAACCATTGCCAGACTACATTCTCCCTTGGTGGAAGAGAAAATGAAAGAACAATAAAGGAAAAAAAAGTCCTAGATAACTCAAACACCTAAAACCAGTTGATAATTGAATGTTCCTAGATTTAGGAGTTAATATTAAAGTACTTCGTTAAAAGCCATGACGTTAAACGTAATTAACTAAATACTCTCGCCACGTGCAACGAGCGCAGCTATATTTCACACATCGAAAAATTAAATTCTTCTGTTGACGAGATACAGTGCAAGCTTTATTAGAAACTAATTAAATTGTTATTTGCATATTCATGAAATACCTCATTTATTCCTTAATTGTATGCAACAAATAATACACACATCCGCCACATATGAAATTATTTTAGTTATTAATCTATAGTTACAATTAAGTTCGTTGTGATGCAAACCTTCTTTAACGTTCTATGTGGGAATTCAAACATGTTTGTTTGACTCCCTGAACGATAAATAATACTCATGGGGTAGCACGTGTGGCGATTAATATGTTTATATGTTTGCAAACAGCAATCAGTCCAATAGTTTTACCTGAAATGTGAAGGTCATAAAGTATGATTGACACTCGACAGAAATTTTCTTCCTTGAGAAATTATTACTGCGCCATTCAGCTTTGTCATCAAAAACACATAATTAAATGTCTAAACTCCAGTGCTAAAGTGTGAGTGAAGACTTTACTGATAGCTTAAGTATTACAAGCGCCTATTCAGGAAAACGAAATCTAGTTACATACCTTTCTCTAGATTAATTCAATTTAATATTTTAAACTGATTCTAACTGAACATTTTACAATAAAGTATGTACTCGACAAGAAACACGATTATCTGTTCTATAAACAGGAGATTTAAGCGTGAACTGTGATGAATTAATGACATTTTGTTCGAAGACAAGTGCATTTTAAAAAGTCGACTCTGTGATATTGTCTGCACGTCTTCCCAGAAGTTCCATGCAACCAATGTATACCCTTCTCCTTACTTTTAAAGCTGATACAAACCCAATTCCAAAATCTATAATCACACACCTGCTGCATAGAGATTTTTGTACGAGGTTTTCTGTGAACAGCATTCCAATGTGAACATGTTTTGCATTCATTACCCTTGGCGCACTGAGTTGTTGAAAGCCTGTGTAACTTCAACGAAAGCGCTTTGTGCGACGCAATGAATGCATACGAGAGTATACCAGTACGGAAAGGCAGGGTTAAGGTGCCGGGACGGAAAAAGTGGCCATTGCATATTTTTTGTCTTGAGCAATGCTGCTCCCTGCTGAGAAGTGATCACGCTAATCCTAATGAAAACCGTTGCTGTTATCAAGGAGTCCGACAGAGAAAGGTTGTTCCCTTACCTTTTAATAACAACTTTCTTGATTTTCAGTCGCCTGATGTATAGTAACTCATTCATAATATTCTTGTTACCTAATTATACGTAGACTAATACTTTCTCATAATATCATTGTTTAAAAAATGTCTTTTGGGTTACAAACGTAGTTATTTGTTGTTCGGCTCGGTTTGATCCACAGTAAGAGTTACTTAAATGTATCAAGCATAATACTTCAGACTGACTTCTATATCGTTTCATATACAAAGCTGACATCAGTCATTCTATCCCTTTATGATGATTTTGTATTAATTAATCTTATATGAAACAATTTCTTTTGTGTTATATTTAGGCTAGAACAAAATTCCGGTTGAGAACTGTTTGCTGAAACCGCTTGGTATTGTTTTAGATGCTAGGGCATAAAGAAGCTTTCAAAATATGTTCGGAAATTAGAGGAACAAACGTGGGGTCATCTGATGTAAGGTAACTCATCTGTATAATTTTTTTTATCTCATTTGTACGAAGAGTAATACATTTTTACAATATCAGTGTTTAAATAAAATCATGTGGTTTACAAATGCAGCTCATTGTTGTTTCTTTCGGCTTAATAGTTTCATCTGAGAACCACTAATGTTGATACGGCGTCCGACCGGGAAAAGTGGCCGCGCTATTCATCAGGGAAAGTGGCCAAGCTGGTTTCTTTCTCCAGCAGTTAATTCTTAATCTGTTTACCCCAACAAGAGTTACTTCGATTTATGAAGCTTAATACTGCAGGCTGATATCTAAATAGTTTATATATAAAGCTATCATCCTAGTACCCGTTTTGATGATTTTGAATTAATTACTGGTATTTAGAACCATCTATTTTCTGTTATATTTACGCTAGAATCTAATTCCAATTGAAAATTGTCTGATGAAGCCGTTCGGTATTGCTTTAGAAGCTAGTGCATCAAGGTGCCTTGAAAACATGTTCGTAAATAAGTGGAAGAAACATTGGATCCCGTAGCGATAGAAAATGCGAGTGAAGAATTACACTGGTGAACAAAAGATTATGACCACCTGCTTAATAGCTTGTTGGGTCACCTTTGTAACGCAATGTACCACCGATTCTGCGTATCATCAGTTCTACAGTTTGTTGGTAGATTTGTGGAGCTAGGTGTCTACACGCAAGTCATGTTAGTCCCGTAAATAATTGTTCACTGATTTGTGTACGCGGTGGTGGCGCTCGATAGCGATCCAGCTGGAATCATCGGAATTTGGTGGTGAAGACTTTAACGTAATTTCACTACCACCCTCTTCGAACCACTCGTGCACGATTCTGGCTTGGAGAAATGGACAATTATGCTGTTGAAAGATGACGTTGTCATCAGGGAAGACATCGAGCATGATGGGATGCAAGTGGTCCGACATGGTGTTTTCGATTACTACCACAGGTTCAGTACCATATAGTTAAGCTGCATGCCCTCGGTAAAAATTACGGCTGTAGTTTCCCCTTGTTTTCAGCCGTTCGCAGTACCAGCACAGCAAGCCCGTTTTGGTTAGTGTGAGAAGACAAGATCAGTCAATCATCCAGACTGTTGCTCCTGCAACTACTGAAAATGCTGCTGCCCCTCTTCAGGAACCACACATTTGTCTGGCCTCTCAACAGATACCCTTCCGTTGTGGTTGCATCTACGGTACGGCCATATGTATCTCTGAGGCATGCAAGCCTCCCCACCAACGGCAAAGTCCATGGTTCATGGGGGGAGTATATAGAGGGTCTATACAAGGGCGATGTTCTTGAGGACAATATTATGAAAATAGAAGAGGATGTAGATGAACATGAAATGGGAGATACGATACTGCGTGAAGAGTTTGACAGAGCACTGAAAGACCTGAGTCGAAACAAGGCCCCGGGAGTAGACAACATTCCATTAGAAGTACTGACGGCCTTGGGAGAGCCAGTCCTGACAAAACTCTACCATCTGGTGAACAAGATGTATGAGACAGGTGAAATCCCAAAGAAAACAGGTGTTGACAGATGTGAAAATTACCGAACTATCAGTTTAATAAGTCACAGCTGCAAAATACTAACGCGAATTCTTTACAGACGAATGGAAAAACTGGTAGAAGCCGACCTCGGGGAAGATCAGTTTGGATTCCGTAGAAATATTGGAACACGTGAGGCAATACTAACCTTACGACTAATCTTAGAAGAAAGATTAAGGAAAGGCAAACCTACGTTTCTAGCATTTGTAGACTTAGAGAAAGCTTTTGACAATGTTGCCTGGAATACTTTTTTTCGAATTATAAAGGTGGCAGGGGTAAAATACAGGAAGCGGAAGCCTATTTACAATTTGTACAGAAACCAGATGGCAGTTACAAGAGTCGAGGGGCATGAAAGGGAAGCAGTGGTTGGGAAGGGAGTAAAACAGGGTTGTAGCCTCTCCCCGATGTTATTCAATCTGTATATTGAGCAAGCAATAAAGAAAAATTCGGAGTAGGTATTAAAATCCATGGAGAAGAAATAAAAACTTTGAGGTTCGTCGATGACATTGTAATTCTGTCAGAGACAGCAAAGGACTTGGAAGAGCAGTTGAACGGAATGGACAGTCTTAAAAGGAGGATATAAGATGAACATCAACAAAAGCAAATCGAGGATTATAGAATGTAGTCGAATTAAGTGGGGTAATGCTGAGGGAATTAGATTAGGAAATGAGACACTTAAAGTAGTGAAGGAGTTTTGCTATTTGGGGAGCAAAATAACTGATGATGGTCGATGTAGAGAGGATATAAAATGTAGACTGGCAATGGCAAGGAAAGCGTTTGTGAAGAAGAGAAATTTGTTAACATCGAGTATTTACTTAAGTGTGAGGAAGTCGTTTCTGAAAGTATTTGTATGGAGTGTAGCCATGTATGGAATTGAAACATGGACGATAAATAGTTAGGACAAAAAGAGAATAGAAGCTTTCGAAATGTGGTGCTACAGAAGAATGCTGAAGATTAGATGGGTAGATGACATAACTAATGAGGAAGTAATGAATAGAATTGGGGAGAAGAGGAGTTTGTGGCACAACTTGACAAAAAGAAGGGACCTGTTAGTAGGACATGTTCTGAGGCGTCAAGGGATCACAAATTTAGCATTGGATGGCAGCGTGGAGGGCAAAAATCGTAGAGAGAGACCAAGAGATGAATACATTAAGCATATTCAGAAGGATGTAGGTTGCAGTAAGTACAGGGAGATGAAGAAGCTTGCACAGGATAGAGTAGCATGGAGAGCTGCATCAAACCAGTCTCAGGACTGAAGACCACAACAACAACAACAACAACACAGGTTCGATGCAAGCACAGGACAACGTCTGTCATAGCATAATACTGCTCCCACCAGCTTGCGTCCGTGGCGCGGTGCACGTTTCGGACACACGTTCGCCTGGACGTCGGCGTTTGTGCAGGCGACCATCGACCTGGTATAGCAGAAACGTGATTCATCCGACGAGCCGACAACTTTCTAGTGATACACGGTCCAATCACGATGATTCGTAACCAACGATGTCGCTGGGCCAACGTGTGAAGGCGCTGGGTCGTGTGCTGCGGTGCCCCTTGTTCAACAATATGCGCTGATGGTGTGTTCCGTAACACATGTGCTTCTACCGGCATTGTGCTCTTCCGCCAGAGGTGCCGCAGATGGACATCTATCGTACTTGATAGAGCAGATGACCTTTCAAACTTCACGTTCTGTGAAGAGTCGTGGATTTCCAGCGACTTGGGGTCTCGTGGTAGTTTTTTCTTTACGTACTACACGATTATTTAATAAAAAATGGGGGTTCCTATTTAAAAAAAAGCAGTTGATGTCCGTTTGACCTATGGCAGTTCCATCTAGCGGGCCAACCATAGCGCCATCTCGTTTCCCCCTTCAAGCTAGACGAGTTTCGTTTTTTGTAGTTTTTTCGTTTGATGCTTATTTCGTGAGATATTTGGCACGGTCACTATCAATGAACCACCCTGTACAATTTGTGTTGTATGGCGCTGTTGCCGGTTCAGTCGTCTAATCGGAAAAGGTTTTCTTACTTTTTGCACGATGGCACTTTTTCCCATGGTGTGCGAGAGCTGTGTGTTAACTGTATTAAGTTTAGGTGACTGTAATGGATGCCACGTGCAGTGTTATGTTTGTGTTTTATGTTCAAATGTGTGCGAATTGCTAAGGGACCAAACTGCTAAGGTCATCGGTCCCTAGACTTACACACTACTTAAACTAACTTATGCTGAGAACAACACACGCACCCACTCCCGAGGGAGGACTCGAACCTCCGGCGGGAGGGGCCGCGAAGTCCGTGACAAGACGCCTCAAACCGAGCGGCTGTGTTTTATGATAGTGAGAGAGGGGATAGGGTTGAACCGCGTACCGACGTATATCCTTTTCCTCTCAAATAACATCAAGAGGTGGGGGGGGGGGGGGGAGGGGCGAGCGAGACGCCCAGTTGAACGTCTCCATCTGACGGATCATCTTTAACAGTGTCACGTGACCTCACTCCATGAGGCATCGCGGGGAGGTTTCGGATTTAACTTAGGATATTGGCGCCAGGGCCGGTAATCAGGAACGTTACGCCATGATCTCTTCTTTCCTTTCTAACCAAATAATGGGAGTGAAAATGTCTTCCACCATCTGCAATCTTTACAGCTACTTCCGAGTGAAGCACGACGGTACAGGTGTGCATGCGTTCGGCTTGTCGACTCAGGAGGCTGCTTATCTTGATAAAAGTACTTTTTGTAATGGCGCATTAGTCTGAAATTGCATCTCAACTTTGAACTGTGTCCTTAAAATCTAGCAAGATTCTTTAAAACTGATCTATCAGGGGTAGTGGATGAGTAGATTACTATAGGCGTGTTCTTTTCCTCCAGCGGAAGGCAGAAACGGCAGACCTCCTGTGCAGCCTAAAGGAAAATGACACGCAGATCTGTCTTGAGCAATGGAAGGAACGCATGCTGACGTGACTCGATGGTGGTGGTGATGATGGTGATGATGATGATGATGATGATATTTGGTTTGTGGGGCGCTCAACTGTGCGGTCATCAGCACCCGTACCAAGTCTCAATTTTTACACAGCCGTTGCCACAAATGATGATGATGAAAATCCCCAACCCGGTCAGGAATTGAACCCGGGGCCCCGTGATCCAGAGGCAGCAACGCTAGCCAACGTGACTGGACTCAAACGAGTGCTGCCTGATGACAACTGCGACTAACTGTACACATCCGAGGAGGTTACGAATGTGCATCTTTAGTCCTTCTGTACTGGATCCTTTTGTGTACCCCACAGCTGGGCGTAAAGACGGTGAAATACGAAACGGATTGATCTGATATACTGAATATAGAGGAAATTGTGATACTTTGGTTGTTTGACAGAATCCTATCTCAGAACGATATGCGCCACTAAACGTTAGCCTGACTTACACTGGAACAGAGTATGAATGTGTACCATCCATATCGCAGTGAAAGGAAATAATGCATTTAACCTGCACTAGAAAGTGTGAAACATCACGAGTTTGTTCTAAGTACTGCCGAGCATCACGGAAATTTTAAGAACTTGATGTGTAGGCCGATCAAAGTAAGACGCCTGTATCTCGAAAAAGTTCTAAAGTACAGTTTCAATGTACAAATCTGACAATGAGCCACAGTATCCCATGTATCCGTACCTAAGGTACCTGGAAGCTTGATTAGACTAATGGAAACTTTCACAGAGGTATATAAGTAGCGTTTCTTGTAATTCTGTCTTAAATCTGACTGACGGGAACTTTAACATATAGTACAATAACAGGCACAATAAACGGTCCCGACTAAGCTGTGATGATCTCTAGACTTTATTTGATTTACTCATGACGTGCAGAATAACTACTAATATACCTCCATGTTGTTGTTGTTGTTGTGGTCTTCAGTCCTGAGACTGGTTTGATGCAGCTCTCCATGCTACTCTATCCTGTGCAAGCTTCTTCATCTCCCAGTACTTACTGCAACCTACATCCTTCTGAATCTGCTTAGTGTATTCATCTCTTGGTCTCCCTCTACGATTTTTACCCTCCACGCTGCCCTCCAATGCTAAATTTGTGATTCCTTGATGCCTCAAAACATGTCCTACAAACCGATCCCTTCTTCTAGTCAAGTTGTGCCACAAACTTTTCTTCTCCCCAATCCTATTCAATACCTCCTCATTAGTTACGTGATCTACCCACCTTATCTTCAGCATTCTTCTGTAGCACCACATTTCGAAAGCTTCTATTCTCTTCCTGTCCAAACTAGTTATCGTCCATGTTTCACTTCCATACATGGCTACACTCCATACAAATACTTTCAGAAACGACTTCCTGACACTTAAATCTATACTCGATGTTAACAAATTTCTCTTCTTCCCAAACGATTTCCTTGCCATTGCCAGTCTACATTTTATATCCTCTCTACTTCGACCATCATCAGTTATTTTACTCCCTAAATAGCAAAACTCCTTTACTACTTTAAGTGTCTCATTTCCTAATCTAATTCCCTCAGCATCGCCCGATTTAATTTGACTACATTCCATTATCCTCGTTTTGCTTTTGTTGATGTTCATCTTATATCCTCCTTTCAAGACACTGTCCATTCCGTTCAACAGCTCTTCCAAGTCCTTTGCTGTCTCTGACAGAATTACAATGTCATCGGCGAACGTCAAAGTTTTTACTTCTTCTCCATGAATTTTAATACCTACTCCGAATTTTGCTTTTGTTTCCTTTACTGCTTGCTCAATATACAGATTGAATAATATAGGGGAGAGGCTACAACCCTGTCTCACTCCTTTCCCAACCACTGCTTCCCTTTCATGCCCCTCGACTCTTATAACTGCCATCTGGTTTCTGTACAAATTGTAAACAGCTTTTCACTCCCTGTATTTTACCCCTGCCACCTTCAGAATTTGAAAGAGAGTATTCCAGTTAACATTGTCAAAAGCTTTCTCTAAGTCTACAAATGCTAGAAACGTAAGTTTGCCTTTTCTTAATCTTTCTTCTAAGATAAGTCGTAGGGTTAGTATTGCCTCACGTGTTCCAACATTTCTACGGAATCCAAACTGATCTTCCCCGAGGTCGGCTTCTACCAGTTTTTCCATTCGTCTGTAAAGAATTCCCGTTAGTATTTTGCAGCTGTGACTTATTAAACTGATAGTTCGGTAATTTTCACATCTGTCAACACCTGCTTTCTTTGGGATTGGAATTATTATATTCTTCTTGAAGTCTGAGGGTATTTCGCTTGTCTCATACATCTTGCTCACCAGATGGTAGAGTTTTGTCATGACTGGCTCTCCCAAGGCCATCAATAGTTCTAATGGACTGTTGTCTACTCCCGGGGCCTTGTTTCGACTCAGGTCTTTCAGTGCTCTGTCAAACTCTTCACGCAGTATCTTATCTCCCATTTCGTCTTCGTCTACATCCTCTTCTCTTTCCATAATATTGTCCTCAAGTACATCGCCCTTGTATAAACCCTCTATATACTCCTTCCACCTTTCTGCCTTCCCTTCTTTGCTTAGAACTGGGTTGCCATCTGACCTCTTGATATTCATACAAGCGGTTCTCTTCTCTCCAAAGGTCTCTTTAATTTTCCTGTAGGCAGTATCTATCTTACCGCTAGTGAGACAAGCATCTACATCCTTACATTTGTCCTCTAGCCATCCCTGCTTAGCCATTTTGCACTTCCTGTCGATCTCATTTTTGAGACGTTTGTATTCCTTTTTGCCTGCTTCATTTACTGAATTTTTTATTTTCTCCTTTCATCAATTGAATTCAATATTTCTTCTGTTACCCAAGGATTTCTATTAGCCCTCGTCTTTTTACCTACTTGGGTTAAAAATAATTTCATCTTAGATTCTTAGCAGTTATTGTAGAAGTTTGCCAGGGTACTCAGAGGAACCCGTTGCTTGAAATTAAGTAGCTTTGTTTCCGTCGTAGTCGGTGTCTTCATTTAAACCTCCATCACTTTATTTAGTTCGTACTTATGTAAGGGGCTGAAATAATAATGAATATACGAGGAATTGTTATACACAGTCAATGTCCAATGTTAATCTTTTTAATGGATATTCCTCACATGCAGTGCGCGTAGACAATCACTTTGAAATCAACCTTCTTGGTAGAATACACGCGTTTCTCCACTATACAGCCAGTCAGTGGGAGCTTGCTATCTTCACTAACGAGGACAACTTGAAGTGACGCTTCCTGAGCAGAGATTGCATCTTAGAGGAAACTTGTGCAACAAGGAGGTCTCTGAAACTGAGCCGTTCCCACGAAAAAGCTTGTTTATTGCCTTTAGACAATGGACCCATAGCACCGGTATGTCGAGATGCCGATGCGTCTGAAACTCGAGGTAACAATGGAGAGCAAGGGACTTCTCCAGCCGCTATCTGCCTACGCTTTGTGCGCTAGACACTGCTGCGGAGGAATATTACGGCCTTCTAAATAGCAGTCCTCCAGGCGAATTGAGAGTTCTGCATTTAATTAAGTTCTGCACAGTGGACCTGGAACCTTCACCGAGTGACTTCGCGAATCTGTCGAGAAATGAAGCGAAGAGGGCGCGTGCGGAATTCCGGAGTGTTCCTATCACCACACAATGAGCGTGAAAGTCGCAATTTGCACATTACTATAAGGAAGGAACCACTGCTAGACAAACGAATTGCAATACCATCAAATACTTTTTAGAGACGTATAAAATTAATGTCAAATGTCGGCAATGATGTCGCTAATAAACGATTGCCTATTGGGGAGAATAAGCAAGTTCAGCTTGCTAGTTGCTTTGTAGACTTACCAAATGATGCTACCTTGTCATGACATGACATACTTCCGGATGTATAATATACAGGGTGTAACTAAATTCCCTTTACAGACTTTGATCACATGTTCCTTACTCCAAAACAAGAAAAATATGTCGAGTAATCATGGGCTCTAAAATGAATATCTTAAGATCTATGAGCACTTGTTCATCTTCGATTCTGTGAAACATACCTCTTCTACTGCAAGCTCTTTGCTAGTATGGACAAAAAAAGAAAGGTCCAGTAAACATGGGCTCTAAAATCCATGTATTAAGAACAATGAGCACTTGCTCATCTTTGCTACTGTGAAACATATCTCTTCTACTGAACATGTGCTCATAGCTCTGAAGATATGCATTTTACAGACCATGTTTACGGGATATTTTTTCTTATTTTCGTCCATATTAACTCTTCCCAAAATATGGAAACCAATGTGCTTGCAGTAGAAGGGATGTTTCACAGTATCGAAGATGAACAAGTTCTCATAGCTCTTAACGTATACATTTCAGAACTCATGTTTGCTAGACATTTTTCCCTTGTTTTGGTGTGAGGGATCTGTCCTCATAGTTTGTAAAGGGAATTTCACTACACTGTATGTCGGTTACTACACTATGTGTCTTTTTGAGCTTTAAAATGGATCGAAAATACTCAATAACAATAAATTCAGCTGCTTGGAGATAAATAAAAACAAAAGAATATAACTAGTTTTTACTATCCGTAATGGGTTAGTGGAGTTAGGTACTGTGTGTGCCGAGAATCTTACCATTTTGCTAGATATAGCCCCACAGAAAAATAAAGAACCGCCACCTGTCGAGGCAGGGATGACTTAAAACCTATTTGCCGAGAGTGCGTGTAGACAAAACAGATGATGTACCTGGTTAAGGACAGTCACGAAGTCATTGTACCTTGAATGTACCAAATTCCTTGTCAGCGTGTAAGCAACTATATATACGGATAGTACTTGGATGGGTGACCGTGCAGGGAAAACCGGGTGCCGTTGTTTTTAAGGACAAATAAGTTGTCCAAGTGACGACCAATTGAAAGACTTGCACAAGGCCGTCGTGCCACACGACTTTTGTTTTACTCAATCCGTACAGTTTCGTAACGTTGTGCAGAACAGCAACGGCAAATTGAAAAATCATTTTGAAAAATTAGTGCCTGTTGAGCACAGACTCACGAAGAAACAAAAAATTACATTTGATGAACAAAAATCTTCTCCTACGCATGGACTTACTGGGACTCTGTCATCAAAGAGTTCACAAAGGTGAGAATGTGAAACAATAGCTTTCACGTGGACAGCCTGTAGTGGTGCATGGAAGCGGGATCCTGATGTTGAGAGACTACACAGAGATTGCCGAACTATGTGAGTTCTAACGGACGTCACTAACAAAGATCACATCGACGCGATCTCTAGCAGCAAGAGGGTCGTCATTTGCTCCTGACGATGGAGAGTACCGCGTCAAATACCGTTAATATTTCATGGAAAAATGTCTAATAATTATCTCATTGTGCACGGGACCTTACCTCAACCCTCCCCCCTTCCCACACATGGATGTTCTCGCAAGAATTCGTGTTCACATTACATAAGTCGTATTCCCTGGATCCCATGGAGGGTGGTCTCTGGGATGTGGAAGGAAATAAAAGGTGTACATGTAGGTTAATTTAAGTGTAGTACAGTGAAATGACTTTACATTATTGTATTTATAAAAATGTCGTGCGACTAGGGCCTCCCGTCGGGTAGACCGTTCGCCGGGTGCAAGTCTATACCGGTATTTTCATTCTCGTTTACTATTTTCAGCGCAACAGCGATACAAAGCTAACTGGGACAAGAAACCAAATGAAATGCGTTAACTCTATAACGAACCGCTGGAGACCTTGGGTCCGAGCTACTAGTAGCTCTTTTCAACTATGTGCAGAACTTTCACGTTAAGGAAAGATGGAGGAGGAAGGTTGTGTTTCTCGATATTGAAGTGGTCTGCAAAAGTTGACTTACATGAATTTTCACCGTCTTTGCTGAGCAAGTGCTCACGAAAACTCATTACTTATTTCTGTTTTATACTAGAGGTCGCTATGAATGGCTTTAGTTACTTTCCATTAATGCGTTTTATGAACTCGATTTTGAGTAGCGCTGTATCGAAATTACGTCCGTTTGGCCGGCCGGCGTGGCCGAGCGGTTCTAGGTGCTACAGCCTGGAAGCGTGCGACCGCTACGGTCGCAGGTTCGAATCCTGCCTCGGGCATGGATGTGTGTGATGTCCTTAGGTTCGTTAGGTTTAAGTAGTTCCAAGTTCTAGGGGACTGATGACCTCAGAAGTTAAGTCCCATAGTGCTCAGAGCCATCTGAACCATTTTTTGCGTCCGTTTATTCTCCACATATCGTCCTTACTCTTCCGTGATACTCTAAAGGTGATAACACAGGATTTGAAGATACGTGTATGGTTTAATAGCCATAGGGAAAGATAAACGATTATGCTAAGGTCATAAATGAAAGCAGAATTTATAAGCAGCAACGAGGAAAACTGGAAAACTTTAATGGCTAAACCAAGATTTAAACCTTCAGAGTAGTTCATGAAAGTAATATTGAGCCTTGCTGGTTCTCTTTCATGAAAGAATCTCAGCCTGGGTATGAAGAAGATGACGCTAACGTAACATGCCACAAAAGATACACGTTGTGCAACGACATCACTCGCCTCTAGCTCACTAGCGAAATTATTCAACAGTACCTATGTTCGATTACCGTTTCGTCTGTGTCCAGTGAGACTCGAAGGACCAGATTAAAGCCGACTCGCGACGGTAAATCGAACATTGATAAAACGTCTCGCTGACAGCATTCTAACAGGTTAACTTTGTAACTGTCACTCAGAAAACCAAGTAAAGCGCGCATCTTTTCCCCTCAGAGGCGGTTATTTATTGACTTCGCCGTTGCACCTAAATTCACCACGTAAGATAACGAAGTACGTGTGCAACGTGATCGAGAAACATTGTAACATTGCAACTGTGTGTCGGTTCATCCTCCTTATTCCTCCTTCACACTGGCGCTGGAAACTTTTCCAGAGAGAAAATTGTGGCTCTTAATAAAATAATGACATTGCTTTAGACAGCCGGATTGCCTACAGACAAAGAAAAGGAATGATAAAATATTCTTACTTGATCGCGATTAGGTTCTACAGCTCGCAAAGGCAACTGATTAAAACGTTGGTGTATTTCACAACATCCACGACAGTCAAGAATATCCTGACTATGCCCACAAAGTATTTTTGTTACTCAGGGGCTCATGTGCAAACTCCTGCAATGGTCTACGACTATGAGGTTCCAGGAGTACTAAAGGTCTCGTAGAGCTTCGAGACTTCACAAAGCTATGACATAAATACAGATGCTATCCTGAAATAGTATTCCAGAATTTGAAGTTGTCGACGTTCAAACTCAAAGACGTATAATTTAAGTCTTCTGCATTAATGTAATGGTACTAGACATCTGATATCAACAATATAGAACGCGCAAGTCTTATGGCCTGTGTCCAACATAACTCATTTTTATAGGTTGTTCTTAGATCTTTTTTGTATAGAAGGTGTCTGAACTATGTCTGATTACCCGCGGAAACACTGAAATAAAATAAATCAATGGAAATACGATATGCGGAAAAGTAGGAGTGTTTTTGGAGTATTGTGCTCTAAGTCACACATTAGGAATAATGACGCTGCAGATACTTGGTATTACTATGGATTTTTTGACGCAACGACAATGAAGATTACGTCAGGTGCAATTGGAAGCTTGAGGAAGAAGCAAGTGTTTTCTTTTTCCTTATGTACTCTAATATAAAAGTGGCGAGAGGTAGAAATGGACCCTGCAGGGGTCTGGAGGTATTGTAACTGTTGAACACTAGAGGTCGTACATCAAGATTGAAACATTACGAGGCAAAAACCGACAGAAATCCCCAGTGCGTCAAGTGAAGTGTTTGTGGTGAGTTTACAGTGGACCGTAGTACAGTTTCACGTTGGGTTAATCGTTTTCGTGGTGGTCGTATGAGCATAGGCGGTAATCAAAGACCCGGAAAGCCAAAGCTGTTAACAGATGAACGAGTTGTGAAATTTGTGGCAGACGCTCTTGAAGAAGATCGCAGTGCGAATAGTGAGGAACACTCTGAAGACACGGGAATTCCCCTAACATCAATGTTCCGTTTTCTGGCAAATTATATGAAGAACAGAAAAATTTTTGCGTGATGTCCCCACACTGGTTGACTGCTGAAGAGAAATGCGGAGCATCAGACCAGCTGGGTGGCTGGATTGAAGAATTTTTAGCAACCAGAATACAGCATGTTGTTCCAAATGGAGAGACGTCTACATACGTTAAAGTAACCTCTGGCGTGCCACAGGGGAGTGTTATGGGACCATTGTTTTTCACAATATATATAAATGACCTAGTGGATAGTGTCGGAAGTTCCATGCGGCTTTTCGCGGATGATGCTTTAGTATACAGAGAAGTTGCAGCATTAGAAAATTGCAGCGAAATGCAGGAAGATCTGCAGCGGATAGGCACTTGGTGCAGAGAGTGGAAACTGACCCTTAACATAGACAAATGCAATGTATTGCGAATACATAGAAAGAAGTATCCTTTGTTGTATGATTATATGATAGCGGAACAAACACTGGTAGCAGTTACTTCTGTAAAATATCTGGGAGTATGCGTACGGAACGATTTGAAGTGGAATGATCATATAAAATTAATTGTTGGTAAGGCAGGTGCCAGGTTGAGATTCATTGGGAGAGTCCTTAGAAAATGTAGACCATCAACAAAGGAGGTGGCTTACAAAACACTCGTTCGACCTATACTTGAGTATTGCTCATCAGTGTGGGATTCGTACCAGGTCGGGTTGACAGAGGAGATAGAGAAGATCCAAAGAAGAGCGGTGCGTTTCGTCACAGGGTTATTTGGTAAGCGTGATAGCGTTACGGAGATATTTAGCAAACTCAAGTGGCAGACTCTGCAAGAGGGGCGCTCTGAATCGCGGTGTAGCTTGCTGTACAGGTTTCGAGAGGGTGCGTTTCTGGATGAGGTATCGAATATATTGCTTCCCCCTTCTTATACCTCCCGAGGAGATCACGAATGTAAAATTAAAGAGATTCGATCGCGCACGGAGGCTTTCCGGCAGTCGTTCTTCCCGCGAACCATACGCGACTGGAACAGGAAAGGTAGGTAATGACAGTGACACGTAATGTGCCCTCCGCCACACACCGTTGGGTGGCTTGCGGAGTATAAATGTAGATGTAGATGTAGAAACAGAAACGCCTGGATATTGTTCCCTCGTCAAACAACCATTCAGCTGCAAAGGTCAAGGATTCTTGTGTCGAACTGTCGCTATTGATGAAACGTGGATTAGAGATTTTGAACCGGAGGTGAAATCACAGTCCAATGAGTGGAGAGCTTCAGATTCTCCATGTCCAAAGAAAAAAAAAATGCCGACGCGCTCAATCAAATGATGATTTTTGCTTATGATCACCAAGGAATCATCATGACACATAGAGTCCTACGTGGAAAAAGTGTCACAGCGGTGTGTTATAGTAACTTCATGCGAAACCTGCACAGAGAAATAAACGAAACCCGACATTAGTTGCTGGAGGCGGGGCCACTAATTCTCCACAATTCTCGCACGCATATCGGCACCAATCGGATACCAACTATTGCCGGATTCTCGCAACATCCAGGACATGAATCTAACAGACTTCGATTTGTTACCAAAGTTGGAAAAACCTATGCGTGGACATCGTTATCTTTATCTGGAAGAGCTTCCAACCACCGTTACCCGAGCCATTCCACAGATGAACAGAAGTGGTGTCCTGGATGGATATAACAGAGCTTCCGAGACGTTGGGATTCAGTCATAAAGAATCAGGGAGGCTATACTGAATGACTGTAAAAATATATTGAAAAAAAATAAGTAAAAAAAAGTAGTGTGCATCGTTTATGAAATGTCCCTCGTACCTTCTCTAAAGCTGTTGCGGTTTCAGGTCCGAGGGGATTATCCCAACGCTTTTTATTGTCAACAACAAGACACGAGTCTACCAGATACTGGCAAACTAAATCCCTTAAAAAGTGACATTCTTCGCAAGAGTGTATTTTTAGCATGGGAAGAGAGTGCTTAAGAATGTTGCTAAGAAATAATTCCATCGTTGAAATAAAGAATCTCGCATGGCAAGTCAAACGTAAGGGCACACTCAGAGAAAATTTAACAGAATGCTAAGGGGCATGAGCATCCTACCGTGGGATACGTAGCAGGCCTGTTGTCAGTGTCTGTTTATACTCACAAGCAAAGACTTGGGAGAAGCCCGCAAGCAATGATTATCAGTCAAATGCATTGTTGGTGGATGTCTTGTGCAGCCTAAAACCATCCACAGCGACAAACGACTAGCTGCCAATGCTCGCAGAGGTTGATTTTGTGCAGGACAAAGCAAGGACATCACACAACAGCCAATTCTGCCATTAGACCGATCGACATCTGGTAACGACATGCACTAAAGCTCTCCCATAAAACTACAGTTGTTAGTTCTATCTGTATCATAACAATAACAAACAACCAGGAAAGTGACTGTGGGATAGTTATGTATACAGTGAGAATGTTATTGTCTTGTTTCTAGTTACTGTGTGTGTGATGGAAAGATGTTAGTTGTTTCAGAATAAGTTTTGTAGAAGGTAACTCGAATCAAACTAGGCATATTCAAAACTGCGTCAGTTTTTAAAGAAAAAAGCAATTATAATACACTGAAGCGCCAAAGAAACTGGTATAGGCATGCGTATACAAATACTGAGATAAGTAAACAAGCAGACTACGGTGCTGCGGTCGGCAACCTCTATATAAGACAACAAGTGTCTGGCGCGGTTGTTAGATCGGTTACTGCTGCTTCAATGGCAGGTTATCACAATTTAAGTGAGTTTCAACGTGGTGTTATAGTCGGTGCACGAGCGATGGGACACAGAATCTCGGCAGTACCGATGAAGTGGATATTTTTCCCGTAGGACCATTTCACGAGTGTACTGTGAAGATCAGGAATCCGGTAAAACATCAAAACTCCGACATCGCTGCGGCCGGAAAAGATCCCGCAAGAACGGGACCAAAGACGACTGAAGAGAATCGTTGAACGTGATAGAAGGGAAACCATTCCGCAAATTGCTGCAGATTTCAATGCTGAGCTATAAACAAGTCTCAGCGTCCCAGCCATTCGACGAAATATCATCGATGTGGGCTTTCGGAGCCGAACGCCCACTCGTGTACCATTGATGACTGCACGACAAAAAACTGTACGCCTCACCTGGGCCAGTTAGCACCGACATTGTACTGTTGATGAAGGAAAACATGCTGCCTGGTCTGACGGGTCTCGTTTCAGATTGTATCGAGTGGAAAGACGTGTACGGGTATGGAGACAACGTCATTAATCCGTGGATCCTGCATGTCAGCTGGGGGCTGTTCAACTTTGTTAAGGCTCTATAATGGTGTGGGCGTATGCAGTTAGAGTGATGAGGGACCCCTGATACGTCTAGACACGACTTTGACAGGTGATTCGTACGTAAGCACCCTGTCTCATTACCTGCATCCATTCATGTCCATTGTCCATTCCGACGGACTTGGGCAATCCCATCAGGAAATGCGACACCCTGCACGTCTAGAATTGCTACAGAGTGGCTCCATGAACACTCTTCTGAGCTTAAACACTTTCACTGGCCACCAAGCTCTTCGGACATGAACATTATTGAGCATATATGAGATGTCTTGCAACGTGCTGTTCAGAAGGGATCTCCACCACCTCGTACTCTAATGGATTTATGAACAGCCCGGCGGGATTCATGGTGTCAATTCCGTGCAGTACTACTTCACACATTAGTCCAGTCCATGCCACGTCGGGTTGCAGCACTTCTGCCTGCTCGCTGGGGCTGTACACGATATTTGGCAGGTGTACCAGTTTCTTTGGCTCTTCAGTGTATATTTAAATAATATTCCTACAACTAACACAGTTAATCGTTTTGTATTTAACGTTGTTCGCAAATACTGTACTGAAGTAGAATTTTCATAGTTTGTAAATGTAATTAAACAAGGAAGCTACTCAGTCTGCGTAGTATAATGAACCAATTACACCACAAAATATCTTCTAAAAATTAACCAACCCATGCATAAAATAGCTGCTCAACGTACGTCTAACAACAAAACTGATCATCAATGGTTCCTTAACAGGTGCTATATTAATAGCATTTACAGCCTTTTTACCTAGTGGATGGCATTCTACGGCTTTGCCGTTTTATTCCGTTAAACAAGTAATGCAGTTGGCGGATGTTAATTGCAACTGGCATATGATTTTATGTGTGTAAGTATTCTCAACAGGATTACTTCGTCTCATGTTCAATGCTTTGCCAGAGCGTAAACTATTCCAATATGTCTTACTTTAGATGTTTTCTTCCGTTTGTGTGCTTGTGAGATAGAAATGTAATGGTATTTTACTAATAGCTGGCACCACATATTTTCATCAAGTCAAGTCTGTAAGTGGGCGACTCATATCGTTAGTCATCAGAGGTTGACTATGTGCGTGATCTTTTATTCAAATGCGTTTGTCCTAATCTTTTCATGCTGAACCACAAGTGTACTTACGTAACTGCAGTAAAGATATACGTGTAAGATTTAATTCCAATGTAACTGCAAACATAATGTGTTTACTTTATGGAAAACTTGTAGGATATCATTTCCCAGCCGTTCACGTCTAGTAGCCCTTTCGATATTGCAGTCACCTCACAATCAACCGGTCTCTGGCTGCAGGGGGAAGGGGGCTTTGTTCAGAGTGAAGAATATGGGCCAGACTTTCCCTAATCCTCCTAAATGAGTAGTGGTCAGAGCCAACTAGACTCAGCTTAAGGGCGAGTAATTCCCACATCACGGCCGGTGTTTTCCGACACCCGTCGCAGAGAATGTTCGTAAAGTCCTGCCAGGAATGAGCATCCCATAGAAGCTCTGTTATGGGAGCAGAAAATAGGATATGATAGTATCGACATTCTGCTACTCATTAGGATTGCCTGAGAGGCCTGAATGTAAGGTAATCTCGCGGAGCAATCCGGGGCACGCAGTGTGCAGGAATTGGACGCTAGCCCTTGCGCTGGCGCTGAGTTGTGTTTTAAGTGCTTATCATTTCGGATGTCTGATGATAGTGATCCTTCGTGATCAGCAAACCTGCATTACAGGTACAGGGAGCCTTCAAAGGATTCGAAAGTGCGTCCGATGCACGGGAGTCGAATTGTGCACAGGCACTATCCTAGATTGTGTAAGTAGGCTGTTCAGGTTTTTATGTGCTATATAAGTAGGCTGTTTAGGTTTTTATGTTGGTAACGCCACGTAGCGCTCTGTATGAAAATCACTTACTGTGCTGTGTGCAGTCTGTGACTGCTTGGCATTGTTGGAATATTCGCTATTGTAGTGTTGGGAACAGCGCGTGGCGTTGCGCAGTTGGAGGTGAGCCGCTAGCAGTGGTGGATGTGGAGAGAGAGATGAGATGCCAGAGTTTTGAGAAGTTGCTATAAGCGGACGATCTGGACGTGTGTCCGCGAGAAAAAGGAAATTTGTAAATATGGATGTCATGAATTAATGACTTTTGAACACTATTAAGGTAAAGGTAAATACATTGTTTGTTCCCTATCAAAATCTTTCATTTGCTAACTGTGCCTATCAGTAGTTAGTGCCTTCAGTAGTTAGTGCCTTCAATAGTTAGTGCCTTCAATAGTTAGAATCTTTTATTTAGCTGGCAGTATTGGCGCTCGCTGTATTGCAGTAGTTCGAGTAACGAAGATTTTTTGTGAGGTAAGTGATTCATGAAAGATATAGGTTATTGTTAGTCAGGACCATTCTTTGGTAGGGATTACTGAAAGATTGCGTTGTGCTAAAAATATTGTGTGTCAGTTTAGTGATGATCAGAATAAGTAAAGGGAGAAATGTCTGAGTACGTTCAGTTTTGCTCAGCTGTTTGAAAATCAAATAACGTAATAGATTTACTAGCACAGTCTTTCATAAATTTTCTAATAGACGTTACAATTGTTTGCAGATGATGCTGTTGTTTACCGTCTAGTAAAGTCATCAGAAGATCAAAACCAATTGCAAAATTTGCTGTGGATCCTATATAATGAAACTTGTTACGTTATCCACACGAGTACTAAAATGGATCCGTCAGATTTCGGTTACATGAGAAATCACACAAATCTAAAGGCTGTCAATTCAACTAAATCTTCAGGGATTACAGTTAAGAACAGCTTAAATTGTAACCTTAGGTAATGTAGTGGGAAAAGCGAAGCAAAGAATGAGTTTTATTGGCAGAACAGTTAGAAGATGCAACAGTTTTACTAAAGAGACTCCGTACACTACGCTTGTCCGTCCTCCGCTACAGTACTGGTAACCAGTATGGAGTCCTTACTATATTGCATTGACGGAGGGTTTTAAAAAAGGCATTTTTCATTGCGGCATTCTTTCCACGAAATTTCATTCTCCAATGATCTGCGAAAAAACTTTCTTGTCACCTACCTACATGGGGAGCAATGCTCACTGTAATAAAATAAGAGAAATCAGAGCTCGCGCGGAAAGATTTAAGTGTGCGTTTTCAACGCGCGCTGTTAAGAGAGTGGATCGGTAGATAAATATAGTAAAAGTGGTTCGATGAATCCTTTGTCAGGCACTTAAGTATGAAATGCAGAGTAATGCTGTAGCTTTAGATGTAGATATAAATACTTCTCTCTGCGAGTGGCCAAGCGGGGAAGCCGCGCTGTCTTAGGAGCTTTGTCACGGTCCGTGCGACTCCCCCGCCCTTCGGAGGTTCGAGTCCTCCCTTGGGCATGAGTGTGTGTGTTGTTCATAGTGTAACTTAGTTTAAGTTAGATTAAGTAGTGTGTAGGCTTAGGGACTGATGACCTATGCAGTTTGGTCCCATAAGATCTTACCACACATTTTTCTGCGAGTGTTGCGGATTAATGAGTGTGGACGTGTTCGCGAAAAGACGGCCTCAGAACAGAGACTGAAGACATTTGTTAACTAGAGCTTCTGTTGGATAAAATGATGGTCTTGACTAGGGTTAATTGATACCAGTAAATTTCATTTGCCTCCCTGCAGATTTGAGCGTGGTATCTTTGGATGACTTTTTTCCCTATTGGCTTTCATATATAAGGGGCTTTAAAAAAGAAACTATCCGGGGGCATAATTACAGAAACCAGTACCAGTATGTTACAAGTATTGATCCTGACTGTTGAGATACTTGTCCCAATGTGACACAAGGCGGTAAATGGCAGTCTCATAAAATTCCCAGCACTGCGATGTTAACCACACGTACAGCTGGTCGTCATCGTTTGAGGTGAATCGTTTGCCCCTTTAGAGCTTACTCAATGTGTAAATTATATGACGTGTGGGTTGATTACAACTCTGTCTCATTCCCTTTTAAACAAATCCCTCCCTTTCACGTCCTTCAACTCTTAGAACTGCAACCAAACTTTCCTATATTTTAACCTTGCTTCCTACAGAATTTCAAGGTTCAAGTAGCTTATTAAAGAACTATCGTCTTTAATAAATACACTGCAAATCCAAATGAACACATGTCTGGTTAAAATTAAGTTGTGCTGCACTAACGCTAACTAGATATTCTCAGGTATGCTTTTTGGGAAGTGGACCAGTCGATGTCAGTGCTAGATGTAATTAGTAATGTTATTTGAATGTTTTTGGGCTACTTCCCGTGCGATAACAACCAAGACTAGGCCAGCAGAACAAGAAAATAATTTGAAAAATGGGAGAGCGTTATGAAAAAAGAATCTGAAACAATGACTCTACGTACTTTAAAACTTCAGAACTAGTATTTCGAACGACAACGGTAAGGATAATTATTCTAAAATGACGGTTGCAAGCAGAGAAAACAAAGAACTGGATATTTTAAAGAATTATTGATTAACTTCGAGTAATTATGAGCTCGATCACTCACTGAAGCTTTCGGCTGTGTTGGTAAACTAAAGAATCAATGTTGCGATGCCGTTCTAAGGAATAAATTACAGTCGAATTAAGGCGTGACAAGAAAATAATGACTGAAAGACTATCACGAAAATGTCTTTCCTTTCCTCGCGTGAGCGACCGTGAGAAAGACAGAAACCAGCCCGTGTCTTCATTTCTACATAACTGCTGCAACCGACATTCGTTCCACATTGCTTATTGTATTCAAACATTGGTCTCTCTCTCTGCATTTTTTACTCCTAGCATGTCCCTCTATCATCAAATTAGCTATTCCTTGATGTCTCAGGATGTGTGCAATCAATATATCCCTTCTTATCAGGTACCTCGACCAAATAACGCCGCGTACACCTTCAACGCCACCGAAGTCATTTCGTGTAATCGTACCAGACAGCGCTAGTGTGCTGTTCGTGCCTGTACTGCGAGGCCAACTAGCTGTAGAAAAAGGTACTACAAGTTCCCCATCACCCTTCAACTCAGTGTTGCACACATCATTGGGTCTTGTGTCGCTCAGCTGAACTGTTGCTATTATATCAAGCGAAGCATTATCGGTTGTTTTTTCCGCTGTGTTAATGAATAAATATGTAAAACTATGTATTTTCGTGATCCTTCAAGGTTCTTCCTTAAGGTTACAAACCTTAATTTATAACAATACTTTGTAATATTAGAGAAACGAATGTATACCCTTACGAAGTACATAGTGGCACTTCCACGCCATGGTGATGTTAAAGGTATAGGTATAGTAGTGTAATGGCGTTATAGGTATACGAACAAAAGATTTGTGATGTTACAGTTACGGTACCCTATCTAAATGTTCTTTACTTTATTTTATATATTCATAATATTGAAACAATCGTGTTGCGTAAAACTAACGTAGCTGCTGTAAATGGCATTTGCTTTAATTTTAGATGCCGAAAAGAGCACTTCTGACAAGAAAAACAGTTGAAGGCTGCAAGGAATGCAGCAAACGAAGGAATGAGTGTGAAAAGAGCTTCAGAAGTACATAAAATTACTTGGAGGATTCTACGCGATCATATCCAGACTGGATCAAGTGCCACGAATCTTGGGCTTATCCTTACCTTAGTAAGGAAATGGAAGAAGAACTATGTTCTCGTGTTTTATGAAATTAAATAAATTTGTTGTGAGAAATCAGTTTTCAAAGCTACGAAGTATTTTGATCGACAAGTACCTAATGATGAAGCCAGAGAGGATATATAATATGGATGAGAAAGGGTGCCAGCTGACTGTGCATCATCACGTAACGGTTTTGGCATGGAGAGGCGTCAAAAGAGTGCCTATGGTTGCACTAGCGCATGCGGAAGACGTTACAGTTGTTTGCATGCGCCAGTACTCTTGGTACATCAATCCCACCGATGGTAATTTTCATAACCAACGTTTGAAACCTGAGCGGAAAAAAGACACGCCTAGTGGAACTGTGACTGTCACGAGTGGAAAGGGTTCAATGACAATTGTTTTATTCATCAGGTGGTTTGACCACTTTGGCCGATGTAAGGTATCTGGAGGAGTGGTTCTGATATTTGACGGAACGTCATCCCATTTGGATGCTCTGCAGATAGAGATAACATCATACTGTACTGCCTCCCAACTGAAACAACACATAAACTGCAGCCAATGGACAAAGCAGTTTTCAAAATTCCCGAGACCTTCTGAGACGAAGAAGTTATGTTATTCTTCGACAGAAACAAGTCCAGTGACTTCAGAAAAAGTGACTTCGGGACAATTTTCAACACAGTATGGACAAGAACATTGACACCGAAGAACATAATGAGTGGCTTTAGTATCCACTGGGATATATCCGTTCAATCCTAACGTCATTCCATAAGAGAAATTTATTCCGTCAGCTGTATCTGAAGCAGCAGAACGAGCAACTGAGAATCAAACTACGCCTACAACAGAGTACTAAAGACAAACCACCAAGAGTTCCCCCTAATTGGAAATACCTTCACAAAGTTCTCGCACAGTAGAAACCCCTAATTTTAGTCGTTATATCTACAATGGTAACGAAGAAATGGCAGAAACATCACGAACAGTTACACCTCCAACCATAGTGTTGTTAGTGTTTAGAGTTGTTACCAAGGCTAGTAGGGTATATAAAGGGGCCTTGAACAGTGCCAGACGCTGAGTAATCACTGTGAAGGACATGCACATCCCACGTTGTCACTCGTGTGAGCGACGTTGTTAGCACTTGACAGAATCTGAAATACGCCTCATTGTCGGTATTCATTTGGCTGGCTTGTCGAGGCATGCAATATTCAGATCTGTAGGGCATTCGGATGTGACAGTGGCCCGATATTAGACTGCATGGCCGGCCGAAGTGGCCGTGCGGTTAAAGGCGTTACAGTCTGGAACCGCAAGACCGCTACGGTCGCAGGTTCGAATCCTGCCTCGGGCATGGATGTTTGTGATGTCCTTAGGTTAGTTAGGTTTAAGTAGTTCTAAGTTCTAGGGGACTAATGACCTCAGCAGTTGAGTCCCATAGTGCTCAGAGCCATTTGAACCATTTAGATTGCATGGGAATGTGAGGGCCGGTATACTCGTCGTCAAGGAGCCGGCTGACTACGTCTGAGCCGGCCGGTGTGGCCGAGCGGTTCTAGGCGCTTCAGTCTGGAACCGCGCGACCGCTGCGGTCGCAGGTTCGAATCCTGTTTCGAGCATGGATGTGTGTGATGTCCTTAGGTTAGTTAGGTTTAATTAGTTCTAAGCTCTAGGGGACTGACGACCTCAGATGTTAAGTCCCATAGGGCTCAGAGCCATTTGAACTATCAACTACGTCTGACGACCACAAGGGTGAGTCGCCGTGTTGTACACCAACCACATTGTAGCCCCTTCACATCTGCGCCTGTCATCCAAGAACAAGTAACGGTTTCCCTGCAACATTCTGTGCAGTTCCGCGCCATTGGTCTGACTCTAGCCACAGCCGGACGGGGGAATTGCTGTTAAAACCACAAAACAAGCGACTGGAGTGAAGCTGTGACATGGGAGTAAGTGCATGGTCATACCTGACGTTTCGCTAGCAAAGCGTCACGCCCGGCAGGATAAAGTCGCAATGAAGGCAGGTAGTATCAGGCGTTCCCTTGGGTTCGGTATTAGGCCCTATATTCTTTTCAGTATATGTCAATGATGTGTCATCAGTTTTGTCACACTGCAAATACCACATGTAAGCTGATGACCGTCAGTTTTATGTAAGTGCAAAGCCAATAAACCAGAAGACAGTTATCGAGAATCTCAAAACCGACCATTGTGGACTATCAAAATGGGCACAGAATATATGCTTAAAGCTCAACCTATCCAAAACCCAAGCGGTACTTGTTGGTCCTTCTAGGCGCATTATTCCGAATTATCGAATATCCCTACCGTATATAACCATAAATGGAACCAATATCAACTTCTCTACTTCAGCCAAAAGTCTGGGAGTGTACCTAATAATAGATGAAAATCCAAACTGGACTGAGCACGTAATTGCAATGTACAAGAAGGCATCAACATCTCCCGATGCTCTACAAAAATGAAAAAAAGCTCTTCCCTCTTGACCTGAAAAAGAAAGTTGTCCAGTTATTGATTACAGCAATGTTATCCTGAAAGTCCAATCTCAGGAAAGCTCACGGCGCCTGGAACTAGTTACGAACGCCTCTATTCGTTATATCCGTGATGTTCGAGTCTTTGATCACGACAGAGGGATAGAGAAACAATTAAAATCGCTCAAAAGAGGAAAGGCCTCTGGACCTGATGGGATACCAGTTCAATTTTACACAGAGTACGCGAAGGAACTTGCCCCCCTTCTTGCAGCGGTGTACCGTAGGTCTCTTGAAGAGCGTAGCGTTCCAAAGGATTGGAAAAGGGCACAGGTCATCCCCGTTTTCAAGAAGGGACGTCGAGCAGATGTGCAGAACTATAGACCTATATCTCTAACGTCAATCAGTTGTAGAATTTTGGAACACGTATTGTGTTCGAGTATAATGACTTTTCTGGAGACTAAAAATCTACTCTGTAGGAATCAGCATGGGTTTCGTAAAAGACGGTCATGTGAAACCCAGCTAGCGCTATTCGTCCACGAGACTCAGAGGGCCATAGATACGGGTTCACAGGTAGATGCCGTGTTTCTTGACTTCCGCAAGGCGATCGATACAGTTCCCCACAGTCGTTTAATGAACAAAGTAAGAGCATATGAACTATCAGACCAATTGTGTGATTGGATTCAGGAGTTCCTAGATAACAGGACGCAGCATGTCATTCTCAATGGAGAGAAGTCTTCCGAAGTAAGAATGATTTCAGGTGTGCCGCAGGGGAGTGTCATAGGACCGTTGCTATTCACAATATACATAAATGACCTTGTGGATGACATCGGAAGTTCACTGAGGCTTTTTGCGGATGATGCTGTGGTGTATCGAGAGGTTGTAACAATGGAAGATTGTACTGAAATGCAGGAGGATCTGCAGCGAATTGACGCATGGTGCAGGGAATGGCAATTGATTCTCAATGTAGACAAGTGTAATGTTCTGCGAATACACAGAAAGATAGATCCTTTATCATTTAGCTACAAAATAGCAGGTCAACTGGAAGCAGTTAATACCATAAATTATCTGGGAGTACGCATTAGGAGTGATTTAAAATGGAATGATCATATAATGTTGATCGTCGGTAAAGCAGATGCCAGACTGAGATTCATTGGAAGAATCCTAAGGAAATGCAATCCGAAAACAAAGGAAGTAGGTTACAGTACGCTTGTTCGCCCACTGCTTGAATACTGCTCAGCAGTGTGGGATCCGTACCAGGTAGGGTTGATAGAAGATATAGAGAAGATCCAGCGGAGAGCAGCACGCTTCGTTACAGGATCATTTAGTAATCGCGAAAGCGTTACGGAGATGATAGATAAACTACAGTGGAAGACGCTGCAGGAGAGAGGTTCAGTAGCTCGGTACGGGCTTTTGTCAAAGTTTCGAGAACATACCTTCACCGAAGAGTCAAGCAGTATATTGCTCCCTCCTACGTATATCTCGCGAAGAGACCATGAGGATAAAATCAGAGAGATTAGAGCCCACACAGAGGCATACCGACAATCTTTCTTTCCACGAACAATACGAGACTGGAATAGATGGGAGAACCGATAGAGGTACTCAAGGTACCCTCCGCCACACACCGTCAGGTGGCTTGCGGAGTATGGATGTAGATGTAGATGTAGACCATATTTCACCATCATATGTGCAGTTATCCTGGCTGCGTGAGGATAAGTGCCAAGATTTCCATACCCTCTTTCTTCTCTACCGCCTTATCAACGTACACTGTCCCCATATCTGTTCTCCACCTTAACGCTTTTATGTGAACAACATATGGCAGAAACACCCGTTCGGCTGAGCGCAAAATTCTTTCTGTCCCACTCCACTGTTCAGCCACTTTCTCAGTAACAGGAACCCGACTCTGGAATAAACTGTCACAATATATTAGAGAACTGAATAACATCTCCAGCTTCAAAAGACAGTTAATGAGACATCCATTAAAGCAACAATAATGATTACCAGATTCACTGTACACGCTCGTTACCATTGTACAACCTTATTTCCAGCCAGGTCTTCTTTATTTTCCATTATTCTCAACTGGTATAATCGCCTTAAATTTCCTTTCACCTCACTATATCAGAAAACACTTATTTTGTACAGTTTTAAGTTATTTTTATATCTTCCACTATCATTGTTTTTACTACAGTCATTATTATTATTCTTATTATTATTATTGCTATTATTATTACTACTACTTGGTATTAGTAGTAACACAACTACCACCACTATTAACTTCATTAGTTCATAGTCAATATTTACTTACATTGTCACTACAGACACTCAAATCATTTTGACTCTAGTTGTCATATTGGCGTTGTTATTTCATAGGTAACTATGACGCAAAACAAGTACTGCATGAGTGAGACCCTGCTCCGAAGTAAGAGAGGGTCTGATGGCCCTAACCAGGTGAGATCAAATAAATAAAGTGGTTTATACTCCCATGATCTGACACCCAGTTCTTGCCCAATAGTCGCTTACGCAAAACAAGGAGATGCAAAACTCGCTTACATGAGTCAGAAAAAAATTACCAGAACTGGAACGTAGTTGCTATTTCTTAAAAGTTCCTGATACTGTAAGAATTAATTTTTTGATGACTGTGATCACTAATATCCTACTTGGGAAATACGCCACACTTTTGGACGTCTCCTCCACACCAAATGACACTCTTCCCCTCTTCTACATCCATAGGCCTGCCCGGAAGACTTCCATATTTCGTGGCTCGAAGTAATTGGCTAAATTCTTTGAACGTGACAATCAGTCAGGTGGCGCGAAGTGGTTGTATTTCTATTTAAATGTGGGAATCCTTTAGCCGTCATCCTTTTTCTCCCACTAAAAGCTCTTCTCTGGTAAATGCTGTCTTCTAGGAGGGTCTTTAGTACTGTCACTTCCCAATTAATGTTGCTTGGAGAGTACCTGACGTTATCTGAAAGTCTCTCACTCTATCGTCAGCCTAGCAGACGCCGACAACAGTATTCAGCGATTTATTTTCGCAACAAACCAAGTTTTGTCATTAGGGACAACCAGCCCGTATATACCCCATGCAGAAACAAACGAGCACCCACAGCTCGCGAGACCTGGAAGCTCAGTATGACTTTGGCTGACAGTTGCGATCACGTTCCATGGAGTGCCCACATCAGGCTCAATTGGACCGCCGTGCGACAATGTGTGCGAAAGATACTACTTCATGGAGCAAGTCACTATGCTATTCACATAAGGCTCATAAGAAGTTTAAAAACTAAAAATGCTAAAAAATAAATGCAAATACAAATACAAAAGAAATGGCAGAACAAAAAAAATCACAAAAAAATTACAGTGAAAGGTTGTGAACTATTGCTAGCAACTTCTGTAAACAACACATTAACTGTGCTACAAGGGAGACTTTCCGTGTACTGTGCTTTATTACACAAAATTATGTTTTGCTGGAATTTTATTTGAAAATGTAACAGGCAGTATAGTGCACACCATTATTCAAAACGGTTAAGCAAGTTTTATCCAAGACATTTTTTAATCTAGTGATCTTTGAACGAATGCTGCAGTTGTTTTTGAACCAGTCTGTTTTATTTACCACGACTTCCACGAGGAAAGATATGTACAGGGAATGTGAGAAGCCAAAGCATAGATGTAACGAAGGATATCGTAAAGAAATACATAAAAGTTTGTCGAATGCGCGGAAAATGCTGCCTGTCACAGACAGAGCGACAATTCTGTCGAGCTGCGACAAAGTTTTGAAAGTGCTTCGGGACTTCCTTCGTGCGTAAGCAAATGTAAACAATTTGGATGGTAGACTGAAAGAACGGTACGCACGTTTTTCGTCGGCTTTGCGTGTTTGTTTTAAAGTTGCAGTTTTGAGACTGTTTTAATTGGCAGATTTACGTTTTGTAAATAAAAAGAAGTTGTGGAACGGGATCTTTAATTAACAGACACGTAATGATATCCGCCCGGTTTCCGACCGATAGAAAATGTGAATGTCTTATAATTGTCACGTCGGCGTGAAAATGGGCGTTTTTGAGTTACGAGACGCTTGAATAGTTATTTGCATCAAGTTCGTGAACTAACGCAGCAGATCGTCCTTAGCGCTCCTTTACTAACTAAGTATATAATACCAGAGGAGGTAATACAAGGAAAATAAAGGTAAAACGCAAAGTTTGGCGTTTTAGTCCTAGACAGGCGAATCGGTCCCGATCAACCACCGTGTTATCTTATGCCAATGATGTCATCGGATGCAGTGTGGATGGGCATGTGGTTAGCACACCACTTTGCCGTCGTTGTCTGGTTCTTGACCGTGGAACTGCTGCTATGTAGTCACGTTGCACCTTAGTTGGTCTCACGAGGCTGATCACGCCTCGTTCGAGTCCTTCCAACAAGCAAAAATTCCTCTGAAAATACCGGGAATCGAATCCGGTTCCCCGGCATGGCGGTCAGCGGCACTGACCACGCAGCCAAGGAGTAGTACGATAAAGGTAAAATACGGAAAGTAAAGAGGGTACGGGTTTAAGTGTTAGTAAGAGTGGAGATTATTATTATTATTATCATTATTATTATTACATTGTATATAACGACTTTTAATTTCTGCAAAAAGTAGTAAGTACGATACTTACGTTGGAGTTTTCCATACGTATTCAATCATAAAATTTTAAAATTATCAATTTTACTGTACAGTAACTTAGTTTTCAGAGTAATTCAGGGGGAAAAGTGTACACATTGTGTTTTTTTGCTGTTAAGCGTTAATCTGTTCTTTTTAAGGGACAAGCAATTGTTACCATTTATCCTGTGTATCAAACAGTTTAAACAGCATTCACATACGTTACAAGGGCACTTATTTCATTCGAAAATAGAAAAAAATGGTTCTGGAGAGCACTGTACACGAAAGAGGAAGGAAAATGTCAGTCATAACGTTAATTGCAAAAATTATCGAATAGATCCACAGATAATACACAGTGCGAAGCCGAGGTCCCCAGACAAAATTTCGTAGGTTATCTTGTATTTTGTTATAAAGAACCCACGTTCTCCAATGGTTCGTTAAAGATTAGTAATGTAGTTATATTCGGTCTGTCATCCTTAATTCCTTTGTTTCTGTGAAAATAACTTCACAACGATGAACAATCATGTAATGTGGAATCACCATAACACGGACGAATCTAGTTTCTCGTTGCCACCTATATATATGTGCAAAGTATTGTGATTGGGTTGCCTCTGCTGTGGGAACAGCTGAGCATAGCGTCGTTCTGCTGGTCTTCGATTACATTCAATGGACCCATTCACGAGATGCATATCGGCCGGCTCTTCATCAGCAAACCAATCTATCGTACATCTAACGCTAATGGAAAAAAGAGAAAAAAGGAGAGACTGAACCGAGAAGTACTGAATTTAAGCTTGAGAGCGAAGAATAAAGTGATTATTATAGTTGTCAACAACAAGTATAGTGAGCAAGTGGAAAACGTTTGTTTTCCACACAAGATACACTACGCATACCGTCGACAATTGTACTGTTGTGTAGATACTTTTAGTGCAATACAGATAGAAAGATAAAGATAAAGCGACCATTATACCAAAATACTCAGAAAATATCCCAGAACAACCTCTGATATTTAGTTGGTGGAATCTGTGCTCATCCTGTATGAGAAGGAATTGCAGATGGCGTATTTGGTGCCGTGAGCAAGAAACACAAGTGTCCTATTGCAGAAATGGAATGTTATTGTGATGGCGTTTTATTGACAAAGGTGCTGTTGTTTCAAGAAACAGTTTTGAATGTAGGGAAGCCTTTTGCTTAGCAGGTATTACTTTGACGCATATAAAACCAACTTCACAAACCTGCACTCAATTCATTAGAGTATACATACAACTGAAATAGACTAACATGTGAAAAAAAAATGGCTCTGAGCACTATGGGACTTAACATCTTAGGTCATGAGTCCCCTAGAACTTAGAACTACTTAAACCTAACTAACCTAAGGACATCACATACATCCATGCCCGAGGTAGGATTCGAACCTGCGACCGTAGCAGTCCCGCGGTTCCGGACTGAAGCGCCTAGAACCGCACGGCCACCGCGGCCGGCTAACATGTGAAGATAAACCCACAAAATGCATTGTATATTATACTAAAGTATATGCAGTTTCTTGACTGAAAGCGCCACCGTCGTATGTTTCTTGTACACATACTTGCAGTTTGAAGTGAATGTTTAACGGACTAGTTAAATTTAACAGATATTTTAAGGAATTATCTTCTTCTTCTTTTCCTTCTTCCTCCTCCTCCTCCTCCTCCTCCTCCTCTTCTTCCTCTTCTTCTTCTCCTCACGTAAATCCGATCAGTAAGTATAATGCATATGGCTGAGAGGTACGGACACCTATGGCATTCATTAGAGATAAATTTCTGTTCAAATGTTCAAATGTGTGTGGAGTCTTATGGGACTTAACTGCTAAGGTCATCAGTCCCTAAGCTTAGACACTACGTAACCTAAATTATCCTAAGGACAAACATACACACCCATGCCCGAGGGAGGACTCGAATCTCCGCCGGGATCAGCCGCACAGTCCATGACTGCAGCGCCTAAGACCGCTCGGCTAATCCCGCGCGGCTACAAACTCTAGGGACTGATCGATGAGAGGATACGGAACAAAAAAGATCTAATGAACTTATGTCCTGAAATGCTTTGTTTCCATGCCAGAGACCATTTATGCAACCATACATTGTTACAAGGCCTGCGGTCTACACGCTGTATTATGCAGCAACAGTTACAGTATGTGTTGAAAATGGTTTCTACGTGCCTCAGCGCATGGGTGTGCGTGCCGTAACATGCTTTGTCTCACACGTTCACATCGGCCATGCTGCATCCGATCAGTGTCAGAGGCAGTATCAATACGCTCTCCAGTGGCTCCGAATCTGGAATGGGCTCTGCGTACACTATACTTTTGAGATGACCACATAACCAGAAATCGCACAGGTTGAGATCCGATGAACAAGCAGGCCATGCAACTGGAAAATCCTCGTCCGATCCATCGACCAGGGAAGACACGATTGAGATGCGTCCGGACGTTAAAGGCGTAGTGGGCTGAAGCACCATCATGTAGCAGCCACATAACACTACGAATCATCAATGGCACTTCTTCCGGGAGGGGAGGCAAAGTCACCCGCAAGAAACGCCGGTTGTTCCGACCTGTTAGGCGACGTGGAAGGAAGAAGACTCGTCCCTAATGATTCGGTGTCACCATACATTGGGCTTCTGCATATTATCCCACAGACGAGTGTTACGAAGTTGAAGATACCATTCCGGGTAAATGTGGCTCAGTCTGTGAATAGGATTGATGACACAAATCCTGGAATCGTGGTTGCCTGGTGAAGAAACCAGTAACAAAACTGCTACCGATGTGGTAAAGTCTGCACACGCTGTAAGTGATATAGGTAGTAACAACGGTCATGGAGAAGGTTCCACACTTTCGTCTAGCTTACATTGTACTGGGAGGCAACTGCCTGGTACTAACACGGCGGTCGCTTTCCACAGCGTTAATCATATTTTTTTCCAAGTGTGGTGTCCAAACATTTCGGGCAAGTCCTATATGATTTCCTTTATCCTGAAACGAACCTGTCTCAGACAAACGGTGAAACATTGCTGCAAACACTGACTGCTGTTGTTGTTTTCGGCGGGGATACGTCTCCTGACACAACCTTGCTACCCGCAGCCCGTTGCCATTTGCCTTTCCGTAAGAAAACGCCTTGTCAACAAGATTTCGATTCGAATACGGAACCATTGTGTACAACTCTGCATCACATCGACTCACATGAGTCAGCAAGAAAAGTGAACCGGACAGAACATTACCAATTGCTATAGCAGGAGATGGCGCTAGAGCACGGCGTATGAGGAACAGTACCATCCTCTAGGAGGAAACCATCCGTATTGTAACTATGGCTTCTTGGTACAGTGCGTATGATTGAATAAATGGTCTCTAACATGGAAACCATGCGTTTGCGGACACAGGTTCATTAGAACCCTTTTGTTCCGTATCCTCTCATCAAAAAAATCATCTTATATATATATATGCGTGGTGTGGCTTCTGAAATAATGTAATAAACAAAAAAAAATTATCATCAATACTATTGAAAAACATTAGACGTGGATACACGGGAAGATATATGCGATAAGTATTGAATTACGTAAAACATAGATCACCGTTCTCTACATTCCTCACAAATACTCAGAAAACACCGAAGTGTGTACTTAAATTAGCTGAAATGCCATTGTTGAAAATACGGCCTAGAACAGGTTGAAAACGACATTTGTTTTACATTATAACCCTTGTAAACGAATTAAATTACTTATAGTTTGCGGAGTTTTTACGTACAGTACAGATGTGTCCCTTAACGGCCTGTTTGCTGTACCAAGCAGCACGCATTTTCTCGAATGTCCTACAAGTGATCGAATAATTTTCGTTCTGACAGAGCGTGGTTTAATATCAGTCCTAACTAAAGTTTGATCCATCACTCTAGTAGAAAACTTTCATGTCAAATGGCTCGAAGCAACGCCTATTATTATTTCACTTTTTGCTTATACGTCTGATACACATGTCTGTATCGATCTCAATGTTGAAATATTATAAACTTTTGAAAACGGAAACATTTCGTTTGTGACAGCAGGACATTTACGAGCCGTTGTGTAACACACTAAACTATATTGCGTGCGCATGTACGTTGAGACTGTCCAGATAGACAAAACCCTAATAACAAATCCGAATTGCCAGTAAAATAAAGGCAGAGAGAGAATTTCATATCAGAACGACGAATATAACTGAAAATTCAAAACTGTATTTATTTTTGCAGTTTCTTGCTTGTCGGAACTTTAAATGCGTCATTGCAGCGCTGGGATTTAATCGCAAGCTTTCCGATATTCCGTTTTAAAGTTCCTGGCTCTTATTGACACGCCTTTTATGCTGCTTCTCCGTGCTTTGCTTCGGTGAAGAGGAGGTTATTCGTTCTTTCATCTTCTACTTTGTCCCGCCTCCTTGACGGGTTGGAAACCTTTTAGCCGTTCCTATCTTGTGAAGTAAATTAAGTTGACCTCCCCGGCAGCGCACAGCTTCCCTCATCGTATCCACCGATACGTAATTCCGCTAGCGTCCCGTTTAATCTTCACTCCTGCCCACCGATTGCGCAGTCATCTCGCCTCTTAAATTGTCCACAGACGTTATTTAGAATAGTGATCACGTACCAGAAAATCAGTAGCTGCAAGATTGTTTTTTCTTTTCTCTTTTCTTTGGCACGTTGCGACGGTTCATTTTCGGTAACTTCACTTGTTTCTCTCACCGGCTTGTATAGCCTATCTATTAAAGCTTTGATTCTTATTCCTCCTCTTCCCGAACCCGATGCTCCCCCGCACTTATTTCTCTCTCCATCCTCCATCCCATTTACATGTCACCCCTGTCCCCTCTTTCCCTCACCCCTCTTATCACCTCCTTCAATCTCAATTACGGCCTCATCCGTCTGGCCACCCCCATATCTCTCTCTCTCTCTCTCTCTCTCCCTCTCTCTCTCTCTCTCCCTCTCTCTCTCTCTCTCTCTCTGTCTCTCTCCCTTTGAACACATACAGTTCATCAACTAATCACTGTTCACAATTTCCTCCATAAGGTAATTTATTACACAATAACTGGTCAGTTATGAGAATGTAAGCAAATCGGACGTTTTTCTCGATATTCCGAACAGTCCCCGGAATTTTCCATGGGATTAAGGTCGAGTGATTTAGCAGACCAGCCGAGATGTGAAAGGGTTCCTGAATGTTTATCAACCAGGAATGTACACGGCAGCCCTGTAAACATGGCTGTTATTATCTTGTAAGACAGAAACGTCCACAGTATACTTAACATGAATATATACACTGAAGAGCTAAAGAAACTGTTCCACCTGGCTAATATCGTGTAGGGCCCCCGCGAGCAAGCAGAAATGTCGAAACACGATGTGGCATGGACTCGACTAATTTCTGAAGTAGTGCTGGAGGGCTGTCCATAAACCCGTAAGATTACGAGGGCGTGGAGATTTCTTCTGAACAGGACGTTGCAAGGCATCCCAGATATGCTCAATAATGTTCATGTCTGGGGAGTTTGATGGCCAGCGGAAGTGTTTAGACTCAGAAGTGTTCCTGGAGCCACTCTGTAGCAATTCTGGACGTGTGGGGTCCTGATGGAATTTTCCAAGTCAGTCGGGATTCACAAAGGACATGATTGGATACAGGGGATCAGAAAGGACGCTTACATACTTGTCAACTGTGAGAGTCGTATCTAGACGTATCAGGGGACTCATATCGCTGCACACGCCTCACACCATTACAGAGCCTCCACCAGCTTGAACTATCCCCTGCTGACATACAGGTTCCATGGATTCATGAGGAGGTCTCCATACCCGTACACGACCCTTCGCTCGATACAATTTGAAACGAAACTCGTCCGACCAGGCAACATGTTTCCGGTCATCAACAGTTCATTGTCGATGTTGACGGGTCCAGGCGAGGCGTAAAGTTTTTGTCGTGCAGTCATCAAGGGTACACGAGTGGGCCTTCGGCTCTGAAAGCCCATATTGATGATATTTCGTTGAATCGTTCGCACTCTGACACTTGTTGATAGCCCAGCATTGTAATCTGCAGCAATTTCCGGAAGGGTTGCACTTCTGTCACCTTGAACAATTCTTTTCAGTCGTCGTTAGTCCCTTTCTTGCAGGATCTTTTTCCGGCCGCGGGGATGTCAGACATTTGAAGTTTTACCGGTTTCCTGATATTCAAGGTACACTCGTGAAATGGTCGTACGGGAAAATCCCCATTTCACTGCTACCTCGGAGATACTGTGTCCCATCGCTCGTGCGCCGACTATAACACCACGTTAAAGCTCAGTTAAATCTTCATAACCTGCCACTGTAGCAGCCAGTAACCGATCAAACAAGTGCGGCAGACCCTTGTTGTCTTATCTAGGCGTTGCCGACCGCAGCGCCGTATTCTGCATGCTTACTTTTCTCTGTATTTGAGTGCGCATGCCTATACCAGTTTCTTTGGCGCTTCAGAATAGTAGAAAATTCGACATTTGACAACCGAGAAAGCTGAAATAGACATTCTATTTCACGCTCATTGTAGCAGTGTCCAAAGATCACGGTGCTACGTGGAAGTCGGCAACGCGCATCGATACCACAGACATTAGCTATGTCTGTAAACGGCAACACCTAATGGGAGGCGCTACTTAAGACAAACCCTCTCTTTCAGTACTGGAGAGCCATTGCACGGAGGTCAAAAGAGACCCGAGCATGAACTCGCTCTGCCCCAGTTCGTGACTTCTGATAAAGCAGTCAACATCCTCTAGTTAGGAGACCAGTGCTATTCAAGTCTCAGATGGAACTGTACTATTGTAAATGTTGAACTTGTGCTTCAAGAGAAGAGTTTGTAATTGTGTGCTTTAAGTGGCGATTTACTGTTCAAAGAGAGTTGTAAATATTCAGTTCATTCCTGTGGCAATGCACTGTATGATGTTAACTATACCTTTTTATCCTTCTGAACTAATGTTTCACATGTTGTAGATCCGATTAGCCATATCTCAGTACGATCACACAACCCACATTTACGACTGTACGATAGTAGTTTCGTCAGATCATAACAAACACAGTACCCTGAGAGATTGAGGAGAAATCACAGTACTAAGAACACCTCCCAAAACGTCACAGGACCACATCTGGTTTAAACTAAACTCCCTATACACTTCGATCCAAACGCCTAGCATTATTTGAAAATAGACGAATACGCCAACACGTTGGACCACACCAATGGCCTTTAGGCAGCTACTGTCCAGATTCTGAGTTGATTGTTCCATTGAATATGTGTAGTCCTAGGTGCTGCTATGAACAATGGCCAGTTGCATAGTATCCGACCCCAAATGCCCATCGCACGCAGGCTCCTTCGCAACGTTTGCTGGGAAACAGGCTGCGATTGACCTACATCCATTGCCAGCAGCAATTCCTGCGAGTTTAAAAACATATCGTCATTGACAAGAAGTGACCCTTGTTTTCGGTCCTTTCGGTTTTGGACTTTTTGTTACCTCTTTTCTTACGCCATATTACATGGTACACCATTACTTGTAGATATGTGTGACAGCCAGTGCTGACATGCCAACCGTCAACGGTGGTGATTCAGAAGACAGCCTGGTACCACTTCTTTTATTGAGGATTTCATGTCGGGTAGAAAACAGTATGTAAATGTAGACAGTAAACAATATGACAATTTGCAATGTGATCACAACATTTTAGTGTCATTGCAGTGTAAGCAAAACTGTAGAGAGATACAACTTGTGTCGTTATTCGGAAGAGTCAGTTTTAGACACCATATCTGTCAAGAGAATTTCACAATAGCTGTCGTTTCCCTACCAGATGCTGCAATTTTCGCAATCACCGACTTATCGACGACTACATGCAAAGGGGCATAATAAGTATAGGGTCATTCAGCTGCCACTGTCGATTTGTTTTATGCAACGCGCATTATGTTAGTAACGGGAACGGTATCCAGACAGGCGACAGCCACGTAATCGATATAAGTTCCCTCTCAGAGCTTTGGGCTACTGTTGAGAAACAGAATCGTACTGTAATAACTACAAGTGAGGACTGGCCATGAGTAACACGGTATTTTTGGGTCAAAATATATCTTACTTCTGTCATACTTATTCAAATGTCTACAATCTTTCTTTGTGTAATTAGCGGCATAGTCATACAAGTTTTGGATGACCCTGTAAGGTTTTTCCAATATAGTACTTGATCTTTCGTAAATGGTTCAGAAACATTGTCTTATACAGTGTGTTTCAGCATCGGAAGCAATGTAATTAACAGGAGATATCAAAATGTGTTGCCTGGAAGAAACAACTTTGCGGTATATAACCTCTGAACTATGTGTGTTTGTGTTTGTGCGTGTGTGTTTGTGTGTGTGTGTGTGTGATACTTTGTTCGAATGCTAAGCATTTGTTTTCTCCTTTCTGTGTGCCTGTTTTCAGTGTGTCTCATATACGTATTGCCCATCCCGGATTTCCATTGTTGTAAATACAAAGTAGATTTTGGAACACATTTTTTTAAATATGCATCTACTTTAATAGCTTGTCTCCATTTAATCATGCAACAAAATAACATGGCAAGATGTCACGATAACACAGAGATAAAACTGAAAATGTCAAGGGAAGAAGATTTAGAAGATTTCATAGAAAGTAAGAAATGTGACACGCTGATTCAAGAAGAAACGACACCCAGATTCTTCCATTCGTGTTATGTATAGATTGTCTCAGGATAGAGAAAATCCAAATTTTGTAAAGGAAATTTTCCTTGTTCCTTCCTCCGGTTTCTCGTTTCACAGATTCGAGGTCTTATACTGGTGGATAATGCTACCAAATATTAATTCATACGATCCCAAATCACGGTTCCCAAATTTTCTGTTCTAAAATGCGAAGCAAATTATCGCACTATGACGCCAAAACGCAATTAATTGCAAAGTAAGAATGCTAAAATTTTTGTATCCCAATTTCATCCTGTGCATATTTTCGATAGAAAATTTAAGTCAAACAAAATCGATTTGGCAACGCTGTAACCACATACCGACAAGTATTTTCACTGAAAAGTGTTCTGCAGTGCTACACAATTAGTACACAGGGTAAAGTTTTGTGTTAGAGCACTCAAGTCCAAGAGTTCGATTCCAGGTTCAAGTGCAGCACTTTTTTTTATTTTATAATTCTACACAGTGTGATGTAGTATTTAGCTTCTTATTAGTTATACAGTAATTACAGCAGGTCTTACTGCAAAACACATATGATTACTTAATACTAACACAGTAATGAGAGTACAGAGAAAGGCATGATGTCACTTATAGCACATTAAAATATTAGAACTGGCCGCTCTTACTCAATGTCATATACAGGGTGTTCCGTGATGATGCTACAATCTTTGAGGTATAGTGGAGAAGGGTATATGCATAAATTTGCGGTGAGGGACCCTGGTCTGGAAATGACCGAGTCGAAAGTTATAAGCAAAAATCGTTCCTATAGCTCTGATAGTGGAACACATGTACCGGTTCTGATGTTACTAAGATTGTAGGGTAGGCAGCTTTTTGAGATGGTGGTATGGGCCAAAATAAAAAAAAAGTTTAGTGAACATGAGATTCAAAATGCGTACATTAAAATCTATGCTATGAACTCTTATCCATGTTTGCTACTGTGAAACACGTCTCTTGTACTGAAAGATCTTTGGTTTCCATGGACGAAACCAAGAAAAAATGCCATGTAAATAAAGACTCTAAAATGCACACTGCTGTACACTGAGGTGACAAATGTCGTGGCATATCGATATGCACATATACAGATGGTGGTACTATCGCATTGGTGGAGCTATGATTTGTACTCAGGTGACTCATGTGAAAAGGTTTCCGACGTGATTATGGCCGCGTGAAAGGAATTAACGACCACTGTAGGCGGATTGCTAGTTGGAGCTAGATATGTGGGACATTTAATTTCGTAAATCGTTAGCGAATTTTATATTCCGAGATCCACAGTGTCAAGAGTGAGCCGAGAGTACCGAATTTCAAGCATTACCTCTCACCACTGACAACGCAGTGCCAACGGCCTTCACGTAACGACCGAGAGCAGCGGTGTTTGCATACAGTTGTCAGTGCCAACAGACAAGCAGCACTGCGTGAAATAACAGGAGAAATCAATGTTGGACGTAAAACGAACGTATCCATTAGGACATTGCTGCGTAATTTTTGTTAATGGGCTATGGCAGCAGACGACCGAGGCGAGGGACTTTGCTAATATGAAGACATCACTTGCAGCGCCTCTCCTGAGCTCGTGATCACATCCGTTGGACCCTAGACGACTGGAGGCACAGTGGCTAGCACACTGGACTCTCATTAGGGAGGACGACGGTTCAATCCCGCGTCCGGCCATCCTGGTTTATGTTTTCCGTGATTTCCCTAAATTGCTCCAGGTAAATGCCGGGATGGTTCCTTTGAAAGGGCACGACCGACTTCCTTCCCCGTCCATCCCTAATCCGATGAGACCGCTGTCTGGTGTACTCCCCCAAACAACCCAACCCCCTAGACGACTGGTAGCTCCATAATGGTGGGGGCTGTGTTTACGTTGAATGGACGGGGTCCTCTGGATGTTCGGCTACTTGGAGACCATTTGCCGAGACAACGATGGTATTATTACGCATGACACTGCGCCATATCACCGGACCGCAGTTGTTCGTGATTGGTTTGAAGGACATTCTGGGTAGTTCGAACGAATCTTTTGGCCACCGAGATCGCCAGACATGAATCTTGTCGATCGTTTGTGGGAGTTAGTCTAAAGGTTAGTTCGTGCACAAAATCCTGCACTGATAACACTTCCGCAATTAGGAACGGCTGTAGAGACAACACGACACAGTATTTCTGCGGGGGACTTGCAACGACTTGTTGAGTACATGCTACATTGATATGCTGCACTACGCTGGGCAAAGAAGGTCCGCCACGATTCCGCCTACGTACGCTTCCAGTACGACGCCTTCGCCCTGCGGGTTTGCCTACACGTCGCCTGCAGGCCCCTCTCCTCCAGAGGATACAACACTAAAACCACGCGGGCATTGCTTGTTACGGACAACATACTGTATACAAACTTTCTGTTGATTCACCGTCTATTACACGCTCCACCAGCTACGATTGGAGCAGCGCGTGCACCAGGAAATCGCTTATTTCCAGACCAAGAGCCGGCTACATTTGTAGCCTATCAATCGGAATCAACTTAGACCAGCTAGGACGTTCCTTTCTGGCGCACAGTCTCCGTGTTGCTCCACGTTACTTCACACGGCATGGCCGCTCACTAATGCCGTTCTACACGCCACTCGGAATGGGACTGCCCTCTCAATTGATAGCACGCCAGTGATATTTGTTTCTGTTACTCTTAAGCGAGCATTAACGATCTTTCACTTGTTATTGGAACTAACTTACTTGTGAACCTATGTCGTGAATAAAGGTGTTCTTTACTTCAACCTGGGAATCATCAAATGTAGCAGGATAAAACAAATACCTTCACAGCCATGTCCAGTTGTTCAATAGATAAAAATTTTCACAGTATTGAAGATGAACAAGTGTTCATACCTCTTAAGTTATGCTTTTTATACCCACAATTTTATTTGAGTTTCACAAGCTGCGACATGGTAGTGAATTGAACAGTGACCCGAATGTAGAATACATTTCCTTTACTTCACGTCTATGGTTACAAATTTTTTGTCGTCAGACTACCGGTTTCTGTCTATAATGACCATCTTCAGATCTGTTTTATAAAGACATGTCCTAATATACTGGAGTCATTGTGGCATCGTCAAATGCTAAACTCAAAATCAGCACCAGCAACGTCAAGTGTATATAAATAATGGTATATACAAGAGTCATCTTGTCAACAGCACTAATATGCTTTTAACAGTTCTGTTGACAAGATTTGACGATGCCACTATGGCTCCAGTATATTAAGACTTTTCTTTCTATAACAGATCTGAAGATGGTCATTATAGACTGAAACCGGTAGTCTGACGACAAAAAATTGTGACCATAGGCGTGAAGTAAACGAAATTTATTTTATTTGACTTCCTTTTCTTATTTTGATCCATAGTACCACTTTAGAAAATTGTCTACCGTACAGTCTTAGCAATGACACGGGTATATGCACGACGGAGGTTTCAGAACGATTCTCGCTTTTAACTTCCGAGCCGATCGTTCCTGGAACAGAGGCCTCTTGCCTCAAATAGATACATATTTACTCCTTTCTGCTACCACTGAAAATTTGTAAAATCATCACGGAGTCACCCTGTAAACATTTAACATCACCACACTGATAAATGTTTTAGTTGTTTCTGTCTTATTGCAAGTAATTTATTTTTAACTGATTATTAGTTTTCTTCACGAATATTTTTGACATCGCTGGCTAATAGTTGTTATTCTGAACATTAAAATAACTGTTATTGTATGATGCGTATCGTTCAGGAAACAGTGTATGCTACAGCATTACTGGGAATATCGAAATTAGAAAGTAAAGCCGTTAGAACCGGAATCGAACTCAGGAAATTGGGTATTCTAACACAAAACTATACAAACGCTCTGACTGGGTAGATTAGCTACCGAGTGTTGGCTGAAGGTAATCGTTGAACAAGTAATTACAGTGTTGCCACATTGCCTTTCCTTCACATCCATTTCCTACCGAAAATATTCAGGGGGTGAAATTATCCTAAAGAGATTTTTGTATTGTTAGTATGCTAGGAATCGCTCTGTGGTATCCGAGAGCTAATTTTGATTCATCCTATATGTATTACGTTCCGTTATAGTCAACATATTTTCTACCAGGGCATCAGGGGTGCTTCAGAAAATGGGACATTGCTTGCTGTTGACAGTAAACCTACGGCGTGGAAATTGTGTGATGTTTTGGGAGAATAATCTCAATATCAAACATTTCAGCATTCTAATTAGTATTTTCCCCAGTTAAATATCATAAAAGATGGAATTCTGTATCGCGGCCTCCCCTGTGTTATTCTCTCTTTCTGTGTCCGCATGATCACTGATAAATATTGTAGATGCCTTTGATCCACTGATCGATTCTACATATGTTCACAACATCTTAGGATTTATCATCAGATCTCTTCGTAAAAACTTATTTTCAGATTCATTAGACGCTTTACTCATTGCTCTGGCTGAAGCTCCTGGATTCGTTCCGCGTTTCTTTGTCAGCAAAGTTTTGACATCGTTTAAATCTGTGGTGAAGCTCTCTTTACTTTCGAAGCAACCTTTTAACACGGCAATTGAACCACGGCGTGTCTTTCCAGTCGTTTCAACTCCTTTTAGCATCAGTATACTATTCCACAATACTCCAGAACTGCTTCCATTAATACTCTACAAATAGTCGGCTATTGAGACGACTGTTCTATTTTTGCTATTCAAGCAATATGCAGTTTGTTTCCTGTCGTCCTTGCTAAGTATAAATATGTTCTTACCTTTCTTAACGTTGCTTTTAATATATAAACTATGTGATCAGAAGTTTTCGGACACCTGGCTTAAAATGACTTAAAAGTTCGTGGCGCCCTCTATGGGAAATATTGGAATTCATATGGTGTTGGCCCACCCTTAGCCTTGATGTCAGCTTCCACTCTCGCAGGCATACGTTCAATCAGGTGCTGGAAGGTTTATTGGCGAATAGCAGCCGATTCTTCACCTGGTGATGCACTGAAGAGAGGTGTCGATGTCGGTCAGTGAGGCCTGGCACGAAGTCGGCGTTCCAAAACGTCTCAAAGGTGTTCTATAGGATTCAGGTCAGGACTCTGTGCAGGCCAGTCCATTACAGGGATGTAATTGTCGTGTAACCACTCCGCCACAGGCCGTTCCGTGCATTATGAACAGGTGCTCGATCGTGTTGAAAGATGCAATCGCCATCCCCGAATTGCTCTTCAACAGGAGGAAGCAAGAAGGTGCTTAAAACATCAATGTAGGCCTGTGCTGTGATAGTGCCACGCAAAACAACAAGGTGTGCAAGCCCCCTCCGTGAAAAACACGACCGTATCATAACACCACCGCCTCCGAATTTTACTGTTGGCACTACACACGCTGGCAGATGACGTTCACCGGGCATTCGCCATACCCACACCCGGCCATCGGATCGCTTATGAGCAGCCGTTCGACCATGAAATCCAAGTTTTCTCAATTTGGAAATTTGTGGTAAGGTCTTATGCGACCAAAGTGAGGTCATCGGTCCCTAAACCTACTCACTACTTAATCTAACTTAAAGTATCTTATGCTTAGGACAACACACACACCCATGCCCGAGGAAGAACTCGAACCTCGATTGGGGTAGCCGCACGGAGCGTGACGAGGCGCCTGAGACCGCGCGGCCACCCCGCGCGTCTTGGGACTGCTACGGTCGCAGGTTCGAATCCTGCCTCGGGCATGGATGTGTGTGATGTCCTTGGGTTAGTTAGGTTTAAGTAGTTCTAAGTTCTAGGGGACTGATGACCTAAGATGTTGTGTCCCATAGTGCTCAGAGCCGTTTTGAACCACCCCGGGCGTCTAAGTTTTCTCACCTCCCGCCTAACTGTCATAGTACTTGCGATGGATCCTGATGCAGTTTGTAATTCCTGTGTGATGGTCTGGATAAATGTCTACCTATTACACATTACGACCCTCTTCAACTGTCGGCGGTATCTGTCTGTCAACAGACGACGTCGGCCTGCACGCTTTTGTGCTGCACGTGTCCCTTCACGTTTCCACTTCACTATCACATCGGAAACAGTGGACCGAGGGATGTTTAGGAATTTTGAAATCTCGCATACAGACGTATGACACAAGTGACACCCAATCACCTGATTACGTTCGAAGTCCATGAGTTCCGCGGACCGCCCAATTCTGCTCTCTCACGATGTCTAATGACTACTGAGGTCGCTGATATGGAGTTCCTGGCAGAAGATGGCGCCACAATGCACCTAATATGAAAAACGTATGTTTTTTGGGGTGTCCGGATACTTTAGATCACATAGCGTATTTTCATTGATCCAATAACTGGCTAGTGGCTTCCGATTATCTGCTCTGCAGTAACTGAATGTAAATATTGGAATCTAATTGTTACTAGGATATTTAAGACGCTGGTCTCAGCCGGCCGAAGTGGCCATGCGGTTCTAGGCGCTGCAGTCTGGAACCGTGAGACCGCTACGGTCGCAGGTTCGAATCCTGCCTCGGGCATGGATGTGTGTGATGTCCTTAGGTTAGTTAGGTTTAACTAGTTCTAAGTTCTAGGGGACTAATGACCTCAGAAGTTGAGTCCCATAGTGCTCAGAGCCATTTGAACCATTTTGAACGCTGGTCTCACGAGTTGATTTTCTAACTGCTGAAAGTAATTTCCTCTAAATACTTTGGACGCACTCACGTGAAACTTTGTCTGTGACACCTGCTGCAGGACTGGTATAACTGTCGGAAAACCAGAGTTAAAAATGAGCAGTTCTTGCTTCACAGAATGGGTTGTAGTGGTCCTGTGGGTGCGGTAAGGTCTGTATTTGGTTTGGGAGACAGGAGAGAGGTACTGGGAAGTGTCAGACAGACCAGCGGTGGATATATACACAGTCCTTTACTCGATCATTCAACTTGATTCCTCCACGAACATTAACAAACTTTTAATTGTTCCACCCAGCTAGAAAAGTCACTCAAGTGCATTTTCTTCTGCACGTAATATTACGGCGTTGTAAGTGTAGGCAATAACGTACGGCGCAGGGCTTGCACGTTCTGCCCGTGGGACGGAGCGCTGCGCGGGCGTCACCGGTATGCTAAGGGAGCTGAGACGGCGGGATGCGGCAACACTGCGACCTCGGGCAGCCACTATGTCTTCTCTACTGCGGCAGGTCGCGGCATCTTAAAGGCACAGCAGTGGGGTGGCCGTGAGTCGACCTCAGGACTGACGCTGAAGAGCAAGGGTGGATGTCTGTCAGGGGTTTGGCTACCCGGGCTGGGCAGACGGGCGGCGGTCGTCGGTTCGCTACCCGGTGGCGGCAGAGTTACGGCGGCAGCTCCGATTGACAGAGACTGGGCGTCACTTACTGCCCAGTTGGCTAAACGATGACGAGCTGGTTCGGCCGTGGTTCAGTACTACTTCTCCTTGCTCATTAGACTGTAACAGCGGCACATCCGGGTCACGTCGAAGCGTCTGGTGCGTGTCGATGTCCGGAAAGTGTGGCGTACCCGGCAGTAGGTCGGACAAGCTGCGTCGATTACGTGACAACGGGCTATGGCCTGGTTCCGGCGCTCGTGATCTGGTGACACGGGAGCTGGTGAGACATTTCAGTAACGAGCACCTGCTGTTTGTCCATGGCCTCATTGCAGCTCTGGGCTCTGACTTCTTCTGCAAGTTCTCCTGTAGTTGCACACATGTTTGAATCGCGTGGGAAAGCTGAAGCCTCACCCTATTCGCACACCAAGATTTACCCGCGATATTCTCCATTTTTCACCGAAGCATTATACCACTATATTTTCTGAGAGAGGAGGTCAATAAAAGCATCCGACTGCCACGTTTGATCCACATTTAATGCTTCGCACTGGTTATTTCACATTATCTGTAATAACCATATTGGATATTACCGAAATTTTACGGAGGAGGAGGAGGAGATTATTGTTTAACGTCCCATCGACAACGAGGTCATTAGAGACGGAGCACAAGCTCGGATTAGGGAAGGATGGGGAAGGAAATCGGCCGTGCCCTTTCTAAGGAACCATCCCGGCATTTGCCTGAAGTGATTTAGGGAAATCACGGAAAACCTAAACCAGGATGGCCGGACGCGGGATTGAACCGTTGTCCTCCCGAATGGGAGTCCAGTGTGCTAGCCACTGCGCCACCTCGCTCTGTCGAAATTTTACGGCGATAATTCCTTGTTTTGGCGATCAGCGTATGCTTGCGGCATACACGGTGTTCAGTTGATCTGAAGACACTGAAATATCTCGAAAACAACTCATTGGATCCAAAAAATTATAGTTTAAATTTGTTTGTCTCGGAATGAGACATCCAATGAAACCAAATTCAACTCCCATCCCACCCCGTCAGGGGGGGAGGGGGGTGGCGGGCGGGGACTTCGAAATCTTAAATGAAACTCCCCATTTATTATTGTAGATTCTGATTCTACGGAAAAACTACGTAAATTTTGTCTGAAACATTTATTTCGTTACGCGACAGATGGCGCTGTAATCGGAAAAATCAAAATGAGTAGAAAATCGTGTTTCAAAATGCTATCCAATGACACTTGAAGTAACCCTCCACATACAAAGTGCGAGTGTAGGACAGGCAATTATTTCATAACTGAAAAATTCATATAAAATAATGTCAGTGGTAAGTATGAGTGGATTACTGTTTCCACAGCTTTATATCTGTCTTCAGGGACCTCAATGTTTATTAGAACCAAAACGAAAAAAGACTGTTTAGTGGCAAAAAATCTTATAATCGACCTATCAAAATCTGAAAAAGTATGAAATAATAATTTTTAACACTTCGCTCAAAACTGTTGCAGAAATTAATTCACTGCTTTCGTTGGCTCTTGGTCTGGACATAACGACACCTCCATCTTTGGGGAGGACAACAAAAAGCCTGTTGATATAATTGAGATTCCACCCGAAACGATCAGTGTGACTCTCGATAAAGAATATGTCTGGACCGTGGAAAGTGTTTTTAAGAGAACTGTCGGACAATATTGTTTCCTATAGCTTTATGTCAGTTGAGGTTTATCAGGAAAACAGCAGTCTTAAATTTCAGTCATTTCTGAATTATCAGTTCGCACCGGCACGTTTTACGAATTGCTTTTAGTATGACAGGTATACAACAGAACAAGTAGAGCAACAGTCAGGGCCATTTCTTACGCCACCGCAGTTCTATCTCTATAAAATTAGTAATAAATATGGAGTGCCTGAAAGCGTTAATTTTTCTGCGGTCAAGTGTTTTGGTGTAAGGATAATGTTTGTTCTCGTCGTTCAAATGACACTTCACCGTTTTGTGTCGACTTAAGGGAATAAACAAGGAACTATTTTATTTTTGTCCATACTTGTAGTGACACAGCGTTACTAGAACATCGACACCGCAGTCAATGTAGAGATGTGAAGTAATCAGCACATGCCGAACCCTGACCCAGACACAACCATAGACTTACATCTGATGTGATAAAAACTATGTACAGTGCATTGACCAACCGGATCCATGTCATCAAGGAAGGCGGTGAGCTCAAATGGCTCTGAGCACTATGGGACTCAACTGCTGTGGTCATCAGTCCCCTAGAACTTAGAACTACTTAAACCTAACTAACCTAAGGACATCACACACATCCATGCCCGAGGCAGGATTCGAACCTGCGACCGTAGCAGTCGCACGGTTCCGGACTGCGCGCCTAGAACCGCGAGACCACCGCGGCCGGCGCGCTGAGCTCAAATTATGACACCACTGAAAGGGCCAACGGCTATACCGTAAGTGGTACCACTGCAGATTGAAAGCCTAGGGAAAAGATGATTACCTGGTCAATGGTTATACCGGCATTTCCCCATCTCAGGCATCAAAGTAATGTCTGGAAGAGTATGCTAATTCCTTGCCTCGGGAACAGGCCTTGAAGGCCGCCGTGTCATCTTCAGCCCTTAGGCGTCACCGGATGCGGATACGGAGGGCCATGTGGTCAGCATACCGCTCTCCCGGCCGTTGTTGGTTTCCATGACAGGCACCGCTACGTCTCAATCAAGTAACTACTCAATTGGTCTCACAAGGGCTGAGTACACTCCGCTTGCCAACAAGTGACCCATCCAAGTGCTAGCCAAGCCCTATAGCGCTGAACTTCGGTGATCTGACGGGAACCGGTGTTACAACTGCGGGAAGGCCGTTGGTATAATATTAGTGCAGCATCTGTTAAAATACCTGTTACTAGAATCATCTGTTACCGGATGAAGTTGTTGAAAGTTTGAAATACCATTAAACCTGAGTGGGCGGAAAACCAAGGGAATGTTGTCCTTCAGACCCTAAACAAATAATCTTTGTATTTCTGCAAACTGGTACTTACGTCCCACCTGGACAAAATGGTTATCACAACGCACATCAAGGGAGAATTATGGATAAGGACGAATCAGATATCCACAGATGCGGAAATGTAGCGCAGAAGGTGTACAGGGATAAGGTACCCTATATGTTCGGATAAAATTATGTAGTATAAGATACAGAATTTGGTACTAAATATTACTTTATACCTATGAACACGTAAATAAATTTGCCAAAGTTTGGGAAAATATGACGGAATTTGAAGGTCACGGCAAACAATGAGTACCGCATAGGAAGTTCGTTGACATTCTACACTTACTTAAGAGCCATAGGACTTTATTTTTTATATTTTTCTTTTAAATAAAACGCCAGAAACTGTCATTATTCTACCGTTCGCAGTAGTTGATTCGTGATAATACGACCACATTCCTTGCTCCTTGCTTCTTTGTACACGAATCCTATTGAATTAGATTTCGAACTCAATTAAATTTCTTTGGATATTGCATTCCTGGTGCATAGCACTATGGTAGTTGTATAAACGTTATTGTTGTTGTGAGTTATGTAAAGGAGCTGTAATAAACGAAATACGTGAGAAGTTCATATAATATGGTCAGTCCTTCTGGAACGACGATTTGTCGACTTTAAGCGATGGCCGTCTCTTATGTAGTACCCAGTATTTCAAAAAACATTTATAAATAGTGAGACTGTAATGGATGGCATACAGACTCTCGAAAATGTGAGCCACATTAGCGCAACACAGAACACGCAACTGAAGGACTTGTTTGTGTCGTGCGGCAGCATGTTCTTCAATATCTCGTCCGGGCAGACATCCATTGCGTAGCACTGCAGAGTAAAAGAGAATTTTAGCGATAGCTCAATGATGATCATTTGTTGTTGACAGCTGTTGACAGCTGTTGACAGCTATGTGCTACATTTGGGGTAACCTCTGACCGTAAGTCACTTGTTTAACAGTTTGATGGCTGACACACTCGTACGGCTTAGATTTTTAAGCTCACAGCGTCCTCACTCCCTATTTTTCGATTTGGCTAGTAAATTTCTAGTCAAAACATTAGTAACTGTTAGACATGTCTACTACCAACTTTTTATTCATTACCGATTTTTTCTGGTGCTGCCCCCATCTGGTTAAGGTGCAAATTCCTCGTCGTGAATTGAATACTTATCATAGTTTTGGTACTTGTGTTAGATATTAATGCGCTTTTGTTGGAATATAACATTTACTGTGACTCGAGAAGTAGGCTTAAATTACGTACAGTAATTGTCAGTCCTTTTTAGTGTCAACGCACTACATACATTTTTAAAAATGCTTTATTATCATTCATTATACACTATTAATGGCATTTTTGGATTTCTGAAACTCTGCAACCCTTCACTGACTGACGTCTGATTAAGAAAGTGAGTTCATACTAGATTGCCAGATAGATTTCCTCTGGTCTGGTGACTTCTTGATAGGCCGAACACAGCAAGTTCTCGTGGACGCAGAAGCATCCGCAGGCACAAAGGTAATTTCCGTGTGCCCCAGGGGAAATTAGATAGGAGCACTGCTATTCACATTAATGACTCTTCGGTATAATTACTTACAACCTCAGACCTTCCTTACATGACATGGCAGTGTAGGGTGAATTGCTAACGAAAAATTTTGGAGGTATGTCCAGTTAGATCTGGACCAGTTTTTAAGACTAGTAACTAACTCCAAACACAGAATACTAAATTTGTGCTCGAAACGTAAATCTTTGGTAGACGCCCGCTACACTATTAGTGAATTACAACTGGAGATATATCAACACATACTTAGGAGCATCGATGAGGGGAGGTTTGCCATTGTTCATTTTACGAAGGCGGTTGCCTATAAAATGATTCTGTGCCCGTACGTTAGTATATTTCATGTGTATGGCATTTCCAGTATCGAATTGGAAAAATAGAGAACATCGAATATAAACAAGCAAGAGCGGCACGAACAGGCACCTATTTGGTATACGCCGAAGAGTGTCACAAACGTTTTGGAAAATGTGACGTGACAATCGATAGAACAAGAAGAGAAGAAGAAGAAGAAGAAGAAGAAAAAGATTCTTAATGTCTGAAAAAAAACTTAGAAAATTATAAAGAGTATTTTTCTCCGTCGAATATGCAGAGGTTCTTCTGCTTCTTGTAAAGATTGAAAGGATAAAAACTGGTTAACGACAGCTCTCAGAACAGCGTCTAAACAGTCGTTTTTATATAGCTCAACCCATGATAGAACGGGAAGAAATCTTGATATACTGCGCAATGCGAGTATTCTTTGCCACTTTCCTTGCATTGATTTTCAGAGCGTATATCATAACTGGATTATCTTGACGTTCTGATCTCAACTGAATATTTCACATAAATAACTGGAGTGCCGTACTACAACCCTGTGCCAAAACAACGTTGGCACTGACAGTTTCATGCCAGGGACAAATTATGGGATATTGAGGCGATGAAGGCTTGAACTGGATCTTACGGTAGATGTACTTTATAACTGTTCCTGACATCACCCGTTAAGTTTTCATTGATTGTTCTAAACCACGCCAAGAAAAAACGTTTCCTACTTCATCCGTGTTAAAATTTAGCTAGTACTCCATCTCAAACGACTTAGTCACTGCCGAAGTTATACCTTAACAAAAACTACATGATATGGCATGCTGGTGGAGACACTGGACTCGTAATCGTGAGGACCAGTCCACCACCTATACTTAGGTTTTCCTCAAATCGCGTAAGGCAAATGCCATAATAGTTGCTTGGAAAGCAAACTACCTATTTTGATCTCCATTCCGAGAGAGTCTCTCTCTCTCTCTCTCTCTCGTGACCTTTTCGTCGAATGGACGTTAAACTCCAGTCTTCCCTTTTTTTTAACAGAGCGTGATGAATAAGGTGCACTAGAAAACAAGAAAATATTAAGAGTGCTTGCAATTAAAGATAACCTGTCACGTGATGAACAAACATTTTACTGAAAATGAAGAAAAGTTCATGACTTTGGTCGATGTAGTTAAGACAGTCTGAAGAGCTCTGGTGATTGTACAATAAGGTTACAAAACTGAGGTATTAACAAAATACCAGGAAATTAGCATATAGCTTTGTGGTTAAAGCTAACACGAGAATAAACTCATATCATAAAACAAATATTCTACTAAGCAATCTTCGATTGCATTAATATCTTGCATACTAGTGGCATGAAATCAGAATCGCCTACAATCGGATTGTGTTTATATGTCTGGTTCGTTTGTATTATACAGTCTCTTTGCTCCACATTTAGTGACAACACACATTTCGGTACCGCTATTGCATCATTAACTCGTAAACATAAATATAGGGTGATTTAAAAGGTCTTAACAACTTCACATACATAAAAATTTTATTGAGACGACTTGGATATGTGGTTAAGGTGCCATCTTGTAGCAAAAGTGGTGTCAGAATTTAGTTCAAGTTTCCAGAATGAAATTTTCACTCTACAGCGGAGTGTGCGCTGACATGAAACTTCATGACAGCTTAAAACTGTGTGCTGGACCGAGACTCGAACTCGGTACCTCTGCCTTTCCCGGGCAGGTGCTCTACCATTTTTTTGTTTGTTTGTAGATTTCATTTTGTTTTATATTGTTCGTTGAATTTGTTCAGGGCGGACGTCCGATGACACCCGTTCACTCAGTTCACTTACGCGATAAGTCACACAAATCTGAAGGCTGTAAATCCAACTAAATATTTAGGGATTACAGTTATAAATAACCTCAATTGGAACGATCTCATAGATAATATCGTGTGTAGAGCAAACTAAAGACTGCGATTCATTGGAAGAACACTTAGAAGGTGCAACATGTCTACCAAAGAGACTGCTTACACTACGCTCGTCCGCCCTATTCTGGAGTATTGCTGTGCGGTGTGGGATCCGCATCAGGTGGGACTGACGGATGACATCGAAAAAGTACAAGGAAGGGCAGCTCGTTTGCATCATCGCAAAACAGGGGAGATAGTGTCACAGACATGATACGTGAATTGGAGTGGCAATCATTAAAACAAAGGCGTTTTTCGTTGCGACTGGATCTTCTCATGAAATTTCAATCACCAGTTTTCTCCTCCGATTGCGAAAACGTTCTGTTGGCACCCACCTACATAGGGAGAAATGATCATCACGACAAAATAAGAGAAATCAGGGCTCGCACGGAGAAATATAAGTGCTTTTTTTTCCCGCGTGCCGCTCGAGAGTGGAACGGTAGAGAGACAGCTTGAAGGTGGTTCATTGAACCCTCTGCCAGGCACTTTATTGTGAACAGCAGAGTAATCACGTAGATGTCACGTAGATGTACAGAGGGTAGTTAACCCTCTGACCGAGCACCCTGAGCTACCGTGCCGGCTAAACCATCTGAGCTATCCAAGCACGACTCACGCCCCGTCCTCACAGCTTTACTTCCGCCAGTACCTCGTCTCCCACCTTCCAAACTTCACAGAAGCTCTACTGCCATGTCTCCGCAATATCCTTTCTTCCAGGAATGCTAGTTCTGAAAGGTTTTCAGGAGAGCTTCTGTGACGTTTGGAAGGTAGGAGACGAGGTACTGGAAGAAGTAAAGCTGTGAGGACGGGGCGTGAGTCGTGGTTTAGCTCTGCCGGCACGGTAGCTCAGCATGTTGGGTCAGGGGATGAGCTGCCCTCTGTAATTAAAAGAAAAACTGAGTGAAAGGATCAACAGTGAACTTGAACGGGTGTCATGGTAGAGCACTTGCCCGTGAAAGGCAAAGGTCCCGAGTTCGAGTTTTGGTTCGACACACAGTTTTAATCTGCCAGGAAGTTTCATTTTAGTTCAAGTTGGTTGTAGCATACGTCATAGAAAATCTCCATGTCAGCCACGACTTTCTTACGCTGTCGTCGAGCGAGTGCTTTGTTCGCAGTTCCAGGAAATCAACACATCGTGCATCGTGAGAGTTTGGAGTTCCTCAATCAACTGTCTGGAAAGTGTTACGAAAAAAAATTGCGCCTGAAGCCGTACACACCAACATTGTTACACGCCCTCCCATACGCAGATAGGAAGGCGCGTGACATTTTGTGCAGAAATGTTACGTAGGATACAGGAATATAAGACATTGCTTACACATATGGTTTTTAGCAACGAATCAACATTGCACATCAGTTAAGTCGAAGGGAATGCTCTGGATTCAACTTTCAGTATTTTCCTACACGATGATACCTACTACCTGTATAAGCCTTCTCAATAGAATTCTGTACGTAAGTGAAGTTGCAAACTCCTTTTAAAATTCCCACTATTAATGCGGATCGACTGTGGAGCTCCGATTTATTTCGAATGCCTTAGATGTATTTAAGAGAGAATATTGACTTGTAGCACTAGGCTCACAGCCCCACTGATATGGATATTGGATATCCTCACAGATAAGAGTGAAGACAAATTGGGGGGGGGGGGGGGGGGGGAACCCGTCCAATACAACTACGTTCAGTCCGGCTACAGCTCTCTGATTATAAAATATTTGCATTTCGCTGACGACCGTATGACGGGTGGTATATGACATACCGAAATAATTTCCCTCTTTCTGTTCCATTCGTTTAAGGTGAGGAAGAAGAACGATTGTCGGAACTCGATGGTGATTGATGGGGTTCATATTTACAGGGCGAGAAGGCGTAGTGGTAAGACAATGCACTCATATGCGGGAGGATGATGCTTCGAATCACCAGCCTGCGGTCCATATTTAGTTTCCCGTATCGCTTATACTGTAACATGGTACCTCTGAAAAGAACACGGTCGATTTCCTTCTCAAATCCACGTTTGCTATCCGTCTCTAACGATCTCGTCGTTAACAGTACGTTAAATCCAAACCTTCCTTATTTCCTTTTTCTGATGAGAAGAGTTTTCATGTTCTTTTTATACAAAATTAACACCCCTTACCGGTTATCATCTTACGGTGCTGATTTCGAGAAGAAGGTAACATCGATGGATAAGAGGAAGGAAATACAGAATGGCTTAGTTAGTGGTCCCATTGATGTACTGAATGGCATTAAGAGAGTACCATCGGATGACAGGCGGGAATTTGGACATTTCAAGAGGCGTGCTTCAGTAGCCTAATGGTTAAACCAGCTGCTCATGAAAAGCCTACATTCCAAATTGAAGTCCTCTTCCGGAATCATATTGTTATGTTTCATTTTAGATGTATTAGTGATAATCTTCTGAGGTGAACCACTTCTTTCGAATACCTAGGAATAATACCACAAAACAATATGAAATTTGTTGCAAGGATTCAGGGAAATTTTGTTAAGATAACGAGAAACAACACGAAAATATGCCTTAATAAAGTGAAACATCCCCTTAGAAAAATTAATGAATTACTGTGCTGATAAACCCCTTACGTTATTTGATTTTCAAACAGCTGAGCAAAACTGAACGTGCACAGACATTTCTCTCTTTACTTATTCAGATCATCAGTAAACTGACACACAATATTTTTAGCACAACGCAATCTGACTTTCAATAATCCCTACAAAAGAATGGCCCTGACTAACAATAACCTATACCTTTCATGAATCACTTGCCTCACAAAAATCTTCGTTACTCGAACTACTGCAATACAGCGAGCACCAATACTGCCAGCTAAATAAAAGATTCTAACTACTGAAGTCACTAACTACTGATAGGCATAGTTAGTAAATTAAAGATTTTGATAGAGAACAAACAATGTATATACCTTAATAGTGTTCAAAAGTCATTATATATATATATCAGTTCATGACATCCAGTCTTACAAATTTACTGTCTCTGATGGACACACGTCTAGATCATCCGCTCTCAAAACTCCGCCATCTCTCTCCCCACATCCACCACTGCTGGCGGCTCACCTCCAACTGCGCAACGCTACGCGCTGTTCCCATCCAACTGCCCAACACTACAATAGCGAATATTACAACAATGCCAACCAGCCACAGACTGCATACAGCACAGCCAGTGATTTTCATACAGAGCGCTACGTGGCGTTACCAATATAAAAAAAGCCATAGCGCAACACTTTTTCGGAACCCCGTAATGTCTCCCATTGCCACGTGTAAGTTCGAAATTTGGCTCGAAGATGCCTACAATCTACCTCTGTAACGGTGCAAAAGCGTGGCACCCTGCGACGTCACCCTTGGGATCGGAGAATCTTAAAACGGTAATGTGTTGACACTTGCGCAGAAATGACCTGACCTCAAAACCATTCCGACACCCGTCAGCTGAGTGGCGCTATGTCGGTGAAATAGCGCCTGCTGGCCGCATGTGAAAAAGTGCTCAGCAACGCTGTCCAGGTGGGACCGAGGTTGTTGCCGAACTGAGAAATCTTAGAGAAGAGACATTTTTGCGTTTTATTTACGCGTGTGTCAATGCTGCACCTCCTGCACATCTCGCTATCCTCCCCACCCCCACCCCAACCCCCACCGTGATCACGCCACAGAAAAACGCAGACCAGGAGGACTGAAAAAGCATATACACCCTTTGGTGCTTCGGATCGCATTTTAATGTCGTCGAATGGTTCTGAACGTTCCCTAGTGATCTTACCCTGTATATCAGAGCAAAACCTGTCGTCACGCTACCCTCCAACGGTGTGCGGCCGCATCCAGTGGGGTTGCAGGCCACGACGTCCGTAGAGAAGAATTGTATCGTGAGGACTTAGCCCAAGATAGTGGGCCATAGTATGCTGATCTGGAACATTACTTCATAACGTCTCCTTGTTTTGCCGGCCGAACAGTGGTGACTGGGGTATCTTACCGCAGATAATCTCCACCTTTCATCTACATCTACATACATACTCCGCAATTCACCATACGGTGCTTGGCGGAGGGTACCTCGTACTACAACTAGCATCTTCTCTCCCTGTTCCACTCCCAAACAGAACGAGGGAAAAATGACTACGTATATGCCTCTGTACGAGCCCTAATCTCTCTTATTTATCTTTGCGGTCTTTCCGCGAAATGTAAGTTGGCGGCAGTAAAATTGTACTGTAGTCAGCCTCAAATGCTGGCTCTCTAAATTTCCTCAGCAGCGATTCACGAAAAGAACGCCTCCTTTCCTCTAGGTCTAGAGACTCCCACCCGAGTTCCTGAAGCATTTCCGTAACACTCGCGTGATGATCAAACCTACCAGTAACAAATCTAGCTGCCCGCCTCTGAACTGCTATGTCCTCCCTCAATCCGACCCGATAGGGATCCCAAACGCTCGAGCAATACTCAAGAATAGGTCGTATTAGTGTCTTATAAGCGGTCTCCTTTACAGATGAACCACATCTTCCCAAAATTCTAGCAATGAACCGAAGACGACTATCCGCCTTCCCCACAACTGCCATTACATGCTTGTTCCACTTCATATCGCTCTGCAATGTTACGCCCAAATACTTAATCGTCGTGACTGTGTCAAGCGCTGCACTACTAATGGAGTATTCAAACATTACAGGATTTTTTTTCCTATTCATCTGCATTAATTTACATTTATCTATATTTAGAGTTAGCTGCCATTCTTTACACCAATCACAAATCCTGTGCAAGTCATCTTGTATCCTCCTACAGTCACTCAACGACGACACCTTCCCGTACACCACAGCAGCATCAGCAAACAGCCGCACATTGCTATCCACCCTATCCAAAAGATCATTTATGTAGATAGAAAGCAACAGCGGACCTACCACACTTCCCTGGGGCACTCCTTTCTACATCCTGCCTAAGCGCCACCGCATTTGCGTCTTTACGTAAGGTGTAATACGACTGTGTAATGTTGGGGGTCATAAAGCAGTAATCACACAGTCTATGTGACTCGCGATATCGTACGCGTAATGCGATCGTGCCTGTATGCCTAATATCGGATTAGGTCCCGCGCTGAAAGGGTATCTAAATTGTTTTCACAAGTACAAAGATTAACTGAAGCGCCGTTCGTAGTACTGATTATATGAAAAATTATCTCCACACTCCCGGTAGGTGTGAATGACCACAAAATGCTTCCTCTACCTGAGTGTCTTTTTTTCCTTCTTATCCCTCTCAAAGGAAAATAACGCCTCTAAGTTTTTCTCTACGACTGTTTCACCGTAATGGTCGTACTTGTTTCTCATCGCCTTAACACATGTGGCGCAGCCGAAACTGCAGCAACACGCGCCGTTACCTGCTTTTAGGTGTTACTAACTGCGTTCCATTCCACCACAGGGAGGCGTTTATAGTAGCACTCTGAAAAAGTCAGCTTGATGGTTGGCGCGCCACCTGGCCATTCGCGCCGACTTCTGTTCTGCGGGGAACGTTGTAACGACGCTCCAGGCTAGAAGGGTTCTTTCGCCTCGGCCTCCTGACAGAACTACTCACTGCCCTGCTCTGGCCTGTAATCTCAAGTCACTAAAGAGTTAGTCTTTGGCAGCGTGCAGCTGTTGCCAATACAAATTTTGTGAACTTACGTTGTACTGTCAAACGTATTCACAGCTATCCACATCATTTATCTATCGTTCCACGCCTCTAAAATGGTTCAAATGGCTCTGAGCACTATGGGACTCAACTGCTGAGGTCATTAGTTCCCTAGAACTTAGAACTAGTTAAACCTAACTAACCTAAGGACATCACAAACATCCATGCCCGAGGCAGGATTCGAACCCGCGACCGTAGCGGTCTTGCGGTTCCAGACTGCAGCGCCTTTAACCGCACGGCCACTTCGGCCGGCTTCCACGCCTCTAACTTGATGTCTATAAATGGCCAGACATTTCGCCATTTGTGATCAGACTCTGATTTCATTTTAAATTCTTCCTGTATGAGGCTTCCTGTGTCATTTTCCGATGTCGTTTCTCGAGTTATCTTTTTCCATATCTGAATATTACTTTCAACTTTTTGGGCTAATGCTTGATTCCCTATTTTCTCGCGTGACCAAAGCAATTATTTGCACTAGGTTATAGCTAGTAACCGAAACAATATAGTTTCCTGAAACTGAAATTATTACGCTTCGATTATTTTCTTACCACTGTTACTACTCCCTAAATTGTGCTTAAATTGAACTAGATTTCCCTTCATTACTTGCAAATTGCTATTATACAACCTCATTGTACGCTACATCGCTACCTGCTACGGTACGTTAGACACAACGCTATTCATTCATTTCACAGTCTTTGCGTTTCATCCAGTTTGCACTTACGTAATTACAGATTGTTTTATGTGGTCTTGTATTACGCCAGTGAGCAAGCCCATGAGTTGTGCAGAGTGGAGAATGAGGTATCGAAGATTTTGGAAGCTGTTAGCAACTAGATAAAGTCGACATGTAAATTAGTCGTTTCTTAATCCAGCCCACGCGTTAAGTAGTACTGAAATTATGCACTTGATGTCATTTTACGACTCACTGCTTTCGCGACTGCATGAATTATTCAGTTAGATGGCTTCTGAAGTTCTGTTGACACTGTTTAGGTTTAAAGGGTGTATTTCATTTCTGATGTAGAGCATATCAAACTAGCTACTATAACCAGATATTTGATGAAACATAACCGAATGAAAAAAACTTTGTGTTTTATTACGTATATGTGACAGTCCTTGCGTTTTTGTGTTATTCTAGTATGATCACACCCTTCTCCCAGTTTTTACCCGCTTTTTTGTGTCCCTTCGGCAGCCTCTTTAAACTTTACTTTATGCAGCGACCTTTATTTCGTTGTGAATAGCTATCTTGTGACCACATGGATGATATTATTTTTTTGGCACAATATCTTCGTGAAAGTTTAGTACGCAGAGCTCTGACATTTCTTACACCAGAAATCACTTCTGAAACTTCCTCTGTGTAGTCAAGATTTCATTTGACTGTCGTTATATACATAGTTTGCTCAGCGAGAAGCAGCAAAAATGAAAGTACTGAGCTAACAGGTGTCGGGGGTCTAACTCTAGTAAGAATAATGATATCCACATGATAGTGAAGGACCCTAATGCCGATAAAGGAATTCATATCTCGCCAATCGTAACCCGGAGGAACAAGATGGTCATAGCTGGTTGAGCATCCAAGGGATATTCTGCATATTGGCATAATATGTATACACAAAGTCACATCCACGAATGAGGCTAGAGCTATAACAACTTTCCTCTACATCATTATTGACATAGATGTTCAATGAGCATAACTCGAGAAGGAGAAGGGGTTAATAGCAATGTTAGTAGTCTGGCTTTGCCCCACCTGTAGCGCCAGAGTCGTGTAATTTGATCCCATTGTTGTAGTTGTCTCACCGTCGTCTTAGATTCCGCTTGCTTGTATTAGCGCTATCCTTCAAGTTATACAATTATTTCGTATTATGTAGTTTCACATAGCGGAAGCCAACGGCCTTGTCACGTTGGCAAGCCCGGTTCCCGACAGATCACCGAAGTTAAGCAACGTTGGATTAATGAGGAACCGGGGAAATCCTGGCTCCGTTGGCTGACGGGCATGCGATTCACCGTAGTGGCGTCCAGTTCAAAGACTGCTTCAGGCGGGTGTGCAACACGACATTATTACATAGCGGTAGATGTATGGGGGCTGTGTTTGTTGTACGTAAATGAAAGGAGTATTGACCATGTCTAGAAACAGCTATAAGCTGCGTTTTCCCCGGCCAGCAGGGTTCAGACTGCCGTCCTGGTCTCTAGCTACGTTGGAGCACGAGTGGCGATGGCACTCGAACCCCTTTGGTCTCTGGAATCTCCGGAAAATCCCGATAACACTGCGCATTCCAGTGCACTTTTCCTGTCCAATTCGCCTTTGGCCGAAGGTGAATTGCGCAGCAGTGGTGAATTCTCCATTCTCTTCGTGGAAGCCGAATGTGGTTATTAAACGCACGGCTGTCTCTTAGAACTTAGCAAAAGATACGAGGTGTTGCCCATTGTTAAGAGCACGAATGAACAATTAGGGGAAACCTCTTCTATTGGGGCTTCAGCCGCTCTTCCTACGCACTATGGACAAGCACAGAGAACGAATACGCTGATTGTTGGGACATTCAACATTAAATCAGTAACTGAACCCTGGGAGAAATAGTTGGCACGTCGTGAAGATGGGCCAGTCTGGTCTGTCGCTTTGGCGGTGGGTCTCGGCCGAGATGAAGAGGAGGCACTATTGGCAATTACTGAAGCATTAAGTGCAGCCAACTGCAGACTGCGCCTCGTATCACCACCACTGACGGTTGCACCTTGTTTCGGATTCCTTTCCTTGAGACGACTGGCTAAATGGGTCTCACACACAGGCTAGAAGCAGGGCTCGTGTTTCGCAGCATCATACTCAGAACAGATAATAGAACCTTGGCGTGCAGCCAAATGGATGGGTTTCACTGGAGGCACTGACGATTCTACGAAGTTATTGAATGCGAACTTCTTGACCATGACTTTAGAGTCGAGAACTGTAGAGCCGTCCTCAATAGATGGGGCTTACACAACGCGGGTAGCAGAAAATGAGTGAGGTGCAAATGAGGCATATTTATGTTAGAAGAACATTTCTTGGGCTTGAAGATGAATTATATGTCGTCTTCGGAGGTATGTCTAAATCAACAATGTTAATCACAGAGGAACACATTCATCTTTGCAGATCAATAAAAGAAGTTAACGTGATCGTCCATGATAACATGGTAAGATCCGAAAATTGTCTGACTGATTAGTGGTAAGAATCCCCTGATTGCAGCAGGAGCAGAATACTGTCTGGAGTCAGGAATCAGCAGAGATAAATGTTAATTCAGGTTAAAATATAAGACTCTTGTCTTTTTTTGCCTCGAAATGATAAAATGCGGTTTTCTCGCAGTTGTTTCACGAAACCTGACTGATCGGCGTTAGGCACAGCAGATACGAGGATGACAACAAGTTTCTTCGACTTCATGTCAGCTAAGAATTAATGGCATCTCCTTTACACCTTTACCTGAAGTAAACATCTTTTTTTTGCAACTTTCTATACAGTGTGGTTTCTTGAATCTGCTTAACCAGGTGGAAGAAGACTTGAAATCGGCAATGTTCACATCAACTGCCATTCGGAGGGCCCACTCTAGTAGATAGTCATCGCTAACTGTGCTTTGCCTCTCATGAACAGCTCTACATGATTGATATCTCAAGAAAACTCTTCTAAAGAACGGTTGTTCACGTTATTTATTTAAGTTTAGGGCTTTATGTTGGTTGTTAATGGGGTGTAATGGGCTCTGTGGCCACCTTGTACAGTAACTGTTTCTGACAGTTTTTATTTCCCATTTCTGCGAGTTTCATTTTGGTGCGTAATTATTACTTCGTGCAAGTATTCTTCCATTTATACAATTCACGGTCAGAGTTTTCGAAACAAAACCGGTTTTGCACAATGCTTAACATTATGCGTCAAATACAATTAAAACTAATTCAGTTTTGTCTCCATTGTTCACACTTGCGCTACCGCAAAAGCAAATGGTAATTACTATGGGTATGAAATGAAATGCAAATTTGAGTGCAGTTATTTCAGAGAAACTATCAACAAAATCTGAAATTCGTTTTACAAATTACAATCGCGTCGAATTGTGTTATCCGTTTAAAGGATCGCCATTATCCAAGGAAATACACCTGCCACGTCGCGCATGTGTAGTCTCTCCTACAGCTTCAGTAGGGGTGTACGTTTCACCAGCCGTATGGCACGCTACGATTGGCAATATTCCACATTAAAAAAAAAAAATACTTTAGTGCGTCTTAGCAGTTGAATTTTGACAGAGTTTTTATTTCTGTGTATTCTTCGTCTATAAAAAATTCCAGGGCATGTTTCGATATTTAGGATCGGATCATTCCCTTGTCAGCGTGGTTCCTGTAAATGCGAGTGTCATACGTTTTAAAATTGCCATTATTTTTAGGAAACACATTTTTCTGCATACCACTGCAGCAATTTTTTCCATGTTTTATAAAGTGTTATTTCTTAAAAGAACTTATGTAATCGCAAATCGTACAAATAATACTGGTGGCACCACAAACTCTAAACAGAAGTAACGAAATAAGTGGCGATGCTATCAAAGACTGTGAAATAGGGTACTGTTAGACGTAACTGCTGGATGGAGCGTTGTCGGTGACCTCTTGGTGTGGCACTCAAAATGCGTACTCACCTTCGTTACTGAAAAGGCGGAATGACGCAATCCCAGGGGCAGCTACGATTTTCTGAGGGAGAGGAGGCGTGTAGAGAGAGATTACAGGGGAGTAAAGTCGTGGCCATCAGGGAGGAAGAAATTGCAGGCCGAACAGGCTTTGAGATGTGATAAAATTTCTGTAGAACCGTACTCTCGAATACGACTTCCCTCCGGTACTGGAAAAACGTTTAAGCACATTTTAACACGAATTACTCGAGTTGAGTTAAAGGAAGCGGGATATACCAGAATACCTCGAAATGTGAAGGAATGAGTTTCATGTAAGAAGAAAAATCGGCCATTACTGGTTCAAATAAATTGGAAACAGTGTTTCACTTCATCTAGCTAAGGAATAGAGAGCGAATTGACCACAGCCTTATTGAAACACCTGTCCAGAAACTGACGTGGTATGGTTTATGACAACCATGGGAAACGTCAATTAGTACGGAGCGGTTGGGCTTGAATCACGTTTTAGATGGTTTTCCTGTCTCTCTATGCTTTAAACCTGTGTATTCTTCTGTTCTTGTTAAGGATACATAATACATAATGAAATCAAACAGAAAAATACAAATTTTAGAATTTGTACACTTTAGAGTGCTTGCATACGTTCTTACCTGTGCATTTCAGGTTAAGATAACACCGGAGCTGGAAGCAGTCGCCAAATCTAGGTGAGTGAAAGTTCATCACGTGCGGAGTCTGCGACAACGGCAGAACTATTAGGTAATTTAAATACAGAACTACCTCAGAAGAACGCAAAAGAAAATGGCGATTTCAACGCCGAGAAGAAAATGGTCATTTGCTTTGAGTTTAGCGTTATGGATTGGACTCCGGTTGGTACGTAATCGATACAGGATTCCGGGCGATTGGATTATTTATACGGCCCTACCCACGAGCTTTCTGTCTGGCAGCACACTTGTAGTAATCGAACCATCACAGCTTAGCTGCCGGTCTGTCTCTTCGGTAGTTCAAAGATCAGTGGGACTAGTGTATCAATGAATGTCACCATTTTAGACTAGGCATTAATTGATATGTGAGCGAGTCATCTCTGACGACTGCACGTCTTTGTCGAAATGCATCTACAGTACATGATGCGCATCATCAGTAATCAAACGAAGATATGCAATGACGCAGTGCAGGAAATTGGAAATTTGTAGTAAGAACTATGGGACCAAATTGCTTAGGTCATCGGTCCCTAAGCTTACGCACTACTTAATCTAACTTAAACTAACTTATCCTAAGGACAACACACATATCCATGCCCGAGGGAGGATTCGAACCTCCGACGGGGGGAGCAGCGCTAACCGTAACTGGACGCCTACGACCGCACGGCTACCACGCGCGGCCCTGCAGTGCAGGATCTACAACGAATTGTAAGAGTTACCGCATTACTGGGGTGGCATGGAGATACACCATAGCAACAGAAAAGGAAATTAGTGAAGCGTGGCATCACATTCCAATAGACAGGGATAACAGGCAGCCGTTTAATAGCAGTTTATCCGTTTCAGGTGGTTCAAATGGTTCTGAGCACTATGGGACTTAACTTCTGAGGTCATCAGTCCCCTAGTACTAAGAACTACTTAAACCTAACTAACCTACGGACATAACACACATCCATGCCCGAGGCAGGATTCGAACCTGCGGTTCCAGACTGGGCTTAAGGGCTTACCACTTTTCGATAATGGCAGTCGTTCTGCAGCACCTGCTGAAAATAAACTTGCGAAAAGACCTGTCAGGAAGCAAAACTTCCCAGAGAACTACTATTAACAGGTAATGAAATGTCAACGAGAATGCATAAGTTCTGTTCGTGAGTTGAACTGCTAAAAGGCCGGAACGTTTAAACATATTTCCGGAGCTGTAGGGAACTCGCAAAATCCACGAGTCGACCGACAGCCCTCTTGGCTGTTGCAGGCAAATCTTGTGCCGTCTTTGGGCGGAGGTGTTTTTTTTTAAAGTGCTTAACGTTCCTGAAGTCGGCAGTTGATAACACATCATGATCAACAAAGTTATTTTTCTGCTGTGTCCTCATGAGACACGAAACACAGTCGTACGCAGCAGAACACCGAGCAGCCTCCAACTCAGACAACACTGATTTAAGGGTACTGAAATGAAATGAAATTTCGTGTGCCGAGGGCGTCCCGGCGGGTAGACCTGATCGCCTGTTGCAAGTCTATTGAGGTGACGACACTTCGGCAACTTGCGCGTCGATGAAGATTAAATGATGATGATGATGATGATGATGATGAAGACACACCCAGTCCCTGAGCGGAGAAAATCTCCAACCAAGACGGGAATCGAACCCGGGACCCCCGGCATGACAAGCCGGCGCGCTGACCAGTCAGTGACGGTTCAGAGTGGACGCCACCGGGCAAGGGCAATTTTATGCTTCCGCCATAAGTCACTCAAATATTCCCCAAGTGGAAGTTAATCAGCTAAACGCGAATATAATCCGACACACGGCTCCAATCAATAGTATCAGCATCAGTATCAACAATACCTCAAGACAGTATCAGAGCCATGTCTACATTTGCCACCAAGAAGGGCAAAACTGGATGCTCTACAAGTGATCACAATTACCATTAACTGAGTTCAGGATTAGACCAGATTTAAGGACAGATCAATACCAATGATATTTTACCACGCCGTTTCTTCATATTTCTGTCTAGTAGTGCAATATTTCGCTTTATAAATTACTGTGAATTGTTAGCAGCGTTCGTAGTCATGTATTTTGTTTAGCTCTTGACTAACACTGTTGACCCAGTGACGAGGCAGTATAGTTACAGCGTACATCCAAGCCACCTGGTAACAGAACTACCGCTGGTGGCAATGGGTTCTCTTTCTGCTTCCTATTTACGTTTAACACCAAGTGCAATTGGTGAATACAACATTTTATTATACACAAAGACTGCGAGAGATCTAAAGTGTGTTACTGTGCGTGGGCAGTCATGTTACTCTTTTCTAGACGACAAAGTTTGCACGTGTTCCGTAGGTAGAAGAATTTGTGAACCCATTAGCCAGCTGATTATTGTGTTTAATGAACGAGGTCTTGTTAGTTATACTATAAATTTAAATGTGACCAATGTGCACGCAGTGGAATTTGAAAACTCCGCTACCTAGCACTAATAATGGACTTACAGCTTTCCAGTTACATCCATTCCCGGTGTTGCAACAGCATATTAACCTCATATTAGTTCTGCTAGTTTTAGCCTCTGACTAACGCTCCTTACAGTCTCACTCCTTTGACTAGACCGAGCGAGGTGGAGCAGTGGTTAGCACATTGAATTCGCATTCCGATGCACGACGGTTCAAATTTCCGTCCGGCCATCCAGGTTTAATTTTTGTGTGATTTCCCGAAATCTCTCCAGGCAAATGCTACGGTGGTTCCTCCGTAAAGGGCACCGCCGCTTTCCTTCGCCCACAGCTTTTGCTCTGTCTTTAATGACCGTGCTATCGATAGTACGTTAAATCCTAATCTTCCTTCCTTATTTCAACTTAGTTCGTGTACAGTGATGTGCATTTTCTAATATGAGACATGTGTAGATGGCAGAGCTGAAGGGACTTTCGATTAATATAAAGTAAGACGCTTTGTATAGAACGGTCCTATAAAAATGAAAGGAGGTGAGAATTCGTAGCAGATTCAAACCATTTCCTCATAAACAGGAACGTCACTATAGATCTCGGTGGTGGGATTTTCGTCTGTTAGTCCATGCAATTCAGAACTGAAATTCGCCACGTACGAAAGGCTTTCATTTACAAACACCACTTACTGGTTTCAGTAACAAGTCGTACTTGTAGTTACGTGTAGATACAACTTCGGTAGAACCATTTCATGAAACAGAGATACCAAGTTCCTTTAGAAGATATCTCGAGGTTTCAGGGCAACTCGTGGTCAGAGTGTGCTAGGCGGTGAAAGCCACGAGTGCAGGCGTAGCTAATTAATATCTGAAACGATCTCACCAGCTGTAGATGGGAAGACGCGAGATATTAACTCAGTTCTGCATAACAGAGTTCTCGTAGCGTGCACAGTGTGAGATGAGACCTGAAGTGACAAGTTTCAAATAATTTACAATCATAGCGTATTGCATACAGCGTGCTTCTCTTCGCGTACTTCGTTGTATGTACTCCATTAACGGCTTTCAAAGACACGAATTGTTCACCAGGTCCTACTTCGAAATGCAACGAAACTTTCTGTGGACCACATCATGCAACGTCGAGTTCTTGTGAGACAAATGGGATATACTACACGGGAAATTAGCGGTAATCTAATATCTTTCGCAAATAGTATTCATGTTTATACAGAAATGACAAGAGTCATGGGATACCTCCTAACATCATGTCGGGCCTCCTTTTGGTTCAAATGGCTCTGAGCACTATGGGACTCAACTGCTGAGGTCATAAGTCCCCTAGAACTTAGAACTACTTAAACCTAACAAACCTAAGGACATCACACACATCCATGCCCGAGGCAGGATTCGAACCTGCGACCATAGCGGTCGCGCGATTCCAGACTGTAGCGCCTATAACCTCTCGGCCACTACGGCCGGCGGGCCTCCTTTTGCCCGGAGTAGTGCAGCAACTCTACGTGGCATGGACTCAACAAGTCACTGGGAGTCCCGTAACTGCCAAAGCGTTGCCAGTGCAGGATTTTGTTTAAAAACTGACCTCTCAATTATGACCCATGAATTTTCGATGGTTGGCCAGATCATTCGCTCGAAATATCCAGAATGATCTTCAAACCAATGGCGCACAGCTGTGGCACGATGATATCGCTCATTGCCATCCATAAAAATTTCAACGTTGTTTGGAAGCACGAAATCCATGAATGGCTGCAAATGCTCTCCAAGTAGTCGAACATAGCAATTTCCAGTCGATGATCAGTTCAATTGGACGAGAGGACCCAGTCCATTCCATGCAAACACAGCTCACACCGTTATGGAGCCGCCACCAGCTTGCACAGTGCCTTGTTGACAACTTGAGCCTATGGCTTAGTAGAGTTTGCGCCACATTCGAATCCTACCATCAGGTCTTACCAAATGAAATCGGGACTCATCTGACCAGGCCACGGTCTTCCAGTAGCCTAGGGTCCAAACGATAGGGTCAAGAGTCCAGGAGAGGCGCTGCAGGCGATGTTGCGCAGTTAGCAAAAGCACCCGCGCTGGTCGTCGGCTTACATAGACCATTAACATTAAATTTCGCCGCACTGCCCAAGCGGATACGTATGTCCCCCATTGATTTCTGCGGTTAACCGACGCAGTGTTGGTTGTCTGTAAGCACTGACAACTCAACGCAAACGCCACTGCTCTCGGTCGTTAAGTGAAGTCCGTCAGCCATAATGTTGTCTGTCATGTGAGGTGATACCTGAAATGTAGTATTCTCGGCACACTCTTGACATTGTGAATCTCTGAATCTGAATTCCCTAACTGTTTCCGAAATGGAATATCCCAGGCATCTAGCTCTAACTACCATTCCACGTTCCAAGTCTGTTATACCCCGTCGTGCGGTCGTAATCATGGCTGACACCTTCTTACAAGAATCGCCTGGATAAAAATGACAGCTCCGCCAATGCAGTGCCCTTTTACACCATGTGTACGCTATATTATCGCCATTTGTATCTGTGCGTGTCGGTATCCCATGACTTTTCAGTGTACAAGACGCCATGATCTTTACCTGAGAGAGAAGTTTCACATGTGCCTCTTTTACCCAAATAACAGTGCAATAGTGTTTATTAGCGTCCTTATCTACGTAGGCCTGTTCGCCGTCACCTGGAACACCCAGATGTCTACCTAATCCCTGCCTGTTATTTGTCTTTGGAGGATAGCAATAGCACGAGCGGAATACCGTGACGCTGCGTCCACATTCTGCATGCTCGTCCGTATTAAGTGGACAATTTCTGCGCCTAAGATTCTCGAGAGCGCTCCCTGCTGAAACCTGATCTTTTGCTGGATATAGGCTGCAGGATGAGTGACGCATTGCGTGGACACCATTCTAGTCGTTCTGAAGCATTCTACCTGAAGATGGAAGGTTAGTAAGTTGTCACACAGAGGCCGATGTGATGTATCTGCAGTTCATGCCAGATTGTGATAACAGCTCATTAACTGCGTTCAATGGCTATGAGGTCAGTTGTTTCTAATTAACGATATCAGATTTGTGAAATTTTCTACGACAGTCGGCGTCACTGATCTACATCTACTACTTCCAGATATACATTCAGCAAGCAGTATAGTGGAGAGTACTTCGTGTACCTCTGTCGGTTCCCCTTGCCTGTTACAGTCGCGAATGCTTCGCAGGAATAACGATTCCATGTGAGTCTTCGTGTGGGCTCGAATCACTCTGATTTTATCTTCATGGTCTTTACGCGAGGTGTATGTAAGCGAAAGTAATATTTTTGTTCATTCTTATAGGAAGCTCTCGGAACTTCATCAGTAAGCCACAACAAAGTTAGGTAACTACTGCGAAAGCAAAGAGAGCTTCACTGAAAATATAAACGCAGCCAAAACCTCTCAGACAAACAGAAGCTAAACGATGTCAAAGTTAGCGTAAGGAGGGCTATGCGTGAAGCGTTCAGTGAATTCGAAAGTAAAATTTTATGTACCGACTTGACAGAAAATCCTAGGAAGTTCTGGGCTTACGTTAAATCAGTAAGTGGATCGAAACAGCATATCCAGACACTCGAGAGATGATAATGGCGTTGAAACAGAAGATGCCACGCTTAAAGCTGAAATACTAAACACCTTTTTCCAAAGCTGTTTCACAGAGGAAGACCGCACTGCAGTTCCTTCTCTAAATCCTCGCACGAACGAAAAAATGGCTGACATCGAAATAAGTGTCCAAGGAACAGAAAAGCAACTGAAATCACTCAACAGAGGAAAGTCCACTGGACCTCACGGGATACCAATTCAATTTTACACAGAGTACGCCCCCCTTCTAAAAGCCGTGTACCGCAAGTATCTAGAGGAACGGAAGGTTCCAAATGATTGGAAAAGAGCACAGGTAGTTACATTTTTCAAGAAGGGTCGTCGAGCAGATGCGCACAACTATAGGCCTATATCTCTGACATCGATCTGTTGTAGAATTTTAGAACATGTTTTTTGCTCGCGTATCATGTCATTTCTGGAAACCCAGAATCTACACTGTAGGAATCAAGATGGATTCCGGAAACAGCGATCGTGTGAGACCCAACTCGCTTTATTGGTTCATGAGACCCAGAAAATATTAGATAGAGGCTCCCAGGTAGATGCCACTTTCCTTTACTTCCGGAAGGCGTTAGATACAGTTCGGCACTGTCGCCTGATAAAAAGAGTAAGAGCCTACGGAATATCAGACCAGCTGAGTGGCTGGATTGAAGAGTTTTTAGCAAACAGCACACAGCATGTTGTTCTCAATGGAGAGACGTCTACAGACGTTAAAGTAGCCTCTGGCGTGCCACAGGGGAGTGTTATGGGACCATTGCGTTTCACAATATATGTAAATGAGCTAGTAGATAGTGTCGGAAGTTCCATGCGGCTTTTCGCGGATGATGCTGTAGTATACAGAGAAGTTGCAGCATTAGAAAATTGCAGCGAAATGCGGGAAGATCTACAGCGGATAGGCACTTGGTGCAGGGAGTGGCAACTGACCCTTAACATAGACAAATGTAATGTATTGCGAATACATAGAAAGAAGGATCCTTTATTGTATGATTATATGATAGCGGAACAAAGACTGGTAGCAGTTACTTCTGTAAAATATCTGGGAGTATGCGTACGGAACGATTTGAAGTGGAATGATCATATAAAATTAATTGTTGGTAAGGCGGATGCCAGGTTGAGATTCATTGGGAGAGTCCTTAGAAAAATGTAGTCCATCAACAAAGGAGGTGCCTTACAAAACACTCGTTCGACCTATACTTGAGTATTGCTCATGAGTGTGGGATCCGTACCAGGTTGGGTTGACAGAGGAGATAGAGAAGATCCAAAGAAGAGCGGTGCGTTTCGCCACAGGGTTATTTGGTAAGGGTGATAGCGTTACTGATATGTTTAGCAAACTCAAGTGGCAGACTCTGCAAGAGAGGCGCTCTGCATCGCGGTGTACCTTGCTGTCCAGGTTTCGAGAGGGTATCGAATATATTGCTTCCCGCTACTTGTATCTCCCGAGGAGATCACGAATGTAAAATTAGAGAGATTCGAGCGCGCGCGGAGGCTTTCCGGCTGTCGTTCTTCCCGCGAACCATACGCGACTGGAACAGGAAAGGGAGGTAATGACAGTGGCACGTAAAGTGCCCTCCGCCACACGCCGTTGGGTGGCTTGACGACTATAAATGTAGATGTAGAGTTCCTTACCAATCTTGTGGCTAGCATGAGAGAGCATTCCAGATCATGCACTGCTGCCCCTGGTGATCATACGCCCTGCTAAGAACCGTGTCCCACCTCTTTAACGTCCAGGGGACCATAGTGAGTCGCAGTGACTTTAGTGTAATTGTTGTGTCATTTCTGTTCGTCTCACTTCATGTTTCTTTCAGTTACCTTCTGTCCTATACTGTGGTAGTTGGTTTCTATGAGTGATTAAAGTTTCATCAAGCTTTGTTACTTGTCAGTGACACATCATGGTTAAGATACTTCCTTAAGTTTTGCACTCTAATCTGTTTTTCCTGTGGAAATGGAAATGAGCGTTCGGCGTCATTGGCCGGGAGGCCCCCTTGAGGGGCAGGTCCGGTCCGGCCGCCTTGGTGCAGCTCTTACTACATTCGACGTCACATTGCGCGACCTGCGCGCCGGATGCGAATGAAATGGTGAAGACAACAACACCCAGTCCTTGAGCGGAGAAAAACTCCGACCCAGCCGGGAATCGAACCCAGGCCCGTAGGACGGCAATCCGTCACCCTGACCACTCAGCTATTGGGGCGGACTATTTTTTATGTGATGTGTGATTAGTTCACGCCTGCAGATACGGAAACCAATGAACAGACTTCCGAAGCGGGCTGCTGCTTTTGCGCTTTCACTGGCACCAGCAGCAGTATCTGCAATGAATTCCATACATGTACTGACATTTGTCACATCGCAAAGTGTGTTCGTGTCGAGTACCTGTAATTTAAGTTAAAAACTTTGAAAGCTGCACTACCCACTGCTTTCCTGTACATCTCATAGTTTTCTTGGGATAACGATGGTTTCTCATCACGGATATGCCCGAGAGTCAGTCAGCACCGCTACGTCCGACTGGGTAGGTTCGACATTAACAGACTTTTTTCTTGCTATTCGCCGTATTAGCAATCTGCGGTTCCTGAATAAATGCTTCACAGAGTTTTTTCTATGTCAGATTTGTATTCAGTCCGAAGCATTTTGGTGACCTCCGCCGTCATCAACAGGAATGGCTCTAATGTTTTTTTGACTGCCATCAGTACGACTTTCGGAAGTCTGTCGTACGTCTTCCGGCGTACACTTTTTCAGGTCAAAATAAAAGTAAATGTTAGCAAGACACATCACGTCGTCCAATCTGTTGAAGTTAGCGAAACAATTTAATTTTGTCGATCCAAGACCAGTGACTTTTGTATTCATTGGCAGCTTCACAATTCGTACCGGAGAAGGAATGTACTGTTTTTCTTTGGCCATCTGCCCGTGAAGATAGACCCGTTGCTTTTCGATGTCGATTAGTAAGGTACGCGCCGTCTCCACCAAACTATCAACTAGTATCCGGAAACAAATACCAGTTACGATAAGGTAGTTAACAAGAAAGCATGGTTGTTAAGTGAGGAAGAGTGTTGTACCTTGAGGATATTGTACCTGGGAACACAAGATATTTCAAGGTTGGTGTTTAAGTCCCGTAACCAATTTTAAAATCGCATCAGGGTGAACGCATTAGAGATCTACCAGGGTTTTTTTTTTTACTATTTTTGTTGTTATGACGCATGATGTTCTGTTTTGTACAGAACTTTCGAAGTGCAGCATTTGTGAATTTTTTGAGATCTGTACATCTAAGTGCTGCATAATAAATTAAAGGTACATTTTTTTATTCGCTAATTATAGAATATCACTTTGAGTAAAATTCTATATATTTTTAAACTAGTGACATATCGTGTGGACTGTTAAGCCATGCATCTTTGAGTGTGCGCTATCTTATACCTCGAAACACAAGGAGGTCTTCAACCATCGAATATGTGATATTTGCAAATGAAATGAGTTTAATTATTGTCTTAAGGATTTTACCTGTCTTGAAAATGGAAATTTGTGTTGTTTCATTAGTTTCTATTTCAAATGAATTTAACTTGTAACTGGTTTTTGGTAATACTACAACTGAATTTGATTCCACTCACTGATTATTGGCCTTTGTTAGATAAATAATCTAGCAGATAGACAACTGAATACAGTATTGACAAGATTTTTTAGATTTTTATAATTTCGATAGAATATATATTCTTAGGTAGGCTTACATGACAATTTTGTACCTTTGAACATTTTTTCACATGTAGGAAAACCTTACTTTTCAGGAGTAATTTATGTTATTGAGAAAAATTTTGCAGCACACGAAAAGTGAAAGCTATCATTTAAAAATGGAATAGTAAAATATATTACATTTCTGTTACAGAGATAGCTAGAATTGAAAGTCTGAAAAGTTTTCCAAGATGCAGTACTTTCCCTTACACATGAAAATGTAGGTGGAACTGAACTGTTCGCCTTAGCAGAGACTACTTCTATTTGTGGATACACTGAATGTTATACTAACGTCCATTCTTCCGTAATTCAGTCCCAGGACTTTCTAAAAGCCACATATTTTAAATGATAATTAATTGCAAAGCGCGGAAATTGATGTGGTGCACCACACGTTATTAAACAGCGACTGCAACCGTGCACCAGGCGGTACTGTTGTTATGATGCAGGAAATTTGAAAATTAAAAACACATCGCAATTAATTTCCGAAAGAAAGAGTATAGTTTTTCTTAAATTTTTAGTGAAAGTATTTCATACGCATACACCAACATGGGTATACCCATTTCGTCTTATCTCTTTTATCTTAGTGATGCGTGTCCGTGCGGAAGTCTTGCGTTTCGCCTGTTGTACCACCTAACATGTAGTCTTGTATTGCAGGTCTTCTCCGGCTTGTTACCCGGTCTCCAAGGCGTCTCTAACGATACTTGCACTAGAAAAAAGTCGTGGCTTATTCGCAGGATCAAGATTTGCAAGCGGCTGATTGTGTGGACACTCCTAATTTCTTAAGAACTGTAAAGAGAAGTTTATACACTCTGTATATTTTCAGATGGTGGTGACCCACTGCTCCTAAATATTTGAGAAACTTCATAAGAGCGGAGTACATCGAATATCTTCGGTTTTAGCACTAATGATGACTTGATGCAGCATGAAAATGTATACTGTCTGCTAAAGTTTATGATAGACGGTATAAAGTAGATTACCATGTGACAACAGTGAGGAATTTTATTTCATTACCTGACGCCAACGATTTTATAACACCAAATACACGGAAGCGCCAAAGAAACAGGCGTAGGCATGCATATTCAAATACAGAGAAATGTAAACAGGCAGAATACGGCGCTGCGGTCGGCAACGCGTAGATAAGACAAAAAGTGTCTGGCGCAGTTGTTAGATCGGTTGTTGGTGCTACAACGGCAGGTTATCAAGATTTGAGTGAGTTTGAACATGGTGTTACAGTTGGCGCACGAGCAATGGGCTTCAGCATCTCCGAGGTAGCCAAGATGTGGGTTTTTTCGTAGTACCATTTCAGGAGTGTACCGTTAATATCAGGAATTCGGTAAAACATTGAATCTCCGACATCGCTGCGGCTGGAACAAGATCCTGCAAGAACAGAACCAACGGTGACTGAAGAGAATCGTTTAAGATGACAGAACTGCAACCCTTCCGCAAACTGCTGCATATTTCAATGCTGGGTCATCAACAAGTGTCAGCATCAGAACTGTTCAGTGAAACGACAGCGATATGGGATTTCAGTGCCGAAGGCCTACTCGCGTACCCTTGATCACTACACGACACAAAGCTTTACGCTTCACCTGGGCCCGTAAACAATCAGATTGGACTGTTGATGACTGGAAACATGTTGCCTGGTCGGACGAACCTGTTTCCAAATAATATCGAGCAGATGGACGTGTGCGGGTATGGTGAAAGCCTCATGAATCCATGGAACCTGGATGTCAGCAAGGGACTGTTCACGCTGGTGGAGCCTCTGTAATGGTGTGCGGCTTGTGCAGTTGCAGTGATATGGGACCCCTAATTCGTCTATATGTGACTCTGACAGGTGACACGTGCATAAACATCCCGTCTGATCATTTGTATCCATTCATGTCCATTGGGAAATTTCAGCAGGAAAGCGAGACTCCACATACGTCCAGAATTGCTACAGAGTGGCTCCAGGAACACTCTTCTGAGTTTAAACACATCCGCTGGCTACCAAACTCCCCAGACATGAACATTATGGAACATGTCTGGAATGCTTTGTAACATGCTGTTCAGAAGAGATCTCCACCCCGTTATACACTCCTGGAAATTGAAATAAGAACACCGTGAATTCATTGTCCCAGGAAGGGGAAACTTTATTGACACATTCCTGGGGTCAGATACATCACATGATCACACTGACAGAACCACAGGCACATAGACACAGGCAACAGAGCATGCACAATGTCGGCACTAGTACAGTGTATATCCACCTTTCGCAGCAATGCAGGCTGCTATTCTCCCATGGAGACGATCGTAGAGATGCTGGATGTAGTCCTGTGGAACGGCTTGCCATGCCATTTCCACCTGGCGCCTCAGTTGGACCATCGTTCGTGCTGGACGTGCAGACCGCGTGAGACGCCGCTTCATCCAGTCCCAAACATGCTCAATGGGGGACAGATCCGGAGATCTTGCTGGCCAGGGTAGTTGACTTACACCTTCTAGAGCACGTTGGGTGGCACGGGATACATGCGGACGTGCATTGTCCTGTTGGAACAGCAAGTTCCCTTGCCGGTTCAAAAATGGCTCTGAGCACTATGGGACTTAACTACTGTGGTCATCAGTCCCCTAGAACTTAGAACTATTTAAACCTAACTAACCTAAGGACATCACACACATCCATGCCCGAGGCAGGATTCGAACCTGCGACCGTAGCAGTCGCGCGGTTCCGGACTGCGCGCCTAGAACCGCTAGACCACCGCGGCCGGCTCCCTTGCCGGTCTAGGAATGGTAGAACGATGGGTTCGATGACGGTTTGGATGTACCGTGCACTATTCAGTGTCCCCTCGACGATCACCAGTGGTGTACGGCCAGTGTAGGAGATCGCTCCCCACACCATGATGCCGGGTGTTGGCCGTGTGTGCCTCGGTCGTATGCAGTCCTGATTGTGGCGCTCACCTGCACGGCGCCAAACACGCATACGACCATCATTGGCACCAAGGCAGAAGCGACTCTCATCGCTGAAGACGACACGTCTCCATTCGTCCCTCCATTCACGCCTGTCGCGACACCACTGGAGGCGGGCTGCACGATGTTGGGGCGTGAGCGGAAGACGGCCTAACGGTGTGCGGGACCGTAGCCCAGCTTCATGGAGACGGTTGCGAATGGTCCTCGCCGATACCCCAGGAGCAACAGTGTCCCTAATTTGCTGGGAAGTGGCGGTGCGGTCCCCTACTGCACTGCGTAGGATCCTACGGTCTTGGCGTGCATCCGTGCGTCGCTGCGGTCCGGTCCCAGGTCGACGGGCACGTGCACCTTCCGCCGACCACTGGCGACAACATCGATGTACTGTGGAGACCTCACGCCCCACGTGTTGAGCAATTCGGCGGTACGTCCACCCGGCCTCCCGCATGCCCACTATACGCCCTCGCTCAAAGTCCGTCAACTGCACATACGGTTCACGTCCACGCTGTCGCGGCATGCTACCAGTGTTAAAGACTGCGATGGAGCTCCGTATGCCACGGCAAACTGGCTGACACTGACGGCGGCGGTGCACAAATGCTGTGCAGCTAGCGCCATTCGACGGCCAACACCGCGGTTCCTGGTGTGTCCGCTGTGCCGTGCGTGTGATCATTGCTTGTACAGCCCTCTCGCAGTGTCCGGAGCAAGTATGGTGGGTCTGACACACCGGTGTCAATGTGTTCTTTTTTCCATTTCCAGGAGTGTATTCATACGGATTTATGGACAGCACTGCAGGACTCATGGTGTCAGTTCCATCCAGCACTGCCGGCCTGAGTGGCCGAGTGCTTCTAGGCGCTACAGTGTGGAACCGCGCGACCGCTACGGTCGCAGGTTCGAATCTTGCCTCGGGCATGGATGTTCAAATAGCTCTGAGCACTATGGGACTTAACATCTGAGGTCATCAGTCCCCTAGAACTTAGAACTACTTAAACCTAACTAACCTAAGGACATCACGCACATCCATGCCCGAGGCAGGATTCGAACCTGCGACCGCAGCAGTCGCGCGGCTCCGGACTGAAGCGCCTAGAACCGCTCGGCCACCGCGGCCGGCGGCATGGATGTGTGTGATGTCCTTAGGGTAGTTAGGTTTAAGTAGTTCTAAGTTCTAGGGGACTGATGACCTCAGAAGTTAAGGCCAATAGTGCTCAGAGCCATTTGGACCATTTGAACCCTCCAGCACTCCAGCTAGTGGAGTCCATGCCACGTCGTGTTGCGGAACTTCTGCGTGCTTCCAGGGGCCCTTCACGATGTTAAGTATGTGTACCAGTTTCTTTAGCTCTTCAGTGTATGGTGATGTACATGATTTTTCGGAACTGTTGATGGTCTGTGGACCGAAGCTGGTTGTTAAATAAAGAAATTTTTGTCAGCAGCTGTTGTCTGTAATCGTGAAATTTTTATACATTCTGTAGTTCCCAGACGAGCAGTACCGTGAGAAGGACTTTTGTGCCTCACAGCACTCAATTTTATTGGCATTCAATCTGTCTTGGCTTTCTTCTCGTGATGATGTATTTCATATGCTCTTCGTCTCACTATGCACTATGCGGGGCGATTCAAACAGTCGAGGTTGATGTAGATATATTCTGAAACTACTTTGATTATATTTCGTCCATGCTTTGGTTTTACAAAAATCTCATTACATCATTTGCTAACATTTTAAGCAAATATAGGAAATCTGTGTGAGGTGCCTTTGAATATGGTATGGTATACCTGAAGCTGCACATTGTGTAGACTGTTGGTCAGCCTGTTCGTTGCCGTTAATGCCTTTGATTCATGATAATAAGATTTCGTTGTATTGATGTGCAATCTGCTGACTTGTCTAATTATATAGGGAACAGAATTGTTGTCTCTCTGTATAACATGAGTTTTCGGGGTAATGACTACTGCATGGAAGTCGGACGAGATTGTAATCTTGCCTCAGTACAACATAACAGGCATTTACAAAGTTAGTTTATAGCATTTATGTCACCCTGTGGCATTATCATTCTTACTCCTTTTCGTATATAGGGCTGTGGTGTGTGTTATAAGTCCTGTGACTTTCTGTATTGTCGGATATCCTCTGAAGTTAATCATTCGTATAATTCGTACCTACTACGATGTTATTTTAATTTTTAAGAAAGAGGAAGGAAAACGAAATTCGACCTACCGTGGAGATAGAAGCAGATAACATTTGCTCATTTTAGGAATGGAAGTATTATTTCTATGTTCCTGCATTTTCGTTAAGAGTACTAACAACCTTGATATGTCTACAAAAGAACTAGACTTTAATTTTGAAATTGTAGGTTGTCGTAAGACCAACGAAGGTGGTAATACCGCAAAAAGTAAGGATGCCCTAGAAGACCGTCTCTAACATCCTCTGCAGTGGAATGTCCACTCCTATTATTCCTTCCTTTTTTTTAAATTCTTGTTGGCACAGTGACACGGAAAGATTCATAGTACTACACCTAAAATGCTATAGGCTTACATCATGTGCTTAGATTGCAAGCGACAGTCACAGAGCGAGAACCATCAGTGTTACCATCTCACAAGGTTGCGTTACATTGTAGAGCAGAAGTTTTCATTATTTTGATAAGCATCTGCATCTAACTCTGCTAATGTTATTGCAGCTCACTTCGTCGGGATAAAGATTGCCACAGGTATCTGTGAGTGAATCTCTGCTATTTGGTGGCCTTGCAAATTGAAGGCCCCTGTTGTTCCTGCTTTCTGTGGGCGGGTCGATCCTAATTTTGCCTCAAAGCTGCAATCTCCTTTTCGCTGGTAGTTGTTCTGTAAATCTGCTGTCCCCGGATTCGACTGTGCTCTCTTATCACCTCAGTGATTGCCTCCAGCGACGCCTCCTTGGAAATTGGCGTCCTCTTTCGCCAATTGGTGCCTCCTGCCTCCCCATTTTCCTCAGACGTCGCCGGCGGTGCAGCGGCTCGACGTTACGATCCTCCACTCAGGACGGAGAACGCTCCCGAAACTGGAGACTGGCATTACGCTGCCTGTTTTTGGGGTGTGTGTGTGCCCTGACTGCTTGGGAATTGCAACTTGATCTGTTCCTGAAATTTCTGTGGAAACGAAAAGCGTAAACAAAGAACCATACATTCCAAGAACTACATCACACAGGAAAGATGGAAGCACATCATCGTCTAAGAACTGCAGGTAGCAGGCTGCTGCTTGTGAACTCTGAACAGAGAAGGGACCGTCAATATGAGAATCCAATTTTCTATACCAAACCATCATTTTCTATACGCCAACTACCTTCGTGAATGTTGACATCTACCCAGCATCTGTATTGGTGATAATTTACTTTTCCATTTACATTGCGATTAGCTTCATCCATAAGTACGACGTCAAAGAGGATATTACGGCTTTAATTCAGTTTGCGTATCACCCATTGTAGAAACTGCAGACTTTAGATCGTTCTCGGTGTCTGTTATATGCTCTGAGACACATTTTTGACGTATGGATGACCCTAATTTCCTGCGAGATGTGGCGCTCTTGGCTGTTACTGAGCGATGCCAGAACAACGGCTGATGTTGCTTCATCCGTAGCCGTTTACGATCGACCATCTTTCGGTATGTCTGCGACAGAACCACATTCACAGAATTTCGACAGTTTCATCACAGAACTGTGGATAATGGGTAGGTTGGTTTAAATGCTCTGCGATAACACGGATGCTAATCTCTCCTTCTAGCAGGGTGATCTCAATACGTTCGACTTGGGTTCAGGCCATCAGCTTTCACATTATTTGTGGGGAAGGAACATATTACAACTTGAGAATGAATAAAGCTATTCTCAGAAGAAAGGCATCATAGTTTTTTCGAGTAGTTTTCTGTCTGTTTTATATGTCAATGTAACATGGCCTCGTAGGTATTCCCTCTCTCTCACTTCATTATATTTGAATTTAAATTTATTTTTGACCGGCTGGTTTCGCTTTAGCAGTGTGATTGCACCCCGATGGATCACCCTGTAGTATCGTCACTTATACTTCCTTGTGGATTAATTGTATGCTGAAATTTTGACCGTTGTTTTTTTAGATGATTTATAAAGTTATAGTGTTTTGTACAGCTTGGCACAGAGATGACGTGGTGTTAGGGAAGATTGTGCACAATTTGAAGTGACTGAATTAGATGTTTCACAAGATGAAAAAGTGATGATTTCCCACGAATAGGAGGTGAAACCAGATTACGAAACGGTACAGTACATGAGCTGGGGAAGTGTAAGGAATATAGTAAGTATGACTTAACATGTGGTGTTCAACATGGAGAGTGTCTCTGTTGATCTACTGTGGACCCGAGACAGCGACCGGTCAAATATTTGTCAAGGAAGATCACCAAACAGCCATACGTATTTGAGAAGCTATTTTGTTTTATTTTGACTACCAGTTTAGGCATTTCAGTATGCCAGCTTCAGGTACCATATGCACTTCATTTATAGATATTCAAATGTATCAATAATGGCGTACTGAAGCCATCAGTGTATGGATATTACGAATTCGTTATTCGAGTAATTTCTTCGAAAACATGATCACAACAGAGCATACCTGCAGTCCGAGACTGCATGTAGCTGTGTGTTCACCTGTACAATTATCGCTGGCTGGCTAGGGTGTCACCCGGCAGCGTTCCCGTAAGTAATTAAAACCTGTATTTACCTTTTTAGGATAGTATATTACTATTATTTGTAGGTGGAGTTGTCTCAACTCTGACATTTTTACGCCTCAAAAGAGAAAAGAGCAAGAAATTAATTTTTTTTTAAGTTCACGCTAGCACCACTCCAGGTGACACTAGGCGGAGGTGATGACGTAGCTATGAAGCAGAAAGAAACAATCAACAATGTAATTTGGTCACGAACTTAAGCACAAATTGCTGCATCGGCACCAATCGACAGGCACGAGTCAGACATTTAGGAGAACGTCCATTGACACTGTGTGAGTGGGGGAGAGAGAGAGAGAGAGAGAGAGAGAGAGAGAGAGAGAGAGAGAGAGAGAGAGAGAAATAATGTCAGAGATATTGTCGTTAGTTCTTGTTATGTGGAGCAACGGGGTACTTCGGACGTAATAACTTTTATCAGTGATTCGACAGTAGAGTTAACAGCCTGTAACAAATTGTTAAGCAAACACAGTGGGACAAGGACCACTGGCAAGTACTAAAAAAAATCAGTCTCACGTCCGTCCCCCACCCTTCTCCATAAATACTGTAGTTGTCCATTTCTGAATTCAGTTAGTCTTTAGAATTGATGGCGTTCATACCGAAGCACTCGATTCCATTATTACTACAGTTTAGGGACATCCATATATTAGATGTTCCAGCACATCTCGTCAACTCTCTGCTGTCCTTCCTGAACAGACAACAACATCCAAGTAACCACGGCATGCTACTTCGCACTGGCCGCCAACCACATCGCTGATAAGGATATTGAATGTATTCCAACACCAGTATACTACACACATCAAAAACGTTTTGCATCAGCTCGGTTCCGAGAAGAGTTCCGGAACCTGTACAGAAAATTGGAGTAGAGATCAACATAAACATCATTTCCGCCCTTTTTATTCCTCATTAAAACCATACATTGCATGTTGTACCACCATACAGCGAGACCAGACGTGGTTGTCCAGATTTCTGTACACACCGGTACATCTAATACCCAGTAGCACGTCCTCTTGGACTGATGCATGTCTGTATTCGTCGTGGCATACTATCCACAGGTTCAACATGGCACTGTTGGTCCAGATTGTCCCACTCCTCAACGGCGATTCGGCGTAGATCCATCAGAGTGGTTGGTGGTTACGTCGTCGATAAATAGCCTTTTCAATCTATCCCAGGCATGTTAGATAGGGTTCATGCCTGGAGAACATTTTGGCCACTCTAGTCGAGCGATGTCGTTATCCTGAAGGAAGTCATTCACAAGATGTGCACGATGGAGGCGCGAATTGTCGTCCATGAAGACGAGTGCCTCGCCAATATGCTGCCGATATGGTTGCACTGTCGGTCGGAGGATGGCATTCACGCACCTCACAGCCGTTACGGCGCCTTCCATGACGACCAGCGGCGTACGTCGGCCCCACATAATGCCACCCCAAAACAGCAGGGAACCTCCACCTTGCTGCACTCGCTGGACAGTGTGTCTAAGGTGTTAAGCCTGACCGCATTGCTTCCAAACACGTCTTCGACGATTGTCTGGTTGAAGTCATATACGACACTCATTGGTGAAGAGAACGTGATGTCAATCCTGAGCGGTCCATTCGGCGTTGTTGTTGGGCCCATCTGTACCGTCCTGCACGGTGTCGTGGTTGCAAATATGGACCTCGCCATGCACGTCGGGAGTGAAGTTGCGCATCATGCAGCCTATTGCGCACAATTTGAGTCGTAACACGACATCTTGTGGCTGCACTAAAAGCATTATTCAACATGGTGGCGTTGCTGTCAGGGTTCCTCCGTGCCAAAATCCGTAGGTATCGGTCATCCACTAGAGTAGTAGCCCTTCGGCGGCCTGAGCGAGGCATATCATCGACATTTGCTGTCTCTCAGTACCTCCTCCATGTCCGGACAACATCGCTTTGGTTCACTCCGAGACGCCTGGACACATCTCTTGTTGAGAGCCCTTTCTGGCACAAAGTAACAATGCGGACGTGATCGAACCGCGGTATTGACCGTCTAGGCGTGGTTGAACTACAGACAACACGAGCCGTGTAGCTCCTTCCTGGTGGAATGACTGGAACTGATCGGCTGTCGGACACCCTCCTTCTAATAGGCGCTGCTCATGCATGATTGTTTACTTCTTTGGGCGAGTTTAGTGACATCTCTGAAAAGTCAAAGGGACGGTGTCTGTGATACAATTTCCATAGTCAACCGGGGTGATGTAAAACATTTTTTTTTATGTTTGTACATCGTGGTGCTTGTTGCACAAACATCATCGTTACTGCTGGGTTAGAGAGACAACCATTACTTATGTCCATGATCACTGCCACAAGAACTTCAGGGTGACATACCCTATGGGGCCAGGATCACTGACTACATGACTTGCTACGGTGCAATACATCCCTATGGGTCACCGCAGGTATCGTCATCTTCCGGGGCAGGATAGATGGCGCTCTAATGCAGTATGGAGGCATAATATCACGCTACTGCTTTACCTACCAGATGGCAAGCCGCAAGACTTCGGCCGAACTGTTGGTGTAGCGGCCTCTACAGGTTCCAGCACACAATCCTGACAAAATAGAGGTGTCGCCGCCGGACTTCCTTACAATATACTGAGGTGAAACGATGGAACTACATTTATATGCTACCAACTTGAGACTTATAAGCAATTGTTCTTCGACCTTTGACTGACCGTCGTAACACTCGAAATTCCAGAAACTGAAGTGTTGCGTAACTGTGAAAGAACTGATATATATGTATGACAGAAGAAAATATAAACTTTTTGAATTGTTTGTTAAACGTCAGAGAACCTTAGAGCCCCCATAGAGAAAGACAAGAATATGGTAAAATGAAGAATGTTTCGTCTGTCCATTGGTAAGCTCCATTGAAATAATAGTGTGACTTCGTCAACTGATGCAGTGGAGTGGAGCTGTTCGTTTTGGTAACGTTTAAGAGCCCAATGAATCCTCGAATGAACTGTGAGTGCCTGCGTATTGGAGAATTTATACTTCGTGAGCTCGTTTATCCCCTCTTCTGCATGTGGACGGTAACAATATAAGCTCTTAGATATGACCTGTAAGAGATGCGGCACGAAAGTTTGCTGCAACGTATTCGAAACTACGCAGAAATGTGTGACATTCTATGATGTTTCAAGATATAATTTACCGTACGATAAGCTATTTTTTCTAATAAAACTGTGCTACCTACTTGCTTTACGTTTTGCTTGATAACTGGGCCACTTTAGGAGAGTGATAAATTACATATCCCATGCTTAATATTAGATTTAGGGGCATGGATAAGCAATTTTATTGCTACGTAGTATTTAGAAAGATTTTCTATAGTGGTTCTTTGCTTTGGGTTGCGCCACCCAAGGGGATTTGATGTAATAAAAATTTGATTACCGCTATGATTGCAATCAGTGTATCAAACAGTAATTGAAAAATAATTATTTCCATTGTTATCGGAATGCTATAAGCCATGAAAAGGAATAACGGAAATTGAAATGCGAGAGAGATAAAGAAAAAAATGGTCAATTTGATTTCCATTCCTTATATCTTTTATGTAGGGTCGTAATATCAATAGAAATTACTTTGTGGCGTACAATTGCCGTATCCGAACTTAATTTACTAGTAATTACAACCGACGGCGTTAATTTACTGCAGTGGGTTCTCTCATGGGACTCCTCATGGAGTAGGAAAAAAGCCCAAAGCTAAATTCACGTCTTCGTATAGCGCAACGTCTGCAATGTTAGTATCGCCTACCACTGTGAAGTATATTTCGAAGATTTTGTTAATAATCCGTTGCTAGTGCATTCTACCAAATGTTATGATTTCCTACCATGCGTATCTTTTATAGATTTCTGTTAAAATATAAAGGACATTTGACATGTCGGTAAAATTCTGGGTTTTATTAATTGACTACGTTTACATCTTTGTTGAAAAGGTGGTAAGTAGTCACGACGTTTGAAAAAGGTTTTATTTGATACAGTAAAGGAAGGCGAAAAAGAGAACCATCCGCAGATAAGTTTGTGCAGGGTATGTGCCAGTTATTTAGGACTGCGTGCTTCAGAATAGATTACTTTAAAGCTGGTCACTAGTATACTTAAATATTAATCATTAGCGTTTTTAGCCTCATCTGTAGATCGCAATCACATTAACCAATTCAATGGAGAGAATTTATACCAACCTGCAGAAAAACCGCAGAACTTCTGAAGGACGAGGTAAGCTATATCCAACATTGATCAGGAGTGTACGTGGAAGAAAATTTTCCACATGTTTTTAAAGTTAAATATGCTAGACATCATATTAAATATACGATGGTGAAATAAAGGTAGAAACACTGATAGACACGTGAGTTGATTCACCACTGTAGGCGGCAAAGAACGACTGGTGAAAGTGCATGAATTGAGAGGTTCTGTTCTGTAGCTCGAGAAAAATCACGACCAGTTTCTGTTATTGCCAACGGAGAGCCATAAATGGCTCTCTGAAAGCAATATCGGAAGGATGTTATATCGCTTTATTGGGCCGTTGAAAAATGAAACTGCTTATAAACGGCTAAAGTACGCTTATAGCAAGTTGTCCTTTGAGCTAGTGGATCGTAACACTAGCGAAAAACATGCTCTGCGTGTTGGGTCCCTTCATCATTTACCATTTACCGCAGGCTTCGCCCAAAGCCATATTGTTTTGATTCCAAATATAAAAATGTGAAATGATGTAAGGGAAAATTCATCGAACAAGTATATAATTGAAGTCGATGACGCTTATTCCGCAGTATGTGGAACGGAGAAATCTCCGGACTTGCAACCTAGATTTAGAGACGAGCTGCATTCGAGACTGAAATTAATTTAATCTCAGAATTGCATTTTTTAACCAGTCGTTTGCAATAAATCTTATAAGTGGATAGAAAAGATTTCTCTACGCGACGATACCTCTTTCCTTGCCATTGTGATGCACAGAAGACACACACGTTGAGATTGTTTCATAGTTGATCTCAATTAATAACGCCCTAAAATCATTCTGTAATTTTTGCTTAAAATATGTTGCACTTACGCACGTTTCAGTTTCAATTTGCTAATAATCGAGTAATAATTCCGCATGGACTTAATTCTGCTCGCTTTAAGTATCTGAATTTGTTTCTTGTCGCTCTGAATAGTATCTCAAACTCATGAATATTTCTCAACTGACTGTATGAGAGAATGACGTACTATACATCATCAGAATTTTCTGGATAATCTGAATGTGCAGATGAATGAAAGTTATGTGATGTTAGCCCACCCGTATGAGAACACATGAGACAGGAAACGACCTCATTTAAGAGGTACTTTCGAATTTCTTAAGGGCGTGTGTAAGTCTTTATAATTTCGTGTCTTATTCCATGTTTATAACAACAAAGTAGACTTCTACGTATTCATTTGACGAAAAGACTAATGCTTTTGGTATTGTTTTAGCTGGCAGGATGATTCGAATTCAGATCAAATGATGTCATTAATGTAATGAGAACCCTAGTGCAGTGATAAGCGTTTGATTTTTCCCTGAACACCAACATAAACACAGTAGTATTAAACTTTCGTTGCCTGCAGAAATCGCACTCAAAATGGTAACAATGATAATTTCGCTTTTGATTCCCATACTGTATTTTATAAAAATCAACTTATTTTGCTAAGGTATTAAACCATGATCTGAGATGGTAATCAGTGCTGTATTAAACTCACTTTCCAAACTGTAATTGGCTTTATATAAATGCGTTTATCTGAATTTGTTTTCATGTCATAGCGTAAAATAGGTGTTAATAAAATTTACACATACACTTGTTTAACGAAAATTCGTCTTTCTAATTATCTGCAAAGTGGAAAATGAGCGTCTGTTAACAGCTACACGTGTTTTCGACTGACCTGACATCGTGATTGCTATTTAATGCTTTTCTGTGTTATATGTATGGATTTTAAATATCCATTTCTAGTGATAAATGTTAACCCTGTGGTGCAGTTGTCCTTTGAAGTGGACAGCTGTTAATACCGCTTCTTTGGCGTTTTTAATCAGTCCTGAGGCTGCAAATGCACGCAGTCCACTCCAGTAGATGCTCCCTACGGGAGCTGTGTCCTGCGTGAATTCGCACCCTCAGGGCTGATTATAAACGCCAAAGAAGCAACATTAGCAGCTGTTCACTGCAGCGGACAACTACACCATAACGTTAATACATCTTGGTACATTGGTTTTAATTTAAATATCACTACCCAAGGAAGGAAACAAGAACACCACATACGACATATGACGTACACCCGAGCCTCATATTGCATCAATTTTTTGAAATCAAACAAAGGACACGATAAATTTTAAAGGGGAGGTTAATGCAGTGTTAACAGTACTTAGATAAGAAGAGGAAAAGAAGATTGTGGATAACAGAAAAGTCGTAGAGAAAGGCACTCTGAACAGATACTAAATACTGTCAGTCTGCATATGTACGAACAAAGTAATATGTATGGCGTTATATAAGGAAATATGAATCGGAAGAATGAAGGGGAATTTTCGAGGAAGAGATAAAGTGAGATAAAGCAAATAATGGATAGACTATGAAGAAGTAACCACGGAGTCAAAGTGGTGAATAGGGGACTCATTTACGTCAGTGAGTATGTTAACCGGATTTGTGTTAGTGACACAGCAAAACTCGCTGGGAGAGGAGGAGAGTGAAAGAGAATTTAAGTAATTCCAGCAGGTTGGAATTAAGTCTCTGGGCAGGGTACAGAAGGAATACTGGAATACATGCACTGGGAATTTAGGGAAGGAACTGTGTATTAAAGGGCAGAAAAAAGTTAGGGGATTTTATTCTGTAATCACGCTTATGAGATAATCAACATAAAATAAAGCAAAATACGGTGATGTGTAAGTGCATAAGGAAATTACATAGCAATATAACGAAATGGGAAGCAATTAGAGAGCTAAAAGAGAATTTATATTAAAAAAATCTTAAAAGCGTTTGGAATGTAATTGTTACGTTGAAAATGAAGTGAATGAATTTCATTGAGTGGAAACAGATGATGGTAGCAAGGAAATTTTGGAATTGAAGAAACAATGACACAACGTAAGTAGGTAGACCACGAGGTTGAAGAGATAAAGAAAGATTTTGGTCTTACAGTTGTGGAATTGTTAAGTCCTTTGCGTATAACAGTGTGGAATGCAATGTAGGATTATTTTCATTAATAAAAAAAATTAGATTAGAAGGAGATTGCATCTAACGAACATGTATTGAAAGTTTACCCCTCGTTTGTTAAGCTGATTAATTTTCATGTGAGAAGTATCTCCCTTTAATACAAGCGGACGCAGTGCTCCATGGTTCTCATTTCTACCGCTGTGTGTCTACTTCTTTCAATTAGGCCCGATAAATTGAGATGTGGGTAATCAAACCCGCTAGAAAAGATAGTATTCTAATTTAAAAAAGAAGCAACGGATAAAGCAACATCGGTGAATTGCCATGGAACAATACGTGCACATTACAGACTGTAAGACTTTCTTTTTTTTTGATACTATGAATTCAGTTAGTCGCATGAAGTGCATAATGCATACAATGGATATGCCTGGATTGAAAATTCATAGAATATAGTCATTATCTCAGTGGTATGGATGAAGGATACTAAATAACGCTAAGAGAGAATTTCAATTATCATTCTGATTTATTTCGATAATATTTAATAAAACTATTACTCTCTGTGACAAAACATACATGAAGTCTATTATATTTAAGGAAACTACCACTCTCAGTGACAAAACCTTCATGAAGCACTCACTATCTCTTGCATCTCGTCATACCGGAAACATAGACAACACTTCGTTGTCAATTACATCCACTAATGATTAAAATGGGTAAAAATGAATGTTACTGAATGGTGGCCTCTTAACACCATTTAGTTATTGTCACACCTATTTAACGCGCGGAGAAGGAAAGGATACCACCTTTCACTCTCTCAAACATTACTGCTCATCCCCACTTGTGTTACTTCACATGCAGTACCATGCGGATAAGTTCATGTTGAAACTGCGTATTATGCAACCGCAATGCAACGTGAGCAAACCAGCCCAGGCTTCATGACTCCACATTATTCATGCTATGATTAACGAAAGGCAGATCTAGCGACTACCGTTATGAATGCCGCCAACACGTGGCCAAGTTCGACAACAAAGGAACGAATAAAATAAATCGTTGAATCATGGAAAATTTATATTGCTTGTATCTGGAACTAAACCATGCAACAAATGAAACATTAATGAACCTATCTGCTATTGACCTAAGAACAAGAACCGTTGGTTCATGCCCTCAATCACCTCGCGCTCAATCCGCTAGTTGAAACACATTAATCTGAAAAATTTCTACAAATACAATATCGCTGAACGTTTTCCGGTATTAATTCACACATGAATATGTTTCATAATCAATGTTACCCTAAAAGACCTACATTATGAATAACTTTTCTCACCATCCATGACGAGCGCTGCACCCCTGCGTCCGTCTCGTTCAATCGGCGGCCCCAGAGTGTCCTAACATGGCGCGTTCCAGGACCAACAGCCAATTATTCAAAAAAACTGGTGGTGGGGTAGGACCTCAGTGAGAACCAACCTCACAAACTCTGCCCTCCTCATCCCCACTATCTTTGGAATCACGAACTCTCTGCCGAATCTGCTCACGTTGTTATGTTGGTACTAATCTACCCTACTGCTACCATCTTTGACTAACCCAGATTATTATATATTCCATGCATAATTACGTTTATCCATCCACATACATCACGGGATCAAAGGATGAGAGAGGAGGTGTGATACCAACAGAAGAAAAAATATACACGGAAGCATTCTTGAATCCAGAGGTTAATTAATTAGGCGAAACATTGAAAGGACGCTCTCGGCGTAAAATGCATTATTAAACATGTAGAAATTTATCAGTTAGTTAAATGAAGCGTAAAGCTGTGACGTTTCAGTATATACAGAGTGTTTCCCTAGGAGGCGTCAGGTGCCTTTTCTCTGCTGTTTCAGCACTTACCTGTACTTCCACGTTTGAAATGTGTAACTGGTGTCAATCCAAACAAACATCACTCATCGCGTCTTTCAAGCGACCCCCAGTGTCGACGCAATGCTTTGCTCTTCTCTCGTGAAAAAGGAAAATTATTTTTAAAGAAGAATTTTATTTTACGTGTCTGATCGATAGACCAGTCCCAGATTTGTCCAGCGCGATATTTGTTTGATCGTCATGTATTGACATGGACAGTAAAACACGATGAATAATTAGTACTCCAGCAGCGACGGAGCAGCACGGCTGCGAGGCGGTGGCAATCAGTTCCCGCCAGACGCGTGCTGTCGCTAGTAGAGTACTGGCTATTTTTTGTGTTTTGCTGTCCCTGTCAACACATATCAACAAAAAATATATCGCACTAGACTAATATAGGACCGCCATGGAGACTAGGCAAGTAACATTCCACTTTAAAAATCATTTTGTCTGTAAGGGGAGACAAACCGACACTTTCCGTCGACATTGGGCGTCGCATGAAAGACGTGATGAAGCAATATCTGTTTGGCCTGACTGCAGCTACACAGTGAAACAGTGAAATTGCAGTTACCCCCCCCCTTCCCCCAAGACCAGAGAAAGAACGCTTTACGGGTCTTGGGAGAGACACCCGCTACATACTGTATACTGGGTGCCTCTCCTAGGGGTCGTCAGACGTTTACCTCCGTTGTTTCGTCAAATATTTGCAATTTCGTTTGTTTTTTCTGCCAACAGAAAACGTCGGTTTGTTTCCCATAAAAAAAAAAAACAGTTTTATGTACCCATTCGACGGAAACTCCGAAATTAGTCTAGTCCAAAATTCGTTTTAACGTTACATATTAAAAAGAACGGTAAACCACAAAGAATAAACGACAATCCAGCAGCTATTTGGTAGCGCTGCATGCTTGGCGGTAGCAGTCAGCGTGGGCCAGGGCAGTGCTTTTACTGCTCCTCTACAGATTAGTTTTCCAGTTTTACTGTCCTTGTTAATGCATATCGATAAAACTAATATCACACTAGACTGCTCCATCAACTGTAAATCTCCTGTTTAAAAATTATTTGTATGTTAATACGAAGCAAACTGATGTTTCCGTCGACATTGCGCATCGTCTGGAAGACGCACTATTTATCTGTACTGATTCCAGCTACGCAATGCAAAAACTAAATTGCAAATATCTGCTGAAACCCCAGAGAAAATGCACCTTACGAGTCTTAGGAGAGACATCCTATTTGCAGGGTGACTTAACTGTCCCTACCTGTGCGTTTTCTGCAACCCATAATGCCTTCAATAGCCAAGCAAAAAATTTTCGTATTCTCCCACTCACTACGTGCAAACTATTAGCCATACAGAGAAACCGAAGAGGAGCTTTTTGTAGGAAATTTTAATGTAGTTAAACTGTGTGCTGGGATACTTTTCCACTAGAGGCCGCAGTTTTCGAATTATTCAAGAAAAACATATAAAAGTAACCTAATGCGTTTCTCTTGAATAACTGAAAAAACCGTGGCCCCCACGAGACAGTTTCCCAGCACACAATTTAACTACATTAAATTTCCTACAAAAAGCTCATGTTTATTTTTTCTGTAGGACTAATAATTTGCACTTGGTGGTTGAGAGAATATGAAAACCTCACGTGTGGTTTTCGAAGGAGTCGATGGTTGCAGAAAACCCATAGGTAGGGACAGATGTATTACTTTAAGTATACAGGGTGGTCCATTGATAGTGACCGGGCCAAATATCTCACGAAATAAGCATCAAAAGAAAAAACTATAAAGAACGAAACTTGTCTAGCTTGAAGGGGGAAACCAGATGGCGCTATGGTTGGCCCGCTAGATGGCACTGCCATAGGTGAAACGGATATCAACTGCGTTTTTAAAAATAGGAACCCACATTTTTATTACATATTCGTGTAGTACGTAAAGAAATATGAATATTTTCAGGCCATTGAGTAGGAACCCCATTCTGATGGAGAATCACTACTCTAGTGATTCTCCCGCAGAAAGAGGTTCCTACTCAATGGTCTGAATGTGACCACAGCAGTGGTCGAAACCGGTCACCTTAATAAATAAATCGTGATCAAGACTGTTTTTAATAATAAATATCACATTTGTGCAATACATCCTGACAGATTACAACTGTATGCCGGACTGAGAATCGAACCCACCCTCTAGCTTTTCGCCAGGAATGCACTTTCTGACTGAAATATACAGGTACGAGTCACAGCTTCACTTATAGCAGTACCTTTCTGCTTTCCAAACTGTACGATCCATACAGTTTGGAAAGTAGGAGAAAGTAATACGCGGCCTATATTCTGATATTCCAAAAATATATTTAAGCTCCCGCTCCCCTCAAATTTGAATTTATTGTTCAATTTGTTCTTCCCACTGCACTGATTCCACTGATACGATTAGTTTAGTTATAGGGCACCTTAATTAAAAGTTGCAGTTAATTAAGTTTAGCGCTATAAAGTACTTTAATTTATCAGGAACTAATTCACTGAAGAGACAATGAGCATTCTATTTCATAAGGAGCCCTATTATCAATCTTAGATTTCGTCACAACTGCCGTTAGATTCTGACTTCTGTCTACTTACTTTTTTTACCTTAATTTTTCTGTGCAAAATGACATACACTGCTAATTAATTGACTTGCCAATTAATAATTTCGTTTATATTACTTTACTACACTGTGCAATATTGTGCTCCTACATCTATACAAGGGGATCCACACCACGTAATAGTAATATTAACGATGTATTTTTCTAAATTTCTGACCAACAACATTTTCTATAAGCCAAAGCTAGTTTTTTAATTTCATCGAAGCAACTAAAATCCAACCTGGCCACTGTTTTCAGCATTATTTAGTTTTCATAAAAACAGTTTATTAATGCACCCTTTTGTAAGTTATTAGACGTCGCTCAAAATTGGCAGTTGTACGTTAGACAGCTCACAAGTAAGATCAGTAATGGGTGTACTTTTGATGTTAGCTCACAACACAGGTATGCACCTTTTGTACGCACTGACAACCACGAAACTCATTAATCTTAAAGTCTAAAGACTTTCGAGTGATTACAGTACTGAACATTAAGGAACATTTTAACTGAACTCTGTTGCGATTAGCGACAGTGTGGAATGTCATTGTCAGCGAAACGACTGAAACTGTGACTACCATTATGGTCTGGATTAGATGAACTACCGAAATGTAAACCTCGCTAATAAATTACTACAGGCAGTACTAAGTGTGAACTGTGACATTTCGGTGTAACTATGAACTTTGTCTTTGAGCCACAACAGAACAAATTACTTCTCCTCCGTAATTGTGGGTACTGATCTGTTTCAATACCCTAAAAGGTTTTCGTAGTCAACTAACTGTCCCCCGTTGCTAATAATCAGTCTTAGTGAAAAAGAAATGAGTCTCTTAGTACAAACTAAACTGAGTTGTCGTGTATGTCTATGAGCAAACACCGTCCCATACTCATTTACACTTGCAGCTTTGCGGTGATAAAGTGTCGTACTACCGAGAAGAGACAACGAAAACCAGATTAGTGTAGCTACACATTGACACAGAGATTACTGTGAAAGACCGTGGATACATGGTCACTGTTGCCTGAAATTGTGAGCTATGCGTGGAAATGTTTATTCTTTTGCTCTTAAAAACCGTTTTCTCAATTAAATATTTCAGTTTAACGTCTCAGTGTGGGTCGTCCGATTGGTTCTATTGCACCCCCTTCAGCATTTCTATACTTATTTTCACCTTCTCTGGTCGATATACACTGATAAGCCAATCATTATGACCATTGTACACCGCGACGTTGAATGCCGCCTGGTGACGTTGCTAGCAAGAAACGCGGTAAGAAAAGTATGTAAGCTGAGCAAAACGAAGATATGGACTGCAAATGGGAAACCCTTTGGTATAAGCGACTTTGACAAAGGGTAGATTATTATTAGGCAGAGCCTGTGAACGAGTGTCTCGAAAGGTGGTGAAACTGGTCGAATGTTCACGTGCTACTGTCGTGAGCATCTACGGTTAGAGATAGAAGGACGATGAAACTATCACTAGCAGCTAAATGGTTGGACGTCCACGGCTCTTCACAGAAAGTAGGGTTCGGAGGCTCGTCTACTCTGTATAGTGAGATAGATAGTGATCTACAGCATCTCTCCCGAAAGAGCGCAACACTGGTGTACGCACAAGTGTTTCGGCGCACACCCTTCATTGTACATCGTTAACCATAGAGCTCCGCAGGAGACTGCACCTCCATATTCATATATTGTCCCAACGATATCGTCAGTTACCACTGCATACGGTACAAGACCATCGGAATTGGACCGTGGATGAATGGAAACATGTCTGCTCTTCGGGTGAGTCACATTTCTGTTGCACTGTGTCGATGGTCGTCTCCACAAACGCCGTCATCGAGGTGAACGGCGGCTCGAATCGTGCAGCGCACAACGGACACATGTTGGTGGGAGCGGTTTTATGCTGTGGGAGACAATCTCCTGTGCTTGCATGTGACCTGTAATAGTATTCGAAGACACGCTGACAGCTGCGAACCACCTGCATCCCTTCAGGCTTCATGTCTTCCCCGACGGCGATATCAGCTTTCAGCTGTATAACTTTTCATGTCACGGAGCCAGAACCTTGCTAGAGTGGTTTGAGGAGCATTATAGTCAGCTCACGTTGATGTCTCCGCCACAAAATTCGCCTGCTGTAAATCTTACGGAACACATCTGGGTCGCTATTGGGTGCCTTCACCGCGTATGCAAATCAGCGGCCCGTTGTTTACGCGAATTAAATGCCTATGCGTAGACATCTAATGCCAAAGACCTCCACAAACCAACAAAAACCCGTCGGGTGCCTGATATGTAGCATTAGTTATGTATTTCGTTCCAAAGATGGACAAACAAGCTATTAAGCAAATGGTCATAATGTTTTGGTTCATCATTGAATGTGTGCTTTCCATTCTGGGGAAAAGGATGAGCAACAGAGCGCTTTCTTGGCAGCCACAGTGAAAATTTATGGACAAATATCGTCATTCCTCAATTAACGCTTTACATTTCATACTAAGTGTATGTGTAGTCCTGAGTTTCGTTTTCCCATTTTTCTTAGTTTCAGTTTCTATTCCTCGTCTCGTCTGCTAGTGTGTGTGTGTGTGTGTGTGTGTGTGTGTGTGTGTGTGTGTGTGTGTGTGTAGAGCTTCCATGTACTTTGATTCTTGGGCAGGGATTTTTTGAGTGGTAGTGGCAATTCAACCAGTTTTTGTGTGGAGACTAAGTAGCTTCTATTGATCCAAAGAGGCATTGGGGAGACTGGTCAGCAGCTATTGTAGAAGATGGTATAGGTAAACGGAAGGCATTTTCTCTACCAATTTCCTCTACTACCTGCTAACCTCAGTCCTGTAACGTGGAACAACACTATTCGCTGGATCGTAGGAAAGTGAGATTGACTGCTCTGGTCATATCTCACAATGTAAGTTAGGTAGTTAGAATCTGTAAGACTTCTGTTTAGGTAAAGGTACAAAAGCGTTTCTTATAAGCATAGCCATAGTAAATCATGCTGGAGCAGCTAGCCGGCCGAAGTGGCCGTGCGGTTAAAGGCGCTGCAGTGTGGAACCGTAAGACCGCTACGGTCGCAGGTTCGAATCCTGCCTCGGGCATGGATGTTTGTGATGTCCTTAGGTTAGTTAGGTTTAACTAGTTCTAAGTTCTAGGGGACTAATGACCTCAGCAGTTGAGTCGCATAGTGCTCAGAGCCATTTGAACCATTTTTGAACCTGGAGCAGCTGTTTCAGTTAGGACGTGAGACCGTGGTTATTAATGTTCCAGTAATTTAACGCGATTCTTTGACCTACTACTGCTTAGTGATGGTACATCGCTTTGTTCAACCCATGTCTTTTTTCAGTTACTGTGAATCTCAATGTGTGAATGCGTTGCGTATGTGTTAGCCGTTTTTCATGTTAGACTCCTTTGCCGTGTTTCAGTTTTAAATTCAGTTATAGAGATCGGTATTTCTTTGCGTCGACTAGCTAAACTAGACGACGTGCCTTTCCGCCACGTAGAGAGCCTTCAGCTCTTCGTTTCTATTCATTCAAGCGTGCTATTTAAATTGAATTTCGATGCGAATGAGGATTTGCTTTCATCCTGTATATTTCTGTACTTTTTGTACCTCCGAGATGGAGAATTTCTACGCAAGCTACCGATCACTTGGCTGATTAGTGAAGTTAACGTTTCTCTGGTCCATCGTGTTTCTATCTGGTCTACATATTTGTCTATACATTCTTTTCCTTCTGTGTGGCTAGTGTAGCATAAATGTGTGTATGCGTCTGATGAGACGAATCCATCCTTACACCAAACCGAGAGTTTTCCCAGGTGTTAAAAATTTTTTGCTGAAGTACTTCCTGTGCCATACATACACAATAAAGCATTCCTAGACCTATCTTTATTGGGCATAATTGACGTTCTCATATGAACTGATTCGTGATACAAATCTTAACTGTCTGTTAAATTGGGTTCGCAACGTTACTCGCGCAACCCGTCCAACATTTAGTCTGGTTCCCGCAGTCATCTGATTTAATTAACTGGTTCTTTTCTACATTTCTTTTGACATTCATACCAAAGTTTTACCTTGAATCTAATCTAATACTAGTCAGGGAGATAACACCACATTGACTCAGTGCAAACATAGTTGATTTACCTATTAATCAGTTTATAAATTAATTGATTGAGACTTACTCCGAGCAAACGAACATTAGGCTAGATTTCAGTGTGACCATTCAAAAGGGATGTGTAGTTGTAGTACGAGTAGGTATCATTCAAAGTGTCGACTCTACACATTTGATCGAGCGAGATGCCACAATGGTTAAGACATTGGACTCGTGGTTAAAATCCCCGTCTGACCATCCGGACTCGAGTTTTCCGAATTTCCTAAATCGCTGAAGTCGAATGCCATGAGGGTTCTCTTGAAAGAGCATACTGATTTCATTTTACGTGATCACTCAATTCGAGCTTGTACTGTGTCTTTAATGACCTTAAACCCTAGTCTTCCTTCTTCGACATATTTGATTTATATTTGACTACAGATCTGTAAACGAGAGTAGTATATTCTCACAATACAGAAATACAGCAGCTATTAGCTCAGATTAATACCTACAATGGACAGTACTCGATGAGTGGTGAGCATTGTCTTGTTAAAACCAAATATTGCTTTCCTTCTCTAAATTTTTGAACGAGAATGCAAAATTGCCATAAGCATGGAGGCTACTATAGTTGTAAAAGTACCGCTAGTTATAGATGTAAGACTAGACTGGTATGCAATGGTTTTGAATTGCTAGACAACGTATTATTCATTGTAATGTAACTTCTATTTCACGTTTGAGTTAAAAGATTTTAAGAAGTACTTCTAGCGACGTACAAGAAGAAATAAAGTTATGAAATACTTTAAACATGTTTCAAAACGACATTCGACATCTACAGTGTTGACTATGACAATTCTAACAACACTAGGTCGAGATACGGCAAGCGTGAAATTTGCGCGGAGTGCACTACATGTTTGGAAACGCAGATGATGAGTGTTTCAGCGCAAGGTAGTTAGTGTTAACGTAACCTACATTCTGTGTAAGGAAAAAACACATAGAGCATTTGCACGTTGTTTTCGAGAGAATCGTATTATGCCTCATGCAGGAAGGAGAACTACAACACTTTTGTACCACAGAGTGATTGTTGATTATAAATAGTTCTTAATTTATACAGAAAAACTTTTTAATGGTCGTAATGGAAAAATACACTGTAGAGCCAAAGAAACTGGTACACCTGGCTAATATCGTGCGGCGCCCCCCCCCCCCCCCCGCCCCTTCCCCTACACCGAGCACGCAGAAGTGCCGCAACACGGCGTGACATGGACGTGACTAATGTCTGAAGTAATGCTGGAGGGAATTGACACTATGAATCCACCAGGGCTGTCCATAAATCCGTAGGAGTACGAGGGGATGGAGATCTCTTCTGAACAGCACGTTGCAAGTTATCCTAGATATGCTCAATAATGTTCATGTCTGGGGAGTTTGGTGGCCAGTGGAAGTGTTTAAACTCAGAAGAGTCTTCCTGGAGCAATACTGGACGGGGTATCGCATTGTCCTGCTGTAATTGTCCAAGTCCTTCGGAATGCCAACTGGACATGAATGGATGCAGGTGATCAGACAGGTTGCTTACGTACGTGTCACCTGTCACAGTCGTATGTAAACGTATCAGGAGTCCCATATCACTTCAAGTGCACACCCACCACACCATTACAGAGCTTCTACCAGCCTGAACAGTCCCCTGCAGACGTGCAGGTTCCATGGATTCATTAGGTTGTCTCCATACCGCATATGTCCATCGGCTCGATACAATCTGAAACGAGGCTCGTCCGACCAGGAAACATGTTTCCAGTGATCAACAGTTTAATGTCGGTGTTGACGGGCCCAGGCGAGACGTAAAGCTTTGTGTCGTGCAGTTATCAACGGTACACGAGTGGTCCTTCGGCTCTGAATGCTCATATCGATGATGTTTCGTTGAATGGTTCGCACACTGACACTTGACGATGGTCCAGCATTGAAACATGCAGCAATTTGCAGAAGGATTGCACTTCTGTCACGTTGAACGATTCTCTTCAGTCGTCATTGGTCCGTTCTTGCAGGATCTTTTTCCGGCCGCAGCGATGTCGGAGATTTGATGTTTTACCGGCTTCCTGATATTCACGGTACACTCGTGAAATGGTCGTATGGGAAAAAACCCACTTCATGGTTATCTCGGAACGGGTGAGTCCCATCACTCGTGCGCCGACTATAACACCACGTTCACACTCACTTAAATCTTGAGAACTTGAGATTTTAGCAGCAGTAACCGACATAACAACTGCGCCAGACGCTTGTTGTCTTATATAGGTGTTGCGGACCACAGCGCTGTAATATGTGTGTTTACGTATATGTGTATTTGAATACGCATGGCTACACAAATTCCTTTGGCGCTTCAGTGTATAAATATGTTTTTGATTTTAATTTTAAGTATTTGTTCTAGATTTTTTTTAGCTGACGTGTTCCATTTCATAGCGTTTACAATGAATATTATTGTGGGAAACTTAGCTAACTAGCTAACTACCTATTAGCACATGCAGAAATTCAACGTCAAGACCGTGGCCTAGAACGATGACGGTTTATCTTTCAGTGATATTGCTACTCGCGTTGTTCGGGACCCCACGACTGTCAAGCAGATATGAAATTGGTGCGTTGAGGAGGTCCATCTCAACGCCACGTAGTATCGTAACACCCCCAAACGACTTTCGCGCGAGAAAAGAGGCATATTGTTCGCTCGACTTTGTGTGACCGTAAAGTCGCGTTACGTAGCTTTAGTCAGGAAATGGGCTTGTCTGCAATAAGACAAATATCCGTACGTACTGTGCGAGAAATTCGCATCACCGTGGCCTATATGCAAGGCGACCATTGTTACATCCGTTGAGAGAGGTCCGCCCACAGTAGTGCGTCCGTCGACGACGCTGGAAGAGTGGCACCATGTCGTCATCGCAGACGAGTGCCGGTTCTACGTATAGCAGCACGATTGACGTATCCATGTGGGGAGGCTCCGACGAGAACGAGTGTTGAAAGACTGGATTCGTCATCGTCATATCAGTCCAACACCTTGCGTCATTCTATCTCCTAGTATTGGGTACACAAAATGATTACATCTGGCTAGCATAGCTCGTACGTTAGATAGCATACTTTACCTTTCTGAAGTGTTAAGGTCGTTGGTTGTGCAGTGTCTTCGAGATCTCTGTGATGTTACCTTTCAACAGGATAAATTAAGTTCGTAGTTTGGCCTTATTATCCTGACCTACCTCCATGCCTGAGAAAACAGCTGCTCACGGGTTGCTGTGGTGTCACTACTCGGCAACCACTACGGTTGATGAATTGCGGCGTATAGTTGCAGCAACATGGAATGACGTATCAGTATTTAAGCTGAGTTTGACTGTATGCCCAGCCACGTTAGAGCTATTGGTGTTGCCAGAGATAGCAGCTATGTGTGCTACATTTTGCACCATGTCGACCTCCAAATCACCCACAAACTCAATCATCCATTTTTTGTATTGGTTGGTTGGTCGATTCGGGGGAGTCGTCCAAACAGAGAAGTCAGCGGTTCCATCGGATTGGGGAAGGAAGTCGGCCGCGCCCTTTCAAAGGAACCGTCCCGATATTTGCCTGAAGCGATTTAGGGTAATCACGGAAAATGTAAATCAGGATTGGCAGACGCTAGTTTGAACCGTCGTCCTCCCGAATGCGAGTCCGCTGTACTAACCACTGAGCCACCTCGCTCGGTCATTCTTTGTATACTAGCGTGTAAGCACAATAAGTGAAATTTCATTATTTGCTATGTCGTAGCTTTAATGGTCAGTGACGTAATAAGCGACCACATCTGATTTAATCTTACCGCAAGAGGTGTGGACTTAGAAACCTTTTTAGCTACTCTGCTAATCCATGCAGTGAAGTTAATTCCAGTAGTGCAACCTTCCATGTGCACTGCTATCAAGCATTCTTTAGATACAACAATGAGGGTCAAGTTACCGTCTTTATTTTTCATTTTTCTAGCGTTCAAATCTCCGTCGGACTTCCTAGAACGTCCTATGTCAGTCGGTGTACTATAGTATCGGTAAGGTGTCTTCCCTGAGTAGTTGTTGGCTCTATTTGCATAAACAGAGGTGGAAATTGAAAGTGAACTAAAAATGAAACTAAAACCTGTAATTTAAAATGACACGTTCCTCATTTAATGTATCTTTCACTATCTTACTTCTCCAAAAAGGCGCAAATAGAATCAACATGTTCGGGTATAAAATGACCAGTCTCTCTCTAACTATAGCCGCCAACTCTGTGGCAGAGGTTTTTAAAGGCATCCAGTACCGTTTCAATGTCTAAAGGAAGTGGCTCCTGTAGGGATCCGAGTACACAAAGAAGCTTTTCGTGAAACGATTTCATTAACTGTATTCCATAGTAACAGGGGGACCACTTAGCAATTGGACTTATGTATTTTTTATATTTATGGCACGTGAAGTTCAGAACTCAGATATCAATCATCAATAGCAGTTCGATGAAGCTCTTAAAAATTCTCGAGCAGATCGACTTCAGAGTTTTCCGCCTGCCCTTAATATAATAAGCAAGGTCAATTCATTTCTACAGATGGTATGGCTGTACCGTGCAATGTTCACCTGCCAAGTGTGCGTGATACTGTTTCGATTCCTGGCCCTGCCAAAATTAAAAAAAAAAAGGTATATGTTCCATGAACATTCCCATGAAGCGTATAATGCGTGAGGGTGAAAAAGGATTTAATTTGTCATTTTTTATTTTAACAATTTGTTATAAAGTATCAGTAATTAAGAAATTACATCCACACTGAAAACTTGATTTCGTTGTGTAATAAGTAATTAGAAATACGAAGACCTGCATTTTTCCTCGAAATAGCAATTATATATCTGTTAATGGGCATATATTTGAAGAATTTTATGTTTAAATGACGTAGGTATTCGAACTGACAAAAAAAAGCAAAAACAACAAAAAAAAAAGAAAAAAGACCGACACAAGACTTGAACCAGCGATTATCAGTCTATCAGTGTGAAGCGCTACTGATATTTTTCCATCATCATTAATTTTAAACTTCACGGAATTGCTACCAGAACATAGGCCTCTACCCGAAAATTTGCAACAACCGGGAACTCAATCTAAAACACCTACGTGACAGGGAGTTTTCCACAACACAGCCACACGGCCTGTCGAAAAGAAAATCAATCTTACTTTGGCATATTTAAGACAGTCGGAAAACTTCAAAGTCAGTTCTGAACTTCACATACCATAAATATGTAAAATAACAAAAATCAAATTGCCGTGTGGTCCCCTTGTAATCGCGTTATTATTCGACGACAGCGGAGGTTACGACCAATGTTTTCGAACTGCTTCAAACATCCGTTTGAAAATATCCGCGAAAAGTATCATGTTTGTTACAGGGGTTAGAAATTATTTTTTATATTAATGAGAAGTCAAATTATCCATCTGTACTAGTTACAAAAAGTACATAATTTTGAATCAAATACTGGCTATCTAATTAGTGTTTCATCTACTATAATAATTTTGTGGAATATTTTGCCATGGTAAAATTTCATGTTGTCGCACCAAATGGACTTGAATGCTTGTTACTGGACTTGTAAAACTACCATAGGCTACCGTAGACTATCACAAGTGAGTTTAGATTACGGTAGTTTTCCAAGTATCTTTCGTCAGTTTAGACTGCAACCGCGTTACCTGTATATTGAGTTCAATACGTAAGGCGCATTACCTCATTTCGGTTGCTTTGTTTGCATATGCGATCAGTGGCTTACTAGATTCCCGTAGTAACCGGAAGCGGCGAAGCGTCTAGAAACTGAGGATTACAAGGTGAAGCGAAATTCGCGCACTCGGACTTTTCATACATCTGGCAGAAAAAGGACGTTAAAGAGTGGCAATCTGGCAACATTGCAACCACATGTATGGTAAGTCCCTCTGTCAGCTGTCAGGACATATACGACGTGCTGTACAGTTGGTACAGGGAATAGAGTTTTGGGTTAGCATGCATGAGGTTGAGGGTTCGATCCCGGGATGGGGCACATTTTTTTTGATTTGCTAATTTCATTCTGACATTTCATACTGTAATATACACCGTTTCTTAGGTTACATGTATCCTAAATTTACAACATTTTGTAACGCTGAACGTAAAAAATTCATGATTAGACAAATAAGAAGTAGACAGTTGGAACAAATGACCTGTGATAGGACAGAATAACTACAAAAACATTATCAGTTTCGAGATGCTAGAGATGATAGCACACTACAATAACACAACATCTACCTGTCATTTGTACTACACGTAATATGAGCGCTCAGGTGTCGCACATTACCAACCAGTGACAATAATAATGTCCATATTAATGACTGCACGACCCTCACAACAGAATACGTTGTCCTCAGAGCCACAGATACTTAAAGCGACCTCCCTGCACTCCCAAACATTGCGCAACCTGCTGGATCATACAGCTTTGGAGCTTTCGTAACAAAGCTGCGTCCACAGTAACAAGAGCAGCATGAACACGTGCTACCTATTCTTCCACATTCGACGGCGGGGATGAGTACATGTGCTCCTTCAGGAGTCTCTACAGGAGGAAATCCAGGGGATTTAGGTCAGGTGAACGCGGTGGGCATACAACTGGAACTCCACGTCTGAGCCATTTCCCTGGAAATGGTCTGTCTAAATACTCTCGCACATTGATTCCAGAGTGTGGAGGTGCGCCATCATGTTGGAAACATATCCTCTGCCAAACGTGTGCGGCCGGAGTGGCCGAGCGGTTCTAAGCGCTACAGTCTGGAAACGCGCGACCGCTACGGTCGCAGGTTCGAATCCTGCCTCGGGCATGGATGTCCTTAGGTTAGTTAGGTGTAAGTAGTTTTAAGTTCTAGGGTACTGATGACCTCAGAAGTTAAGTCCCATAGTACTCAGAGCCATTTGAGCCAAACGTGTAGTGGAACATCTTCCAGCTCATTAGGAAGTTAGTTTGGGATACCTACGTGCGGTCAACCGGCCAGGCAATATGTAAGGACCCAAAAACCTGTCGCCCCATATTCCGGCCCAGGCGTTGATACCAAAGCGAACTTGATATCCATGGTCGCGGGTGACTTGCGGGCTATCCTCACACCAATGGTGGGCATTGTGCATATTGAAGACACCCTCACGTGTGAATGCTGCTTCGTCCGACCATATTACAGTGTTCACGAAGTCATCGTTGGCTTCCTGTTGTTGTTGGAACTATCCACAGAATTGTTCAAATGTTCAAATGTGTGTGAAACCTTATGGGACTTAACTGATAAGGTCATCAGTCCCTAAGCTTACAAACTGCTTAACCTAAATTATCCTAAGGACAAACACACACACCCATGCCCGAGGGAGGACTCGAATCTCCCCCGGGACCAGCCGCATAGTCCATGACTGCAGCGCCTTAGACTTTCCGCTAATCCCGCGCGGCCCAACCACAGAATTGCATCGGCTGACGGCGATCTACAGGATGCGAATGTTGCTTGAAAGCATAATGATAGGGGTGCGGCCCGTGGTCGTGCAGCTCGTTAACGACGGTGCGTTGCGAGACACGCAACTGCCTTGCTACGCTATGTGTACTGCGCTGATGTTCTCGGTGACGACCTCCAGAATAGCTGGAGTAGGACGAGTCCGTGGACGACCTCTGTCACACGATGGTGGAAGGAGAGAACCTGACTCCCGAAGGGGCAGCTCCAGATGCCAAAACACATTTTTATCTGGATGGCGTCAGTGAGGATATCTAGCAGCATATTCACGAGCGGCAACACCAGCACGGTTATCAGATGCACCAAGGACCAGAAGTATATCCACATATTCGTCGTTTGTGTATGCCATACGTCTGCCACTCTGGTTTAGAGGTTTACAATGACAAAATTCGATACGTGTATGCATGTACAATGGAGTCTGTCACGGGTGAGTTACTCTGCTCTCAACTAGTCCCTGTCTGGTGTACTTCGCATACAATATAAACACGCCGTCAGTCCTGCTTGCTGTTCCACCCGACGCACATTACCCACCTGACAGATACTGTTCTGCATGATTCATCCCGACATCGCTAATTGTGAAATGTTCGGTTTAGAATTACACTATTTCCCTAACGGTAAAAGACGTGATGTTTCCACAGTTCCATCGATAGAATGGTTCAAATGGCTCTGAGCACTATGGGACTTAACATTTATGGTCATCAGTCCCCTAGAACTTAGAACTACTTAAACCGAACTAACCTAAGGACAGCACACAACACCCAGTCATCACGAGGCAGAGAACATCGATAGAATAATAATAATAATAATAATAATAATAATAATACATTGACATACGTACTAAACAGCATGCGGTTACCAGACTCAATGTTGAAAGGCATAATTAGTGGGACCATGGCAATAACACATACAAATAGAAACCGAGTGGGTAACGTCGCAAAGTACATTGGTAGTCCTATCGGTGACGTAAGGCCCTAACGAAATGTAATGGACCTGAATGAGGCAAGAATAATAGTTGCTACTAATCAATGGGACCATTGGAGGAGGGTACAAAGAAAACAGATTTCGCATCTAGAAGATGAAGTGGTGCGAATAAATTCACGCCAACGACGTGGAAAGGGCTTCTTTCAAAGCTGACCACTCTTCCATTTCTAGGGTTGTAGTATGTAAGTGCAAATGTTTTCTAGAGGACTCGCTACAATCGCTGTTGACGATTAAGATGCCAGATACCGTACCACCTGGACTACATTTGCCAAATAAAAAACATGTGCCTCAACCCAGGATCGGACCCTCGACTTCCTGTATTCTAACCCAAAACTCTATCCACTGTACCAACTGTAAAGCACAACTAATGTGTGCTGACAGAGATAGTTACATACATGTGGATACAGTGTTGCCAGATTGCCACTTTTTAACTACCTTTCTCTGCGGAAGTACTCGTCGGACGAAATTTTGTGAGACATTTTTCACTTCACCTTGTATAAAGGGCCGCATACCGTATGGAACATTTTTGTGCTCTGTAGTTACCATCCTATCTGATACTCAAAAATCAATGGTATTTGTAGCAAAAATGAAACTGTCACTATTTAATTAATGTTTTATTCGAAAATTGTTGATTTGCAACATGAAACGGTGGGATTTTGTAGTAAACATTTAAAAAGACAATACAGATTTACCATACAGCGCTAGGAAACGCAACTTTCGCAAAGAAAGGTAAAACTAGAAGAAAAACGAATCAGACAGTTCTTCAATACTTCGTCGAGCGTCTATAAAACCAGTTTCTGTTATTCATACACAACTTTCGCACTTATCAGTAATAACAGGAAACTCTTGCTTTTAATCATGATGAAGAAGGCTCTATTGATTACAAAAAGAACAATAATACAGATTTTTCATGTTTGTGCCTATAAACTGCACTTGCATCAAGAGCAATTTCTTTGGTTACATGAAAGCGCAGACATTTTTATTACGTATAAAATGCAATTTATATTTTCTAAGGATGTAGAATACACAGTGGCCTAACATTAGAGCTGTAAAACTCCGTAGACTACTACAGACAATCATAATTAAACTTAGAGTACAGTAGATTTCCTAGTAGCTTTGGTACGTTAAGGTTGTACCCGCGGTACCCGCATGTTAGGTATGTTGCAGGCCTCACGAGTGTTAACTCATTTCGATCGCTTTGGTTGCATGTAAATCAATGTCTCATTAGATTCCCCTAGAAACCGCAAGCAGTGAACCGTCTATAAACTGAGAGAGAGTATACAGAAGGCCGCATGATCTACGGGACATTTTTGTTCTACATGGCTATCCTCCTGTCTGCTACTGAAAAATGAACGGTATTTATAGCAAAACTAGAATCGTCAATGCTTAATTCAGGTTTTACTAGTCAAGCGGAGGGATGATGTAGCAGAAACAAAAATAAAAAATATGTACATTTTTTATATAGCGCTAGGAAATCAAGCTTCCTCAAGTAAAGGTAAAATAAATAAAAAAAAAAAACTTGCAGAACAAAGTATATCAAAGATCGCTTCAATACTTCGTCGAACTTATATAAAACATGTTTCTGTCATTCACCAGCAGCATCACCTTTATCAATAATTACAGGAAACTCCTGCTTTTCATCATGATGCATGTAAACTGTACCTGCATGAAAAGTAATTCCTTTGGTTATGTAAAAGTCCAGAAGTTACCCCATCAACTAACTTTTATTACTTATAAAATGCAAGTTATATTCTCTAAAAATACAAAATACACAATGGACTAACGATAAAGGATGTGCGGTTCTAATTACGTGCAAAACAATAAAAACAAAGAGGAGTCATCTGCTCCCAGTTTCTCTCACACATATCGTATTCATTTGTCTTTATTTCCCTACTAATGCTACCAATGCTATAATTTACTGTCATTTATGTATTGAACCAAAACGACGGAACCCTAGTTATGGTAGAACGTAATACTACGTGTTAAATATGGAACAGTATTATTCTTTTGTGTTACACGATACACTTGTACAAGTAATTTGGTGTGTAAAATTTCCGCTTACAGAGGAGTGCAAGATACCTAATACGGTATGTACCATGTCATATCGAGACCACTATATTTTAAGAACATACCAACTGTTTCCACGGAATTATACTACTTCCTCACATAAATAATTCTAAGGAGGGAGAAATTATTAAGAAGCTAATCCAGGGGGCTTCAAAGGAAACTTTTCAACCGATAGCGATATATACCCTGAAGTAGACGTGAGATGAAATATTGTAGTATCACGCTCTGCTGCTAAAGCGAAGTGCAGTTTTACCCCGTGGCAGCGACGATCTGAATGCTGGGGTATACCAGTCCGTACCACAACTTCAATCTCTCACGTTTTTTCCTCTGTCGATTCGAATCTCTTTGAAGTCGGAGCCGACTGCTCCGCACGCACACCCACTCGGCGGTCCGCAGAGAAAGGTTAAAGTGGGGCTGCCCGTGGCCATGCTAATGAACGGCTTTCATTCAGCTCTGCGCATGCGCCACCTGCCGCATTTCACGTTTCGCTGACACTTAAAGCAAATTTGTTCTTTCTTCATCTTCTGATGTGTCCTGGAACGTGACCCTTACAATAACAATTTTACAACAGTTTCTACGAAAAAGTTTCCCGTTAGAGGCGTTTAATCTCTTTTGAGAACACAAAGAGGAATAATTTGTTTTTCGATTTACCAGTCGGTGCAGCTGGAACTGCAATTACACCTTTTGAAGCTTTTTCGCTATTTCCCTAGTCGGTCCACGTCCTGCATTCATGTTTGAGAGAAGTTTCTGACAAATCAAGTCATGCACATACTGAGTAACATTCCTTGTTATACAATATCAAAGCAAGAGACTTTTAGAATGGTATTTTAAATAACAAGTAGAGATCACCCGCCCTGCTTTGTCAAACTGAGCAATTGATTCAGATCCCATACGTTTTTCAGGTCAGACTGTAGAGACCAAGATGGAATACCCATGTCTTCGTTTCGTCTTCTCCGAATTGACTAAAAATGTAAAACAACGAGACATTTTCTCGTCTTCTGGAATAATACTTTAAGGGGGGTAGGACGTCAAACGGGCCGACTTGGAGCAGGAGAGGCACCACCGGACATTTTAATTTCCACTGTCTATACTTTTACAAATAAATTCATAAAACTTTGTCAGCATGACCAGGAAGGATTCAGAATTCACACTGATAGGAGAGGAAGTTCGAAAACATAACGAAATGTTTTTTTTACATGTGAAATTTCATCATTTTTTTCACTTACTAGTGGCAGTATTTGTTGCTATAGGTACATTTTTCCTCATAAGTAAGAGAGATTCTTCGACGAATTTTGCACAGCATACAAGCCATACTGAAAGATGTATGAAACTCTAGAATTTTCGAAATCTATTAAAAACTGTGGTAAAAAATGAGGTAATTAACTGTAAAATTTGCGTTTTTTCTAAACGTGAAATTTAAAATATGACAGTTCATTCGTTTTTTCATAAATTAAATAAATTCTAGAGTTTCATACACCTGTGAGTATGGTATGTATGCTGTGCAAAATTCATCGAGAATCTCTCTAAATTATGAAGAAAAGTGTACCTATAGCAACAAATGCAGCCATTACTAAGTGAAAAAATGATGAAATTTCGCACGTAAAAAAAAATTATTTTGTGTTTTAGAACTTCAACTGCAATGAGTGTGAATCCTGAATCCTTCCTGGTGTTGCTGACAAAGTTTTCGGAATTTATTTATAAAATTATAGACACTGGAAATTAAAATGTCCTGTGATGCCTCTCCTGCTCAAAGTCGGCCCGTTTGACGTCCTACCCCCTTTAAGGCAAGCGAAACCTCTAATAGTAAGCTTAAAAACACGTTAATACATGTATTTACTGGTTAGTTTGTACTAAACTAACTGTATTTACAATCCATTTAACTTACGTTTGCGGGGGAAAAACGCGCGTGTCTCGCCTTTCGCAGGGCTGCCAACAGGGTTGTACTATTATCATCCAGCTGCAGCTCTGACTGCGACTAAAATTCACCTTTGAATACGTTAAACTTAATCATCCTCCGCATTGTCGTATTTCAGTGGAGAACCGGAAACCAGGCCGCCATTTGCTTATGAGAAATTTGAAAAATGTTATAAACAACAGGCAAAGGCTCGCCCTTGTCACAGACCAATATTCTTTAGCAGGGCACGTGGACTCTGCCAGCCGACTCAAGATGGGTGACTGCCCCTCTCGTGGGAGGTTCGAGTCCTCCCTCGGGCATGGGTCAGCGTTAAGTTAGTTCAAGTAGTGTATAAGTCTAGGGGGCTATGACCTCAGCAGTTTTGTCCCTTAGAAATTCACACACAGTTGAACATTTGAAGAAGTGTGAAATGTATTATTTACTTTCATATTTTTTTCAATGCTATGAACTTCTAGATCCTGCCTCTTAGATTTTTGAAGCAAGACATAATACTATACTCTTATTGATTGACCTAACAGAAACAGAACTTGGTCAGTATTACTGCAGCTCTTTGACTACATGTGTTTACCCGTAATCCTAACGTGAAGGTAAAAAATATGTACGTAGCTACATGCTGGCCATAAACAGGTCTTTTTTGTGTAGCTGGTAATTTTCTGTTCTAAACTTACTCTATGGTATATAAGGAGCTGCACGCGTTGCTCCATGCAACGCAAGGCACAACACGATTCTCTCGCAAGCAAACAAACAACATTCAAGACACTTATATACTTACGCGAATTAGAATATATGTATAAAATAACAAGAGTTATGAAATAAATGTATAAAATAAAGACCAAAATATACTTGTACGCCGGCCGAAGTGGCCGTGTGGTTAAAGGCGCTGCAGTCTGGAACCGCAAGACCGCTACGGTCGCAGGTTCGAATCCTGCCTCGGCCATGGATGTTTGTGATGTCTTTAGGTTAGTTAGGTTTAACTAGTTCTAAGTTCTAGGGGACTAATGACCTCAGCAGTTGAGTCCCATAGTGCTCAGAGCCATTTGAACCATATACTTGTACGTCGATATCTGAGACTTTTAAGTAGTTTTCAATACTGTAATACATCCTTCTCTCATCCGCACATAACAGGTTTGTAGGGAACGAAAGTAATGGAGTTTTTAACTCATTTATTTCAGATACAATTTTGTATGCTGTCAGGAATGTTTAATTTGTCTTGTGATACATTAATGATTTGTGTTGTACAGTCAGAAAGTGGTAGAGAGCTGATTTTTCACTAATGAGAATTATGACTTGTGAACTATAACGTTGACTTGAAGGGCACACACACAATTACGCAATATACCACAGTTTGTTATTTTATTTGACGGAATATGTTTACAATAAAAATAGCGATAAACGACCGACTTCATTATTTAGATGAGATAAAAGCCTTTTAGCCTGTTTCGCTGTAAATCCGTAAGTACCTCTCATCAAAAGGCAATGGACTCAAGATGCCCCAGATACCTCCGTGCTGTGATACGACATCGCATGAAGACGTTAGGCTGCGTGGAATGGTGCGCGGTTTGATGCGCTATTTCAAGGACTGCCCCCTCCGGCCAGAGGTTCGAGTCCTCCCTCGGGTACGAGTGTGTGTGTTGTTCTTAGCATAAGTTAGTTTAAGTAACGTGTCAGTCTAGGAACCGATGACCTTAGCAGTTTGGTCCCTTAGAAATTCGCACACATTTGAACATTTTTTGAAGATGTCGGGTTGGTATAACTGTTAGAGCATAAGTGGCAAGGTACTACTAGGCCCCTTACACGACATCCGACTGCATGAGTCAGTGGAGGCCGTAACCTGCTATCTGTAGTAATGCAGAGAATGGGATAGCGCTCTGATTTTTTAACCACGTGCCATTTACTACACTACTGGCCATTAAAATTTCTACACCACGAAGATGACGTGCTACAGACGGTAAATTTGACAGGAAGAAAATGCTGTGATAAGCAAATGATTAGCTTTTCAGATCATTCACACTAGATTGCCGCCGGTGGAGACACCTACAACGTGCTGACATGAGGAAAGTTTCCAACAGATTTCTCATACACAAACAGCAGTTGACCGGCGTTGCCTGGTGAAACGTTGTTGTGATGCCTCGTGTAAGGAGGAGGAATAAGTACCATCATGTTTCCGACTTTGATAAAGGACGGATTGTAGCCTATCGCGATTACGGTTTATCGTATCGCGACGTTACTGCTCGCGTTGGTCGAGATCCAATGACTGTTAGCAGAATATGAAATCGGTGGGTTCACGAGGGTAATACGGAACGCCGTGCTGGATCCCAACGGCCTCGTATCACTAGCAGTCGAGATGACAGGCATCTTATCCGCATGGCTGTAACGGATCGTGCAGCCATGTCTCGATACCTGAGTCAACAGATGGGGTCGTTTGAAAGACAACAATCATCTGCACGAACAGTTCAGCGACGTTTGCAGCAGCATGGACTATCAGCTGGGAGACCATGGCTGCCGTTACCCTTGACGCTGCATCACAGACAGGAGCGCCTGCGGTGGTGTACTCAACGACGAACCTGGGTGCACGAATGGCAAAACGTCATTTTTTCGGATGAATCAAGGTTCTGTTTACAGCATCATGATGGTCGCATCCGTGTTTGTCGACATCGCGGTGAACTCACATTGGAAGCGTGTATTCGTCATCGCCTTCCTGGCGTATCACCCGGCGTGACGGTATGGGGTGCCATTGGTTACACGTCTCGGTCACCCCTTGTTCGCATTGACGGCGCTTTGAACAGTGGACGTTACATTTCAGATGTGTTACGACCCGTGGCTCTACCGTTCATTCGATCCCTGCGAAACCCTACATTTCAGCAGGATAATGCATGACCACATGTTCCAGGTCCTGAAAGGGCCTTTCTGGATACAGAAAATGTTCGACTACTGCCCTAGCCATCACATTCTCCAGATCTCGCACCAATCGAAAACGTCTGTTCAATGGTGGCGGAGCAACTGGATCGTCACAATACGTCAGTCACTACTCTTGATGAACTGTGACTTATCGTGTTGAAGCTGCATGGGCAGCTGTACCTGTACACGCCATCCAAGCTCTGTTTGACTCAATGTCCAGGCGTATCAAGGCCGTTATTACGGCCAGAGGTGGTTGTTGTGGGTACTGATTTCTCAGGATCTATGCAGCCAGATTGCCTGAAAATGTAATCACATGTCAGTTCTAATATAATATATTTGTCCAATGAATACCCGTTTATCATCTGCATTTTTTTTGGTGTAGCAATTTTAATGGCCACTAGTGTAGTTTCGTATTTAATCACTGCGGGGAAAAGCCGCGCAATGTTGATTTTTCCGTGTAAGAATAGAATGTTAATGATGTAAAGAAAAGGAGTGCAACAAGTAGCACAGGAAAAAAAGTTTATTTGTTTCTAACATCAAAACTTCTGGTGCCTGCCATTGAGAATAATTATTGAAACAACTGTAACTGAACTGACCATTGTTATCACAATAGATATTACTGAAAAATGCATAATAGCCCTACTGGCAGATGAAATAAATACAAAAATCGGTCTGCTGCGCAGGCAAGAGGATAATCCCCTGTAGCTTTCATCACAGCAAGCCAATTGGCACAATTTTCCAGTTGCCTCATCGCACCTTTTGACGTAATATTTCTGTTATTGTAGCCTCTCTCAACTCAGTAATCTGTAGGAATAAAGTAACGGCTGCGAGTGACAGAAAAGCTGCCCTTGCCTGTGGCACTGCACACCGCCGCCAAAAGTGTAGTTAACCTTGCAGGTATTTTTTTCTGATCCGTACCTCAATCGGTAAAAACGGAACCTTTATAGGATCACTTTGTTGTCCGTCCGCTTGTCTGTTAAAATCCCTATTTTTCAGTAACGGCAGAGGCATTGAGCTGAAATTTAATCCCATATTACGGTCTGCGGTCCCTTGGCAGTGTGAAAAAGTTAAGCTTCCAAGTCAATGCACTTAACCGATATGGCCATTTTTGTCACATATTTCAACACTCGCAAACTTGCTCTTTAAAACAGACGGGGTACTTCCTGGTGATTTAGAAACATAAGATTTTCGAAGAAGCTAGGTTTCACAGTACAAGTAAATGTAGGTATCAGGTTGATATTTGTGTCAAATACTGAGGTTTACGATCCCTTGGCGGTGTACGTAATTTAAGCTTTTAAGTCGATGCAGTCAGAAGATTTGGTCATTTACGTCAAATATTTTGATAGTCCCAAACTCTTCTATAAAAACATGTAGATGGGCTAGTTATACACGGTGGTCCATTGATCGTGACAGGACCAAATATCTCACGAAATTTGCGTCAAACGAAAAAAAACTACAAATAACGAAACTTGTCTAACTAAACTTGAAGGGGGAAACAAGATGGCGCTATGGTTGGCCCGCTAGATGGCGCTGCCATAGGTCAAACGGATATCAACTGCGTTTTTTAAAATAGGAACCCCCATTTTTTATTGCATATTCGTGTAGTACGTAAAGAAATATGAATGTTTTAGTTAGATCACTTTTTTCGCTGTAATAGTCACAAACGCATAAGTACGTGGTATCACGTAACATTCCGCCAGTGCGGGCGGTATTTGCTTCGTGATACATTACCCGTGTTAAAATGGACCGTTTATCAATTGCGGAAAAGGTCGATACCGTGTTGATGTATGGCTATTGTGATCAAAATGCCCAGCGGGCGTGTGCTATGTATGTTGCTCGGTATCCTGGACGACATCATCCAAGCGTCCGGACCGTTTGCCGGATAGTTACGTGGTTGACTTAGAATCAAAAGGTCTGCTAGCAACGCATCTGTCCATTGTCTCCAGCACGGTCTACCTCAGACACGTAGACGAAGCGGATTTTGATAGTCTGCTGTGCAAATCCACAGATGGCTACCACATTGCCGTTCTGACGGGAACGTGAGTGTGGTCGCAGGAGTTCGAACTTTGCGAGTTTTCGAAACCCCCTTTGAAATCCCCGCCGCTCTGGTTACGGACGCTTTGATGCCATATGGCACACGTCTTAGCCATGTGAAGAAAAAATGGAGAACTTTTGGCACGTATCCCACGATCAGTGGAGTGCGTCAAGATCGTACTGAAGCCCAAAAACATATAACATCATGCAGGGTGACAGTTATCAAACTATATGAAAAAAATATATTAGTTGCGAACTACGGCGTGCACGCACTTTATTCAACATGTAAACGTCACTACAGGTGGCGCTGATGAATAGCGAAATTCTGCATGACCTGCTTAAGTGTCGGAACATCGATGCTGTCGATGACTTCCTGCATGGCTGTCTTCAGCTCAGCAATGGTTTTGGGACTATTGCTGTACACCTTGGCTTTAATGTAACCCCATACAAAGGAGTCGCATGCGTTCAGATTCGGAGAATATTGCGTCCAATTGAGGACTGTGCCAGTAGCTTCGGTGTACCCCAGAACCAGAATGCGGTCCCCGAAGTGCTCCTCCAAGACATCAAACACTTTCCTGCTACGATGCGGTCGAACTCCGTCTTTCATGAACCAAATATTTTCGAAATCAGTGTCACTTTGATACTGGGGATTAAATCACCTTCCAAAACCTTCACGTACCGTTCGGTAGTCACCGTGCCATCAAGGAACAGCGCACCGATTATTCCTTGACTGGACATTGCACATCACACAGTCACCCATTGAGGGTGAAGAGACTTGTCGATCGCGAAACGCGGGTTCGGAGTCCACAACTGCGCAGGTTTTGCTTATTGACGAACCCATCCAAATGAAAGTGGGCTTTGTCGCTAAACCAAACCATATAGTACATACAAATTCCCATCATGCCCCTCCGCGAACCACGAAAACTGTTCAGAAGTCATGACGATTTTATTTCATATAGTTCAATAATTGTCAACCTGTCTATCTCTTGATGTCACTCGATTGTCATTTGTGACGGACAACTGGGGACCTGCTCCGGTTGCAGACAAGAAGGACATGTTCACTCGGACTCCCTTCAGAGACGTCTCGTGCAGGTACCTCCTACCATACTGACACTGACACGCCACAAATGACGCCCATCCCTCTCACATATGTGGAGGCCTTGAGGAATAAAGTGGGTGTGGACCACGACCGGCCCTCATCTCAGGTGACCGTGAGTTCTGCCGACGATCCTATGGTGCAGCAGTTGTATCTGATCCAGCAGCTCATCCGTCCCATTACCCCACAACTACATCGGGGTCAGAGCAGTCGACCTTTTCTCCAGATTTGAAGCGGGGATTCGAGAGGATAATACCGACGCTGGACGCAAGTCCAATGTGGAGATGCGCCAACCCAAAGAGAAATCCCCGGAACGGCGTAAGAAGAGGAGCCTGTCCACAGAAGTAGGCTGCACAAGGGAGGTACACTGCCGGAGAACGATGACGACCCTAACACACCAATGCCGGCCGGATTAGATGCTGCCATTTTTATCACGTAGCTACCACACGCCGAACCGAAGCATCAAACGCATGGCGACGAGATAGATGCTACTATGCAGCAGGATGATCACATCGATTGCGGGGCAAAACGACGGAACCCATACCACAATACTAATTGGGAGACTGGGCTAATGACATCATATTGATGCAGGAGACAGATAACGATCGGACGCCTCCCGGTGACCCTGCGGACAGGTCCCGCACGCAAGGTGACCTTTAACTTGTGTGTTGGCTGCACCGGTGACGGGACGACGCTTAGTTCACGGTCATAGCGATCCCGTGACCTTTACCAGTCCGACGATTTAACTATGATGTCACAAGTACACTGCACAGGTACCGAGAATATCAACGGTATACACACTCCGATAAAGGTCCAAATGTTAAGGGATACGCTACAGGCGGCGGAAATGGGTATTGGTTTTCTCCGGGAGGTGTGACCTGACGTCAGAATAGACTTATGTGGTTACGACGCTTATAATTTACCGGCGGCGACGGTAGTGGTGGGACGGCCATACTCTTAAGGGAAGGGTTTCAGGCGTCGGAAGTGACTTATCCTCCGTCGGCGCCGGCCGGAGTGGCCGAGAGGTTCTAGGCGCTACTGTCTGGAACCGCGTGACGGCTACGGTCCTAGGTTCGAATCCTGCCTCGGGCATGGATGTGTGTGATGTCCTTAGGTTAGTTAGGTTTAAGTAGTTCTAAGTTCTAGGGGACTATTGACCGCCGGCCAGAGTGTCCGAGCAGTTCTAGGCGCTGCAGTCTGGAACAGCGAGACCGCTGCGGTCGCAGGTTCGAATCCTGCTTCGGGCATGGATGTGTGTGATGTCCCTAGGTTAGTTAGGTTTAAGTAGTTCTATGTTCTAGGGGACTGATGACCTCAGAAGTGGGGTCCCATAGTGCTCAGAGCCATTTGAACCATTTGAACCTCCGTACCACGTGCTGCCGCGCTTACAGTCGGTGTGGTCCGTTTGATGAACGTTTATGAGCCATGAGCCATGAGCCTCGTCGAAGCGCCGAGAAAGGAGTGTCTTCTGCTATGAGGTGACCCCGTTGTTTCAACAAAATGCACAGCATTACACAATGGGAGGCGAAATCAACTGCGTTCTGCAGCCCGAAGTCCATTAGATGCACTTCGTCCCCTACCCACGCACTTGTACGGGACCTCGAGCTGTAGGACACCTGGAGTCTACGCCGCGAAGATAACTGTAGGTACACGTATCTTACCAGTCACTTGGCCAGTTGCTTAGACAACGTATACGAATCGCAAGGACTCGGTGCGGCGACAGTTGGTGATGAGATATGGCCGACGGCTTTTATTGGCCACCACGCTTTTACCTGCCTCGACAACAGACAAGACTTACTGGGACCCATGGAAACTAATCATCTCCCACGTCTGCGATGAAACCTGTAGCCGTGAGATTGACGATACTTGACACCGAAGCCAATGGCGCCTCGAGCATACAGTTCCACATTCCTGTGGTGGACTGGTTGTCCCAAACCGTCTGTTCTGATAGCTGAATGGTCACAGTTCGGCGCTAGCGGCCGTGCGAAGCGGAGGTCCGATACTTCCGCCTGTGCGGCGCGTGCGAGTGTTTGTTTACTTGTGGACTTAGTCTGCGCGCGAGCTAGTAAGAACGATCATGGCGAACAAGTACAGGAAAACTACATTACGGTTCAATTTCAGCAAAGACTACGAACGACCAAAGGCTTTAGCAGTGGAACGATTCATTCGAGAGGACGTCAAGATACCGCCAAATGATATTGTTGGAATTCACCTGTCCATCGTTAGTCCCACGGTGTATGTTAAGATGGTAAATGACGCGGCGTGTGAGAGAATTCTACAGGCGACAAAAGCAGGTCTCCGATTTTGCCATAGTGACGGGAATGTCGGCACGGTAACTGTAGAACATGCTGGTCTGGGTATACGGACAATACGTGTTTTTGAGCTGCCATTTGAGCTCCCGGCTGACGAAGTTATCGAGGCTTTTAAGCCATACGGCACAGTACATGGTCACACAGCAGAACGCTGGACACAATTCGCCACATACCCCGTTCTTAACGGAGTGCGGCAGATCACTATTGATCTTCAGAAGCATGTACCGTCCTATCTGACAATTGGTGGTTGTCGGGCGGTGGTGATTTACGATGGTCAACCACGTACATGTTCTGGATGTGGCCAGGAGGGACACCTCAGGTCGAACTGTATGCAACGACGGATTACGCAACTGCCTTCAGATGTGCGGGAGCCGTCGCCGGCGATGACAGTACTACCGATCACCTATGCCAAAGCCCTCACTGCGTCCGCTGATGACCGAAAGGGCACAGCCTCGGTGGAAGATCAAGATGGCACTCTCCGAAACCTTGTCGCAGACGTCGGGATGACAGAGCATGCTGCTCCGTCGAGCATACAATCTACGGCGACATCAGATGAGACCGAACTCCCACCCAGCACACCGATAGTACAAGAAGCAGTTCCAGCCACTACGGATGCTGCTCCGTCTGAAACGCACTCTGAGACGACATCATTAGTTTCGACCGAACTCCCACCAAGTTCAACGATGGGACTCGAAACACTTCCAGTTCCTACGGATGCTTTTCTGTCGGGCAGCCGTGATTCCCTGCAATCTGAGGACACGGACGGAAGATCACGCAAACAGCGTTCCCCGAAAAGGAGGAAACGGCGGCGTCGCACGACATCTCCTCGGGATGACTCCCCTTGCCCCGACGACGATGTGCCTGTGGACCAAGACGACACAACAGCCTCTACGAAACAGGATGAGGTACTGGGAACTGTTCGATCCGACCCACAGCGGTCAGTCACATTGACGGTACCGGGACGTGGTGATTCTGAAGAGAAATCACAGCCAGTTGGCTCTCCAGACGCAGTTGCTGTGGCTATGGACACGAATATATCACAGCCTGAAAAGATGTGGTATGAGGATATTGAGGAGGCGCCGGACGTCATACAGAGGCAGCCGGCACTCACGAAGACGGACTAATAATTGCTGAAGGTGAAGGGAGAGGGGCGAGAGAACGTCTTCTAACTCAGCCCCCGGCGCCGGTGCAGGGAGATGTTGTTGCGCCTCGACAGAGTGGGATTCAACGCCATGCGAACCGTATTGCGACATTAAATATCAATGACGTGCGTTCCCCGGCCAAAATACACCTATTGAAGGAAACGGTTTGGGCATCTGATGTGGATATTGCTTTGCTGCAGGAAGTCCACATAGCTGCACTCCCATACATCGCAGGCTACCAATCCTATTCGTCACATGGAGATCACAATGGGAGTGGGGTGGCAGTTTACGTGCGAGATGGCTTCCCAGTGGAAAACGTGTGTTATCTTCCGTCGGCCAGGGGAATGGCTTTCACGACGTTTGGGACACGCATCATCAATCTTTATGCACCGTCGGGAAACAATCGGCGGCGGGAAAGGGCGCGATTTTATGCAGAAGACATTGCTCCACTATTCCATGGACGTTATGAATGTGTAATAATTGGTGGAGATTTCAACTGTGTTCTCAGCCAGAAAGACCAATGGCCGCAAGCAAACATCAGCCAGGAGTTGCGAATCGTTGTCAACGACCTTGTACTTAGTGGCACGTGGGAATTACGACATGGAGCTGCACCGGGATACACCTATGTGACAAGTCATTCGGCGAGCAGATTAGATCGCATTTATATCTCACGGGCTCATGCAAATGATGTCCAGGACGCGGAACGCTGGCCATTGGCGTTTTCCGATCACAGCGCTTACATCTGTACGGTGCTTCTTCCCCGTAGAGAGGTGTGGAACAGTAAGGCCCCGTGGAAACTAAACATTCAACATCTACATGATCCTGAATGCCGTCAACGGATCCTTGAGACATGGACGATGTGCGAGCGAAGGGTTGGAAGGTATGCGACGAAGCTTGATTGGTGGCTGACTTGTGCTAAACCGGCGCTTCGCCGTACGTTCATCTCATATAGCAGGGAAATGGCTGAATGGCGCCGCCGTACCACCGACTTTTATTTTGCAGCACTGCGCGACCTGGATGTTGGCCCGCCGGGACAGGACTTATGGATCGAACGCAAAAGGATAAAAGCTAAACTAGTGGCTTTAGCTCGGAAACATCTTCAGGGAACCATGGTGCGCGCCAGATGTCACGATACGATAAGGCACGAGATTCCTTCCATGCACCACGTCGTGAATGAACGAAAGCACCGACGACGCGTTTTGGTACGGGAGTTAATCACCCGCGAAGACCGAAGAGTGACGCGTCAAGCTGACATTGTCTCTGCATTCGTCGACCATTACCAACACATCTATCGGGAAGAAGCAGCCTCTTTCGATGACCTCGACCGTATAGCCACGTCCGTCTCCCGTACACTGACGGTGGAAGCCGCGGGCACCTTACTGGAAGCCATTAGCTGTGAGGAAGTACATGATGCGATCGCACAAGGTGCGTTGAATCGGTCCCCAGGCATTGATGGGCTTCCTGCTGAATTCTATCGCGAATTTCGCAACGAAATGGCACCGCGATGGACGGAAATGTACAACGAGATGTTAAATTCCGATGCGCCTATTCCACCGGCTTTTATGGAAGGCCTCCTGGTGCCAGTACATAAACCGAAGCCAGGAATTACGGTCACACATTATCGCCCCATCACCCTGCTTAATGCCGACTATAAGATCTTTGCACGGTTGCTAGCGTCCCGATGTCGTATGTTAATTCGTAGCGTTCTCTCTCCGGAACAGACGACACCGGGTGGATCGGTGAATGTGCAAACAGCTACTGGCGAATGCCGTGATGTGATAGCGCTGGCGGAGGAGTGCCGGCTTAAAGCGGCGATGGTGGCGGTTGATTTTGACAGTGCTTTTGATAAGGTGCGCCACAACTATCTGTATGCTGTACTGGAACAAATGGGTTTTCCAGACCGTTTTACTGGTCTCATTAGAAGGATTTACGGGGGCGCACAATCCTTGGTACAGGTTAATGGGCGTATAGCAGGGCCCATTCAAATTCGACGATCCATTCGCCAGGGCTGCCCTCTTTCGATGCTGCTGTTCGCGATAGCGTTGGAACCATTAATTGGGAGGCTCACCAATTCTCTTTCTGGGATGGAACTACGGGGCTACACCTTCAAATGTCGTGCCTATGCGGACGACCTCCTGCTGCTCGTTCGTTCTGAGGAAGAGGTGAAGACGGTCCTTGAACTGTTGTTGGACCACAGTGTGATCGCGGGTGGTGCAGTGAACATGAACAAATCGGCGGCAATGCCGGTGGGAAGGGGCCTTACGCCGGAAGAAATCAGTCCGTTTCCTTATGTGCAACGATTCCGCTATCTCGGCATAGACTTTACCTCATCTGTAAAACATAGTGCAGCAGTTAACTACCGACGTATTTTACAGACAACACGTACCATGGTCCGACAACATCTCCTACGGCGCCTTGATCCTTTGCAGCGAGTCGAGTACCTGAACACTTATGTGGTTTCTCGAATGGTGCATATTTCGCAGATCCTGCCCCTACCACTCACGCTCGGACGTCGCCTTCAATCAGCACTAGGCTATTTCGTGATGATTGGATCGCCCCTCAAGGTGCGATACGAAACGCTCACTCTCCCTACGGACAAGGGGGGACTCGGACTTACGAATGTTCACTGCCGTGCGACGGCGCTCCTTCTAGCCACAATGTATAAGCAATGGCGTAGCGGGCGTGATTCCCTTACATCCCGCCTACTGGATCTCCTGGTTCCAGCGTCCCTCACACCTCCGGTGGCGGTGGGCAACATTACGCCACATTTTGCGCATGTCTCAACATTTATCGTGGAACTTAGTTATATCAGAGACGAGCTTCCGCGCACGAGACCGCCATGCGCGAAGGATTTTTATGTTTGGCTGCTACGACGGATACGTTGTAATGTAATTGAACTGAAACACCCCAGGTTGCATTGGCCGAAGATTTGGAGACATGTGCACCAAAAATTCTTTCCTACCTTCGTTCGGGCACTGTGGTTCTCTGTCGCCTGTGGCAAGTTCAACACCCACCAACGGCTCCATGCAATTGGACTAGTGGACACTCCACTATGCCCGAAATGTCACCAAGTGGATGACGACCATCACCGCTTAACTTGTATCGCGGTGGAGGACGTCTGGCTCCTAGGAAGACAGATGGTGGCTTGCTACCTCCGTGTGACCCCGCAACATATTACACCTGCTTCCTTCTTACATCCAGAGAGTGACTACTTTCCGGCGACTAAATCACAGTCGATCATCTGGATCAAAGGTTGGACGATCGCGTACCTCTATGGGGATACTGCCACGTCGCGACTTGACTTTTGGTATTTCTTGCAGCAAGCCCACAGTGAGGTTCATAGATGGTCACACTATCGGAAAACCTTTGCCAATTATCTTCAGGCAGTCTTCCTCGACCCCCCACGCAGTTGGGATGTGCCGGGTGCAGCCGGTGTGCACATTTGACAGCTGATGATGAACCTCACGCTTCTCTCACCACTCACTATGTGATGCACATACCATACGATGAAATGGTCTATATGTTCCTTTTAACAGAGTGATCCTTATTGAAAATAAATAAATAAATAAAAACAACATCCCTGTTCCTTTAATTTGTGATTTGTTTTAAAATATTTTGTTTTCTTTCTTTTTGGCAGAGGATGCATTTCATTTAGTGTAAAAAAAAAAACAAAAAAAAAAAGAAAAAAAAAATGGTCAGTGTGACGGACTGCCGTCCTAAGGGGCCCGGGTTCGATTCCCGGCGGGGTCGGGGATTTTCTCCGCTCAGGGCGTGGGTGTTGTGTTGTGTTCTTCATCATCTCATCTCCATTCGGCGCGCAGGTCGTCCAATCTGGCGTCGAATGTAATAAGACCTGCACCAAGGCGGCCGGACCTGCCCCGTAAGGGGCCTCCCGGCCAATGACGCCAGACGCTCATTTCCATTTTTTTGTGCCAAACCTGTCTTACACAGAACCGTTTTCGGCTATAGCAGGGATAAGCCCGTCTCGCAACGGACGACTTCAGAATTTTATTACACAGCATTAGGGGAACTGGCAGTGTAACTGCCATCACCAGACCGTCAACAGGCCTTCCAACGCATCAAAGCCCGCTTGCTCCAATTCACTGCGGCACATATGGGAGTAATCGGAGCCTGTGCAAGAAAACAACACTGTCTCCATGGCGAACAAGCACCACTGCATTACATAGTACGAGAAAGGTGTGAGCGCAAACGCACGCTCTTCACGGCAGTCGAAACGGCGGAGAGAAGGCAAGATGTGACACAGGTACATATTTCCCGAGCGTTCACATAATATTACTGCAACTTCTATACTGAGGGATCAAGGAGCGACGTAGGACTAACAGACGTGCTGCACGACATGGCAGCAACCGAGGCTGTGCAGGAAGATGGCACGCTTCTAGCAGACATTAACCGAGACGAACTGGATACGGCATTGAAGAGCGTTGAACCAATCATCTGGTTCTGATGGGCTCCCTATTGGTTTTACCGCTCCTTCTCCGGTCTCATGGCCGCAACATGGGCCCGAATGTACAAAGAACTTACGACGCCCACCTTCATGAAGTATAATGATTCCTGCGCCCAATCCTGGAGGTGGGCGGCGCCCTTAGATACTACCGACACCTGACTTTTTTAAACGCTCACTGTAAGCTTTTTACAGACATACTCCGTGCCCGTCTGCATTCCACAATCAAGGATGCAATACATATTGATCAAACGTCCATTGGTGGAAAGATCAAAGTTCACACAGTGTGGAATCGTATAGGGACGTGATCGCACTGATGTCTGCTTGCAACCTCTGGAGCGCCCTTATTGCAGTGTATTTCGTCATACACTCGATCACGTTGATCGTGGTTTTTTGCGTGCGGTTATGGAATGCATGGGCCTCCACCGCGTGTTTGTAGATGTAATCCTGCGATTGATTCACGTAGCACATTCGAGGGTAATGGTGAACGGTCATCGATCAGAACCCATTTCTATTGACAGTTCCGTAAGGCAAGCATGCCCGTTTTCCGCCATTTTGTTTTCAGTAGCCCTCGAGCCAGCCCTGCATGATCTTCGCCGACGCTTGGAAGTGGTCTGTTAACGGATCACGAGGCTCCGATGTTGCGCATATGCCGATTATGTTATATTCCTGGGCAGATCAGGGGATGACATGCAGACGGCGCGTGTGATGGCTTCAACAGTACGGTAAAGTGGCGGGCAGTACCATCAATCTGTGGAAGACGAAGTACACGGATGTGGTCAGGCGGCTAGTCCCGGGAACGACACTGACCATTACTGAAGTACCCACACTAAAGTGTTTAGTGGTGCTGTTTCATGGCCACATTAAACAAATGTGTGTGAAACCTTATGGGACTTAACTGCTAAGGTCATCAGTCCCTAAGCCTACACACTATTTAACCTAAATTATCTTAAGGACAAACACACACACCCATGCCCGAGGGAGGACTCGAACCTCCGCCGGGACCAGAAGCACAGTCCATGACTGCAGCGCCTGAGACTGCTCGGCTAATCCCGCGCGGCCCATATTAAACGTTCTGTGGCGGTCACGCATCGTAGGCTGTTAAAACAGATACGTGTGCTGGTGCGACACAACACGCTACGCAAAATGGACATATTCCAGCGGGCGCAGTACGTTATTGTCTACTTAGCTCCAAAATTAAACCATTTCGCCGATTTCCTATCGATGTCTATTATGTTACGAAGCTAAAAGCTGCATTTGGACATTTCATGAGTGCTGAACGTATTTTTAAAATTTGTTATGACTCCTTGACATTGACCTCACACGAAGGTGGCGTAGGTTTGACCAGTGTCAGGGACACAGCGTGGGCTCTGTTTCTTGGAACGACGGACCGACTATGGCATTCTGAACAAGTAAACCCAACAGGCACCGCGATCGACAAAGTGGCGCAATTATTAAATCCTCCAGTTACTGTGGTTATATTTCGCCGGCACTCACTCACGTTAGAACGTTCCTCGTTGACTATGTTTGTCTTCTGGATGACCTACCTTCTACACCGCCGCCCACGACGAAGGTCTGTTATCACCACTTACAGAGACTCGACCGAGAAAAAGTGGTTGAACGACGCCATCCTGCCGTACGATGGAAGAGAGTATGGCGTAAGGTTCATCTATGCTTTCTCCCCAAGGAAGTGCGGGCTTCGTGGTACGTCGTAGAGAATGATACACTACTGGCCATTAAAATTGCTACGAAGATAACGTGTTACAGACGCGAAATTTACCCGACAGGAAGAAGATGCTGTGATATGCAAACGGTTAGCTTTTCATCAGAGCATCCGCACAAGGTTGGTACCGGTGGCGACACCTACAACATGCTGACATGAGAAAAATTTCCAACCGATTTCTCATACACAAACAGCAGTTGACCGGCGTTGCCTGGTGAAAGATTGCTGTGATGCCTCGTGTAAGGAGGAGAAATGCGTACCACCTCGTTTCCGACTTTGATAAAGGTCGAATTGTAGCCTATCGCGATTGCGGTTTATCTTGCAGCCACGTCTCGATTCCTTAGTCAACAGGTGGGGACGTTTGCAAGACAACAACCATCTGCACGAACAGTTCGACGACGTTTGCAGCAGCGTGGACTATCAGCTCGGACACCATGGCTGCGGTTACCCTTGACGCTGCATCACGGACAGGAGCGCTTGCGATGGTGTACTCAACGACGAACCTGTGTGCACGAATGGAAAAACGTCATTTTTTCGGATGAACCCAGGTTCTTTTTACAGCATCATGATGGTCGCATTCGTGTTTGGCGACATCGCGGTGAACGCACATTGGAAGCGTGTATTCGTCATCGCCATACTGGCGTATCACCCGGCGTGATGGTATGGGGTGCCATTGGTTACCCGTCTCGGTCACCTCTTGTTCGCACTGACGGCACTTGGAACAGTGGACGTTACATTTCAGATGTGTTACTACCCTTGGCTCTATCGTTCATTCGATGCCTGCGAAACCATATATTTCAGCAGGATAATGCACGATCGCATGTTGCAGGTCCTGTACGGGCCTTTCTGGATACAGAAAATGTTCAACTACTGCCCTGGCCAGCACATTCTCCAGATCTCTCACCAACTGAAAACGTCTGGTTAATGGTGGGCGAGCAAATGGCTCGTCACAATACGCCAGTCACTACTCTTGATGAACTGTGGTATCGTGTTGAAACTGCATAGGCAGCTGTACCTGTACACGCCATCTAAGCTCTGTTTGACTCAATGCCGAGGCGTATCAGGGCAGTTATTACGGCCAGAGGTGGTTGTTGTGGGTACTGATTTCTCAGGATCTAAGCACCCAAATTGGGTGAAAATGTAATCACATGTCAGTTCTAGTATAATGTATTTGTCCAATGAATACCCGTTTATCATCTGCATTTCTTCTTGGTCCAGCAATTTTAATGGCCAGTCGTGTAGATGTAGTGCTGCGACTGATTCACGTTACACATTCGAGGGTAATGGTGAACGGTCGTCGATCACAAGGCATTTCTATCGACCATTTCGTAAGGCAAGGATGCCCATTTTCCGCCATTTTGTTTGCAGTAGCCCTCGAGCCAGCCCTGCACGATCTTCGCCGACGCTTGAAAGTGGTCTGTTAACGGATCACGAGGTTCCGATGTTGCGCATATGCCGATTATGTTATATTCCTGGGCAGATCAGGGGATGACATACAGACGGCGCGTGTGATGGCTTGAACAGTACGGTATAGTGGCGGGCAGTACCATCAATCTGTGGAAGACGAAGTAAATGGATGTGGTCAGGGGGCTGACCCCGGGAACGGCACTGACCATTAATGAAGTACCCATACTAAAATGTTTAGTGGTGCTGTTTCATGGCCATATTAAACGCCCTGTGGCGGTCACACATCGTAGGCTGTTACAACAGATACGTGGACTTGCGGTGACTCCGCACGCTATGCAAAATGGACATCCGGCATTCTGAACAAATAAACCCAACAGGCACCGCCATCGGCAAAGTGGCACAATTATTAAATCCTCCAGTTACTGTGGTTATATTTCGCTGGCACTCAACCACGTTAGAACGTCCCTCGCTGACTATAGTTGTCTGCTGGATTACTTACCTCCTACACGATCGCCCACTACGAAGGACTATTATCGCTAGTTACAGAGACAAGACCGAGCTAAAGTGGTTGAACGACGCCATCCTGCCGTACTATTAAAGAGAGTATGGCGTAAGGTCCATCTATGCTATCTTCCGAAGGTAGTGCGGGCTTCGTGGTACGTCGTAGAAAATGGCTCTGAGTACTATGGGACTCAACTGCTGAGGTCATTAGTCCCCTAGAACTTAGAACTAGTTAAACCTAACTAACCTAAGGACATCACAAACATCCATGCCCGAGGCAGGATTCGAACCTGCGACCGTTGCGGTCTTGCGGTTCCAGACTGCAGCGCCTTAACCGCACGGCCACTTCGGCCGGTGGTACGTCGTAGAGAATGATAAATTCCCTAATCGCCTAAGATTGCACTTCATTTATCTGCTTGACTAGCCTTTTTGTCCTCGTTGCGCCATAATTGATTCTGACACACATCGATTGACATGTGGTACGGCGGCTGCGTGTTGGCTACTCAAACATCGAATGTTAGCCCTGTCCTTACGACGGCCGCCAGCGTCGGTTGTTTCTTACGCTCCGTTTCACCCGAGTGCCATCTACTTCCCAGCCGCGGGACAAATGCAGTCAATTGGAGCAAACGAATGGCGCTGTAATACTTCTTTCGCGGCACTTTCAACGAAGTGTTAGACTTTTGCTCCGTCCTGCTGGACAGATACACGGACTTACAATGCCGGACGAAATACCGGTCCTGTTTAGCCAAGTATCTGGGTTCGTTGTTCATGGACCCTCCAGCTAGTTGGGATGTTCCAGGTGCGAGAAGAGATACATGACGACGGTCCACTATTCAAGATTGATCTCAACATGTGTACAAAGGAGACACTACTTCTCATCATACGAGGGGACAACTTGGGCAATCTGAACGCTCAGCTGTTTTAGGGTTTTCGTTGTCTAGTGAGTAAGGTCTTCACTTTGTAATAAAAAAAAAATTTATCTCCCTCCTTCGATTCCTCATCCACACCCCTGAGCAACGCGACACGGTGGTTAGGCCTCATGTGGCGACCCCTGCCCTCTCTGCCACCGTGATCCATATCCAAATGTGATTATGAAGTTAGAATTGTAAAAAAAATGGGGTCACGAAAACAATCTTCTGACATACAAAGCGCGTAAAGCGCGTGGCTGGGAACAGGGACGAATCTCACCCAGACTACGGATTTTTCAGTCTTCTTTTTAACCCAGCCTTCCCCTCTTAACAATGTGAGAAGTCGCCAGAAACAACACGTGTTTCAAATTCCGCGTTAAACTGTAGGTCCCCTTTCCCCGGTTAGGTAACTGGGGTACGATAGGGACACGCAATAAGCCGCATTGGCATGGAACAGAAATACTTGCATCAGGCTATCGAGCCACACGAAATTATTATCTATATACATAATCACGTTTGTACAGAACCCTCAGAGTGCGTGTCCTTCTCGCACTTATCCGGTTTTTATTAATCTCGATTAGTGTATAATTTTTCGTCTGTTGTGAGAATGCGCTAACTAAATGTGCCGATCAGAAGGCACCTAAGAATGTTTCCACTTAAATATTCTTATTTATTGCGGAAATTTTAGATCCACACGGATAGCCATGCGCGGCAGCACGCGGCTTCCGGCATTCCGGGATGTGCAGAACTGAATCCTCCCGATGGATTCCCGACGAGGGCCGATGTGCCAACCATTCAGGATGTGGCATTTGAGTGGTTTCCCATATCTGACTTTGTCAATACCGCGTTGGTAGCCACGTCTCGTCTCAATCACACCATTCGTAAACGTCTAGGAATCGTTTGCACATTTTCACATGAGGTAACACTTGACAGCTAGGGTACGGAAACTCCGTCCCGGAAAGGGGGGGAGGGGTGGACCCCATGTAAATACAGGTTAAAGGCTTGAATAAAGAAGGAAGAAGAGGAACCTATAGTGGTAACCGAAATATCTGACGCCACACATCGTCGCGGATTAGTCGACGTACACTGAGGTAACAAAAGTCATGGGACACCTTGTAATATCGTGTAGGACCTCAGTTTGCCCTGCGTAGTGCAGCAGTTCGACTTGGCATGGACTCAGCAAGTCGTTCGAAGACCCCTGCAGAAACATTGAGCCATGAATACTCTATAGTCGTCCATAATTGCGAAAGTGTTGCCGGTGCAGAATTTTGTGCACGAATTGACCCCTCACTTGTGTCCCACAAATGTTCGACGGGATTCATGTCGGGCGATCTGGATGGCCAAACCATTCGCGCGAACTATCCAGAATGATCAAACCAATCGCGAACAATTGTGGCCTGGTGACGTTGGGCTCTGTCATCCATAAAATCTCCATTCTCGTTTGGGAAAATAACGTGAATGACTGGCTGAAATAGGTCTCCAAGTAGCCGAACACCTGGAGGATCCAGTCCATTCCGCCGGCCGGTGTGGTCGAGCGGTTCTAGGCGCTTCAGTTTGCAACCGAGCGACCGCTACGGTCGCAGGTTCTAATCCTGCCTCGGGCTTGGATGTGTGTGATTTCCTTAGGTTAGTTAGGTTTAAGTAGTTCTAGGTTCTAGGGCACTGATGACATCAGATGTTAAGTCCCATAGTGCTCAAAGCCATTTGAACCAATTTCCAGTCCATTTCATGTAAACACACCATTATTGAGCCACCACCAGATTGCACAATGCCTTATTGACAACTTGGCTACATGACGTCGTGGGACTCCGTCTCACATGAACTGTACCATCAGCCCTTACCAACTTAAACCGGGACACATCTGAGGTGGCCGAGGTTTTTCAGTAGTCTTGGGTCCGCCCCATACAATCAAGAGCCCAAGACAGACGCTGAGGGCGATGTGCTGTTAGCAAAGGAACTCGCGTCGATAGTCTGCGGCCATAGCCCATTAACACCGAATTTCTCAGTTCGTAACGGATACGTTCGTCGTACGTCGCAGATTGATTTCCGCAGTTATTCCACACAGTGTTGCTTGTCTGATAGCACTGACAACTCTACTGGATCGCGGGAAATTGAATTCCCTAACGAGTCACGAAATGGAATGTCCTATGCGTCTAGCTTGAACTACCATTCTGCGTTCAAAGTCTGTTAATTCTGGTCGTGTGGCCATAATGGCGTCGGAAACCTTTTCACAGGAATCACCTGCGTTCGAATCACAGCTCCGTCAATGCATTGCTCGTTTATACACTACTGGGCATTAAAATTTCTACACCAAGAAGAAATGCAGATGATGAACGGGTATTCATTGGACAAAGATATTATACTAGAACTGACAAGTGTTTACATTTTCAGGCAATTTGGGTGCATAGATCCTGAGAAATCAGTACCCAGAACAACCACCTCTGGCCGTAATAACGGCCTTGATACGCCTGGGCATTGAGTCAAACAGAGCTTGGATGGCGTGTACAGGTACAGCTGCCCATGCAGCTTCAACACGATACCACAGTTCATCAGGAGTAGTGACTGGCGTATTGGGACGAGCCAGTTGCTCGGCCACCATTGACCAGATGTTTTCAATTGGTGGCCGGCCGAAGTGACCGTGCGGTTCTAGGCCCTGCGGTCTGGAACCGAGCGACCGCTACGGTCGCAGGTTCGAATCCTGCCTCGGGCATGGATGTGTGTGATGTCCTTAGGATAGTTGGGTTTAATTAGTTCTACGTTGTAGGCGACTGATGGCCTCAGAAGTTAAGTCGCATAGTGCTCAGAGCCATTTGAACCACTTTTTCAATTGGTGAGGAATCTGGAGAATGTGCTGGCCAGGGCAGTAGTCGAACATTTCCTGTATCCGGAAAGGCCCGTTCAGTACCTGCAACATGAGCTCGTGCATTATCCTGATGAAATGTAGGGTTTCGCAGGGAACTAACGATGGGTAGAGCCACGGGTAGTAACACATAAGAAATGTAACGTCCACTGTTCAAAGTGCCGTCAGTGCGAACAAGAGGTGACCGAAACGTGTAACCAATGGCACCCCATACCATCACGCCGGGTGATACGCCAGTATGGCGATGACGAATACACGCTTCCAATGTGCGTTCACCGCGATGTTGCCAAACACGAATGCGACCATCATGATGCTGTAAACAGATCCTGGTTTCATCCGAAAAAAGTGACGTTTTACTATTCGTGCACCCAGGTTCGTCGTTGAGTACACCATCGGAGGCACTCCTGTCTGTGATGCAGCGTCAAGGGTAACCGCAGCCATGGTGTCCGAGATGATAGTCCATGCTGCTGCAAATGTCGTCGAACTGTTCGTGCAGATGGTTGTTGTCTTGCAAACGTCCCCATCTATTGGCTCAGGGATCGAGATGTGGCTGCACGATCCGTTACAGCCATGCGGATAAGATGTCTGTCATCTCGACTGTTAGTTATACGAGGCCGTTGGGATGCAGCACGGTGTTCCGTATTACCCTTCTGAACCCATCGATTCCATATTCTGCTAACAGTCATTGGATCTCGACCAAAGCGAGTAGCAATGTCGCGATACGATAAACCGCAATCGCGATAGGCTACAATCCGACCTTTATGAAAGTCGGAAACGTGATGGTACGCATTTCTCCTCCTTACACGAGGCATCACAACAACGTTTCACCAGGCAACGTCGGTCAACTTCTGTTTGTGTATGAGAAATCGGATGGAAACTTTCCTCGTGTCAGCACGTCGTAGGTGTTGCCACCGGCGGCAACCTTGTGTGAATGCTCTGAAAAGCTAATCATTTGCATATCTCAGCATCTTCTTCCTGTCGGTTAAATTTCGCGTCTGTAGCACGTCATCTTCATGGTGTAGCAATTTGAATGGCCAGTAGTGTATGTCATCAGCACAGGTTGGTGCAGTAGGCACAAGAGGAGGTGCAGAGCCGTGCGGCCGCTTCTGCAGTGGCGGCAGGGCAGTGACAGCGTCGCCTCGCCCCGGGCGCAGCCTGTGCCGGCGCTGCGTGCTGCCTGCTGGAGCCGCGCTGACGTGGGGCCGCAGGGACACGCGACACGCCAGCCACGCCGTCGTGCGTCACACGCGGCGAGTCGCCGCTGCCTGCTGCCCGCACACTGCAACCCACCCCCACCCGCCTGTGTCGACTGAGGCACGCAGACCATTCTGGCCGGTTCTGGACTCCCTTAGGAGTGCGTAACTGAACACTAGACGTCACAACAAATGGACTCGCCTGTATAAAAGGAGGCATGGGTGCCAGTAGAGAAGCAGTAACTACAGAATGAATAGGTCAAGAGAGCTCAATGACTTCGCACTTGTGCTTGTCGTCGGAACCGAGCCAGGTGGAGTAGTAGTTAGCAGAGAGGATTAAAATTCTGGGGGACGATGGCACAAATCCGTATCTTCCAATCCTGATTTAACATTTCCTTGATTTCCCTCTATCACTCCGGGGAAATAATGTGATGGTTCCTTCGAAAGGACACGGTCGATTTCCTTCCTCATCCTTGAACATACCCTGCATGTGCTCCGTCTCTGTCATCCATGATGTCGGCTGGAGATTAAGCCTTCCTTCCTTGTTGTTGGATTTCAGCTGAGTACTGAATCCATCACAGACATGCAGGGTACCTATTATTGAACTGCAAGGAAAAAAGTAAATTAGTTACAAACTACGGCGTGCATACACTTTATTTAACTTGTAAACGTCACTACAGATATTCGGATTTAGGTTATGACATGTTGGATATGCGTGCCATAATTGGCGATGTTGTGACGCAGACGAAAAGCGAAATTCTGCAGAACCTGCTGAAGTGTCGGAACATCGATGCTGTCGATGACGTCCTGAATAGTGTTTTCAGCTCAGAAATGTTTTTGAAGTTAAATGTGTGTATGTGTGAAATCTTATGAGACTTAACTGCTAAGGTCATCAGTCCCTAAGCTTACACACTACTTAACCTAAATTATCCTAAGGACAAATACACACACCCATGCCCGAGGGAGGACTCGAACCTCTGCCGCGATCAGCCGCAATGTCCATGACTGCAGCACCTCAGACCGCTCGGCTAATCCAGCGCGGCGGTTTTGGGGTTATTACTGTACACCTGATCTTTAACATAGCCACACAAAGAGGAGTCGCATGCGTTCACATTCGGATAATATGGCAGCCAATCGAAGACCATGCCAGTGGCCTCTAAGTATCCCAGAGACAGAATGCGGTCGCTAAGTTGCTCCTCCTCCAGGATATCAGACACATTCCTGCTTCGACAGGGTCGAGCTCCGTCTTGCACGGACCACATCTTGTAGAAATCAAGGTCACTTTGGATAATGGAGATGAAATCATCCTCCAAAACGTTCTCGTACAGTTCGGTAGCCACCGTGCCATCAAGGAATATAGCACCGATTATTCCGTGACTGGACATTGAACATCACACAGTCACCCGTTGAGAGTGAAATGACTTCTCGATCGCGAAATGTGGGTTCTGAGTGCCCCAAATGCGCCAGTTTTGCTTGTTGACAAACCTATCCAAATGAAAGTGGGCTTCGTCGCTACACCGCACGCGCCAGCGCATACTAATTCTCATCACGCCCCGCGGCCAACTGTGGAGTTTGAACGTCCTAACGCAAACTGTTCAGAAGTTATGACGATTTTATTTCATGCAGTTCAGTAATTGTCACCCTGTATTAACCCATCTAAAACTGCCAAAGTAGACTTGTTGAAGTGACGGTGAAGTTAAAACGTGAAGTACCAACCACATCCCATTCAAGCCCACGAGGACGTCACGTACTGACGACAGGGACAGTCGACAGTTACGGAGGGCTGAGTGGTTCTAGGCGCTTCAGTCTGGAACCGTGCGACCGCTACAGTCGCAGGTTCGAATCCTGCCTCGGGCATGGATGTGTGTGATGTCCTTAGGTTAGTTACGTTTAAGTAATTCTAAGTTATAGAGGACTGATGACCTCAGATGTTGAGTGCCATAGTACTCAGATCCATTTGAACCATTTTTGAGTTACGGAAGTGGTCGTAAGAAATCGCATAGAATCAGCGCGAGGAATCACTCCTGAGTTCCAAAGTGCTCCCAGCAGTCTAGGTTGCACAATACCTGTGCGTAAAGAATTAAAAAGAATGAACTTTGTGTATCCAGTGCTAACCGATACTTTGAGGTGGTCTAAAGAGCGATGCTACTGGACGTTAGTTGCTGTAAACAGTGTACTTGCAGTGATGTCTCAAGCTGCATAGTGTGGCATTTCGATGGAAGGGTTTGATTTTGTTACGCTGTGGGTGTGCTTTACGTGGTTAGGTGTGGTCTACTTACAGTGTTTAACGGATTGCTAAATAGGGAAATATACGAATATATTTGACAGTATTGTGTACTGTGCACAGTAGAGGAGGAGTTCGGGGACGACGGTTGTTTACACTAGCATGACATTGCACCCTATCGTAAAGTTGCATTTGTGAGACAAAGGCTTTCGGACAATAACTTTCCTGAAATGGAGTGAACTGTCTAAAGTCCCGATCTGTACCCAAGGGAACGATATTGGGAAGATCTGGAACGTTGACTCCACTCTGAACCCCAATTTTCAAGCGTCCAACATCACTACCTTCTCTAGTTTTCGCTCTTGAAGAAGAACAGGCTTGTTGATTCGTTGGTGATATGGGGGAGGGGACCAATCAGCGAGGTCATCGGTCCCATCGGTTTAGGAATGAATGGTGAAGGAAGTCGGCCGTGCCCTTTCAAAGGAACCATCCCGGTATTTGCCTGAACCGATTTAGGGAAATCACGGAAAACCAAAATCAGGATGGCCGGGCGCAGGTTTGAACAGTCGTCCTCCCGAATACGAGTCCAAAAATGGGCTGTCATTCGTTCACAGACATTCAGACACCTCCCCAGCAGAGTCCAAGCCATCATAATAGCGAAGGGTGGACACACACCACATTAATGTACACTAATAGATGTGCGGGTGCTTTTCATGAGACAGTGTACCTTGTATGCTAGTAATAACAGTCACCCTGGCCGGCCGAAGTGGCCGGGCGGTTAAAGGCTCTGCAGTCTGGAACCGCAAGACCGCTACGGTCGCAGGTTCGAATCCTGCCTCGGGCATGGATGTTAGTGATGTCCTTAGGTTAGTTAGGTTTAACTAGTTCTAAGTTCTAGGGGACTAATGACCTCAGCAGTTGAGTCCCATAGTGCTCAGAGCCAAGCCAATAACAGTCACCAGACGAACAGTGCTCTAACAAAATGAGAATGGCTTCATATAGGTAAAAATAAAAGTTGTAACCTCTATTCAGTGAAAAATTGAAGACGCGGTTATAGCATAAAGACGTGAAACCTGAAGACAGCTATTAGGCAGAAGGCTTCATTTCCTTTATTTTACACTGCCAGAACAGTGTATTCCCTCAGCGTAAAAAAATTGAAAGTAAAATACAACGCAGAAGAGATGACATAGTTTTTGTTTACTCACGTACGCTGCGACTACAGCTGTACAGCTCACGTTAAGAGTGAGATAGCCCGTATGCAAATGTGTCAAAGCGTCTGGTATAAAATTGTGTCACAGTTTTTGGTGCTGAGGTAGCGGAATTCAGCGTACCGTTCGAAAGGGAGGAATGTAGAAAAGCGGGAAGCAGTGCCCCAGTTTATGGTGTCAAGGTCGGGGGCCGAGGGAGGCTCGTTTTGCAGGAGCGTATCCATGGCCCGCGCATTCGGGGCAAGCTCAACTCGCTGTCTAACCCGAGCACCGCGGTCGATTATCGATTCCGTGAACGGACGCGAGCGCGCCGCGCCGGTATGCAACCTGCACGGCATGCGCCCGCCGCACGCGCCTTGCCCAAACTTTTTCCTCTTTCGGCGAAACATTTCAAATGCTTTCTTGCAAATTGGGTCACCAGACTCGTTTTTGCGTACACTGCCAGCCTTTGCCATGTACACTCTGCGGTAAAGTCACTTCGTGTTATTTCCATCGCTGCAACTGCTCATTTTGGCTGCGCCAGTTTTGCTGTACTGTCAGAGACGTGGGTGAGGAATGCTAAATATCTTAATATAAGGATTGAATATCAGAAACGAGATTCCTGGAATGACTTCCTGAGACTGAATAGATTTAGAAATAATGATATGACGAGAGAATTGATTTTTTTTAAAAACAGGAGATGGAGTCAAAGAAGAAAAAAAAAAAAAAAACATGATGCCTCTCATACCAGAACAGAATGTGTCGTGTCGTCTACAGAACGAGCTCTCATGCAAAAGTTGGTAACTCATGACTGCACCAGAAGTAAAGACAGTCGCTACCAGAAGTAGCAAAGAATCGGAGATGCGGACATAGACACGCTCCCAAGTGTTTTCTTACAGCACCGCTGCCGGAAAGTTATTTATGTCCTAGCGCATTGCTGGTCAGCCCAGTCTCTATGTGATCATCTAGTCTCTATGTAGTCAGCGACCACTTGCAATGTGTCGTCGTAATACAGGTCCCACTGCGTGCTAATATAACAGTTATTTAGATCTTAATATCCTCGGATTTGAAACTACAATTCTGCAATGACGAAGCGCTAAATGTTGTATCAGTTACAGAATCAGATACGTGTCATCATTGTGGACATTGTTTCCCAAGTCAAGTATTTACCAAGTTCACATATTAATGAAGTAAAATAATTTTTATTTACCAAGTTCACATTTTAATAAAGTAAAATAATTTTGTGTTTGTTTTAGTACGCACTCGTCTTCTTCCTGAAGTAATCTAGTTGCTACGACACACCTTACACTGCTACTGGGAAGAATGCAGCTTAGAGGTGCACAATGGCGCGGTTATCAGCGAATACTAAAGATGCTTTATCAAAAATGGTTCAAATGGCTCTGAGCACTATTGGACTTAATATCGAACGTCATCAATCCTCTAGACTTAGAACTACTTAAACCTAACTAACTTAAGGACATCACACACATCCATGCCCGAGGCCCGATTCGAACCTGCGACCGTAGCAGCAGAGCGGATCCGGACTGAAGTGCCTAGAATCGCTCGGCCACAACGGCCGGCGATGTTTTATCGTGTAGACCGAATGCCATATGAGACATTGGAAGATCATGTAAACGTCGGTAACCGGAACAGATGGATCGCCTACTCCTTGAAAGAAAGAGAAAAAGAACAAGAATTCCCATAACTCGTAATGTGAAGTAATGTTATTCGATTCCGGTAACGGTCGACAATAAATGTTCAATGTCACGTTTACTTACCTATGGAATGGTTCTTTAAAGCAAGTTACAGCTGAATATTTCAACACCGTTTTTTAATAACTCGGTCAAAATTTCAACAAGAGCTATCACGTTGGCATTGTCTGAAGTTTCAACTAAAGTAGCTTAACAATATAATTTAGTGGTTGATACACATAATCTCTTCGGATACCACTGCTTTTGACATCCCCAATGCACGCCTCCGCAGCAGCTGCATCAGCATGCCTGGATGCCAGTCGAAGGGGACTGGCTTCGTTTCGCGGCTGGGTTGGGAATTTTCTCTGCTCGGGGATTGGGTATTGTGTTGTCCTCCTCATCATTTCATAATAACCGACACACAAGTCATCTACATGGCGTCCACTAAAAAGACTTGCACACCGCAGCGGCGAGCCGCCACATGAAAGCGAGAGATAGATAGATAGATAGATAGATACGTAGATAGTGTGTGTGTGTGTGTGTGTGTGTGTGTGAGAGAGAGAGAGAGAGAGAGAGAGAGAGAGAGAGAGAGAGAGAGAGAGAGAGAGAGAGAGAGAGAGAGAGAGAGGGAGGGAGGGAGGGGGAGGGGGAGGGGGAGGGTGTTCCAGAATTTCGCGTCTCCACACCGGCCAGTAGAAGAGTCCGGGAGCCCATGACAAAAAGTACAACTGTTTTATACTAAACATTAAACATTTTTGACGTTGCTGAACAGTCATAAAACAAGTTTTAAATGAACACACCGCCATTTCACTGTATTGTTGTTTATTTAATTACGAACCAGATTTCGGCTTTTATGCCATTTTCAAGTGATATACATGTTAATGACATAAACTCAATCACTTGAAAATGGCCTAATATGCCGAAACCTGGCTAGCAATTAAATAAACAACAATACAGTCAAATGACAGTGTGTTCATTTAAAAATTTAAAAAATATTTTATACTACTTAGTGTTTTAATATGTTGACGACTCAGCAAAGTGCCCATTATCATAAAATTGGAATTCTGGGACGTGCGAAGCACATTCATTAGCTGAAACTTTTTTATGCATTATTATCAGTATAAACTGTTGGTAGAAAAAGTGAGCAAGTATATAGTTGTGACTAACGCCATCAGCAACGTTCCAGAGGTGTCAAAAAAGTGAATATGATGCAACCATTTTATACTCTTTTCCTTCGCTTCTCATCATATTGCTATAAGAAATTAGAAAACAAAAATTTTTTGAATGAATTTTATCCATAGTGGATGCTGTTGAATTCCGTGAGTGTTTCTTTATAGGGTGTAGAGAAGTTTCCGCTACCAGTCACAATATCATGAGTGGTAGCGAAAATTTTTCTACACCCTAAAACTGTTTTGAGACTATTTCAGTCAGCAACGCTGAATGTGAAAAGACGAGCGCAATACAGATCACGGCAAAGTTTTACTGTCTTTTATTCTACGTTTTTAATATCTGAAATACCTCTTTCAAGTTTGATTATGTAAAATTTTTATGATAAATAAACGTTTATTATTAATATAATTTTACTGTTTTACTGAAAATATTATGGTACCTATTGACACCTGTGCCTTCGTATATGCGTCACTTAGATGGGAGGATGTGTAAACAAAGAAATTTGCTCTTGGAAAACGCCTATAAATAGACATTCACAAAACATCACTGCCACACTTTGATGTTATTTTAATCGACGTTTTTTTCGGTTTATGTTGAGTGAAAAATGAGCAACAAACTTTCACCAACATTTCACTACAAGTCTTACACATCGTACGTCATCGAACGATATCACTATAAATTTTGATTGCCACAAAACGCCTTCCGTAAAAGATATAGATGGTGCAATGTCTTCGCATCATGGCTAATTACGAGGCTACCATATCAGCGAATCCAATAAAAATCATTTTCCGGATTTCTTGAATTGAGGAACATAACATACAAGACGCATTTGTTAAATTATTTGTTAACGATTAGGAGCGTGACGAAATAATACGACTCCTTGGTACGAAATACGTGAAAATGAGTTACGGTAAATGGTATAAATACACGAACCTCAAAGGCGAATTGCGAAAACAGTACAACGTAATTTTGACTGCAGTTCACACGAAGAAGCGGATACTAATATTGTTTATCAGGCTTGTAATATTAATAATCGGTAATATTTCGATTCGTTGTTCCCACAGAGATACTTTTAAAATCATGTAAAGTAACAAAGGCAACTTGAAAAGTAGTACCGCAATGGCGATGGAAGTGGGCGTGGGAAAAGCACAAAGATACTCTGACCTCACTTCATTCCAAATATCAAGTGGCATTCAAAAATGTAAGCCATTTACTTGTGGGACGTAATATTTCTGACTCTAGAAAAACTTAAATGTCATCTGAACGGCTTCAAAAGTCTCTGTTCCATTATCGATTCAGGATAAGCAACTTTTTCTAAAAGACACAATTCTAAAATTACCGACGATAGTTTCAAAATTACAGCGAAGAATATTGGCACCCCAAATTTTCATCCCTTTGACAAAGAACTCAACAAACAAAATGAAAGAGTGGAATGTAGCTTCTATATATTGAGAAATGCTAATATGACAATACCTACACTTGAATCACTTTTAAACAATGGATCACAAAAGTTAATAACTTGTATCAATGGCGTTGATTCCGTGGGGTCATACACGGACCTGAATAAACGATGTTTGCATCCAACCGAATCAACCATTATATACATATTTTCACATAATAAAGTTATAAATATCTGTTTAATTCAGTTTCTTAACTCTTTCATAATTACATTTATTCAGAAGATTGGGAAACAGAACGAGAGAAAGAAATGGAAAGAAGCCGCTGCAGTTCTAGTGATGATAAGAGAGATTGTAGTGGGGATGAGAACGATAAATTATTACATATTTTTTAGGATAAGCTCGAAAATTGTTTAGTTGTTGTGATAAGTACGATTATAATTTTTATGTTTGTAAAAACAGTGCTGCATAATTAAAAGACTTAGAATATAAAACAGTAAATCGTAGGCGCGACGCACGTCGTGCATTGAGTGCTCATTTTCACTTTCAGTGTTGCTGACTGCCCGGTTCCCAAAAAAATTCTATTGTATAAAAAGAGAATGTTTCAAAGAGCATAACATGGCTGCACCACGTACATCTTTGACACACATGTGGAACTATGCTGACAGCGTTTGTCCCAAATAGGTGCTTGCCGACTTTTTTCTATCAACTGTGTATACTCATAATAATACATAAATGAAGTTTTAGTTAGTAAGAGGTAGTTTGTGGACATTACATGTGGTGTCACCGCCAGACACCACACTTGCTAGGTGGTAGCTTAAATCGGCCGCGGTCCATTTAGTACATGTCGGACCCGCGTGTCGCCACTGTGTGATAGCAGACCTAGCGCCACCACAAGGCAGGTCTCGATATACGATAGAGCATTCGCCCCAGTTGTACGGACGACATTGCTAGCGACAATACGGACAAAGCCTTCCTCTCATTTGCCGAGAGTCAGTTAGAATAGCCTTCTGCTAAGTCCATGGCTACGACCTAGCAAGGCGCCAATTGTAACAGTGCATGTATCTTACGAGTCTCATTTGTATAGTCAAGAGAGATGTATCACAAGGAATAATAAAGTTAAGTATATTCCAAAGCTACGTATTTTCTTGATAGCAGTCATAACGTATCTTGTTCCAGACTTGACGCCAGCCGGCGTGTGTGTACGCGTGCCTTTCTTTCGGCTACTTCAGTGTGGCGTAACAGTCTTGTTACGTCACAACATTACATTTCACGACATGTTTGAAAGTGCGTGGGCGAAGCATGTCCCAGAATACAAACTTCATGAAAACGGGCCTTTTTTGTTCTGTTATCAGTAACAACACATTAAAACAACTATGAGTATAAAATAGTGGAACGTTTTCTCACTGGCTCTTAGCTTAGTACCAATGTTTTATTTGAATAATTTACTACTTTCATATAACTGTTGTACAATAGATTCAGTACGATTCCTTTATAATCAGGCAATGGGATCAATCAGAACAGAAACCGTCTAGATAGGCCCACGTCAAAAATTCAGTATTCTCAAAACAGAAAAGAAATTATACGCGTAATTGTAAAAAAATTATGTTAAATTTTCCTCTACATATCATAATGGTTCTGTAACATGCCTGAAAACTTTAATATGCTCTTACACTTGTAATATTGTTTTCACATTTATTAATATTTATAATTTTGCAGGCTTCTAGGAAGATACACAATGCTGCCATCGATGGCGCTATTCTTATATCACAGAATGTTACACAGAAGCTTTTCGACAGGTAGGACCGACCAGGCGTTATTTGCATAATACGGGAGAGGTTATTCCAGTTCAGACGGTTATATTTGTCGTTCTCAGATATTCCTGCCACGTCGCGTGTTTTTCTAGACTGTGCACGATAGGAAAAACTTGATACACACTAACTTTGCTGCAGATCCTATCAGGATACATTCATCGCAGTGAAGAAAACGCTGTTGCATTTGGTGAACATTCGCGGTATTCAGTTTTCATCTTGATATGAATGTTATACTACTAGAATCCTTAACGAAATTCGGCTGTTCTAATAATCAAGAGGATACAAGTTGTAATGGTTGTTCTCTTTTCTTGTATGTGATAGAAATCAAGCTTGCAGTGAAAGAGCATGTACGAAAAAAAAAAAAAATTAACTCGGCGAATAACTTACGAAGAAAGTCTCACAATGACGGATATACTTCTTGGAAAATAATCCGGCATAATTACTCTGAGCAGTTTTCATTCGCCGCTGTTACTCTTGTCTTCTAGAGTATTTCACATTAATGCCATGGACAATATGGGAGATGCATTATCAAACTTAAATCAGACGTACCTCATGGAGCCAGATTGCTGGTCTCGTAAAAGTCTGAAGATGGTTCACCCAAATTTGGGTTTACTATCGCGTTCTGCCGAATACTGCTGCTCTAGCTGAGCATTGAAATAGTTCATTCGCCAGATTAGGCTGATCTCTATAAATTAGGGAAGAGATTTACAAAAAGCAATACGTTGGGATAAAATCTGACGCCCGAAAGAAGTTCATTATTGAAACTAGTGTTGCTCCGAGAATAACCGAAAAGAGCTGGGTAGTTCACTCGACAGAATAGCACAGAAAGAGTTGACTCTGGACTCACATACAGGGAGACGTGGGTTCAAGTCCCAGCGCAGCCATCGAAGTTTAGGTTTTTCATAATTTTTGTGAATTTTTTAAAGCGTGTGCCAGAAATGAATTTTTTAAAAGGGCTTGGTAGTTTTCCTTCCCATAGTTTCCCCAACTAGTGCTTGTGCTCCCTTTAGAGACCTCGCCAAACCCTCGAAGCCTCATCTACCGGAAGAACTGTTTGACTGTCTTTGTCAGATTAGAGGTGGCAGTGGTAAACTGTTCCGCTTCTAGATTATCGGTAGGCAGCCAGTCACGTGTGTACTGTCCACTGGTGCATCATACAGGAGGACGCGTTTTCACTGAGCACGCCAACTGTACTGCAGATCAATGGATGACCGGTCTCTTCACGGATGAGTCCCATTTTAGCTTTCAAAGTGAAAACGAGCGACGTAGCGTAGTGACTTAATAATGCATTTGCATTCGGGACGAACACGATTCAGATACCTCCCTAGTTATTCACATTTATGTTTGCCATGATTCGCTAAACAGCTTCAGGATGCCGGAATAACTCCTTGAAAAGGAGTTTTCCAGTACTGTGTGTGTGTGTGTGTGTGTGTGTGTGCGCGCGCGTTTATAGCTTACGAGCTCTCAACGGCGACGGTATCAACGTCGTTATACATATTAAAAGAGTTGTCCAATCCTAGCTTTCGTTCCATACGTAATACCCTTTTTGTCAACTGGACGTTAGACCCTAACTTCCCTTTCTTTGTCGGCGTGTTTTGGTTAGCTGATAAGTAGGAAACCGTCATCGTCCATCAGACGTTTTTGAAAGAAATTCCGCCAGGCTAGAGTGAATGTGGAGTGGTGTATCTTTAAATTGCCACAAACATTATTATGTTTTCCTAAGTGCTTCGCCCTGCTGATGTGATATCGTATGTGCTATTATGTGTGCGCTATAGAAGGTAATTTCATTCTGTAAGACGACACAATACGAATAGTCAGGTTTCATGCAGTGAGTGAATATTTTCCAACTGCTAGCATTTCACTGCTGTGTGCTCGGGATAATCACAGTCAATGTTGACCTTATTTGTGCTACATTAAACTGACCCAACCCGTTGATACGTTTGGAAAAAAAGGAAGATTTGGATTCAATGCCCAAGCGGCGACGGTGCCATCAGAGCCTAAGCACATGCTCGGATTGGCTAACGAAATCCACCGTGTCCTTACCAAAGAAACCATGCTGGGATTCGCCTTAAGAGATTTGGGGAAAAACTTTGCAAAACATTACACTCGAATATCCGACCGGGGAATGAACTGCCTAGTGGCTTATCACACCAAGTCGTTCGAATTGTTAATCGGAATCACAATATGGATTCAAATAATTTATGTTTCGTTTTAAACGTGGATATCTATTAGGTTTTTACCGTGTGATTATTTTCTGTACTACGAAACCAGTAATCCATGCTTTTACGGTGCTCCTCGACTTTGAGATGACCGGTTCGAATCCCTGCGAAGAAAACAATTTTCACCCCCAGCATTTGACGGGCAAGGGAAGCAGAAGTGGTGGTGTCAAGTTCCTGGTCACCAGATATTTCCCCGATGTCTTGGATTAAATTCCAAACTTCTTCACAGCGGAACGAGGGGATGTGATACAGTCGATAATGATCCTTACATCCGATCTGACGTTAAGGTCGACGTCCCACTAGGAATATTTTCCAAGGAGGTGGCTATGAGTGGACGCAGGTAACCACCATCTTCATTCACTTTATCCTTAATAAGACAAAGACTGCACTAGGCCGCCCAAGCACTTATCACAGTCATCCACTGGAAACAGATACAGTACACACTTGACGCTATATAATATTCCGGAGGAAGACAGCGCAAACGATCTCCATTAATATATTATCCGGCAAGGCAAGGCGGGATTTTCTCATCCAACCCAACACTCCTTTCCATATTACGGCCTTGCCTTTGTCTTAATTATACTCTGCACTTCAGTATGTCCTATTTAATTCGACAGAGAACGTATTGATTTATTGTTATTTTGTGTTTTTCTATTCATTACGGAAGTAAAGCAGATGAGACTTATGAGCAACGTGATATTAAGCATTTCACTTCGTTCCTAATCAAAAGATATGAATACAGCTGTAACAAGAAATTATTAAACAATTACATGTGCTGCAATGTGTACGAACAAATGCAACTGCAGACCTGTGATCATCATGGTTACATCACATTATAATCGTACCACAAACAATAGAAAGAAAAGTTCTCAAGAAACAGTTTTTTTTTTGTCAAACAACGAGTACCTCACTCTGTTGTAAGGCACAGCATGTTCTCTCCCATTATTGAGAATCGCCCTTTCAGACGTGACGTGCTCGAAGTTACTCACAGTATGAGAAATGTCTCTCTTGATCCGATAAGAGGTGCTGGCGCAAACATTTTCAAAGCGGGGATTGCATGGTAAGCCACATATGACTGGGGCGGGAGAAAGTCCCAGCTACCGTGAGGGTAAACCCAGCACGGAAATATTCTGCCAGTATCTCGCAAGGACGAGAAGAAAATTTATACATGCTGACTTCAAAGCAACTGATGTGAAGTGATTGGAAACGTAGCTGTGTTCTGGCTTTCGCTAAAGTTAAAAACTGATATTTGTCGATTGCAACATTTAATGAAAATCTAAGCAGCTCGTAAGGATCATCCGACAGCTGTAAGTGATCAACACAATGTCGATATAATGAAGTATAGAGGCGTTAAAAGAAAGAAATCAGTTAGTGTACCACTTAATGTTTATGACAAAAATCTTACAAACGTTGTTTTTTAGTCTAATACGCTTTGGAGTGTTTTCTTACTTCTATCGCATATGGTGTCATTAACGGAATTTTGTAGCGCGCACCTAGCTGAATATTCTGTAGCTGTTCACGGGTTTAAATTATTTTAAAGATTCCTTTTCTGAATTTTCACTTATTTTTTATTTATTCGCTTTCACGACTGACAGAAATTGATACTGAAGTAAAGAAGTTTCGGAATCTTTGCAGTAGATCCTGAGCGCATTGAACACAAATAATACTAAGAACCTGAGGCCAGATTTTTAATGTTAGGACTGAGATGGTTTAATAGGAAACTGAGGGACGGAGATCGAAAGTTTTTCTAAAATAATCGTCTGCATTACATAGTATGAACTCTCCAACGGACGACTGTGAATTTGTGCTTACCATGGAGACAATAGGCATTACGCTGTGCGTGTGAGTAAACTATTTTCAGTTACTATAAACAAAATGTTCATTAAAGTTATTAAAAAAGTCGCTGCACATCCAGACCATTTTTAAAATGTGATTATAAGCCGTTAGCCGAGGAGGAAGTACTACTATAAATGAACGCTACGTGAAAAAAATGCAGTACTCATGCGATTTAAGAAAACTGATGAGAAGGGATAAAAAATAAATGAGGCGTATGAAGTGGATGGCATGCTTCTTGAGTTCCCATTGAATTATCTCCAGGTAGAAATCACTAACAGTAATAATGCTTGTTTTTGGGTGCACCTTCTGCCTGGCAAAAGAGTAAGGAAGAGGAACAAAGAGAAAAATCACTGGATGATGAACTAAATACTACACCAAAAGGAAGAACGAAGAAATGGTGAAAATAACAAATCGCAGTAATGTCGAATTCAAAGATTAATTACGTGGGAAATTGCAAAGACAAGGAGGAAGTGGATGAAAGGTAAGCACAAAGCTATTGACAATCTCTGTCAAAAAGATAACTTTTTCAATCCACATTACAACACCCCGAAAAAGAATGACTCTTATTATGTAAAGCTGCTTTGGTAAACACATCATTAAAATATATCGAAGGCCTCTATAGTGATGATAGACCAGCAATAAACAGAGCAAAAAACACTTGAATGGCGTAATTAGCCATTTTTGAAGTCCTACTCGGTAATGATTCATGTCTATGTAAATGACTATGATATGAAGAAATCTAGAAAATACCAGTAAAGCCTACGAACTTCTCACTTCAGTCCTGAAGCAGATTTAAAACCTCTGAGGCCGTTTTGTGTTTAACAGTCCTTATTCAGTGTTGTTGGGATCGTTGCCAGTGTTTTTCGACAATTTTCATAGATCAGGAATTGTACAAAGTGATGAGTGTGTCATACTAATAATAAATACTGGATTTGGAGATACACGTACAGGGGATCCAAGGAAGAGTGGGCAATATTTAGGATATGACAAAAATGCTTATGTGAAGCAAAAACGTCTAGTAAACGTGGGTTCTAAAATGCATACCTTAAGAGCTACGAACACTTTTTCAGTACAAGAGATGTTTTTCATAGCAGTGAGGATGAACAAATGCTCATCCCTTTTGAGGTATGCACTTTAGGGCCCATTTTACTAGACTTTTTACTTCGAATAATCGTTCCTGCCGTATCCCTGAATATTGACCATTCCTCCTGGGGACCCCTGTAGACGTGTAACACAGTTAAAACATATTTTTGGCGACAGACTACTGGCGTGCACATTAATAAGGTTGACAAAGTTAAGGAGAATGAATTATCGCATTGAGATATGCAGACAGCTGGCTGATACTAGCTGACGGTACTGAAAATTTGTATATCTTCTTGGAGAACCTGAGTGCAGTAGAAGAGACTGGTTTCGATCTCAATATTTGCAAAATAAAATAATTAGCGTAGAGTAAAAAAATGGCTCTGAGCACTATGGGACGTAACATCGGAGGTCACCAGTCCCCTAGAACTTAGAACTACTTAAACCTAACTAACCTAAGGACATCACACACATCCATGCCCAAGGCAGGATTCGAACCTGCGACCGTAGCGGTCGCGCGGTTCCAGACTGAAGCTCGGCAACACCGGCCGGCTAGCGTACAGTAAAGAAAGACTAAAATCTGTTATTAAACTCACGGCAGTTGGTAGAAAAACATGAATACCTTGCTTCTTGGATAACTGGCGACGTGAATTCAAATTTTGGTAGGAAGATTCGAATAGAAATAGCAAGATGGATATTTATAGAAATTAAAAAGAAAAACAAATGTGCTGAATCTTCATCATTATGTTGAAATGTTAAGTACAGACTACTTTGTTGCATAAACACAAAATCTGAACGGTAAGAGAGAGTATTGTAAAACGATATCTTTAAATTTTGCTGAGAAGTCTGGACCAATATCAAATAAGACTAATAGAGGATGTAAGTTTTTAGGGTTCCATACTACGATCTTAAAAAATGGGACCTTCATAGAAATTCCTTATTGTACGTCTATCTGTCTGTCATAATAGCACAGTACTGAGAGCGTCTCCCACGCTATATTGTACTATATCTGAAGATAAATTTAGTTACAGTAAATAAATGAAATAATCGGTTTGGCGCGCAGACAATAGGAGAATCCCCTGTAGCTCTCTGTACAGTTGGAAACTAGAATGGAAGTGGTGTCAGTTGGTGCAATTTCCCACGTGTTGTCTCATCGCACCTTGTGACGCAGTATGTCCGCTTTTAAATCATCTCTCAACACAGCAGTAATCTGTGGAATCAAGTAACAGCTGCGAGCGACAGAAATTCTGCACTTGACTATGGCATTGCACACCGTCGCCGAGCGTGTATTTAGTCTCCCGGCAATTTTTAGCGTTCTGTGCCTCGGACGGTAAAAACTGAACCCTTGTAGGGATATATTGTTGTGCGTCCGTCTGTCCGTCTGTCTGTGTGTCTGTCTGCTAGACTGTTAAACCACTCTTTCTGAGGAACGGATAAACTCGTAAAGTTCAAACTTATGTCACATACCAAGGTCTGTGGTCCCTTGGTGTTGTTAGGAACTTTAGCTTCTACGTCCATTTGCGTCACATATTTTGATATTTGCAAACTGACTCATTAAAACATATAGGGTACTTAATATTGACTTACAATCATGAAATTTGGAAGGAGTAATGTTTCACAGTACAAGTAAGGAAAAAATACGAAAATTAACAATCTGTAATTATATAATACGAAGAAAGTATTTTTTTATCATATGTTATCCAAATGTGTCTGTTAGGAAACATTTTTCTCAGGAATTACAAACGCTAATGCGCATTTACATAAAAAAATTTAAACTTAAAGTTGAAGCATTCTCGAAAGTCTTGGGAATTTCCAGGACCAATATCTTCCCAGTATCGATATCGATAACAGGAGAAAATCGTCGAGATTCTTTATCCCCGGGGGAAGTATCTTTGTGAATAATTAAGTCCATTCGCAGTTGGCTATTTTTGTCTTTTTAAGGAGCTCCAGTGGTGGGCCATTCAGTACCAACTGGCCCTGGTATGCGGTATGGGGGGCGTGGACTCAACACGCCGCTCTCTCGGCTGTTATCAGCTTTCCAGGTATTTGAGCCACTTACGTCTCTCACAAGTGACTCCGCAGCTGGCATCACAAGGCTTAGCGTACCCTGTTTTAGTCCTCGCACTGAGGAAAATCACTGGCAGTACTGGGAAGTGAACCCGGAACCTCCACATAACAGTAAGACACGCTGACCACTGGGCTACGGAGACAGACAACAGCGAAAATGAACGTGTACATAGAGAGGCAGCACGAGTTCACACATGTGTGTTTGAATCACGAAAGAGCGCTACGGAATTGCTGAAAAACGTGATTTGAAGGCCACTTCAGTGTAGGTGGAAACGCGAATTTATTATAGAGTTTAAAGAACCAGGATTAAGTGAAAAATCTAGGAATACACACAGTCCCGTATGTATCACTCCTATCGGCACGGCGAAGACTGAATTACTCTAATTCAATCGCGAATGGATTGGGAAGAAATCCCAATATATAGTACAATGTGAGTAACCTTTGTCATGCACGTCACAGTGGTTTGCAGAGTATGGCTCTAGATGTTGATGGAGAGTGGATGTCCTCCAACTAAGGTTTTTGTGGAGATTGCTAAAAACCATATGGGTGGAACACGCTAGCATTGAATTAGAACTGTAAACGGGATACTACAAATGAAAGCTATAGACTGATATCAATTGAAGATAACGTGCTCGGGATAATTGTGATCCAAAGGTTTTTAAATTTCTTTTTATGATATCCTGACAGCTTCACACAACACATGCATATACTTATTTACCTTTTATCTGAAGCGCATATCCCAACCAATATCCATTTCACAGTGACTGTCTCTCAGCTTTGAGCTTCTGTTAACGCTCGATCACATGACGAGCTCTCCTTCGAAGTTATAGAATCATCCCCTTTTATGTCGTACGTGAACATTAGATTTTGGGCGAAAATGAAGATGCATATTCTAAACATTCTGTAAATTAAAATCCTGCAGCGCGTTTTCCTGGTTGTATGTGGGGGCTAATCTCAAGAATTAGTGCAGGGATTTTGATACGGTATCTACTAATAGACTGATTCAGGAGGATGCTTTATGCATATAATTTATTACTTCTACGTCAGACGTCCGGCCGTAGATACTTAATGGTCTGTATGCCAAAAGCGTGGGGCTGTTAAAGGTCGGTTAATAGTGTCCGCATCTGACATACTTCACTGACACAAAAGAAACGTTTCAACGGTATTGTTCGTCGGTGATTACTGTTACATGTCCCTAAACTGTGTCACGTTTCATGAGCTTAGTAAACGAATGTTTTGTTTTAGACGTGTTCTCCCGCATGACCTCAAGAAAAACAAAATGCAGAGAGTTTCTGAGCTGTGAAAGGAACAAATGCAGACGTATATGGACTCAAATAGGTCCTAAATTGAAGTCGGCCACAGAAAACTCAAGAGTAATCCGGCCGCAAGGTATGTCACATGATGCACGCTGCATTATAATACGAGCACTTGGCTGCAGCTTCTGTAGCTTCACTGTTTGATGCGTTTCGAGACGGACATCGGTAGGTCTTACTACCTTGAAACGTTGAGGAAAAGCCGTACAGTGTTGCCCAATTTCATTTCTTTGACGATTATTTTATAAGTAAAATATGCACAGGACGAAATTTTGTTAGACATTTTTGTACTGTTAGGTTCCAAGGAATCGCATTGTGGTGTCCGAGTGCGCGAATTTTGATTCAGCCTGTACACGTAACATTTAAGGCAACTTCTCTCGAAAAACAGGAAATTGGGATTCAAGACCTGGAGGGGCACGGATTTTTCAATTATGACGGCGTAGTCATCTCACAAAGACATCTATATTTATCGACGGCGAAATGTGGTGGTATCCACAAAAATCAAGTTTCACCGCTGTGTTCCCTGTGCTGCAAGAGCTTCGATGACAAGCCCAATCTCAGTGTCTTGACACGACGTCATGACCATAAAACTACCCAGGCCATGGTAAAGAAAATCCACTAGCTAATAGAAAAGAGTTGTATGTTTAAATGGTATAAATGATATTATTCCCGCAATACGTTCTGGCTTTCGCGACTCTTGAAAGTTGACAAGAATTCGAACCTATATTTATGCTGTGGCTCGATCGTTCTACACCACGTGTTGTTATCTGTGAGGGGTGCTGGACAGCAAGAGTCTATGGAGAAAATCTGTGAAATTAGGAGAGAAACGAGAGAGATTATATTACACTGAAGATTAGAATAGGGCCAACATATTTTACATAGCTCAGATGATGGATCATAGATCAGAGGAGGTGAAGATCCACGTTGAACCCGTGGCGCACTTCACGTTTCTGTGTGTGGCGGACTCTCCTCTCACTCTAGTGTGGAATCAGTATTTCATATTGGGTATTTCTCGCTCTTGGAGCTGTTCGTAACTATGCTTCTTGCACTGAGCGATCAAATACCCTCGTGGAAGTTGAGATTGCCCTCTTGATAATGGGCTAATGATTCGTGCAAGTCAATTACAACTAGCGAAATAACTTATGTGAACAAAACTGATGTAGATGAATGAGTAAGTAGAATACGGCATATTCCTTGTGCTAATGATACAGAATTGTTTGCATGAACTACGAACTGTGGCACGCATAGCGATCTTGTCTCTCAAATCGCTCAGCAATCAAAGATTGTTGTTCTGGCACGTCGATTTTTCCCTGATTTCGCCTTTGCGTGACACTTTTACCGTTGACGTACTTACGGTTCGGTGCGGAGGAACGGGGCGAATTTTGTGACTTTACTGAGTAGTTCAGAAGACCCTCGAAAAACAACCGAATTTAATCTGTATGAGAGAATACACATTATATTCATTTCACTTTGAGTACATACAACAACTGACTTGAAACACTGCAGAGAAATTTCACAAGCAAAAAATAAAAAGCAAACCACACGAAGTATTTCATCTGAAAGGGATTATTTCTTAGGAGTGAAAAGTTCTTAAAGTAAAATATCCAAGATGCATAATATACGTTATAAGTAGTAGGAACTTAACTTTCGCCTTCAGTCAACAAAAATTACATGTCATAAGTTGATGGACAGACAGGTGAAGTCTATATAAATGTATGAGAGAGGCCTGCGAAGTACCAAATGTTGCTCTTCTGTTACGGTCTGTGGCTTCATAGATTCTCAACCCACATTAACTGACGATTGTGTTGTCAAGTACGCATGTAGAGGATGCCTAGAAATAAATTACAGAAAATATACTGTCCAAATATTTACAGTAGTTTAGTAAAAGATTCGTCAGTCATTGATTTGTAGATAATCTGGATGATGGCTAGTGTCAACTGCTTCATATCATATATGTTCTGTCACATGGGGTGCTGAATTCAGTACAAAATGTTAGCAGCGAGGAACGTTAACATGAACATCTAAATGTCCTAAGGAAAATGAACGGCATCGGCACTTTTAACGTTGTTTGAATAGAAATGCCTCATATGCAATGCAGAGCTTAATGTAGTGGATTTCCTAAACGTATTGAGCACGAGTGCCCAAGTGCAGTAGAGACCAACACAGATATTAGTGGCGATTGGAACTGCACGTCAGTGACAAACTTCTCGTAGCCTTTCTCTCCGATGGCGTAACCAACGTTGGAGAGGTGTCCAAGTTCTGGTCAGCCTTCCATCGCCTTACCGGAGCTAAACCCTCCCCCAACTATCCTCTTCTCCATGATGATCATCCCTTCCCTGACACCCTCAGTAAGGCCAACCACTTTGCCTCCCACCTCTCCTATGTCTTTTCCATCCCCAATGATCCCCAGTTCGATTACTCCCTCTTACCAGATGTCCGCAATCGAACTGACACCTCTGTCCCTCCCCTCGCACCTGGTTTCCAGTACTTGGACAACATTGCACACACGGAACTCAATGCCCCTATCACTACACAGGATCTCCATGCTACACTCCGTACAAACCTTCGTGAAGCTCCTGTCTCTTTCCTCTCCACCCTAGCCAGGCTCTACAATGTAGTCCTGTCCACCGGTTACTATCCCGACCTGTGGAAAACTTCCCGTATCCTGATGCTCCTTAAACCTGGTAACCTGCCGTCCGCCGTCTCCTCCTACCGTCCTATCAGCCTTACCTCGGTCTTCAGCAAGGTCCTGGAATCTATCCTCACCCGACGCATCCAACAGCATCTCCGCCAGCACCGTCTCCTTCCCGTTATCCAGTGTGGCTTTCGGCCGTCCTTCTCTTCCGACGACCTTTTCCTTCACCTCACACATCTCCTTTCCGAACAGCTTAATTCCCGTCGCTCTGCAATCTTCCTCTCCCTGGACCTCGAACGTGCTTATGACTGCGTATGGCATTCCGGTCTCCTCTTCAAGCTCCAAACCTTCGCCCTTCCCATTAACTACGTCCGTCTGATCGGCTCCTTCCTCTCCCACCGTCCTTCCTACGTCACCATCCATAACACGGATTCCTACATTCTTTTTCCCTCCGCCGGTGTGCCCCAAGGCTCCATCCTCTCCCCCCTTCTGTACCTTTTGTATACGGCGGACATGCCGCCGCCGTCACCGCCCGTCCACCTTCTCCAGTTTGCCGATGACACCGCCTTCCTTGCCCTTGCCCCCACCCTGCAGCGCTCCCAACACGTTCTCCAGTCCCATCTTGACCGGTTCACGGCTTGGTGCAACCAGTGGTTGGTCAAGGTCAATCCCTAAAAAACCCAGGCGAACATTATAGGCAAAACCACCTCTCCCTTACGCCTCCTTGATTTCTATCTCACCATCTATGGCCGTCCTATCGCCCTCACCCCCACCCTTAAGTACCTTGGCGTTACCCTCGACCGTTGCCTCTCCTGGACCCCCCATCTCCGGACAATCCAACCCAAGGCACGCTCCCGACTCCGTCTCCTCAAGCTCCTTTCCGGCCGTACGTGGGGTCTGGACCCCTCCACCATACTTCACACCTATAAATCCCTCATCCGCCCTATCCTTTGTTATGCCCATCTGGCCTGGATCTCCGCCCCCCTACCTTTTATAAATCCCTTCAAATCCTTGAACACCATGCTCTCTGCCTCGCGTAGCGCATCCCTCTCCCCTCCCCCACGCGGATCCTGTACAATCTCATTCCGTTCCCCCACCTCCTCCTTTTCCTTGAAAGGATACGGATCCTGTACGCTTCCCGTAAACTCGATCCTCCTCACCCGCTTGTCTCGCCCATCCTCTCCCACCCCCACCCACTGCCGTGCCTGTATTCCCACGTCCCACACGGTCTCCATCTCTCCACCCTCCTTACCGTCTCCCAAGGTAGCTTCTGCCAGCTCCCCCTCCCTGATGATGCCCTCCTGCCCGCCATCCACCCCTCCTATCAACTTTGACCCTCCCCCCCACTTTCTGTGTCTTTTCCTTTAGGCACCTTCCCTCCCTTCTCTCTCCTTTTCCCCCCATCCCCCTTCGTCCACCCCTGTTCCCCTGGGCTTCACCTCCCCTTCCTCCCTTCCCCCTATCTCCCCTGCCTGTGGCATCTCTGCTCTCCCCTGTCCCTCTCCCACCCCCCCCTCCTCCTCTCTTGGCAGGTCCCCGGACTCGTACACGCTTAGTGAACATTCGCGCGCGAGAGATCTGTGTGTGCCGTCGTTTTGTGCTTAAGTGGTTCAGTGTTATTCGTTTTGTGCACCTACGTTCACATGTGACAATTTTCGTCTATGTATGTGTCCAAGTGTCTGAACAAATTTTATCTTGGACTCTACACCCGTGAACGGCTCAATGTATTTTAAAAAGTGTTTGTTTCCGTTTATATGTCCACCATGTTTTTCTCTAATTGTCTTCATTTGTCCCTTTTGTGTTTCTCTATGGCCAAAGAGCGGCGTAGTATGCTGCTGCTGGCCTGCCTGTAAACAGGTTTAAAAATAACAACAAAGTAAAAAAAAACTCAGCTAACTCCCCCATCTGCTCCTGTTCCTTGAACACATCTGCATCCTCTACACCTCCCGCCGCCTTGATCCCCCTCACCCCCTGGTTGCTCCACTCCTCTCCCAACCCTGACCCTTGCCACATCTTCACTGTTGTGTCCCCCCTACCCTCCATCTCTACACCCTACATCTCCTCTCCCAAGGTGGCTTCCATCAACTCCCCCTCCCGGATGATGCCCTCTCTCCCTCTATTTATCCCTCCTATCAACTCTGATCCACAATCCCCCTCCTTTCCTCTGTCCTTTTCCCAGGCTCCCTCTCCCCGCCTGTCCATCCTCTTTTTTCCCCACCTCCCCTCTCTCTGCCCCCTTCTCTCCACCGAGTCCTTTTGCATTCCCTCCTCTGCCTCTTCTCATTCCCTCTCCTCCCTCCTTGTGTTTCCCCCTCCTCCAGGTCCCTGCCCCCCCACGTGCCTTTGGCTAAGGAGTGCCATCTTTGTGCCGCCATTTTCGTGCAGTGTTTTATAGTGAGTGTTCCATGTTGTGTCTTTTGGGAAGTGTTGCGAATGGCCATCATACTGTCGCTGGGTGTGATTTTTTATTTCTTGCGGACAGAAACCAGACTGTCGCCATGTTTTTTAATTGTGTGTCTACAATGTTACTTGTCTGATTCCCGTGTATTTTATTAACATTGCCAACCTCTTTGCTTTCTGTTTTACTTTCCGCATTTTACCGCCATTTTACACTTTAAGTCACCATTTTATCGCCTGTTTTTCTTGTTTCTTTTCCTCTTCCGTTTTTAAAAAAGTCTGTAGGCTGTAGAGCAGCGTACTAAGCTGCTGCCAGCCCGCCCCCTTCAGGGGGAATTGAAAATCAATAAAGAAAAAAAAAACTCAGCTAATCCCCCAAAATTCTATAAGTCCCTCCAGATCCTTGAGCGTCATGCACTCCACCTCACCTTCCATATACGCCTCCCGTCTCCCACGCAGATCCTCTATGACCTCATTCCTTTCCCCCATCTGCTCCTATTCCTCGAACATATCCACATACTCTACACCTCCCGCCGCCTTGATCGCCCTCACCACCTGGTTGCTCCTCTCCTCTCCCACCTGCGCCCCCTGCTACGTCTTCACTGTTGTGTCCCCCCTACCCTCGATCTCTGCACCCTTCATCTCCATTCCCAAGGTGGCTTCCATCAACTCCCCCTCCCGGATGATGCTCTCTCTCCCTCCATTTATTGGTACTATCGACTCTGATCCTCACCCCCCCTCCTTTCCTCTGTCCTTTTCCTGGGCTCCCTCCTCCCACCCCCCCCGTCCATCCTCTTTTTCCCCACCTACCCTCTGTCTGCCCCCCCCCCCTCTCACCCCTGAGTCCTTTAGCATTTCCCTCCTCTGCCTTTTCCCATTATCTCTCGCATCTGCCCTACCCCCCCCCCCCTTATGGGTCCTCTACCTCCTCCGGTTCCCCCCCCCCCACCCATTTCGTTTTTCCTCTCCTCCCTCCTTGTTTTCCCCCTCGTCTGTCCAGGTCCCCTCCCCCCCCCCCCCTCCATCTGCCCTTGGCTATAGTGTGTCATCTTTGTGCCAACATTTTAGTGCTGTCTTTACAGTGAGTGTTAAGTGTTGTGTGTCTTTTCCGAAGTGTTGCGAATGGAAATCATACTGTCGCTGGGTGTGATTTTTATATCTCTTGCGAACAGAAACCAGACTGTCGCCATATTTTTTTAATTGTCTGTCTACTATGTAACTTGTCTGCTTCCTGTGTATCTTATTAGCATTGCCAACCCTTTGTTTTCTGTTTTAACTTTCCACAATTTCCCGCCGTTTTACAATTTAAGTCACCGTTTTACCGCCTGCTTTTATTGTTTATTATCTTCTTCTTACGTTTAAAAAAAGTCTGTAGGCTGAAGAGCAGCGTACTAAGCTGCTGCCAGCCCGCCCCCTTAGGGGGGAATCGAAATTCCATAAAGAAAAAAAAAGCTCAGCTAAGCAGTCTGATATTCTTTAGCCATCTCGACTTCACGGAGCGTGTTTACCGTTCTCTGTTTTCGTTTACTAGTGGACTTTGTGGATTCGTTTGGTTCTCGCTTGTGACCCCGTTGCTTCTTGCGTGTTGTCGTCGTATGGTCTTGCTCTCTCGTCCGTCGTTGTTCGTGTCCGTCCTTTCCCGTTTGTTTGTTTGTTCGCGGGACACACCCGTTTGGTCCTGCCACGCTTCGTTGTCGGCAACCCCGCGACCGGAACTACTGACGGATTGTGTCATCAATAAATAGCTTTTTTATACTATCCTGGATGACCATCGTCGGCAGGTATGGCGGCCACCTAGGAACAGGTCCCATTCTTCCAATGTTTTGGAGAGGCACAGTGGTGTTACTTCTCGCATCATGGTGTAAGGAGCTATAAGTATGGCAAGGTGTTAATACCGATTGAGGGAGCTCTAACACAGCAACAACATGAACGTCCTACGATCTTACGTGTTACCTCTTACGAGACAGTATCGTGGTGCCATTTTTCAACAGGACAATGTTCATCCACACATGGCATGTGTCCCTATGAACTGCATGATGCTGAGGTACTACTTTGGCCAGCAAGACACACATATCTGTTCCCATAGAACTTGTGTGGGATCGGCTGGGACGTCAGCTCTTTCCCAGAGCCAATATCCTCGATGTCGAGGACCAGTTACAACAGTTGTGGGCCAGACTGCCTCAGGAGAAGATGCAACGGCCGCATGGCACCCTCCACAATCGAATCAGTGCACCCATTCAGGCCAGATGACCTGCAACATCATGCTAATAAGACGGTTCATATCGCCAATTTCCTATTCTCTGAAATAGCATCATACACCCTCTCAATCCTTGAAGTTTAACTTCGCTCCCTTCAGCTCTTCTTGGTTATTTGCTTGTTTTTGTCAGGCAGTGTACGTTTGATTCTCTTTACATTATTTCTCAGCTCTGCCATCATTTGATTTTATCTCTCCAACCAACCTTCGTAATTAGATCAAATTTCTGACTGCCATCACTAACTTAAGACGAGTTATCTCTTGACCGAAGTATTGACGACCACGCTGTTTAATCTTTTAACCCCACAAACAAACAACTAATCGAAATAGTCTCTTCTAAGCTCACGGGGAATTGGCTTAACATTTTCATTATGATCGAACAAAGTGATAACAAATCAAGCAACATTCTTCTGAACTGCTTCGCTTTTCCTTTAACACAACGTGATGAGGATCCCAAATACTTCACACAAATTTTCTGTACACATTTGCTCTTGTAATTGCGTTGTACTATTCTTAGACTTCCCCAATAAACTGTAATCAGCTGACCTTATCAGTTCGTTACATTTCATATCGGTGTATAATCTTTCTTTCACGCATACATTCTTCGCCATGTTCCTGCAGGTCCTTGGCATAAAAACGCGTTATTTTCATTTATTTCAGTCTCTATAATTCATCGAAATTTTGCCCTTCAACGTGAGAGTTGATTAGCCTGTTGTTTTCACTTTCGATACACTGAGTGTCCGATGTCCCCTCGCCAGATGTCCGTTAATGTTGTGAATAAGTGACGAGAACAATAACTTTAAATTTCCTGTACAAAAACATACATATTGTTGTAATATTTTATTTCTCATTTGTAATATCGTAGATTCAAACTAGTGATCTTCGTTACCAGATATCGGAAACAGATCATCATTAGTGAACTAACACTTCACTTGCAACAAACAGAAAAGAAATGTCTTCCTGATAGATGACCTGCCCCTATGTCTGAGTGTCTGAGGTCAGTCAATCGATGAGACGAGATAATGGGCGGCCCGGAATAGCCAGTTGCTATCTTTGGCGAGGAAAGAATTTTCCAGGTCTGTAATTTATCAGACAGTGAAAAGAGAAGAGGCGCGTACATTTCCTGACCACTGCATTGCGCACTGTTATACTGGTCTTAAAGTTCAGACGCTTACATAATGGTTTATAGAGTGAGGTCATTGCGACGTAATTTATAGCCAGACATCGGTCCGAAATAAACTTTTAACCTATGCCCCTTCCACGTAATGGTCGAGAAAAATGGGCTGCAAGGTTTTATTCTTTTCTCACCTTGGGTTAGCATTACGACAAAGGCAAAACGTTGCATGCACCATCAGTGAACAGAGCCATTAATGTGACTTTTTCTTGGTGCGCCTTTGTCCAGAAAGAAAATGTTCGGGTCTTGGACTGATGACCTCAGATGTTAAGTCATATAGTGCTCAGAGCCATTTGTTCGGGTCTTGCGTTGTCCTCAGAGCTGACTCTGCTCTGCCGCGGAGTTCCGTGATCAACAATGTACAATGAACGGTTCCTTCAAACACTTGTGCGTACACCACCACTGTACTCTTTCGGTAGACATGCCACAGACCACCATCCATCGTACTTTACAGAGCAGACAATCCTCCGAATCCCACGTCTTGTGAAGAGTCGTGAAGTCCAACCTTTTAGCGCCTAGTGGTTGTTTCACTGTTCTTCTACCTCTTTCCGTAAATAATAATACTCTGCCCTTTGTCGTTTATCTCAATGGATTTCCCCATTTTAGCCATATCTTCGCGTAGGTGCTACCCCGTCCCTGTCTGCTCCGCTTACATACTTTAGTTACCGCTTTACGTGTCCGCAACGCCACCAGGTGGCATCTAATGTTGCTGTGAGCAGTGGTCATAATGTTTTCGTTAATAGGTGTATCTTCAAAGTAATGTGTCTTTACTAACATATCAACATACCTATAAAGACCAGAGATACATGCAGCATTTATTTTTATTACGACTTTCTCGGGACCCGGGAACCATCATCAGTTGCAAGTTGCCTACGCAAAGGTTTCCAAGGGCAAAAAAAATCATTTTAGATGTTTCGCGTAATTATTGAAAGACTTCAAAAATTTAAAATGTTTTCATAATCTGTTAGTTAAGAGATATAATCTTATGTTAATATTTAACACAATAAGACAACTATTATTTTTAGAAATTGTTTGTTCGTCTTGAGGCAACGCAGCTGATGGCACAAAAATACCCAGATTTCATTCATCCAGTATTTGAGAATGAGAGCACTTAGCTGCTTCCAACAAACATTGCACGTAAAATTAAACCTTTACGAAACTTTTCCCCCTGACACACATCACACAATGATTAAAAAAAAAATCATTGCTTTCTACACTCCTGTTGTTCATGCGTCAGATACGGCGTTTTCATTTATTACTTTCTTACTACTCACTCTGTTCACAACCTAGTTTGCAAACAGTATCCACATCTACCACTGATTGTACCTCCGAAATTACCAGGGACGATCAATAAGTAATGCACCATATTCTTTTTCCCTCGCCCAACTTCGGTTGAAGAAATGCGGAATTCGTTGTGGAACGTCGTGTAATATTCCTGTTTAGCCCCCATAGTTTCACGAAGTTACTGTAGGTGGCGAACTATACGTTGCCTTCAAACTGGTTCAAATGGTTCAAATGGCTCTGAGCACTATGCGACTTAACTTCTGAGGTCATCAGTCGCCTAGAACTTAGAACTACTTAAACCTAACTAACCTAAGGACATCACTCACATCCATTCCCGAGGCAGGATTCGAACCTGCGACCGTAGCGGTCACTCGGCTCCAGACCGTAGTGCGTAGAACCGCACGGCCACTCCGGCCGGATCCTTCAAACTGGCCTCTGTAACAGAGGCGCGCTCCAACCAGAGAGCTGTCACTGAGTTTCCTTTGGCAAAAAACCACAGCAATGCAGATATTCATAGGCGCTTGCAAGATGTCTACAGGGTACTGGCAGTGGAAAATAGCACGGTCAGTCGTTTGGCGAGGCGTTTGCCATTATTACAACAAGGTCGTGCGAACCTGTCCGATACGCCGCGTACCGGCCAGCCGCACACAGCTGTGACTCCTGCAGCGTTCGAACGTGTGGACACTCTCATTGGAGGTGATCAACGGATCACAATCAAACATCTCGCTGCACAAGTGGGCGTCTCTGTGGGGAGTGCTGATACACTCGTCCAAAATTGGGATACTCAAAGGTGTGTGACCGTTGAGATCCTCAGCAACTACACCCCTTCAGATTTCCATCTCTTTGGCCCAATGAGGGATGCACTCCGCAGGAAGCAGTACGTGGATGATGGGGAGATTATTGAAGCAGCAAGGCGTTTGCTCCGACGTCGACCAATACAGTGGCATGATGCGGGCGTTCATATGGTTAAAATGGCTCTGAGTACTGTGGTTCAAATGGCTCTGAGCACTATGGGACTTAACTTCTGAGGTCATCAGTCCCCTAGAACTTAGGACTACTTAAACCTAACTAACCTAAGGACATCACACACATCTATGCCCGAGGCAGGATTCGAACCTGCGACCGTAGCGGTCGCGCGGTTCCAGACTGTAGCGCGTAGAACCGCTCGGCCATCCCGGCCGGCTGAGTACTATGGGGCTTAACATCTGAGGTCATCAGTACCCTAGAACTTAGAACTACTTAAACCTAACTAACCTAAGGACATCACACACATCCATGCCCGAGGCAGGATTCGAACCTGCGACCGTAGCCGTCGCGTGGTTCCAGACTGAAGCGCCTAGAACCGCTAGGCCACAACGGCCGGCGATGCGGTCGTACAGGCTCTCCCAGTAAGGTGGCGAAAGCCTTCGCTACGAACGGAGATGATGTCGAAAACATGATTTTGTACTCAAAAGAATGATAATAATACGGTGTATTGGAAACCTGAATAAAACCAACATGCTTTCAGAAAAGTGTGTAGCGTTAGTTACCGAACGCCCCTCACGTTTCACTGTATGACCCATACACTGAGATGCTTAAAAAACTAGTTTTTGCTTTAAATAGAACGCAAATTATCGAGATTATGTTCATCCAGTGTTTCGTAATGAGAACACTTAGCGACTTGCGACAGACTTAAAGCATAATTTCAGACCCTTTCCAAACTTTTTCTCGCTTACATATATAACGTCAAATATTTAACATGTTAACTCATTTGTAAAGTAATGTGGCGTTTGAAGCTGTTTCATGCATGGGAGCCCGTTTCTTAAAGAATTGGGGGTTTACTGATACTACCCTTATTTTATGTTGCTAAGGCCGTGAGAAATGGGGATTTAGAGTAGGATTCATCTAAACAGGTGTCATCATCTGTGATTGTGTTGTTGGAAAAATTATAGGGAGAAGCAGCACATACATACTTGAGTGTAAACGGGCATAAACTGTTAGGAGAAAGTTACGTTCATCGTGATAGTTATCGCTGTCATCGTTGTATAGAAGTAACACACAGGGGATGCCGGCCGGTGTGGCAGAGCGGTTGTAGGCGCTACAGTCTGGAACCGCGCAACCGCTACGGTCGCAGGTTCGAATCCTGCCTCGGCCATGGATGTGTGTGATGTCCTTAGGTTAGTTAGGTTTAAGTAGTTCTACGTTCCAGGGGACTGATGACCTGAAAAGTTAAGTACCATAGTGCTCAGAGCCATTTGAACCAACAGAGGGGATAGGCAAAATAATGTGAAAAGCGTTAGTAACGGGATGGTTGTGTTTGACCGTCAACAACGCAGGAAAGGCACGTGTCGCGCTGGACTTGCGTGTTCACTATAGACTACACATCAGTGCAGGTTGTTTACGAGTAGTTCACACTTCGTATTTGCATTCAGAGGTCGAGGTCTACGTTCAATGAAAGACGTAAGAGAGTTCAAAAAAAAAAAAAAATATGGCTCTGAGCACTATGGGACTTAGCATCTGAGGTCATCAGTCCCCTAGACTTAGAACCACTTAAAACTAACTAACCTAAGGACATCACACACATCCATGCCCGAGGCAGTATTGGAACCTGTGACCGTAGCAGCAGCGCGGCCGACAACAGAGTTCGAAAGAGATTGTGGGGACCCGATTAGCTGGAGCACCAGTAACCAAGACAGCGAACTTGCTGAATGTTTCTAGAGCAAGTGTTTCAACATCCATGACAGCCTACAGAAACCATGGAGAGACATCATCGTGTAAACGTAATAGTGGGCGCAAATCAAAACTAAATGGCAGAGATCGTCGTACGCTAGCACCAGTTGTGTCAAATCAGTACAAAACTACGGCGGCGAAAGTGACTGCAGAGCTCAATAGCCATCTTCGAGACCCCGATCTACCGACACTGTCCGCCGAGAACCCCATAATGCGAATATTCGTGGACGAGCTACTATACCGAAACAATGAATGACGACAACTAACGGAAAGAAGCGTAAAACATGGTGTCAGGAGCATAAATCCTGGACGGCTGATCAGCGGAAACACGTCATATGGTCCGAAGAGTCAACGTTTTCGTTATTTCGAACGTCGGGCCTGGTTTACGTCTGGAGGACGCCAAAAGAAGCTTACAGTACTGACTGCTTGATTCCAACCGTTAAGCGTGGAGGTGGAAGTGTGATGGGATAACATTCCACTGGAGGCTATAAAATCATTATATGCCAGTATTCCAAGAAGAATCGCGGCTGTATTAGGGGCAGATGAGGGTCCAACCATTATTAATAAACCATTCCCAAGTAAATACAGGTGTTCACATTATTTTGCCTATCCCCTGTATGTGAGTGAATTTTTTTGAGGAGGTTGTACAGTAAAATCTGTTCACCGATGGCGTTGTCGCTGAATAAAACAACTGTTACCATTGGATGAGTGAGGCACAGTGTACCACACACCACAGAAATCAGGCTAAGGTATTTTCTATGTAAGAGGCTGCTGTCCACGCCGGTGCAAGACATAATGATGATAGAGAGGCCGGTTCTAAATTTTAGTTGTAAGAGGAATATCTGAATGCCAAATTTTAGGACTTAAATCTGGTCCAGCATAATGGAAAAAAGATGAAATTTCCTAATAATTGAAGTGTGATTAGAACCTTCCACAGAAGATGAAAATTACATGTCTGTTTCAACTACTCTATACTTTACTAACAAAAGGGCAGAAACCTTGTGCGAAATGCCAGAATACCATGACGAAAAATTTCACTGGGGACCATCTGTTGTGTTAATTATTTGGATATAGTAAGAATGAACCTCAAAAGTCAATGAACTCCATAACAGAAGACATTTCCTTAAATATAAAAACTGTGTTCTCGAACGCGAATGAAACCAGGAAACTTGTCTTTCGCGATGACTGTTTTCCTGAGCTACCTGGGCTCGACTCACCAACCCCTTCACAGCTCATATTCTTACAGTACCTCCCACGAAGACAGTGATTCAGGTTGAATGATCGATTCGACATTGAAGTCTAGCTTGTTATATGGAACAATAAACATTAATTAAGATGATGGTATTAATGTTTCATTGACTGGCAGCAGCTCGACAAGTTCCTTAAATAAAAGTGATACCCTCTGATGACAGTAACGTTCGTATTGTGAGAGCATAATACCCTAGGAGAGGGTGTAGTACATCACTACGCAAGATACAAATTTGATGCGTTCTTTTGTATCCAATATAACACATTATAGCGCCTAGAATTTTCTGCACTACGTCTTTATGGGATTCATTTTTCGTATCTAGCTGCAGGTTTGTCATTGTAGTCATCATTGCTGAACTTTGGGAACATGAGTAATGATTGCGATATTGCAGTGCTTGCCAAAAGGAACTTTGAATCGTAATCGCAATAACACAGGCACTGCAATATCGTATATATCCGCCGATACCGGCCAAGGGACTTTCAAGTACAAAGTGTGACCTGTATGGCAATATGCATAATCGATGTATGAGTGCAAGTCGTAAATGCAAGGTCGAAGACATATGGAGGTTTGGGTGTGGCCATAAGTCGTGCACGGATCGCCAAATAGTAAGGCGACAGCTCGCGATAAGCGGGAAATCCGTGTTTGAATCCCGGTCCAGCACAAAGTTTCATTGTCGTCATTCCATTCTACAGCTGATGGTTATCCTCATTCGCAATTGCGAATACATTTAATGAGATATGATTTGTTTTTCCGCTTTTCGTCAGTTTAATGGATTCACTTTTAGTTCAGCATTTTGTCTTCTGTGTATTGCCTGTGGTATGAGAGTTGTTATATCGCTACACTTTATCCTCTCAGCCAAACAGATTTACAAATCTGTTTTAACAATGTGGCTTTATTTAAAACGTAAATAGGTAATATACACAGCTCCAAAGTACACATTCGTGACGTATTAAACCTCTGTGCCAGATCCTTGCCTTCCACGAAGAACTGTGAGCAGTTTAGACGTTTTTATCATAAGAATAGTATTGTCCCACGTACATAAACTTTGGAGTACGTTTCCAGTTGGCGTACCATTTCATTCGCACGTTGTGATGCACCTCTTAACCGCTCCGCAGCAGAACTGAGTTTGCAGGAAACCCAGAACACATACTCTCTTCTGGCAATGCGCCACTCTTGCTGCACTGTGATCTTATCGTGGGACGACAATTGAGAGCTACTGTCTGATGTCCCTACGTATTACACTATGAGTACGGCATCTATCCATACAAACGATTTTCGAAAATATAAGTTGCTCTTACCTACTGCTGTTAGTTTGCAACTTTTCTTTTTCTGTTGTTGCGTTCATTTTACATTTTGACATCAGAACAATTTTAGAAACATTTATATCTCCCATTTTAATTTTAGTTATCATTTCTCTTTTATCTGTTTTTCAGTATTGTTTCCTGTATCCAAGTATAAAGGAAAGGTTGAATTAGGCCGGCCGAAGTGGCCGTGCGGTTAAAGGCGCTGCAGTCTGGAACCGCTAGACCGCTACGGTCGCAGGTTCGAATCCTGCCTCGGGCATGGATGTTTGTGATGTCCTTAGGTTAGTTAGGTTTAACTAGTTCTAAGTTTTAGGGGACTAATGACCTCAGCAGTTGAGTCCCATAGTGCTCAGAGCCATTTGAACCATTTTTTTTGAAAGGTTGAATTAATAAAATAAGGGATTGTTTACGGCTATATTTTCGTGAACAAGACTTATCCATTTTTCCATTCGTGTGTGTGTGTGTATTTCTTTGTGTAATACTTCCATAACCAGTCTTGATTAGATTCGTCAAAAGTTTGTGACCAGTGTCCATTTTAGATACAGTATTTGATATTCATCTGGAAAATGGGACAAAATTTCTTATTCGTCAAGTTACAGTAAATTATGGATTGTAATCTCTGAAATAATCTAAGAAGGTGGTACATAAGTTCACGTCTAAAAAATAATTGACTCCTAATTTTATGGCTGCGGATTGTTCTTAAATTCCATTTTGATACATTTTCATTTGATTAGTTTCTAGTAAATTATCAACATATGCATTTCGATCCTTGCATTTAAATCACCAAATATTACTTGGTTATACTGTTTTCAGCAACCTGTTACATCGTATTTGTTACGTAAAGTTCCTGCTTTATTTCAAGCTGTTGATGTATGCCCCTTTTTCGTCATTTCTTTCCAATTTGAAATGCTCAGTCACTATCCTATAATGTATCAATGAATATAAAACAATCTTTTTTCGCGAAATATGCATATCAACGAAGGAAGATTATGGTGTTTCGTCTTGTCGACGACGCTGTTATTAAAGCCAGAGCCTGAGGTCGGATTGAGCCAAGAAATCGGCAGATAGTTTTCTGGTGAATCCTCCTGCCATTCACCGCTGTCAATTAAGGTAAACCATGACAAACCTAAATCAGGCTGGTCAGTGAGAGATTTCAACCCCACTCCTCCCGTTAATGAGGTGAGTGCTGTATCCATTGTGCCTCTTAGCTCTCCACGATTAGAGTTTTGTCTCTTATCACCTTCAAAATAAACAATCGAATGTTTTCCAGTTTAAGTGAATCTTTTTCTTTCCGTTTCTCTTTTGTGTTTCCTTTGCGGGTTGGTGGCGTTGTTTAGGTTTAGTACGCTCAACGATGAGGTTATCAGCTCCCTTTGTGTGTTTATATTGCAGTGCCATAATGAGTTGTTAGCCACTGCTATTTTCGCATTCGTTTCCGTGAAATGTTTTAACAACACACCTTGGTCTCTGGACCGCTCCCTGTTCACTGAGGGCTCCAGGTTTGTCTGCTGATTACGTTTACAACAAGGCAATTATCGGACCGTCGTACTGTGTCTAGAGTCGTGCACCGCTACATTTATTACTCGAGACTGGCTGCAGAAACAAATTGAGAGATGTACAAGTACGGATTTCAGAGACAAGCTTCCCTTAAGAAACAGGATGAATCGGCACTCCACGGAAGAAATTTCAGATGGTGTTCTGAGATACCTTCTGAGTACTTTGGTACAAGGCAGCCACGGTGTCCGTCTCTTTGTTACAGAGTAATAATGTAATTATGGTTTATTCGGTTTGTAATGGTAGTCGTCCTTGTTTCTTTGAAAATACCTTCACCACAGTGAAGTAGCCTGTAATATGCAATATCCAACACGTTCAACACACAGCACAGAGTAATCTAACAACCCTCTGATGAAACAGGTACTTTATTATTAGAGTGTATTCAGTCGGTTCCGTCTGTGTACAGTACAGAAGATAAAGAGTTCAGGTGTTTTCTCTTAGAGGTATTGTTCAAAATATCGGCCAACATGGTCACGGAAGAGTGTATAGCGACGCTACTTTACACGCTCAAGAATCCCAGGAGTTTTGCGTGCTACTTCCGTGGCTGCCCTAAGGTGCTTGTGATCACATGCTTCCAGAAGAAGAATTCCTTTGGTGACATGTCTGGTGACCGAGATGGCCATGGAACAGAACCAACGTGACAAATCCATTGTCATCCAAACTATACTTCAGTGCTGTTCCTAACGTCGAGTGCAAATTGTGCTGGCGTCCCGTCATGTTGAAACCACGCCCGCTGACGAATCCACAGTGGCACCATCTCTGGGACGACATCTTGAAGGAACATTTGGTACACGACTCATTTCAGTGCATCAGGAAGCAGGTAACGTCCAGACACAAAATCGTTGAAAATAACATCCTTAACATTGGCAGTAAACGTACGTTGATGGGATCGACACACCAATGCGTGTGGATTTTCGTCATCAGATTCATGGCTATATCTGCTGTTGATCATACCATCTTGTCAACATTGGCGTCATCGGAAAACAACACGAAACCAGGAAAGCTGGGTTTTTCTGTAAACTGCTGTAGGAACTGTGGTGTCACCCCCAGACACCACACTTGCTAGGTGGTAGCCTTTAAATCGGCCGCGGTCCATTAGTATACGTCGGACCCGCGTGTGGCCACTGTCAGTGATTGCAGACCGAGCGCCACCACGCGGCAGGTGTAGAGAGACATCCTAGCACTCGCCCCAGTTGTACAGGCGAGTTTGCTAGCGATGCTACACTGACAAATACGCTCTCATTTGCCGAGACGATAGTTAGCATAGCCTTCAGCTACGTCATTTGCTACGACCTAGCAAGGCGCCATTACCAGTTTATATTGAGATTGTAATAATGTCTAAACAAGAGCGATGTTCTCCAATTGTGGATTAAAGTTAAGTATTCCAAGAACTACGTTCTTTTCTTTATAGGATAATTACTTTACCTTGTTCCAGACCTCACGCCAATCTGCGTGAGCTCAAAAGCGTGCATTTCGGCCTCCTCTAGCAACACGGTGTTGGCTCTTCTGCCAACACTTCAGGAACCAATTTGCAAACGCCACTCAAAACGGTAATTCTACTGGCTGCAATGATTGCACCTTCTACTGATTAAATGGGTGTAATTGTTATTCATGTACGACTCTCAAACGAGTTGATTGACTTGTGCTGATCTCTTGCAACGCACCGACTATTAGAGGCAAGATTCTGGCCAGTCACGTGCAGCACATTGTCTTCCATATTGGATGTTCTAGCACACCGCACACAACAAGTACCTTCCATTGTGACACGGCAGTATCCAGTGATTTGTAGGAGCCTATGCACACATGCAAAAGTACTGTGATGTGGTTGCCGTCGCTGCACGTAAAGCTCAGCATAATGTATTTATACAGTTTTTGCATGGCATTCATTTCACCCACACATGAGGTGCATATCGGCTGACTCTTCATCAGTAAACCTACCCAGAGCACCAAGCGAGCCGGCAGCGCAGTGGTTAGCACACTGGACTCGCATTTGGGAGGACGGCGGTTCAAACCCGCGTCCGGCCAGATTGATTCAGGTTTTTCGTGATTTCAATAAACTGCTTTAGGGAAATGCCGCGATGGTTCCTTTGAAAGGGCACGGCCGATTTCCAGCCCCATCCATCGCTCATCCGATAGGGCCGATGACCTCGCTGTTTGGCCCCTCCACTAAATTAACCAACGTTTACTGTGTATCACCGTTACTACACCTAACACTGCCGGACTGCTTATGATATAATTTCAGATATGGTGTGAATTGGTGAACCAAAACTAATTTACTTCTAAAACTACACTACTGGCCATTAAAATTGCGACACCACGAAGATGACGTGCTACAGACGAGAAATTTAGCCGACAGGAAGAAGATGCTGTGATTTGCAAATGATTAGCTTTACAGAGCATTTACACAAGGTTGGCGCCGGTGGCGACACCTACAACGTTCTGACATGAGGAAAGTCTCTGTTGTGTACATAGTTCCGCGTAGTCAGCGCGTACACAACTTTCCCACTAGAGCGCGCCCCGCTAAGCACAACGCACAACAGCGCAGGCGCAGCGCTCGTCCGTCTCCATACTACGAGATGGCGCTGCCTTAGTGACGGACCAAATTCCGCGTATTAATATGAAACGCAGCCAATGAGATTGCTGATAACGTAGAACCTTTTCTCCTCGCGGATCACACTCGCGCAGTGATACCTGAACGCGCCAGGTATTATAACGAGTGTACAGACCTCCGATTAGTCAGTCTGCATTTGTCTGCACCAGTCTGTACCAGTCCCCATTAGTCTCTACCAGTATATAGTCAAGTTTCAGTCTGCACCTAATAAGATTATCATATTCATGTACATAGCCATGAAGATAAATGTATAGACACTTGGTCAAATATCAGAGATATGTGAGAATAAGATTAACATACCAAGCCCAAAGGAACTTCAGATTGTCAATTTTTGTCACTGTCAATCTGCTACTCTAAGCGTGCAAGTGGCGTTTCTATCGTCTGACCTAATGGCAGAACATAAACACGCCACGATAAGACCACGAGACATATTGCTGACACTCGCCTACTTCGTTAGAGCGACAAGTCAAATAATCTGATGGTGTGTGTAACGAAGGTCTTACAGTACGCACACCACAGTTTCCAATCGATTTCTCATACACATACAGCAGTTGATCGGCGTTGCATGGTGAAACGTTGTTGTGATGCCTCGTGTAAGGAGGAGAAAGGCGTACCATCACGTTTCCGACTTTGATAAATATCGGATTGTAGCCTATCGTGATAGTGGTTTACCGTATCGCGACATTGCTGCGCGCGTTGGTCGAGATCCAAGGAAGGTTAGCGGAATATGGAATCGGTGGGTTCAGGAGGGTAATACGGAACGCTGTGCTGGATACCAACGGCCTCGTATCACTAGCAGTCGAGATGACAGGCATCTTATCCGCATGGCTGTAACGGATCGTGCAGCCACGTCTCGATCCCTGAGTCAACACATGAGGACGTTTGCAAGACAACAACCATCTGCACGAACAGTTCGACGACGTTTGCAGCAGCATGGACTATCAGCTCGGAGACCATGGCTGCGGTTACCCTTGACGCTGCATCACAGACAGGAGAGCCTACGATGGTGTACTCAGCGACGAACCTGGCTGCACGAATGACAAAACGTCATTTTTTCGGATGAATCCAGGTTCTGTTTACAGCGTCATGATGGTCGCATCCTTGTTTGGCGACATCGCGGTGAACGCACATTGGAAGCATGTATTCGTCATCTCCATACTGGCGTATTACCCGGCGTGATGGTATGGGGTGCCATTGGTTACACGTCTCGGTCACCTCTTGCTCGCATTGACGGCACTTTGAACAGTGGACGTTACATTTCACATGTGTTACGACCCGTGGCTCTAACTTTTATTCGATCCCTGCGAAACCCTACATTTCAGCAGGATAATGCACGACCGCATGTTGCAGGTCCTGTACGGGCCTTCCTGGATACAGAAAATGTTCGACTGCTGCCCTGGCCAGCACATTCTCCAGATCTCTCACCAATTGAAAACATCTGGTCAATGGTGGCCGAGCAACTGGCTCGTCACAATACACCAGTCACTACTCTTGATGAACTGTGATAGCATGTTGAAGCTGTATGGGAAGCTGTACGTATGCACGCCATCCAAGCTCTGTTTGAATCAATGCCCAAGCGTATCAAGGTCGTTATTACGGCGAGAGGTGGTTGTTCTGGGTACTGATTTCTCAGGACCTATGCACCCAAATTGCGTGAAAATGTAATTACATGTCAGTTATAGTATAATATATTTGTCCAATGAATACCCGTTTATCATCTGCATTTCTCCTTGGTGTAGCAATCTTAATGGCCAGTAGTGTACAAAGATAGCGGAAAACAAAACGTTAGACTGAACCGAGCAGTACTGACTGCAGACCGGATGGCAACAAGGTAAGGAGGGCATTACTTTTGTCAAACGTAGGTGCCGTGAGTTAGTGGAAACAAGACACACAGCGCAAAAAATGGTTGAAATGGCTCTCAGCACTATGGGACTTAACATCTGAGGTCATCAGTCCCCTAGAACTTAGAACTACTTAAATCTAACTAACCTAAGGTCATCACACACATCCATGCCTGAGGCAGGATTCGAACCTGTGACCGTAGCGGTCGCGCGGTTCCAGACTGTACACACAGCGCATACCGTCGACATTTGCACTATTCTGCACTATTTTCAGCGCAGTACAGAAACAACGTTAACCGAGACAAGAAGCCAAAGAAAATGGAATAACTCTGTACTGAGCCGCCGGAGTCTGTGGGCCCTTTTTGGCAATGTATACAGGTCTGAAGGAACACTGCGTTGTTCTCCTTAACAGCACGTGCACTGCAATATCTTACTTATCCGCCGACACTGGACAGCGACTTACAATTGAAATGTCCTCCCTGTACCTGAATTGCATAATATGTGTACGAGTACAAGCTGTGACGCAGGAACGACAACATATGAAAGTTTTGGTCAAACAGTGACTCGTGCACGGATAGCCAAAGCTATTAAGGCGACAACTCGCGTAAAGATGGAAATCCCGGTTTGAGTCTTCCACAAATTTTCGTTGTCGTCATTCCCTTATACAGCTGACGGTTGCTCGTATTCGTAGTTTCATATACATTTCATGTAGTCCACGTTTCACTGTCACTATATACGCTCCAAAGAAACACCTTTGGGAAACTTCCTAACACTCGAAGTTTTATTCTACATTAAAATTCATTCATTTTTCAAGAAATATTTTCTTGCTAGTATTAGTCTGCGTTTTATGTTATCTGTCCTTTGGTCACTGTCATTACTTTTCTGGTCTACAACTTTTAGTGTCTCATTTCCTAATCTAATCTCTACAGCATCAGCTACTTCAATTTAACTGCACATCTATTCAAGATAACATCCAAATGTTCTTCCAGTTTTTTGACGTTTCTGACAGAATTAAATTAACAGCTAACCAAAAAGTTTTATTTTTCTCCTTGAACCTCGAATCCTTTTCTGAATTCCCTCTAAATTTCCTTAAATATTTGGTCAATGTACAGATAGAATAACTTACGAAATAGGCTGCATTCTCGTTTCACCCCTTATTCTATTACGGCATCCGTTTCAAGACGCCCGGTTATTACAACTGCCGACTGGTTCGCGTATAAATTGTAGAAATCATTTAGGCCGCTGTATTTTATCACTAAATGCGTCACATCTTAAAGTGTTTAGTATACGAATATAACTATTACTGTGCTTATAAATAAGTGGTGGAAACTTGTACGTCCTTTGAACAGACGATAATCGCTTGTCATCCCGACTCGTCAGTCTTCTGGTGCATTATATCTCTGGTTTAAAAGCCACTTATTACTACAGACAGGAGTCAAATTATTGTAGACTACTACTCGTTCCGTGAGTAAGCAAAACACAAACTCTCAAAAATTACACACTGATACCTAGCAAACTTGCTAAATTGTGGTTTACAACATTAACGAAACTAAACGGTAAGTTCTTCTACGACTACAAAGGAATATTATAGTTTAACATCTCATCGATGACAGGTCTACACTACATCTAGATACATACTCCACAAACAACTCTGCGATGCATGGTGGTGAATACTTTATACCACTGTTGGTTATTCCTTTGGTGGTCCACTTACAAGTAGAGCGATCGAAAAAGATACCCTCTGTACGTTTCCAAACGAGCCCTGATTGCTCTAATCGTGTCTTCGTGGTTTTTACGCCAGGTGTATGGTGGTCGTAGTAGGATCGTCTAAAAGGCGGCCATAAGTGCCTGTTATTTACATTTTCTCAATACGGTTTTGTGAAAAAAACGTCTTCGTCACTTCTGGGGTTCCTGTTTGAGCTCACGGAGCGAGGTGGCGCAGTGGCTAGCACACTGGACTCGCATTCGGGAGGACGACCGTTCAATCCCGCGTCCGGCCATCCTGATTTAGGTTTTCCGTGATTTCCCTAAATCGCTTCAGGCAAATGCCGGGATGGTTCCTTTGAAAGGGCATGGCCGACTTGCTTCCCTAATCCGATGAGACCGATGACCCCGCTGTCTCGTCTCCTTCCCCAAACAACCCAAGCCCCCCCCCCCCCCCCCCGCCCCCTGTTTGAGCTCATGGAGAATTTCTGTAGTTCTCGCGTATTGATGAAACCTACCAGTAACAATATAGCAGCCGGCCGCGGTGGTCTCGCGGTTCTAGGCGCTCAGTCCGGAACCGCGCGACTGCTACGGTCGCAGATTCGAATCCTGCCTCGGGTATGGATGTGTGTGATATCTTTAGATTAGTTAGGTTCAAGTAGTTCTAAGTTCTAGGGGACTGATGACCATAGATGTTAAGTCCCATAGTGCTCAGAGCCATTTGAACAATATAGCAGCTCATTATACTACGCAACAAAATTAAACTTTCTCCCTGCTACTTGGTTGAAAATACGTTCCTTATAGTAATTCATGTGCGCTGAATACGGAAATGCAGTTGTATTTGATCTGGCACGTCAGAAAAAGAGTTAAGTACTAGTTAAGGTTATCAAGGATAACGCTATTAACTACGTTGAATCGCGAATGTGAGAAATTTTAGGGAAATTAATTTGTGCACTTTGGGATGAAAAGACAATATACTACATTTTAATTAATGAAGACGCCGGCCGTGAAAGCCCAAACGTTATGACTAAATATCATAATGAACAAGTGAAGCCGAGCGGTTCTCGGCGCTACAGTTTGGAACCGCGCGACCGCTACGGTCGCAGGTTCGAATCCTGCCTCGGGCATGGATGTGTGTGATGTCCTTAGGTTGGTTAGGTTTAAGTAGTTCCACGTTCTAGGGGACTGATGACCTTAGAATTTAAGTCCCATAGTGCTCTGAGCCATTTTTTGAAGAAGTGAGTTATAAATATTTATTTACCTCTGAAATGAATCAGGGACGCTTAGTTACACTAAGATTGACAGTTGCTTGGTTTAAAAGTGTGTAGAGCTTCTTGCTTTCCGCCTGTGAATATCTTCTGCTGCTCTCTGCAAGAAGTAAAGGTAGTCCCCCATCATGTTCGGGTTGAAGCGACCTTGATAGTGTACCTTGCTTCCATGGTGTACGTCTCCTGGTGGAAACTTTCACCGAGCTCGTCACTTAAGACTTCCATATTTGACAGAAAGAAGGTGAGATGCGAATGCAAGAAATGCATCTTTAGTGACATTCGGCGGCGGAGGTGCTGGAAGGCTCTTAGCAGGTTGTCCACAGTTAATGCATAATTATCTTCTTTGTGGTTCCCAATAAAGTTGTGCACAACAAGCATAAATGCGTCCCAAGCTGCCAGTTCTCGTTCCGTGAATTGTTGATCTCGAATCTGGTCCAACGAGGACTGCTGCTTTCAGTTTTGCGTCAGATTTCATCTTTACAAACTTGTTTTTTAGGTACTGAACCCACTGATTTGTTTTATCCATCGCTGCAACAAACTGTTTCATAAGACCCAGTTTGATATGGAGTGGAGGTAGGTAAATTTCCTTACGATCCACAAGGGGTACATTTTGAACGCTCTGCTGTCCGACTACGGGTAACTTTCGGAGTAGCCGATTTTTCACTATGTAGTGATTCTTGTCATCGCGACTGTTCCACGGGCAAAAAAAGCACATATGCTTTGTATACCTAGTCCACACTCCTAACAGAAGGGCTACAGTCTTCAAATCACCGCAAATATTCCAGTTATGCTCAGAGTACTTACTCAGCAACAAGAGAGTGTTTATTGTTTCGTAGATTTCCTTCACTCCCACGGCATAAGCAAGAGGAGCAGATGGTTTCTGGTTGCCATTTTGTTATAATGCGGCTTTGAGACTGCCTAAGCTACAGTCAATAAAAAGTCTCCACTCTTCTGCTACGTATTTGTTATATGGTTCCTTTATAAGTCCTGTCAAGTCATGACAGAAGCAAAAACCGCTTTCACCAGCACAGTATCCCGCGAATTTCATGTGGCGATCTCGAAAATGCGTAACTGTAGCACCTCCCTCGAATAAGTTCCACACCTTCAGTCTGGAACCTAACTGAACTGTTTTCTTTCGACAGGGACAAATCGCGAACCAGATCGTCGATTTCGGCATGTCTGATCAAATGTGGTTTTTTAATGTCATTTTCGGCATCATTTTTGTATTCCACAGCACCAGCGTCACTTTCGGTATAACTTTCTTCGTTGTTCATTGCATCTGATGAAGGAGGAATTGGTATTGGATAATCTGTACCATGCGCCACAGGCTTTAGAGCAGACTAAAATCCGGATACACGATTTTCGGCTTGTTCTTCTTGCTGTACCCGGATATGTTGGTCAAGCAGAAATAGCAATCTGAGTGGTGATATTTCTGGTCCAGCCAAATCATGGGAACAGCAAAAGACATTCGATTTCGCTTACCGTTTAACCACTGGGTTAGGCCGGAGTAACAGACGGTCCAACAGAGATGAAGAGCCCAGGAGCTTTTTTTGATCTCCGACTTCACATCTGAAGTAATGTTTGGAAACTATATGTATCTTTCTGGTCATGTTCTTGCGCTGGTCGGACGTCGTATACTTGCCACAAATGCAGCAAAAGCAGTCCGGACAATTCACATAGCTGCGCATATTCATCTTTCGCCGGCCGGGGTGGCCGAGCGGTTCCAGGCGCTACAGTCTGGAACAGCGCGACCGCTACGGTCGCAGATTCGAATCCTGCCTCGGGCATGGATGTGTGTGATGTCCTTAGGTTTAAGTAGTTCTAAGTTATAGGGGACTGATGACCTTAGAAGTTAAGTCCCATAGTGTTGAGAGCCATTTGAACCATCATCTTTCGTTTTCCCCGCGCACCGTCCGAGAGTGGAACGGTAGAGAGATAGCATGAAGATAGTTCACTGAACCCTCTGCCAGGTACTTTATTGTGAATAGCAGAGTAACCACATAGATGTAGATGTAGATGTACTGAATCATCATATACCGAATTACTGAAGCGTCTTATACGAAATCACTTATATGTATATTACTGCGACTGTTGATTAATAAAACACAGAACACTAGCACGTACTATTCTCTAGACACCTCCGAATGAGACTGATAGACAAACAGGAACAAGCCGGCCGAAGTGGCCGTGCGGTTAAAGGCGCTGCAGTCTGGAACCGCAAGACCGCTACGGTCGCAGGTTCGAATCCTGCCTCGGGCATGGATGTTTGTGATGTCCTTAGGTTAGTTAGGTTTAACTAGTTCTAAGTTCTAGGGGGCTAATGACCTCAGTAGTTGAGTCCCATAGTGCTCAGAGCCATTTGAACCAAACAGGAAAAACTTCATGGGAACTAATTTTATAAAACATGTTGAAATAGAACGTCTCCAAGTCTCCCTGGTTGTTTTTACTAGTGCACTCTCGCAGGGTGAGAATTATTGAGCTGTGTGAAATAAAATCGTCATAACTGTTGGACAGTTTGCGTTAGGACGTTCGAACTGCACGGTTGGCCGCGGGGCATGATCGGAATTAGTATGGTTTGGTTTAGCGACGGAAGCCCACTTTCATTTGGACGGGTTTGCCAATAACAAAAATTGGCGCATTTGGAGGCCTGAGAATCCGCATTTCGCTATCGAGAAGTCTCTTCATCCTCAACGGTGACTGGTGTTCAATGTCCAGTAACGGAATAATCGGTGCGATATTCCTTTATTGCACGGTGACTACCGAAGGGTACGCGAAGATTTTGGAAGATGATTTAATCGCCATTACCCAAAGTGACACTGGTTTCGACAAGATGTGGCTCATGCAAGACGGAGCTCGATCCCATCGAAGCAGGAGAGTGTTCAATGTCCTGAAGGAGCACTTTGGGGACCGCATTCTGGCTCTGGGGTACCCAGAGGCCACTGGCATGGTCCTCGATTGGTCGCCATGTTATCCGAATCTGAACACATGCAACTCCTCTTTGTGGGGTATATTAAAGACAAGGTGTAAAGCAATAACCCCAAAACTATTGCTGAGCTAAAAACAGCCATTCAGAAGGTCATCGACAGCATTGATGTTTCGACACTTCAGCGTCTCATGCAGAATTTTGCTATTCGTCTGCACCGCATCATTGCCAGGCATATCGAACAAGTCATAGCCCAAATACGAATATCTGTAGCAACGTTCATATGTTGAATAAAGTGTGTGCACGCCGTAGTTTGTAACTAATTTACGATTTCTTTTTCATATAGTTCAATAATTGTCACCCTGTATCTTTCCACAGACGCATAAAGCAGAGTAACTTTGAGAATACACACACACAAACACGACTCGTTGATGCAGCTACATATTAACACATACAAAGGCTTTTAATATCAGATGACTATCAGCTACAACTTTAAATCCAGACGTCCTACAACATTTCTGACTGCAAAATCGGAATTACACAACACTCGCGTTATTTTCACTCAGTAGCAAATTCATTGTTGCGTAGTGTTAGAGACAGAGCAAAATCTCACGTTGCGGACAGGTAGGGAAGAAAATCGGCCATGCCCTTTCAAGAAATTATCCCAAAATTCTCCTTAAGTGGCTAATGGATAGTTTAGGTGATCGAATTGGGATTTGAACCGCCTTTCTCCCGGATACCAGTCCAGTATCTTACCATTGCTCCACCTCTTTCGGCTTGTACGATTAAATTTTCATCTGCCTAGTTGATATAACCACAGAACACATGAATCAACACTTATCTGTCGAATAGCTGCTCGCGAAGCAATGATACGCAAATGGAAGTGAGTATTTACATGAATATACACTTAAAGGGTTTTCCTCTCACAGAAAACGTGAAATGTATAACTGACTGCTTTAATAGTGATATTAAACAAATAGCCGCTCGACAAACGATCCTGTATCCACTTACTGGTAGTGTTATTTAATTGTGGATCTTTTTCGTAAATGTCTGATTGAAAGAATTGTACAAACGTATCTTATCATGTTTATCGCGATGATAAGAAGCTCTTAATACAGCTCATCGTACTTATTAATAAGATTTCATCATTCTTTGCAGAGGTAAATATCATTGGTAATAAATGTAAAATGTCTTAAGTAGTAGAGTTCACATAATTTGGGAGACTCTAGTAACAAGGCTTTTCGCCTATTTTTAATTCGACCAAGGGCTAAAAGCACACCGAAAAGCTACGAGATGGAAGAACGAATCCGGTTAGTCGCCTTAGGGAACACCTAACTAGCTAATGGAATGGTTTCAACTTTCGATAAACTCCTAACTCTCTTTTCATTCCCCTTGACTCTGCAGCGTGGACGTCCAGAACCAGTGGCCAGCCTTTCCGCTTGGTACCAACCGCTGGTTTTCTTCTCCGTAGATGGCGTTAATATGTTTACCTGGCAATGGGCTTACATAGCTCAAGAGTCGTCAACGAAAATTTAAGTTACATGAAGACACCGGTATCGATAATCAAATATTCACAATATTATAACAATAAAGAGAACACATTTGATAACCCAGAGTTTTATATCAACCCGCTATTATATTGTCTGCCCTGTGTGGCTGTTTGTGACATTATACAGACTTTCCGTCACAAAGAAATAAAACTATGATGTTGGAAAATAATAAAAGCACCAAAGTAATATGATGGATGTGTCTTCTATAATGCCGTCCTCAAAAGTTCTCAGGAAAAATATTGGTTGCTGGACAGTGTAAACAGTTTGGTCAACGTAGTTACGTAACACAGAAGACATCTGAAAATGACATTTCTCCCAAAATACCGAAATGAATCATTGTGAGTTTGCAAAAGAGGATCGAAAAAAGATTCGTCATATGTCCCGTCGACATCGAGGTCATTACAGACAGACCACCATCTCTGGTTTGAAAAGGACGAAGCTTGGAGAATGGAGGAGTATTGCCTTGCAGTTGGAACCAGCCCGGCATTCATTTTATCTGATTTACGCAAACATCAGCATTTGACGTGAGAATGCTTGAACACGAATTCGAACGTCGCTTCTCTGTAAGAAGATTGTACCATCCGAACCACTGCGCCATTTCGTTTAGTGAATGTGGTTAATTTTCCGTGAGTGAATACAGCAACAGTGCTCACAAACGGTGTATTAAATAATTTGCGTTGTTCACCAGTTTTATGCTGAATGACTAATGGATAAACAGGTACATGTATTTTATAGGGTAACAAAAGTCTGTAAGTATCAGATTTCCAGTTTTTTAAACATAAACTATGTCCACCTGAATGCTGTAATTTTTGATGCCTGTGGTACTTTTTAAAGGAAGTAATAGATATACAGAATACGGTAAAACGTATTCTTAAAATGCGGACGATAACTTTGTGAAATTAAGTGTGTGTGTGTGTGTGTGTGTGTTTGTGAAGTAGCATAAAAAATAAACGAAGACAAAAAAGAAAGACTCCCAGATTTAAATACTTATCCTATTTAGTTCTGTATTAAAACTGTAGAGCATCCACAAGTCACATGTAACTTTCTTTATTTTTACATGTTTCACTCGCCCACCGCGAGCATATTCAGAATTTACGTAACCGTGGGCCACACGATGCAGCTAACGGGATGTGGATAGCGCCGCCGTCATACGTGAAATGTTTGTATGCCCTCGGTTACGTAATTTTTGAAGATGCTCGCGTTAGTCGAGTGAAACATGTAAAAATAAAGAAATTTATATGCGGTTTGTGGGTGCCCTACAATTTTAATTTCTAGTCCGCTTTCGTAGCTGTGTGCTCAGCGCGTGCGAGGGTTGTGAGTTTAGTTCCCAGTACTAGCAGAGGTCTTTCCCTGGTGCGAGGACTGGAACAGAGTCCAGTCAGCTTCGTGATGTGAACAGAGGAGCTGCTTGAATGAGAAGTAGCGGTTCTCGGAAGGTGACAAAGTGAGGGAGAGTGACTCCATGCCGCGTCATATAGGGCTGCCAGGTGCAAAACTAGAAAACCTCGACTCAAAAGTATATTTAACCGAACATTTTGCCCTAAAGCCCGGACTGCCCTTTTAAATAGAAATAGAGTCAGTTCGGAATTTTCAGTCATTTATTAATAAACAATTACCATCACTTTTTTTGAGGATAAACCTTAAACGTGCTTAAACTAAAAGAACGTAATCAGCCTAATAATTTGGCAACGATACCAAGTAAGTGTTGACTTTTCTTAATTACTCAGTCTTTTTCCTAATATAATCTTGCGTCAAAATAAACTAAAGGCTACACATTAAACAAAATAAACAGTTATGTGTTCTTCTGGGAAGAAAATCGAAAAGATTTGATATAACTTTGGTCATTTCAGTTGGATTTATGAAGAAGAAACAGTAATCTATAGTTAAATGTTAATACACTTCATTTGAACGCAAACTATCAAGAACGTTATTTTTTTGGAAATCATTTAGTGGATCTCTTGACACGATAATTTTAAATTACCTAACAACTATATCGTCTTCGTGAGTGTGTCAACTTGCAATTTATTGCGTTCCTTTGTCAACTGGGCGCTTATGAAACAGAAAATTTCGACGTTGGCGTTACGGTCTGGAATTGTAAAATAATATACTGCCAATTTCAATAATTCTGGATAAGATTCTTCATTGTGACGTGATGTGAAATAAGCTGACCATTTTTTATTACTAAAAAGTTTCGTAATCGGAGAGTCGTCTTTTATTACCACGAATTTGGTCAGTAATCGAAGAATTTACCGTCATCCAAATTTATGTTTTTTTTTCTAGAGTAGCATTTGTTAGTATATCTAAATGTCCTTACGGTGTACCTCGTTATTTATTCTAATATGATGCTTACTCCTCGCGCTTAGGTCATTGGCCTGGAAAGGGCCTTGGTCGTGCGTTCTCTACTTCGTCGCTAAAAATCCGAACAAAAGACTTATAAACTGGACTTGTATAAATATGGCTGGACACGAGTGTAAAACAATGGACATGTACAGCTAAAGCCTGACACGTGGAAACCCTACTCCATACCGTATCCGAATCATGCCATATGCAGAGGATGGCATAGCGGCCGGCCAGAATCGCGCGTTTCTCACAGCCTGGCCGCTGATTTAAGTTATACTTACTTAATTCTGCAATATGTAGTCCTTTATCAACGTTCGGTATCGCCTCCCCTTGAGGCTGTGACGCCTTATCACAATATAAGTGTATTTCTTTGCGGCTAAGTCATGGGTCAGAACACATGGATTATTACGAAGTCATTTAGGCAGAGGGTTTCCCACGTGCCACAGTATCGGAGCTGTACCGTGGCTAAGTCGATGAGAGGAAAAAGTTCACCACCTGTGTGAATGTATAAGGATAACTAAGAGAAACGAGACTGGTAGATGTCGACTATCTTGGATTTCAAGAGTGGTTAGTGACCGACAGCGCAATAAGTAAAACACTAAATGATTGGCGAATATCGAACCAAAGTCGAACTTTAGTGTAAATCTCTCATCTAGAACCGTATACTCAGTACTGGTTGCAGAAGCAACAACGTCACGCGTGTATTTCTGCTTACCGGATACCAGAGGTTCCCTTCCACCGTGGGATGCTCTAAGCATGGAAATTCCCGGCGGAGGTTCGAGTCCTCCCTCGGGAATGGGTGTGTGTGTGTTTGTCCTTAGGATAATGTAGGTTAAATAGTGTGTAAGCTTAGGGACTGATGACCTTAGCAGTTAAGTCCCATAAGACTTCACACACATTTGAACATTTTTTGAAGCATGGAAAAGCTCGTTTAGACTGAAGACTTGTGGGAAGCGTTGGTACATACTTACCGGAAAGGTGGGAGAATCTCTAAAATTAAATAAGGCGAGGCATTTCACTTAAAAAAAACTGAGCACATTTCAGACGAGTTATGAGGTACTCTCGTGTTATTTACGTAGGTTGGAATGATGTTCAAGTTACGTCTGCCACTATCAGTGAATTAAGCATTAGAAAATTGTAGCGAAATGCAGGAAGATCTGCAGCGGATAGGCACTTGGTGCAGGGAGTGGCAACTGTCCCTTAACATAGACAAATGTAATGTATTGCGAATACATAGAAAGAAGGATCCTTTATTGTATGATTATATGATAGCGGAACAAACACTGGTAGCAGTTACTTCTGTAAAATATCTGGGAGTATGAGTGCGGAACGATTTGAAGTGGAATGATCATATAAAATTAATTGTTGGTAAGGCGGCTACCAGGTTGAGATTCATTGGAAGAGTGCTTAGAAAATGTAGTCCATCAACAAAGGAGGTGGCTTACAAAACTCTCGTTCGACCTATACTTGAGTATTGCTCATCAGTGTGGGATCCGTACCAGATCGGTTTGACGGAGGAGATAGAGAAGATCCAAAGAAGAGCGGCGCGTTTCGTCACAGGGTTATTTGGTAACCGTGATAGCGTTACGAAGATGTTTAATAAACTCAAGTGGCAGACTCTGCAAGAGAGGCGCTCTGCATCGCGGTGTAGATTGCTCGCCAGGTTTCGAGAGGGTGCGTTTCTGGATGAGGTATCGAATATATTGCTTCCCCCTACTTATACCTCCCGAGGAGATCACGAATGTAAAATTAGAGAGATTAGAGCGCGCACGGAGGCTTTCAGACAGTCGTTCTTCCCGCGAACCATACGCGACTGGAACAGGAAAGGGAGGTAATGACAGTGGCACGTAAAATGCGGAGTATAAATGTAGATGTAGATGTAGAAGTATGAACCACCGATCATGACCATCTACATCACCCCCTCGATCCTGAAATGTGTCAAAACGATTTAATCAAGAGTAGTGACTGGCGTATTGTGACGAGCCAGTTGCTCGGCCATCATTGACCAGACGTTTTCAATAGGTGAGAGATCTGGAGAATGTGCTGGCCAGGGCAGCAGTCGAACGTTTTCTGTATTCAGAAGGGCCCGTACAGGATCTGCAACATGCGGTCGTGCATTGTCCTGCTGAAATGTAGGGTTTCGCAGGGATCGAATGAAGGGTTGAGCCAGGTGTCGTAACACATCTGAAATTTAACGTCCACTGTTCAAAGTGCCGTCAATGCGAACAAGAGGTGACCGAGACGTGTAACCAATGGCACCCCATACCATCACGCCGGGTGATACGCCAGTATGGCGATGACGAATACACGCTTCGAATGTGCGTTCACCGCGATGTCGCCAAACACGGATGCGACCATCATGATGCTGTAAACAGAACCTGGATTCATCCGAAAAAATGACGTTTTGCCATTCGTGCACCCAGGTTCGTCGTTGAGTTCACCATCGCAGGCGCTCCTGTCTATGATGGAGCGTCAAGGGTAACCGCAGCCATGGTCCCCGAGCTGATAGTCCAAGCTGCTGCAAACTTCGTCGAACTGTTCGTGCAGATGGTTGTTGCAAACGTCCCCATCTGTTGAGTCAGTGATCGAGACGTGGCTGCACGATCCGTTACAGCCATGCGGATAAGATGCCTGTCATCTCGACTGCTAGTGATACGAGGCCGTTGGGATCCAGCACGGCATTCCGTATTAAGGAGGGCCTTAACCCACCGATTCCATATTCTGCTAACAATCATTGGATCTCGACCAACGCGAGCAGCAATGTCACGATACGATAAACCGCAATCGCGATAGGCTACAATCCGACCTTTATCAAAGTCGGAAACGTGATGGTACGCTTTTCTCATCCTTACACGAGGCACCACAACAACGTTTCACCAGGCTACGCCGGTCAACTGCTGTTTGTGTGTGAGAAATCGGTTGGAAACTTTCCTCATGTTAGCACGTTGTAGGTGTCGCCATCGGCTCCAACCTTGTCTGAATGCTCTGAAAAGCTAATCATTTGCTATCACAGCATCTTCTTCCTGTCGGTTATATTTCGCGTCTGTAGCACGTTATCTTCGTGGTGTAGCAATTTTAATGGCCGGTAGTGTATGTTCTCAGAAATGTGTCTACAACCTGTACTCATACATCCATTATGTATATTCCCACTCAGGTGAGACGTTTTACTTGAAAGTCGCTTGCCCGTTGTCGATGCAAAGTTCATTTGGACACTCAGAAGAATACAAGCATTGCAGTATCGCCTTTGTAGTGGAGTATGTGTCACGTTGCGTCGCTGGTTTCACCAGTAACAAATGAGGTGTTACACACTATCTGGTTGGTATTTCTTATTCCACTGCTCATGAGTGTACTGTAGCCGTTCCTCCGATGCTGAGTGGTTGGCGTAAATGGCTGCCATACGGAGGAACCGGGTTCGTTTTCAAGGAGTATTCATTGTTGGGAGGAAATGTATTGGGTGTGCTCAGTTTCGTGATGCCAACTGAGCAGCTACATGACTAAGTAACATCGTTTACACGCTCTGTAAGACCCGTGAACCGGCGGGGACAACGGTTTGCTGCCCACGCGTCTCTTCATACCGAATTCACATAACACCGCATGGCAAAGGAAGAGCTCGTTCTTCAGCTATATTTGCGACATCTGGAGGCTCAACTTTTAACAGACTTTTCTCATATGCGTATCTCATATAAGCGTTCTCATTAACATCCGTATGATCTGTGAGTTCTGCTCTGTGTACACCGTTGTAGTTTTTTCATTTTTACCGCGAAAAAGATTAAATATGGGGTGAAAGACTAGCTAAAACAACGGCCACGAGTTACAGCAACAGACAAAGAGTAATGGCGAAAGAGTTTTGTGTATGCGGCTAGGTGACTACGTTGACAGATAATGTCATATTTGAAACGCGAACGTGAGCAGAGAGTTGCAGAGTGCCCTTTTGCATATATGAATATGAGTAAAAGGAGAAAGTAAAATGTTTTCCACAGAAACAAAATCAGCTCGAAACTAAAATAACTGTCACGAAAACACAATGTGTTACTACCAACTACTCTATGTCCTTGCGTTATTCGTGCACAGAATAAATCTGAGTGTAGACTCAGCTGATATTCTGTCAGCGAGGGTGTAACCAATTTGGTCATGGAGACATCTGGTGCTAGACGATCAGGGTGGAAGGTCATTGAAAGACATTAGTGTAAGAGCTCAGAGGTGACCAGGTGGTTAAGAGTTTCTCCTGTTGTTGTAAGAGTGCAGTAACAACAGCATGTGTGGCATTTTGAAGGTTCAGCCTATACAGTATGCACCGACGACCGATATTTAATATGATACACTCTGAGAAATAACATTTTGATTTCATTTTGTTTACGGACGGTCCTTCCTGCAGACACCGGAAGAGTGATATACAGCTTCTTTTAGAATGGATCAGTGTGGTTTACACAGAGTGGGCACAGTTGGAAAAGCTTGTAATGGCGTTGAAGAGTAGGTTGTGCTGAGAAATAGTTGTTAAGAAGAAATTATATACGTTGCCCTTTTCCAACTTAATTAGCAGTGAAGTCAGTCAATTAGGCCTAAGAGACGGTGTCTCTAAACGTGTTCTCCAAAAAAAATGGTTCAAATGGCTCTGAGCACTATGGGACTTAACATCTGAGGTCATCAGTCCCTTGAACTTAGAACTACTTAAACCTAAGTAACCTAAGGACATCACACACATCCATGCCCGAAGCAGGGTTCAATAAACATGGGTCCGGAAACGCATACTTTCCGAGATAAAAGATAAATACGTGTTTGTAGGAAGGGCTGCGCGACGCTTGGTTGCGGATATTAGCACAGTCGTTGCACTGGCACTCCGTCAAATGTGTCGGCAGGGTATTATGACGTTTTACTCACAGTACTCTACCCACCTTTAGGTGGTCAGCAGTCAGTTGTGTGGTTCGAGTCGTGTTGTAGGCTACGTTAGTTTTCGTCGTGTCTGTGTGCCTTATTGTACAGTACTGTCAACTCTGGGTATGAATGAATGTGAAGCCAAACGCGGATTCACTTATGTGTTTACTGTTATAGCGCTGTTTGTACGTGCAAATGGTGTAGTACCAGACATGACTCTTCAAGCTTTCCCGGCGGGTGTGTTGAAAATAGTCTTCACGGGTTTGCCGCCGGATCACGTTGTGCAAATTCCACAATATTTCCTCGGAGCAACTGTCTGATATCTTCAGGTGATTCAACCTTGCTGATGGCTGGGTACGACTGACGGATCCCGCACGTCGACGCCCCGTTTCTAGAACACGCGCGCGAAGAATCCGCAGGCGCGGAAATCGCGCATGCGCAATGATCTGCAGTTAGATGGTGCAGTATTCAAACTCCCTCTGCCGATAATCGCAGGACGGCTCTCCTGCGCGTGCGCTGTACGCTGCGTTTGTCAACAGTGCGGCCAGACGTTACTGACCAGCGGCCGTACTTGACCAATGTTACGACTGACCTGTTATCGAAGAATCTTGATTTTCGCGTCGTCATTTAATAACAGCCAATGCAGGGTTCCAGGCTGTGCTCATTTGAAATCCCGTATCCTTGTTGATGAGATTACCCGCTGTACGGATACGTATTGCTTCCTTAATGACACAATCCCAGAAAGATGATGCTGGGAATAAAACTTCCGTCTTTTCATAAATCATCCGATGTCCTGTATTCAGACAGTGTTCGGCAATTGCCGACTTTTCCAGTTGACGGTGTAGTACATTTTCATTTTCTCTCTTCCACCACTTGTTAGCAATGGAAGCTATGTGAAATGGCGAATTTTATATTCTGCTATGGTTTATCAAATGGACGAAACCTGCGATCCAGTGCCCTCTACTCTGAAAAATGTGTGCAGTGCAAAGTACCTTCTGATAAAGCTGTTCGGCAGACTTTTCCAGCGCCTGAGGGACACAGGCACTCTAGCACCTCGGAAGACTGACAGTGGAAGGCCCCGTACAGTCCGCACTTCTGGCATGGAGGAGCGTGTGCTACTTTCGGTGGAAGAAACCCTTGGGACCAGTGGGCGACGATTAGCAGCGACAGGAAGAGTGTTTCGCTGTCTTATCTGGGAGGTGCTTCATGAACAATTGCTGCACCCATATCATCTACAGCACGTTCAGCCCCTAAGGCCCCAGGATCATTATGACAGATGGCGGTTCTATCAATGGCTGTTGAAAAACTGTGCCGCAGATCTACTGCTCACATCCAAGATATTATTTTCCCACGAGCCAGGGTTCACAAAATATGGTTTTGTGAATTTCTGTAAGCAACTTTTGAGGGCAAATGGAAATACCTAAGCAATTCAGGCAAGAGAGTATCAACACCAATTCTCATTCAACGTACAGACGTATTTGTCAATAGATTAATAGGGGCCGTCCGCAGTGGCCGAGCGATTCTAGGCGCTTCAGTCTTGAACCGCGCTGCTGCTACGGTCGCAGGTTTGAATCCTGCCTCGGGCATGGATGTGTGCGATGTCCTTAGGTTAGTTAGGTTTAAGTACTTCTAACCAGGGAAGTACTTGGGCTCGAACAAACACAAATACACCAAAATCGTGTGATAAATAATATAAAGGTCTCTTATTGTACTAGTGATACTCTCGCATCTGTAAAACTCTGCAGTCGTCCGTTAGAGGCCTCTGCGTATGCCATGCCGCATTGCACACTGACCTGCCGGTACGCCAGTCGGGGCCAGTAGGGACGGTGCAGTGTGCCTCTGAAGTTGCGTTTTGTGACATTATTTGTGTATTGAAGCGTCAGATGGCTCGGCGATTGGTAATCACTCCTGCTAATGTATTGCGATTGGTTGAGATGAAGTTACGAAGAACCCTTCTTCGTGAAGATGGTATTGGTGTAGAAGACCAATCATTCGCATGTTTTCTGGTATCTATTATAGTGCAGAAATGTGAGCATAAGTTAGAAACAGATGCTGTTGTAACACTAACACATAATGATGGTTCAAATGGCTCTGGGCACTATGGGACTTAACTTCTAAGGTCATCAGTCCCCTAGAACTTAGAACTACTTAAACCTAACTAACCTAAGGACATCACACACATCTATGCCCGAGGCAGGATTCGAACCTGCGACCGTAGCGGCCACATATTGATGATGATAGGGATGATAATTACGAAGAACTCACTGCAAACGGTAGTGCTACGGCAAGTGCGGGAAGAGGCGATGGAAGCAGTGACAGTGAATACCAACCGTCTCCCAAGAAGAAGGTTAAAGTTGCAAGTATCATCACGGCGTTTGATGACAACACACTGGATAAAATGTACGATGATTATTACGTAAGAGGTTTCGACACATACGACAAGCTTCTGAAAAGATACCCTAAACTGAAGTCTAAAAGCAATATTAAATACATACTGGATTATGTGGCAAAGAAAAGAGAAGGAAATACAGTTTTCAAAGGAAATCGTACACTGCTGTTCAAGACCATCAAGGAGCGTGTAATGGCGAAATTCGATGAAGCGCGAGAATGCGGTTCCGCCGTTCATTATTGGCATTTACAACATTGGGCATTGGACGTAGCCAGAAATCTCGGGTGTACAAACTTTACAGCTTCACTAGGATTTATTACTAATTTGAAAAAGGAGTTTGGGATAACATCACGCCGTATCACTATGCTCCAAGCACGAGAAGGTAAGGATGACGAAGAAGAGCTGATTGAAAGAGCTCAAACGTTTGTTGCTACGTCAATGAGCATATCACGAGAGAAAACATCGATATTAGTTCTGTATGGAACTATGATCAGAGTCAGTTCAACTATGAACTTTCTTGTGACAGAACACTATCCGTGAAAGGGGAGAGAAACACTGTCGCGATGTTGCAATCAGTTAACTGTGCACATAGTTACACTATCGATGTTGTTATATCAATGGACGGACGATTGGCAGACAAACTCTATATTTGCTTCCAAGAATCCAGTGGAAAGTCTGGACCCCGCGTGTCAAGGGAAATAGAAACGCAGTGCCCTCCAGATGTCGTCGTCGATGTAAGTGTGAGTGGGAAGATGACGAAACAACATCTGAAGACGTTTTTTCTGACAGTTTTGAATCCACATTTGTCGAGAAAGTCGTTAGTACTTTGTGGCTCCTGGTCTGGATATAAGGATGAACGAGTACTACTAGAAGCATCTGGCGGAAAACATGTAGATTTAAAACTCATTCCACCTAAAACTACAAAATATGCACAACCTCTGGATGTGTACTTCTTCAGGCAATGTAAAATATATGCCAAGAGAATAACAGACTTCATTAAACTACGCTCCAGTAATAAGCAGCCGAAATTGCACGACAGATTCTTTATCATGAATATGCATTCTGTCATTTACAATCAGTTATCTGCGGGAGTATACAGACCAATGCTTCGTTACGCGTGGCAGAACGCTGGCTACGATATTGGTGAACCAGTGAACAACTTCAAAAGTGTCATTGACGTGGCGTTCAACACTGATATTATAGAATGTGCAAATACGCCATGCGATCAACTTGTATTTCTTCACTGTGCGTATTGCTCGGAGCATTTTATTGACATTCCGCATTTACATTTATAGTTAAGATTGCTGCATTGCGTATGGCGTCTACAATTTCATCTACAGTGATATCTAGAGCATGACTGCAGAGTTTTGCAGAAAAACGACACCCACCAGCACATCCAGAGGTACATAATGGTCCTGTAACCAAACGTTCACACAGATCTGTTTGTTCGAGTCCAAGTACTTTCCTGCTAAGTCTAGGGGACTGATGACCTCAGATGTTAAGTCCCATAGTGCTTAGAGCCATTAGAACCATTTTTGATTAATAAGGCCATACATGCTACCAAAAATGTTAACTGGGGCGCATTATTTGGACTTTCTCATTAATGTCTTGCCCACCTTGGTGGATGCAGCAGCATTACAACAACGAATACTAATATGGTTTATGCATGATGGTGCACCAGCAGACTTTCGTCACGATATGCGCGAACACCTGACGCAGACATTTTAGGACCCCCGGATTAGTTGGGGTGGCCCCACGTCTTGGCCTGCTCGATCCCCAGACCTCAGTCCCCTGGAATTTCAATTATGGGAACACTTCGTGTACGCCACGCCAATCACCGAAGTGCGGACACTACTAGGTTGCATCTTCAATGCCTGCTGGCAGGTAAAACAACAACTGGGTATACTTCAGAGGGTGCATTATTCCTTACGCCGTAGGGCAGAGGACTGCATTGCCGTAAATGGACGTCATGTTGAACACATCCTGTAAATACGTGTTTATCTTAGGAAGTATGCGTTTCCGGACCCCTGTTTATTGGACGTATCTCAGAAGTTATGCATTTCCGGACCAATGCTTCCTGGACTTATTTCTATTGTTCCGATGAGTACTACCACCTCTCAAAGTATTCGACACTTTTTTTTGAACACTTTTTATAGGGACAGTCAAATGAAAATCCAACACCGCCACAACGGGACCATGGAATGGTTCCATTCAAAAATAATCACACACGCCTCAAGACATTTATTCCACTGAAAGACGAGACGATCAGTTCGTGCTTCGTAGAACGCGGTCTGCCACTGGCGAATCCACAACCGCAACCACTCTTGCACTTTCTCGTCCGGCTAAAGCCGATGTTGACGCATGCCTTTCTTCAGGTCGCCAAAGATGTGAAAATCACACGGTGAAAGGTCCGGGCTGTGCGGAAGATGTTGCAGTGTGCCCCAACCACTTCACTGAAGCATAGCCTTCGTCCAGTTGGCAGTCTGGGGACGGACGTTATCGTGCTACAGGATACTTCCACCTGACAGCATTCCAGGTCGTTTCGACGCTATGCCGTATCGCAGTTCCAGCAAAGTGTCTTCAGAGCGCTGCACTTTGATTGTGGTACCACGCTCGTGGAGCCTGACGATCAGAGGACCCCTGCAGTCGAATAAGTAGGTCATTATGACCTGAAAGGAGCTTGTGTGAACAGCTTTGGATTTCTTTGACGGGGGAGATGTAGGATTTTTCCATTGTCAGCTTTGCCGTTTGCCCTCGGGCTATCGGAATGCTGTCAGACGGAGTCATCCTATTGCACGATAACGCCCGCTCCTACACTGCCGATTGGAAGAAGGCTAGGCTTCATTGACTTGATTGGGAAACAATGCAACATTCTCCGTACAGCCCGAATATTTCACCGTGTGAGTTTCACGTCTTTGGCGTCGATTTCAGTCGGACGAAAAAAGTGCTAGACTGGGTGCGACTGTGGATTCGTCACCGGCTGATCGCATTCTACGAAACGGGACTGATCATCTCGTCGCTCTGTGGCATAAACGGCTTAATGAGTGTGATGATTACTTTAGAATGTAGCCATTCCATGATCCCATTGTGGTGGGTGTTAGGTTTTCATTTGACTGCCCCTCATAGTACACAGCACTTTATATATACTTTTGTACTGATCGCTTCGCTTTTGTACATAAAATCATGGTGTGAGATGAGGACTGCATTTGTTGGTTTACATCCATAACGTAAGTTCAGTTTGTCATCGAGAAATGGGGCGTTATTGGCTTTTGCCAATTTAATATGCTTTTCAAGATCACTGGTGCTGATTATTACCTCATTTATCTTAGCAGTGGTACGGCTATTGAATGGTCAGAACAGTTTCTCGATTTTACTTCCTAAGGGAAATATAAAAACAGAATTCCATTACTTTGCTATTTTTTTCGGTTCCTGTCTCGTCCACAAAGGTTACGGCAAAAGTTTTGAGCCACTAACAGTCACCACATGTGGCCAATATTTCATGGTATTTTGAGACACGGTCATGAAAGCTTCTCCGTACGAATGCAAGTCCGTTACGCTGCTCGCTCGATTTGAAACGTTTTGTCTTGTTCCACGTGATGATCTGGCTGAGTGGCTTCGTGGCCGAATGTAAGAGAGGAAAACGATGTTTATGCGGCCATAGAGGTGAAAATCTTTTATACAGGCTTGCTTAATTTTCACGTTTGCCAAAATATGAGGCATAATTTAGCAAAATATTTTGCGTCAAAGATAGACAAGCTTCATGAAGCTCCACGTTTCTATGCCATCTGAATCTGTTCTGGAGTGGATACACGCTAACTCGTAGTAATGACCCTTCTAAATAGCACAGCCATGTCTGAGGCAGGATTTGAACTCGTCACCACTACTTCAAGAGAAAACAAGACCAAAAACATCTATTCCCTATTTGGCACGTTTTCCGGCTACACTTATAAAAGATTTTACAGCAAACATATTTAACCTTCCTTCCCGGTATGGCATTGAAAATATATATTACTCAATTTAAAAAACGCTGCAGTTATTTCGGTTTCTCCGTAGGTAAAACCGGCGGAAAGAGTGGTCTTTCATTGTTGGTTGGAAGACCCCAAGGGGCAGCTCAGTCGTCTAATGGGAAAGCGTTTTCTTCCTGCGCACACAATGGCCCATTTCGTCGCAGTACGTGAAAATTGAGTACCAAACGACTCTCTTGATTGTAGATGACTGTAATGGACGTGGGTATAATGTGCTGCATGCTGTTGAGAGAAGGGAAAAGCTGGTGCCAGTACGTAACCTACTCCTCTCGAATAGCAAGGGGGCTGTCGAGCTTATAGTCCCTATCCGACGGACGGATGACAATCAAAAGTGTGACATACTTTTACGAGACGCTTCGGAGAGGTTTGGGATTTAATCTGGAATAATAGCACAAATTATGGTGTCCAGTAATTTTACACCACCAATTCTGCTTAGTACTCGAAATGGCTGCGACCGAGCCGAGAACCACCATATTGGTGTGCGATAGCAACTTCGGCAACGGAGGCGAGTAGATAGAAAAGTTGAGACTACGGCAACATAATCGTCGGTGTGTCCTATCTGCATCTTCACTTGTAGATAACTTGCATGCTACAGCCTCTGTTTCTTCTGCATTTGGTTCAGTTATTCCGACTCTATGTCGACCAAAGTCGTATGCGGAACATATGCCGTAAAATAAACGATTCGCGTCTCAGTTTGGAATATGAGCTGTAAGACACTAACTGATGTAGATGCTGGAGGGAGAAGGATGTAAGAACCAACCTGCGTGAGATGCCAGCGGCGAGACGCCTTGGCGATGGGGTCGGTGACTTGTGTGCAAGCTGCGCCGAACAGCATCAGCTTATGCGGCCCGCCGTGCATCATATCGAAGAACGCCTTCACGCCCACCGCCGCGTTGCACTGCAATGAAAAAGAAAAACCGTGAGTCAAGTACAGTTTCCATTAGGTTGGACGGTGTGTGCTTTCTAAGCATCGTCGTATGGTTCAGAACAAGACGCATTTAATATACTTGTCTAGTTCAAAGGCTATGTTAAGGTACTACCTAATGTCTATCGTCCTAACAAGGGAACCTCCCCATCGCACCCCCCTCAGATTTAGTTATAAGTTGGCACTGTGGATAGGCCTTGAAAAACTGAACACAGATCAATCGAGAAATCAGGAAGAAGTTGTGTGGAACTATGAAAAAAACAAGCAAAATCTACAAACTGAGTAGTCCATGTGCAAGATATGCAACATCAAGGTTTATGTGAGCTTCGGGGCGCCGTGGTCCCATGGTTAGCGTGAGCAGCTGCGGAACGGGAGGTCCTCGGTTCAAGTCTTCCCTCGAGTGTAAAGTTTAATTTTTTGTTTTCAGATAATTATCAAAGTTCAGGCACTCACACATAATCAACTTCGCTCTCCAAAATTCCAGGACATCTTCAGATTTGCTTTGACGGTCTACACACGGAAAAATTTGAAAACGTTAAAAACATATGTTTTGACAGAGCACAGGGGAAACTGTGCGACTGTGAAACTGTTGCATTCATTTGTTGCAGTTTAAGTGACAAACTCTTATGTTTTCATCACTTTTTGGGAGTGATTATCACATCCATAAGAAAATCTAAATCGGGCAAAGTAGAAGAATCTTTTTACCTATTCGCCAAGTGTACAAGTTAGGTGGGTCGACAACATATTCCTGTCATGTGACGCACATGCCGTCACCAGTGTTGTATAGAATATATCAGACGTGTTTTCCTGTGGAGGAATCGGTTGACCTATGACCTTGCGATCAAATGTTTTCGGTTCCCATTGGAGAGGCACGTCCTTTCATCTACTAATCGCACCGTTTTGCGGTGCAGTCGCAAAACACAGACACTGAACTTATTACAGTGAACAGAGACATCAACGAACGAACGGACAGATCATAACTTTGCGAAAATAAAGAAAGTAAACTTTTAACTCGAGGGATGACTTGAACCAAGGACCTCTTGCTCCGCAGCTGCTCACGCTAACCACGGTACCACGGCGCTCCTGGGCTTACGTTATCCTTCATGTTGCGTATCTCGCACATGGACTACTCAGTTGCCGGCCGGTGTGGCTGTGCGGTTAAAGGCGCTTCAGTCTGGAACCGCGTGACCGCTACGGTCGCAGGTTCGAATCCTGCCTCGGGCATGGATGTGTGTGATGTCCTTAGGTTAGTTAGGTTTAAGTAGTTCTAAATTCTAGGGGACTGATGACCACAGCAGTTAAGTCCCATAGTGCTCAGAGCCATTTGAACCATTTTGACTACTCAGTTTGTATATTTTGCTTATTTTTTCATAGTTCCACACAACTTCTTCCTGTTTTCTCGATTGATCTGTATTCAGTTCTTCAAGGCCTATCCACTGTGCCAACTTATAACTAAATCTGAGGGGGGTGCGATGGGGAGGTTCCCTTGTAAGAAACTTGTTCACTGTGGCGCTGTATAAACTGTGTATTTGAAATTTCAGAGAAAAAGTGTCTGAGGAGTACTAAAATACACGTGCAAACTTATTTGTCTACTTGTTTTGAGGATTCACAGATTACTTTACATCACTCTTTTACATTTCTTTAGATCTTCGTGCTCTTAGTCATCGAAAACAGTGCGACATGTCAAGTGCCGAGTGCTGGATATTTAGGAGATCGTAATATTTTCGAGGTCGTGTCATAGTTGCAGTCAACCTCAATTTTACTTTAAGATTTTAATGAGTCTAGTGGAACCCTAATGAAATTGCGAAATTCTTAATTATTTGTAGGTTTTTCGTTCTGAATTACAAATTTTAACTTACGGAAGCAAATCTTTATTCACAATACAATTACAGAGATCGACGCCGAATTTCTTCCATTTCTGGTAGTTGCCTTATGAATCACGTAGCTTAACTTCTAACTTACAGTTGTTCAGTTGCAGACTATAGCGTAGACAATCTCTTGCACTCAAGTATCAATGTACGAGGGTTGGAACTTAAAGAGTGGCAACTATTTATTCACAACCGATACAAAAGAGTTACATGTTTGCATCTGTTACTGTCCTTCAAAATAGTCACCGGCGTTGAGTAGAACCCGTTGCCAGCGATGTGGAAGGCGTAGTATGCCGTTTACAGAGCCTTTCTGTTGATGGTGCGAATGGAGCGGTCTGCTGCCTCTCGAATCTCTGGAACAGTTTTGAAGTGATTGCCACGAAGCCAAAACTGAAACGCCAATCCAACGAATGACGTCATTATGGGTCGCCGCGAAAGTGTAACGTGCGTCAGAGCCCAAGTATGGTGAAAGTTACGGTGATTCTCGTGTATGACTGTGATGGTGTTATCCTAGCGCATTACGTTCCTCCACGGCAGACCCTCAATGCACAATATTACTGTTCGTTTTTGGAGCATCACCTGCCACCAGCTTTGCGAGAGAAGCGGTGACATTTTCTGCGCAGCCCACCCATCATTTTGCACGACAATGCGCGGGCGCATACAGCACAAGCTGTGGCTACTCTGTTCGGTCGATGGGCTTGGGAAGTACTGTACCTTCCACCATACTCCCCGGACTTAAGTCCTTGTGACTTTCATTTGATTCCAAAGAACTGTTCCAGAGATTCGGCAGGCAGTAGACTGCTCCATTCGCACCATCAACAGAACAGGCTCTGCTAACGGTATACTACGCCTTCCACATCGCTGGCAACGGGTTCTACACAACGCTGGTGACTATTTTGAAGGGCAGTAACAGGTGAAAACATGTTACTCTTTTGTATCGGTTGTGAATAAATAGTTGCCACTATTTGAGTTCCAACCCTCGTATATTATACAGGTTGGAGAGAAACAGTCTGAAAACCTTCTAAGGCTATTACAGGATAGGCTGTGCTGAGACATAATTTTTCAGAAAGAAATTGGATGCGCTGCTCCGTTTCCGAGGTGATCAGCACTGAAGTTAGCCAAGCAGGTAGTTGTGAGCGCAAATTCAAGCGGCCCGCCAGATGCAATTAGTGTCCGATCTCGTAGCGTAGATGATAGCGCACTCAACTGCTCGGTCTTTGGCTCAGGTATACGTACACAAGTGGGTCCTGGGTCGATTCCTGCAGGGGTACTGGGTGTTGGGTTTTTTCATCATCATTGACACGCAAGTCGCCGAAGTGGCGTCAACCAAAAAGACTTGCCATACAGCAGCCGAACCCTGAAGAGGATATCCCGCCCATCCTATGTCCAATTTCTGTATGATTCTCTTGTTCTGTTTTCACTTTCACAAGCTTTTCAGGCTGTTTCTGACCACCTTGCATAGCACAGAACTGCGCTGTCGACGTGATGTGATTACACTCGTATCCAGATTTGGAGCTGAATTCGTCTGTTTCCTCTTTGACCCTTACAGGAAGACACTGGAATGTTGAAAATGTATGATCAGGGTACGAATGCCATATATTTCTTATGAGATTCAAAGAAATAAACAATGTTGTCTGTATCCGAACTTACTATGGAGAAATATTCAAAGAGCATGTAAATTTTAATAAACAGATGAAACGTGTTCAGAATGCAATGGGTCCGTGAATTTTGAAGAAAAACTCATTAAGACAAAGTACAAATAAACGAAAGAAAAACAGTCGTTCCTTCTGCGTCTACGTGATTTGTTTCCTGGACGCAGTGAAAAGCGAGATCACCGTTACAAGTCCGTGTTCCATCAGCGAGGAAATCTTAGGGGCACTGAAAGAAAAGTCATGTGATTTACAACATGCGATTTACTGTCCTGCATCGGATCGTAATCGCATTTATAGAAATCATGAGGTGGAGTTATAGTATCTACTAAATAAAAATGGCGTTGGAGTGAAATGAAACTGGTTTAGTTATTGTAACCAACTACTCGTCAAAAATGGACATTTCTAAAATTTCAGACATTCATAAATTACTGGCCATTGTAAGTGAGGAAAACTCGCCCACAGAGTAGGCTTCTTCTCCGTTGGTACATTTGACACAGTAGACGTCCAATCTACTCGGGGATCGTCCAAATTCCTGCAGACTCTTTCGAAAATGTGTCATCTGAATCTCCTAGCATTACTTGAATGATTGTGTGGCCAGAAGGAATGAATGAACGAGAAAGCAGTAAAATAAAATAGATCGACATCTTTTGGTAAAAAGCTTCCTGTTGACAAGATCGCATAAATACTTCTTTGGTTTCGACAACCAGTTTCGATAGACTTTGGTGTTACCTTCTGGTCTTCAGAAATTTTTGTTACAAAACGTGTTCATTGTGAGTTGGAACCTCATGCCAAGTTATCATATTAGTGAATAAAGTATAGCACATTATGCAAAGGTTTGTCAGAAATAAAACGTTAACAATCAAAACGCACGTTGTGAACACGACCATGTCCATATACGTAGCACTCACAGATGATTGTTAAGTCTTAAAAATCACAATAGATAGTAATATGTACAATATCACATTTGTTTACATTAGCTTGACATGTTCCATTAATTGACGATCCACCTTATAAGATGTATGTGGTACAAGGTGAATCATCATTAAATGCAACATGTCAAGCTAACATAAACATATGTGGTATTGTACTTTTACTGTATACAGTGACTGTTAAGACTTAACAAACATCTGTATTCGCTACATATATGAACACGGCATTGTCCACAAGGGCCGGCCGCGGTGGTCTCGCGGTTCTAGGCGCTCAGTCCGGAACCGCGCGACTGCTACGGTCGCAGGTTCGAAGCCTGCCTCGGGCATGGATGTGTGTGATGTCCTTAGGTTAGTTAGGTTTAAGTAGTTCTAAGTTCTAGGGGACTGATGACCACATATGTTAAGTCCCACAGTGCTCAGAGCCATTTGAACCATTTTTTTGTCCACAAGGAGCTTTTTCATTGTAAAAGTTTTATTTCTGACAAATCTACATATTATCCACTAACATGGCAATTTTTCCATGAGGTTTCAACTCACAATGAACACGTTTTGTAACAAAAATTTCTGATAAAGAAGTATTTATGCGATCTTGGCTATAGTAATGTTTTTACCAGCTAAAAAAGAACGCTTCTTGTCATTTCTCAACATGAGGAAATTCAATCAGATCGACATCTGCACTCCGCATGGCAACTTTAGGTGTGTGGCTCTGGGCACTTTCTGTCCCTGTGTCGGTCTCCCACTTTCCTGTTACGATTGTAAATGTTCAAATGGCTCTGAGCACTATGGGAGTTAAAATCTAAGGTCATCAATCCCCTAGAACTTATAACTACTTAAACCTAACTAACATAAGGACATCACACACATCCATGCCCGAGGCAGAATTCGAAGCTGCGACCGTAGCAGTCGCGCGGTCCCGGACTGAAGCGCCTAGAACCGCTCGCCCACAGCGGCCGGCTAATGTAAATGGTGTATCGAACGTACGACGACAGGCAAACTTCGCTTTCAGTCTGAACTACTAAATTTTACTTGCACTGTCTGTTCGTGAGGCACATGTGGAGGAAGCAATATATTGGCTGACTCTTCTAGGAGCATATGCTTCCGGAATTTTAGCTGTAAGCCACATCGTGGTACACATCGTCGCTCTTTTAATTTGTGCCACTGGATTTAGATAAACATCTATGTGATGATTTGGAGCACACAAAACGAACCGGTAACAAAACTTACTTTTCGTAGCATCTCCTTTATTTTCTCTTTCAGTTGTGCCTATTAAGGGTCCCAGATTGCCAAACGGTATACGAATAGCGATAGAATGAGGGTTCTGTAAGCTGTCCCCTTCATGGATGGTCTACACGACCTGAATACTCTGCCAATGAATTCGGGTGTGGCATTGGCCCAATCTACGATTTGTTTTATGTGATCGTTTCACTTTAAATCGATCCGTATGCATCGTCCCAAATATTTAATGTATGCAATAGGATCAGGTGCAACTATAATTTCTGTTGATTAGTTACTTCACAGCGTCGATCAATGTATTACAACCGCGAAGTGTCGTTCATGAAGCCAGATAAAGACGTAAATAATCATATAAAAGTTACCTACATTGTTCAAAATATTTATATATTAAATAAGTCAGAAAGAACAGATACCATCTTAGTAAATATATAGTTACGGCTAACCGGCCACTTGACCATCTTCTTCTTCTGTGCGAATGCACAAACAGTGCCCGAACTCTTACGGGAATCGGCAACGCGCCGCGAGTAATGAGTATAATGAGCGGGGGCACTATGAATGTAGTGCGGGACAATACGTTGAGAATGTGGGTTTCGCGGGAGGCGTGCCAGAGATAAATCCCTGCAGTCACGTTATCCTCTGTGTCCTCGGTGGCTCAGATGGATAGAGCGTCTGCCATGTAAGCAGGAGATCCCGGGTTCGAGTCCCGATCGGGGCACACATGTTCATCTGTCCCCGTTGACGTATTTCACCGCCTGTAAGCAGCTAAGGGTGTTCATTTCATTGTAATTTCATTATATTAACATATTTTCTTCGTAGAAACATTTCAGACTGTTGAAACAGTATTATTCAGTTGTAATTTACAAACATGTCGAATTCCCAGAATGAAATTTTCACTCTGCAGCGAAGTGTGCGCTGTTATGAAACTTCTTGGCAGATTAGAACTGTTTGCGGCAACGTGACTCGAAATCGGGACCTTTGCTTTCGTAGGCAAGTGCTCTACCGACTGAGCTACTCAAGCGCAACTCACGACCATTTCTCACGGCCATACTTCCAGAAGTGGCTCGTCTCCTACTTTCCAAACTTTATAGAAGCTCTCCTGCGAACCTTGCACTTGCACTTGCCCTCGAGGGGCAAAGGTCCCGAGTTCGAGTCTCAGTCCGACACACAGTTTAACCTGCCAGGAACTTTCATGTCGAATTTGATTGTCATTGAGTCACTGAAACAATGATTCGTTGTGATATAACAGACTTGAATTCAAACATACATTTTTATTTTGAAAAGTTAACACAAGGTGCTTATCATTGATGATACTTTCATTACATCTAGAGTTCAAAACATGAAGAGAAACGAGTATTTCTCCATATCGCTGCAGTATCTGGATATTAAAGAAAGCGCAGATTTCTAATTGACATGGAAGCTTGCTCTAAATGCGGAGTCTGAAACTGTGTAACGGTTCCGTTGTTGGTAAATTTCAGAAATGGCCTCCTCTCTTTCTCCTTTAATCGACTGGTGGCGGTATATGTTGTTAGGAGTAAACTTTTTAATCTCAGATTAGGTCTTAGGGGAACTGTGACACTCACCTAGGTGAATTTCTGTCTTGTCTCCAAATTCCAGTTAGGTACAGACTTTGTGGTCTGCTACATTGCATAAGATACAGGTAAAAAAAGGCTCTACGTATGACTTTTCATTTTCTTCCCCATTTGAAACATATTAGCTTTACTAAAAGAGTTGAATGACATGTCTCTGAAAAAAAGAGATTTCTCAAAATATGCGTCTATACTACAGATTCAACAATTTGTAACGTGATATTAAAAAGCTTTTGCAGGTCAAATGATTAACTATTTCAGTAGACAAGGAGGTATAAATTTAAATTTACGTATCAGACTGTGAAATGAGATAGATGATATGACGTAACGAAAACCATATTTGTGTGAATCCTTAACTTCATGTTAGCAATGATATCATTAGCTTGTGTATCGAATTGGCAGCTGCTTTGTTGCCGTAATCATCGTCATCTTCCCCCGAAGTGCCTTATAAAACAAAGGAGAACGGAAGTCCGTTATTTAAAGTTGGCTCGTGCCAGTGCAAGTTTCGCATCTACACAGCTACGCCGCCGGACTCGGTGGTCATTGTTAATAAAACGACGCTGATTTAAGTGATGATGGTCTTCGAACATTAATCACATTAATCTGCCAGGAAGTTTGAAAGCAGTTCAGTATCTGCTGCATTTCATTCTGAAATCAGTAAAAAAAGATTGAAAATAATTCTGGTTCAGCTCTTTCTTCATCGATATATAACCAGCCAACTCATCTTTTTGAAAGTTTGAAAGTGGGGAACATCATGCAAACAATATTCAGCAAGCACATCTTCAACTTACATGTTATCATGGAAGGTATCGAAATTTTATAGGCAGCTCACAAAGGAGCAAAAAGCAACTTAATGTAGTACATTGCTTCCGTGGATTAATGTTATTTTTCTGAAAGAAATTCGTCATTCTTAATTTAATTGACAAGGAGAACCTTCTTCCACTGAAAGTGTAACATATCGTCATCTTTGAGTTTTATAGCTCCTTTCCATTTGCGAGTCCTTTAATAATTACTCATTTAGGTCCCATGGTACGCACTTCCCAGTTACAAATAATTGATACCTGTTCTTAGCATTGCATTAGGGATTATACTGCAGACTTTACGACGTGTGCAATGGACTGCCACATTTTCAGGCTGTAATGTAAATTACAAGACGAGGCGTTTCGTTTTTATGATAATTAAATAATGTTTTACTCCCCTCTGTAGATAAAAATCTAATCGCAACGCAATTTTTCCAGAATTATTTATGTTTTAAAAGGGAGCTAAACGTTTATGAGCAATGAAACACTAGCCCGAAGAAAATATAGCTCAACCCTACTGCAGTATTTATTTTATATCCGTATACCTGTTTACGTCCAGCTTAATGCCCGGGGGGGGGGGGGGGGGGGGGGGGGAGTCATAATGGCAAAGCAAGGCTTGTACGTGAATGAGAATTTATTCAAGGCCGTATCTTTTTTATTTGTCACTTTATGAACAGGTCTAATGTGAGTTTCTTATTTCTTTATGTCCTGCGGACGTCGACTTTGTTGCTACATACATCCTCAACACCTACTCTGTCCATTTCTGCATGAATTCCACCTCTAGATCTTCACAACGAGCTGAGGTATTGGTTTTGACACTGAGTTAGTGTTTAGAGAACCATGAGAGCAGACTAACGGCCGAATACTCTATTAAAATGTACGTTTTTCCCCGATTGATACAGATGTTAAACACTGACCTATTTTTTCAATGTCTAGGAGTGCTTCTACCAAGCATCTGTGAACTAATACGTCACCAACTGGCAATGAAATATGCAATGTGGCTATGTAGGAAAAAGGAAAGACAGTCCAGTGTCCATTCTAATATTCTCGTTGGAGTATTAGACAACAAGAACAAAGTTTTTCATGCTGCTCCCTGTTAAGGTTGTGATGTGGGAACACATCTGCTCGTACATGTGAAGTCTGTTCTTTCGGACATGTCCGAAAGAAGAAAAACCACTCTGATCCAGCAGCCATTATGAATTAAGACACAAAGGAATTACAGACACTGGCTGCGAGTGGGTATTGATTGAAATCAATAGGGGAGTTGAAAATTTGCCCGGACCGGGATTCGAACCCTCCTGCTTACTAGACAGATGCTCTGACCACTAAGCCGTCCAGACACAGTAGACTGTGCAACGGCATGGACTACCCTACCACGCCTCCCGTCGGGCACAAACTCTCAAATTAGTCACACTACTCATGTAGTGCCTCTTGTATATTATCCTTATCATTCGGGGCATTTCGCCGATTTCCTTATGAGTTTGAACCTGTTATGCGGAAGGGAATTAATGAAATGCCACGAGTAAGGGGCACTACATTAGTAGTTACCGACGATCAACTTTATATGATCATTCCATTTTAAATCACTCCTAATGCCTACTCCCAGATAATTTATGAAATTAACTGCTTCCAGTAGCTGACCTGCTATATTGTAGCTAAATGATAAGGGATATTTCTTTCTATGTATTCGCAGTACATTACACTTGTCTACATTGAGATTCAATTGCCATTCCCTGCACCATGCGTCAATTCGCTGCAGATCCTCCTGCATTTCAGTACAATTTTCTATTGTTACCACCTCTCGATATACCACAGCATCATCCGCAAAAAAGCCTCAGTGAACTTCCGATGTTATCCACAAGGTCATTTATGTATATTGTGAACAGCAACGGTCCTACGACACTCCCCTACGACACACCTGAAATCACTCTTACTTCGGAAGACTTCTCTCCATTGAGAATGACATGCTGCGTTCTGTTATCTAGAAACTCTTCAATCCAACTACACAATTTGTCTGATAGTCCATATGCTCTTACTTTGTTCATTAAACGACTGTGGGGAACTGTATCAAACGCCTTGCGGAAGTCAAGAAACACGGCATCTACCTGGGAACCCGTGTCTATGGCCCTCTGAGTCTCGTGGACGAATAGCGCGAGCTGGGTTTCACACGATCGTCTTTTTCGAAACCCATGCTGATTCGTACAGAGTAGATTTCTAGTCTCTAGAAAAGTCATTATACTGGAACATCACTCGAACATAACATCGATGGCTTTATGGGGTTTGCGCCATACTCGAACACTACCATCATCTCTTACAAACTGAAATCGGGACTCATCTGACCAGGTCACGGTTTTCCAGTCGTCTAGGGTCCAACTAATGTTGCCACGATCCCGGGAGAGGCGCTGCAGGCGACGTCATGCGCTTAGCAAAGGCACTCGCGTCGGTCGCATGTTGCCATAGTCTTTTAACGGCAAATTTCGCCGCACTGTCCTAGCGCATACGTTCGTCGTACGTCCCATATTGATTTCTGCGGTATTTTCACGCAGTTTGGCTCGTCTGCCAGCAGCTATACCTTTACTCCAACGGCACTGCTCTGGGTCGTTAAGCGAAGGCCGAAGGCCACTGCGTTGTCCGTGGTGAGAAGTAATGCCTGAAATTTGGTATTCGCGGTACACTCTTGACACAGTGGATTTCGGAATATTGAATTCCCTACCGATTTCCGAAATGGAATGTCCCATGCGCCTAGCTCCAACTACCACTCCGCGTTCATAGTCTGTTAAATCTCGTCCTGCGGCCACAATCACATCGGAAACTTTTTCACATGGATCACCTGAGTACAAATTACATATCTGACAATGCACCGCCCTTTTGTGCCTTATGTACTCGATACTACCGCCATCCGTATATGTGCATATACAAGGTGAAAAGTATTTAAACCGACAAACTCTGTAAGGTTGTAGGGGACATCAAAACAAATATTTTTCCCTAATGTCATTTTTTCCTGTGAGGAGTATTTAAACCGGTAGAGGAAGATTTCTCTGGCGGCAAATTAATTAAACCAACAAACACTTTTCCATTTTTTTATGACCAAGAGACAACACATTAACAAATGGTTCAAATGGCTCTGAGCACTATGGGACTTAACATCTGTGGTCATCAGTCCCCTAGAACTCAGAACTACTTAAACCTAACTAACCTAAGGACATCACACACATCCATGCCCGAGGCAGGATTCGAACCTGCGACCGTAGCAGTCGCGCGGTTCCGGACTGAGTGCCTAAAACCGCATGGCCACCGCGGCCGGCAACACATTAACACAACCCAATTTCAATTACAGTAGATTTTAAAAAATGCCTCCATTGACACGTAAACAATGGTTACACCGTCGGATCATGTTTTGTCTGACACAGGCAAAAACCCCAGGAGTATCGTGAATTTTTCCTGCTGCTGCTACTATCCGGGCAACCAGATGCTCTTCTGACGCAACGGGAGTTGCGTAAGCAAGGCTGCACATCTCTCCCCACACAAAAAAGTCAAGAGGGGACATATGTGGGATGGAGCAGGCCATGGTACAGGACCACCTCTGCTAATCCACTTTTCTGGGAACCGTCGGTCCAGGAATTGACGCACACGATGACTGAAATGTGTCGGCGACCCGTCATGTTGGAACCACATGCGTTGTCTTGCAGGGAGCGGGACGTCTTCCAGCAATTCTGGGAATGCTCTGGCGAGAAAATTGTAATAGAGCCTGCCGTTTAATGGCCTAGGTAACAGATACGGCCCAATTAAACAGTTCCCAACAATACCGACCCACACATTGACGAAGAACATCTTCATCGGTAAACAACACAGAGGATGGAAATGTAGGATGCATTTCACACTGTTCCAGGTACCACTGTGAAATCTGTGCTCTGGGTGGATAATCAACTGGTTCCAGGTTGTGAACATGCTGTAAGTGAAATGAAAGTAACAACTGCTCTCGAAGGACTGTTCTTACATTCGTGTGATTCGTCCGCGTGTTACGTGCAATTGCACGAGTGCTGATTGAAGGATCCTGCTCCACATGTTGCAAGACAGCTTCCTCAAATTGCTGCGTTCTTACAGTGCGACGGCATCCCCGTCCAGGTAATCTGCTAAATGACCCGGTCTCACGCAGACGTTGGTACACAGCAGCAAAGGTTGTATGATGTGGAATACGGCGATTAGGATATTGTTGTTGATCAACCATATTACTCCACGTGTATCGCTCAATTAGCAAACAGAGACAATGCACTGCTACACTGGTGGACAGCAGTTGCCTACAACTGAAGAGCGTAATACGCCCTCCACCAACTACGGCCTCTAACAAGTGAAGAGCATAATAATGCCTCCACTCGTTTAAATAATTCTCATAGGAAAAAATGACATTAGGGAAAAATATTTGTTTTGATGTCCCCTACAACCTCCCAGAGTTTGTCGGTTTAAATACTTTTCACCCTGTAGGTATGTCATGACTTTTGTCATCTCGACCTTAAGTTCTAATGCTATCTGGAATGTCGAGTACTGCACTTGTCGTAGCTTACGTTTGCGCCTGTATTGTGCTCTGCGCTCGCAATGTGGTGCACTTGTAAAAAGCTTGGTCGTGTGCAGATAAATCTCTGTGCATTGTTCTCACTGCATTAGACACTGTAGATAAAGCACATTTGTGCGTATTTGGTAATCGAGATCGGTACGCTACTACCTTTCTTGCTCATGTGGAACAAATACAGGCCATGAATGTTCCTTCTATCTCTAGAATTCGGACCGATTACGTTCGGATCGAGCGACACCGTACTGGCGTGCGGCAGTGACCTCAGATACGGAGGCGGGTGCTGACCCTGTAAAGTGCCGCTAGGATCGAAACTGGTGCACGATAGAGCAAATAAAACCGTCCAGCATTGTAACAAAGGTGTACACGTGAGCTCCTACTCCTCCCACAATCCGATAAATTCGTAGAATGCTTTTGCAGTCCTGGCCAGAGAGTGAGGTATTTTTTGACGTGACGCAAGAGCTCTGACATTTATCAGAACTGTTGACAGGCGACATTTGATCGCAACGGAACTTTGCAAACAAATGTACCTCGTTTCGTAATGCCTCGCAGCAGAATCCACCCACTGGTCACCAGTTGCTAATGGCAGCAGCAAAAAGTTTTAGCAGCACTTTCATGTTTGATCAGAAACGTGAAATTCTTCGTCGCTGAACAGTCTTGTGAACACGAGATTCTGGGGACCGCTGATTGTTCCGAGTATACCCTTACACCTTCCTATGCGTCGTTGAAATGACGATCAGACTTCAGTTCCCTACAATTTCTGTTATATTGATCTGAATATATGAAGAAGGCGATCGCTAATGGTGTGTACTTAGTAACAGAGCGATGCTTCTTGCAACTATTTGCAGCGCCAACAATCAGTTACATTATCGCTAGTCATCTAGAGAGAGTAAACGGAGTTTACCCAGTAATACACGTCAACTGCTTTGTCAATGTTTTAACCAGTATAGCTGTGATTCTCAGAGACTGATAGCGGACGGCAGATATAAATATAGGGACACCACATTGTTACGAAATCATCGCGAAATACAAGAGGATTATCAGCACTGGGTTCAGAAATTGCCAGATACCGTTCCATATGAATGTAAGATTGTAGGTAGGCGAAAAGTTGCGATTCTGTTTCACAACATTCTTCACGTTAGCCACAACCACAAAATCTCTTACGGTAGCTGTTGGGAACATATTAGAAGCGAAGATTTGGGTTTATCTTCGCTAGAAGCTGAGCACAGTATAGGATTCCAGAATGAGATTTTCACTCTTCACCGGAGTGTGCGCTGATATGAAACTTCCTGGCAGATTAAAACTGTGTGCCGGACCGAGACTCGAACTCGGGACCTTTGACATTCGCGGGCAGGTGCTCTACCATCTGGGCTACCGAAGCACGACTCACGCCCCGTCCTCACAGCTTTACTTCTGCTAGTACCTCGTCTCCTACCTTCCAAATTTTACAGAAGCTCTCCTGCGAACCTTGCAGAACTAGCACTCCTGAAAGATCCTCCGAGTTCGAGTCTCAGTCCGGCACACAGTTTTAATCTGCCAGGAAGTTTCAGTATAGGATTGGTGAATCTTCTTTGCATTGCTTAAGCAATCTATGGAAAACAAAGTTAAATTTCATCTAGATAGCCGGAAGCGGATCGCTTGTTCGATGGAGAAGTTAGTTGGTATGCCATATGCCAAATAGAGATCCAGAGGAAGAGAACTTAGAAAGTGCAATTCAAGCCCGGAAAGAAATTATTTCCAGAATCTCATCTGACTGATTTTTGGCTTTTAAACGTCACTCCGCGTCATTTATCAAGGTCAGTTATTGGCAGGAATAGAAAAAAAATCTGAGCAGATCTGCGCGATGTATGGCCACTTTATCTGTCAACAAGAGGACAACACAGATATACTCTGCAACCGCCCCTGGCAAACGAAACAGCGGAGACATCCAGTGCAGCGCAGCGCAAAATCAAATGTTCAAATGTGTGTGAAATCTTATGGGACTTAACTGCTAAGGTCATCAGTCCCTAAGCTTACACACTACTTAACCTAAATTATCCTCAGGACAAACACACACACCCAGGCCCGAGGGAGGACTCAAACCTCCGCAGGGACCAGCCGCACAGTCCATGACTACAGCGCCTGAGACCGCTCGGCTAATCCCAGTCACGCAAAAACTCACGTTAAAAGGCTGTATATACTCTGACTACACAAGAAATATGCCCTTATTTCCATATATTTTCTGAGTGTTTTGATACCGAAGACCGTTGTTCTCCGGTGGCTGGTTACAGAGTAATAATATACACTGACGGAAAAAAATCGCAACGCTAAGAAGGAGGTTTGCAACATAAACGAAAGTTGGTAGGCGTGTTTCTACATTTGAAACATGATGTCTGTTCAGATTTCGGGCCAGTTGCATAAGAGTGACGCTAGTGGTGTCACTATGAGGATCAAATCAGGTTTGTTTTAAATACACGCTGTAACGGTCGTGAGCGTTAGCTACCGTTGAGACTGGATGTGGTGAGTTCATGATAGCCAAGAATGCCTTTAAGGCGACAAAAACGCATTACCAACACCTCTCTGAGTTTGAACGGGGACGTGTTGTAGGGCTACGAGAAGCTGGGTGTTCCTACCACGATACTGCAGAAGGACTTGGCAGGAATGTAACGACTGTACATGATTCCCGGCAGAGGTGGTCACGAGAATTTACGGTCGCAAAAAGACCAGTCTGGAAGGTCACGGCCGGCCGTTGTGGCCGAGAGGTTCTAGACGCTTCAGTCCGGAACCGCGCGACCGCTACGGTCGCAGGTTCGAATCCTGCCTCGGGCATTGATGTGTGTGATGTCCTTAGCTTAGTTAGGTTTAAATAGTTCTAAGTCTAGGGGACTGATGACCTCAGTTGTTAAGTTCCATAGTGCTCAGAGCCATTTGAACCATTTGGAAGGACACGTGGCACTGCCGAGAGGGAAGACCATCTTGTAAGGCGTATGGCTCTGGTGCATCGTACTGAATCAGCAGCAGCAATATGAGCAGTATTTCACACCACAGTGACACAACGGAGTGTTACAAATCGGTTACTTCAAGGACATCTCCAAGCCAGACGCCCCGTAGCGTGCGTTCTACTGACGCTGAAATACTACCATTAGTGTCTTCGGTGATGTTAAGCGAGAGCTCATTGGAGGGAGTATAGAAGTCTGTCGTCTTTTCTGATGAAAGCTGGATATGCCTCGGTGCCAGTGATGGCCGTGTGTTGACTAGAAGGAGGACAGTTGAGGGTCTGCAACCAACCTGTCTGTCAGCTAGACACACTGGACCTACTCCTGGGTTTGAGGTCTGGAATACGATTTAGTATGAGAGCAGGAGCACTCTCGTGGTTATATCACTCACTCTGATTGCAAATTTGTACTTCAGTCTGGTGATTTGACCTCCTGTGCTGCCATCATGAGCAGAATTCTATGGGGGATTTTCCAACAGGATAACGGTCGCCCACATACCACTGTTGTAACCAAACATACATTTTCTTCATGTTGCCTCGGCCTGCTCAATCACCAGATCTCTCTCCATTCGAGAACATATGGGTTCAAAATGGTTCAAATGGCTCTAAGCGCTATGGGACTTAACATCTGCCGGCCGGTGTGGCCGAGAGGTTCTAGGCACTACCTTCTGGAACCGCGCGACCGCTACGGTCGCAGGTTCGAATCCTGCCTCGGGCATGGATGTGTGTGATGTCCTTAGGTTAGTTAGGTTTAAGTAGTTCTCAGTTCTAGGGGACTGATGACCTCAGATGTTGAATCCCGTAGTGCTCAGACCCATTTGAACCATTTTTGAACTTAACATCTTAGGTCATCAGTCCCCTAGACGTAAAACTACTTAAACCTAACTAACCTGAGGACATCACACACAACCATGCCCGAGGCAGTATTCGAAACTGCGACCGTAGCAGCAGCGCGGTTCCGGACTGAAGCGCATAGAACCGCTCGGCCACAGTGGCCGGCTGAGAACATAACGGACATCATCGAATGACAACTCCATCGTCATCCACAAACAGCATTAACTGATCTTGTATTGACTGACCAAGTGCAAAAGGCGAGGAACTCCATCCCAGAAATTGAAATTCGGCACGTGGAGAACACAATGCATGAATTTTTGCATGCTTGCAGTCAACATTCTGGCGGTCACGCCGGTTCTTAATGGATCAGCAGTTCACATTTCCAATGGCTTGTTCCGCGCTAACATTAATACTCGTGATCTTGCAATGTTAATCACTTAAATATATTACCTAGACAAATGTATTCCCAAAATTTCATTAGTCTAGAGTAACTGCTGTCCGGAGTGGCCGAGAGGTTCTAGGCGCTACAGTCTGGAACCGCGCGACCGCTACTGTCGCAGGTTCGAATCCTGCCTCGGGCATGGATGTATGTGATGTCCTTAGGTTAGTTAGGGTTAAGTAGTTCTAAGTTCTAAGGGACTGATGACCTCAGAAGTTAAGTCCCATAGTACTCAGAGCCATTTGATTTTTGATCTAGAGTAACTATTTTATGGTGTTGTTATTTTATTTAGTTTGTCACTTCTACTACAAAGGGAATTAGAAAACTTAGTGACGCTTTAGCATGGAATGCTGCACGACGCTTCATAGTGAGAAAGACACGTATGACTATTTTAAACATAGTCACCAAGTCTATGCAAACAACAGTCGGAACGTTGTAGCAGTTCCTTGTAGCAATCTGCCCCTTGGTGACGGAGCCATCTGTGAACCATTGTGTCACGGTTCTCGTCGTTGATCCTCATCGATACGGGATTGCTGTAAATCAGTTCCTCTGTTGTCTGAACATTGCAGTCTGAGTCGACAGCGAGGGCCTTCCTTCGTGATAAGCATCTCCAATGTCTCTGGGGTCTTGGTCATATTGACACAATATCACTGTTACTGGAAGCAACATCGCATTTGGTCCACATACAACCAGAATTTCACGGAGATCCTGTTTGCAGTTTTGTCCCCGGTTTCCCACAAGAATCATAGTGTCCCCCATTGGAGTACATTCCCAGTTCACACACCATTTCACTGTCACACCGTGATGCACCTGTTAAACGCACCGCAGCAGAACTTTGACAGCACGAATCAAAAATGATCAAATGTGTGTGAAATCTTATGGGACTTATTAACTGCTAAGGTCACCAGTCCCTAAGCTTACACACTACTTAACCTAAATTATCCTAAGGACAACACACACACCCATGCCCGAGGGAGGACTCGAACCTCCACCAGGACCAGCCGCCAGCAGGAATCACAGAACATGTACTCCCTTCTGATAATGTGCCACTCTTGTTGACAGATGATCTTAGCGAGGGACGATAAGTGTAGTTTAGTTTTTAAAGTCCTCTCGTATTTTTGTTCCTGTAAAAATACCTGCAAAACAGTGAAAACTCTGTAATATAGCCGGCCACTGTGGCCGAGCGGTTCTAGGCGCTTCAGTCCGGAACCGCGCTGATGCTACGGTCGCAGGTTCGAATCCTGCCTCGGGCATGGATGTGTGTGATGTCCTTAGGTTAGTTAGGTTTAAGTAGTTCTAAGTCTAGAGGACTGATGATCTCAGATGTTAAGTCACGTAGTGCTTAGAGCCATTCGAACCATTTGAACCCTGTAATATGATCTCATAAGACCCCAGTGTTCATATAAAATACTCAAAACAAATGTTTGGTTTGTGTTTGTCGCTCGTGAAAGGCGGCTACTATTGGTGGCACGATTGACACTAGTCGCATATAACACATTCGTTTCCAGATTGGAAGCTTTCGCATACCTCGGATGGCCAACATCTTTCATTATAACACGAAAGGATCCGATTTCTCGTAGGTGCTTATGTACACATACGAAAGTACTTCGATGTGGCTACCGTCGCTGCGGGAACGGCTCGGCATAGCGTCGTGCCGTTCTTCCATTGTATTACACTCAGGTGAAAAAAGTCGTGAGACACTGATTCCATATATACAGATGGCGGTAGTATTGCGTACACAAGGCATAAAGTGGCAGTGCCTCGACGGAGCTGTCATTTTAGTCAGGTGATTCATGTGAAAATGTTACCGATGTGGTTATAACCGCACGACAGGAATTAACAGACTTTGAACGCGGAATGGTAGCCGGAGCTTGACGCATGGGGCATTACATTTCGGAAATCGTTAGAGAATTCAGTATATCGGGATCCAAGAGTGTGCCGAGAATACCAAATTTCAGGCTCTAACACCACCACTTGCAAAGTAGATTAGAAATCAGTTTAATAATGTTGCTCACGCAGCATATGTTCGCTTTATCGGGCAACAACTAAGTTATTGACACAGATGGTATCGTCAGAATAGAAATAATGAGGTCACCGTAAAAAAGTCATTAATTTGGCACTTATTTTGAATGGATTACCACGTAGATTTCGTCGAAGTCGTTATGGCTCATCTTGTTGATTCTAGGGTGATTCCACTTTGACTGCTAGAAGGTCCAGATCTGCATTTAGCAATATTTGAAGACCTAACAAATGCGTTTTTCAGGAAATTCTTGATGATCAAACAATCCCAGATCAGAACAATGGCATAGTAGAAATAATTTTTGACTTGGTGTTCACGATACACATTTTTAATAAACTTCTTGTGAATTCACATATACTTCTTCTTAATTGTCACATCATCAAGAAAACAGTTTTGTATCAATCTTCATAGCCGGCCGAAGTGGCCGTGCGGTTAAAGGCGCTGCAGTCTGGAACCGCAAGACCGCTACTGTCGCAGGTTCGAATCCTGCCTCGGGCATGGCTGTTTGTGATGTCTTTAGGTTAGTTAGGTTTAACTAGTTCTAAGTTCTAGGGGACTGATGACCACAGCAGTTGAGTCCCATAGCGCTCAGAGCCAATCAATCTTCATATATTTAATTTCCACTTTAACCAAACACAAGACTTGACTGTTCTTTTACTAAGCGAAATAACAACTTAACTTCTGCAAAGTGAAACAAAGACTGCTCTGTGCGCATTTGCGCCAAAACAGTTACAAGTATGTCAAAGATTATGACAGTCTCACAGAAATGTATACACACAAGAACCATATCACTGTAATATATCGATACATGGGAGTATCTATACATTAATAAAACCAAATGTGAGTATTGTCACCAAAATATGTCCGTTACTTCGCAGAAAAGTAGTTCGATATTACTGGTATCGAGAACTGGGGTTGGAGTCACGTAATGGTCACGTAAATAAAGAACCATTACAAGGCACTACCTCTCAACACGGCCAAGGCACTGGTCAACGCCTTCAATTAACGATCGAGAACAGCGGCGTTAGCGTAGATTTGCCATTGTTAACAGACAAGCAGTACTGTGTGAAATAACCGCAGAAATCAATGTGGGACGTAACACGACTGTATTCATTAGGAGAGTGCGGCGAAATTTGTCGATAGTGGGCTATGGCAGACGACGACCGACGCGAGTGCCTTTGGTAACAGGACGACATCCCCTGCAGCTTCTCTCCTGGGCTCGTGACAAAATCGGTTGGACCGTAGACGACTGAAAAACCGTGGCCTGTTCAGATGAGTCTCGATTTCAGTTGGTAATGGCTTATGGAAGGTTTCGAGTGTGGCTCAGACCCCAAGGTGCCATGGACACAAGTTGTCAAAAGGGCACTGTGCAAGCTGGTGGTGGTTCCATGATGGTGTTCAAAAATGGCTCTGAGCACTATGGGACTGCTGAGGTCATCAGTCCCCTAGGACTTAAAACTAATTAAACCTAACTAACCTAAGGACATCACACACATCCATGCCCGAGGCAGGATTCGAACCTGCGACCGTAGCGTTCGAGCAGTTCCAGACTGTAGCGCCTAGAACCGCTCGGCCACCCCGGCTGGCCATGATGGTATGCCCTGTGTTTGTATGGAATGGACTGGGTCCTCTGATCCAATTGGGCCGAAAATTGACTGTAAGAGGTTATTTTCGGCTACAGTGAGATCATTTTCAGCCATTCATATACACTACTGGCCATTAAAATTGCTACACCACGAAGGTGATGTCTCATACACAAACAACAGTTGACCGGCGTTGCCTGGTGAAACGTTGTTGGGATGCCTCGTGTAAGGAGGAGAAAAGCGTACCATCACGTTTCCGAATTTGACAAAGGTCGGATTGTAGCCTATCGCGATTGCGGTTTATCGTATCTCGACATTGCTGCTCGCGTTGGTCGAGATCCAATGAATGTTAGCAGAATATGGAATCTGTGGGTTCAGGAAGGTAATACGGAACGCCGTGCTGGATCCCAACGGCCTCGTATCACTAGCAGTCGCGATGACAGGCATCTTATCCGCATGGCTGTAATGGATCGTGCAGCCACGTCTCGATCCCTGAGTCAACAGATGGGGACGTTTGCAATACAACAACCATCTGCACGAACAGTTCGACGATGTTTGCAGCAGCATGGGCTATCAGCTCGGAGACCATGGCTGCTGTTACCCTTGACGCTGCATCACAGACAGGAGCGCCTGCGATGGTGTACTCAACGACGAACATGGGTGCATGAATGGCAAAACGTCATTTTTTCGGATGAATCCAGGTTCTGTTTACAGCATCATGATGGTCGCATCCGTGTTTGGCGACATCGCGGTAAACGCACATTGGAAGCGTATATTCGTCATCGCCATAGTGGCGTATCACCCGGCGTGATGGCATGGGGTGCCATTGGTTACTGGTCTCGGTCACCTCTTGTTCATGTTGACGGCACTCTGAACAGTGGATGTTACATTTCAGATGTGTTACGACCCGTGGCTCGAACCTTCATTCGATCCCTCTGAAACCCTACATTTCAGCAGGATAGTGAACGACCGCATGTTGCAGGTCCTGTACGCGCCTTTCTGGATACAGAAAATGTTCGACTGCTGCTCTGGCCAGCAAATTCTCCAGATCTCTCACCAATTGAAAACGCCTGGTCAATGGTGGCCTAGCAACTGTCTCGTCACAATACGCTAGTCACTACTCTTGATGAACTGTGGTATCGTGTTGAAGCTGCATAGGCAGCTGTACCTGTACACGGCATCCCAGCTCTGTTTGACTCAATGCCCAGGGGTATCAAGGCCATTATTACGGCCAGAGGTGGTTGTTCTGGGTACTTATTTCTCAGGATCTAAACACCCAAACTGCGTGAAAATGTAATCACATGTGAGTTCTAGTATAATATATTTGTCCAATGAATACCCGTTTATCATCTGCATTTCTTCTTGGTGTAGCAATTTTAATGGCCAGTAGTGTACTTCATGTTCCATGTAACACGCCATGTCAATGGGCCTCAGTTGTTCGCGATTGCTTTGAAGTGCGTTCTGGACAGTTCGAGCGCGTGATTTATCCCGCCAGATCTTTCGACATGAATCCCATCGAACGGTTATGGAACATAATGAGAGGCCATTTTGTGCACAAAATGCTGCACCGGTAACACTTTCGCTGTTACGAACGGTTATCAATTTAGCACTCCGTCTTCAGGCCACAAGTGGCCCATCGGAACCATCCGACCGCCGTGTCATCCTCCGTTGAGGACGCGGATAGGAGGGGCGTGTGGTCAGCACACCGCTCTCCCGGTCGTTATGATGGTTTTCTTTGACCGGAGCCGCTACTATTCGGTCGAGTAGCTCCTCAATTGGCATCACGAGGCTGAGTGCATCCCGAAAAATGGCAACAGCGCATGGCGGCTGGATGGTCACCCATCCAAGTGCCGGCCACGCCCGACAGCGCTTAATTTCGGTGATCTCACGGGAACCGGTGTATCCACGGCGGCAAGGCCGTTGCCTGTTATAAATGTAGCATGGCCCAATATTTCTGCAGGGGACTTCCAACGAGTTGTTGAGGAATGCCACGTTCTGTTGCTGCACTACGCATGGAAAACCGAAGTCCGACATGATATTAGCAGTTATACCATGAATTTTCTCACCTCAGTGTATGGATTCACACCCGAAGTTTATATAGATCAACAGTACGCTTCTCTATACTGCTGTGTACAACAGCAGGGAAACAAAGCCGTGACGGAAACGAGTGTTACTGAATGCAAGATTGAGGCTGAAGACTGAAATGGGCATTTGCATGGAGCGATTTAGGGAAATCACGGAGAACCTAAATCTGAATGGCCGGAATTGGGTTTGAACCGTCATCAGCTCGAGAACAGGTATAATCACGATGAACTCTTCGAACCTCGCGTTTTGTTCAAGGGCAGTGAGCTTAGGTTCAAAAAATGGCTCTGAGCACTACGGGACTTAACTTCTGAGGTCATCAGTCCCCTAGAACTTAGAACTACTGAAACCTAACTAACATAAGGACATCACACACATCCATGCCCGAGGCAGGATTCGAACCTGCGCCCGTAGCGGTCGCGCGGTTCCAGACTGTAGCGCCTAGAACCGCTCGGCCACTCCGGCCGGCGTGAGCTTAGGGAACTGGATTGTGTTTCTCAGAATGTATCCCTCCTATAACGCGGTTTTCTTTTTAAATGCATTCCCATAAAATTATAAAGAAGTATTGTTCACCTTGCAGTGCCTTAGTGTAGGCAGCGTCAAGTCCACTTAAATGCGAGGGCTACTGTCCTTTCCGGATCTTCTAATTTTCATTCCTAGACTCATTTTTCATTTATAAATCCAACAATAGCGAGTTTTAATTCGAAAAATCGCTCTAGGTATGCCCCTTGACTTAACCATCATACTTTGCAGTAATGCATAAAGTCCCTACACTCTTCGTTCAGGTCAATCGAAACGTGCTGCAGCTGACTGTGGAATAATGCGTGCGACTTCAGAAATTTTACAGTTAATACCACCAGCTTCTTCCCGTGCTCCATACTCGCAAATTTAGCACAAAGTATTTTTTGATGTACGGAACAATGAATCTCATCTCTTGATCGTTGTAATTTTGTGTTCTTTCATTGAGAACTAAATCTTTAAATTCTTTCTCCGTGGTAATGTCGTTTCGTAGCAGATTTGAAGTACCCGTCTCTTATGCGATTGTATGATATATATTGAGAAATTTCATCCCTCTATTCTGCCATTCCCTTTGATTTTTGTGGCTGTGGACGATAGATCGCTAGGTGACCTCTTTCTGTGTAAACAGCTGCTGGTCATGTAAAATGCTTTATACCACGAATAAAAAGCGAAGGATAAAAGGCGCTGACACCGTGATTGTGCCAAAGTGGAGAGAGCTGCGCCGACGGAAAAATGACACGTCGCAATACTCCGAGAAAGGCCGAACAAAGCCGTGGCTGGCCCTGATCTTGATGGATACACGAAACTCCAGTCAATGGCTTTTGTTCATAACTGTCATATTGTAGAGAGATTTCGACTGAATTTTCTAGAAGGAAGCTGGTCAAAAGGCCAACAGTCTAAACGTGGGATATTCGATGCTTGTAATTATCCTGATGGTGGAAAATATGAAAGCATAGCTAAAGAATTTACTTTTGTCCCATCTACTACATCTCGAGGAGTTGATTTATGAAGGGATTAAAAAGTTACCGTAGCACGTACATGCGATTGCTATCACAAACAGAAAATACAGAATGGAACAATTTATTACGTCGTTAGAGGATTTGGAAAATCACAGCCGAACTGGCAATAATAATGATAAAAGGGAAAGTTTCAACCAGAAAGACGTTTTTAGCAGTCACAACGGAATTTACAGCCATGGAATCAGTATAACCTGTATCAAAATAATAGGTGGTGCAGATTTATTAACGAATGGCTCAGGAATGGAAGCGGTGTTCGATGAGACGATGATTAGCAGAACAAGAGGCCTCAGCAGCGGACAAGAAGTGGTAATAACAATAGTAACGTATAAAGGCAACCTCCGGCCCAAACGCAGATGAAATGCAATGACCATGTTTCAATAACCAATGCAAGCATATGATCAGGCAATATTTTAATAGGGCCACTTCAACCAAACTCGTAATGGAAATATTGACTCGGATGGAAATTTACAGAGATACGAACATGAGAGTATAAAGGATCAATCGCAGACATGGAGCATTACACGCTGATGTCTTGTGCCATGAGCGGATTAACCACCACAAGACAACTTCTGAACGTGACAGACATTAAGAAAGTATTGGAGCAAATGAAAAATATTTCTTTACTATTGACGCTGAAAGAGAAGAACATTTCTTTATAAACGCACTGAATATTGAAGATGTTCGACAGGATTGGTACGTATAGGTTCAATTTTTCAAGAAATCTACTCTGTCCTGACATTTCTGTAAATTTTGATAATACTGAACTAGTAATGACTGTAGGCATTGCAAGCGTGGCCCCGGTAATTTCAAGGATGCTTTGTGGTAATGTGAAGCTATGAAGTCACATAGAAAGTGGCAGTTATGGAGAAATACGAGTATGTCAAAGTAACTGAACGGATCGAAATAGTTGTGGAAAGGTTAGTGAGATAACTGGAATAAAGATTATTAACAGGTGATGTCATATTAGGCATTAATTATTTAAAAGGAATAACAGATTGCAGAAATGAAAGTGTGGAGTACTTGATCAACAGTCTAAAAATTGTATTTTGATTTGAGGAAAACTGAAAGAGAAGCCTGGATTCACCATGTTTGATATATATGGAAGAATGACTTGAAGTTTCCTCTAAAGATATTTTATTGGTTCACTTTGAAGTAGTTTAACAAGGACGAGAGGCAAGTTTGAGAATCAATAATATGGATGAAAAAGGAGCGTCTGTAGCAATAGATTTGGAGGATGTGGAAAAATTCTCGATAGTGTGAAGAACTGTTATCCAGTAACGATGCAGCAGAGCACTTGGAAGTAGAAAATGTAGAAGAAGCCGAAACTGAGCGATTTGTCTACAGTGACCAAGAAAGAGTCTCAAAACTTCAGCATATGCCATCTGATTTATAAATTATGCTAAAGAATTACGAAAGGGGAAAGATGGAATTTGAAGAATTGTATAATAAAAATGAATGCTTGAAATGCAAATGTTTAGTCATGGAAAGGGAACTGCAGTCCCCTAAAATGACGGTAGTAAATGGAAGAAGGGAAATATTCATACCCAAAACTAGATTAAACCAAGTTTCTACATCTACATCCATACTCCGCAAGCCACCTGACGGTGTGTGGCGGAGGGTACCCTGAGTACCTCTATCGGTTCTCTTTTCTATTCCAGTCTCGTATTGTTCGTGGAAAGAAGGATTGTCGGTATGCTTCTGTGTGAGCTCTAATCTCTCTGAGTTCATCCTCATGGTCTCTTCGCGAGATATACGTAGGAGGGAGCAATATACTGCTTGACTCTTCGGTGAAGGTATGTTCTCGAAACTTTGACAAAAGCCCGTACCGAGATACTGAGGGTCTCTCCTGCAGAGTCTTCCACTGGAGTTTATCTATCATCTCCGTAACGCTTTCGCGATTACTAAATGATCCTGTAACGAAGCGCGCTGCTCTCCGTTGGATCTTCTCTATCTCTTCTATCAACCCTATCTGGTACGGATCCCACACTGCTGAGCAGTATTCAAGCAGTGGGCGAACAAGTGTACTGTAACCTACTTCCTTTGTTTTCGGATTGCATTTCCTTAGGATTCTTCCAATGAATCTCAGTCTGGCTTCTGCTTTACCGACGATCAACTTTGTATGATCATTCCATTTTAAATCACTCCTAATCCGTACTCCCAGATAATTTATGGACTTAACTGCTTCCAGTTGCTGACCTGCTATTTTGTAGCTAAATGATAAGGGATCTATCTTTCTATGTATTCGCAGCACATTACACTTGTCTACATTGAGATTGAATTGCCAATCCCTGCACCATGCGTCAATTCGCTACAGATCCTCCCGCATTTCAGTACAATTTTCCATTGTTACAACCTCTCGATACACCACAGCATCATCTGAAAAAAGCCTCAGTGAACTTCCGATGTCATCCACAAGGATATTTATGTATATTGTGAATAGCAACGGTCCTATGACACTCCCTTGCGGTACACCTGAAATCACTCTTACTTCGGATGACTTCTTTTCATTGAGAATGACATGCCGCGTTATGTTATCTAGGTGATTTCTAGGTGATTTCAAACATTCATACCTAAAGCTTCATTAAACAAAGTATCAAGGTGACTTCAGAGAATGATACTCCTACACCTTTCAGTAAGCGTGGAACTGTCCAGTATTGTGTCTTAGGAACACGAAGATGGAAGTTGCAATTTCGAATAAAAGTTTCCCATTCAAGAAGCAAGTATTCATGACGTTAGAAGGTCTGAATCTCATTATAGAACCATGTCTTTTAATAGTAGAAGGCATAAATGCACACGTGAATACTGGGATGAATTATTTGCATGAAAAGGATGAAGTAATAGACTTTTTTAATGACACTATTTTTATAGAAATTTCTAACAACAACGTTGAGTTAGAATTTGACCAGAGAGTGAAGAGATATACGCCAGTTACATGGTTGTGCATCTTCATATTTTCGCGGCGCAAATACTGATCTATAAAATTTCTGGCGTGCAGCCGCATAAATTTGACTTCTTCTTCTGATATTTCGGCTGAATACCGTCCAGCCATCTTCAGAGTGAGCCCAGGTGACTGACACTCCAGCACTTGCTCCGTCTTTTTGAAGCCGTGGACTGCACCACTGCACATGCGGCCATAGATACACAAGGCGCCAGAGACGTTAATCGGCGGCAAAGACGTATGTAATATGGATGGAAATAGATCTATGGCTGTGCAGTCGATCCGCACGGTGATATCGATGTATCGCTGCGAGCTGTACCGTCGCGACGTTTTTGTGATTTTATTACAGAAATTGCCGGATATCAAGATTTGTCCAGGCTGAAGCTGCTATCTCTATTAATTAAATTCGTCGCCAAGCGAATTTCAATTGCTTCCTCCACTACTGAGTTCCAGAAGGATGAAGTCGAGGCTAAAATTTCAACGTTATCGTACAAGATAGAGTGCCCAGTGTCAATACAGTGCTCGGCCACCGCAGATTTATTAGGTTGTAAGAGCCGGGTGTACCTGCGGTGCTCTGTGCATCTCTCCTGTATAGTACGTATCGTCTGCCTGATCTAGGAACGGCCGCACTCACAGGGGATCTTGTAAACCACAGGTTTCCGATGCACCAAATCATCCTTAACTTCATGCTTACTGAGGATCCGTCCTATTTTTGACGACAGGCTTCCCACGTATGGCAGAAAAGCCATCGATTTAAAACTTTCCTTGTCTTCTTCTGATTTTCTTATACCCACAGTTAGTTTCATTTGTAGCGCCCTATGTATCTGCTGATGTGAGTACCCGTTGGCTTCAAAAACTCTTCTCAGGTGTAAAAGCTCGTCCTCCAGACTGCTTTCGTCAGCAATGACATGTGCTCTGTGTACTAGAGTTCTGTGTACACTCATTGTCTGTGAAGGGTGGTGACAGCTATTTGCGGGTAAATGTAAATACTTATGGGTCGGTTTTTTAAAAAAAATGGTTCAAAAGTCTCTGAGCACTATGGGACTTAACATCTGAGGTCATAAGTCCCCTAGAACTTAGAACTACTTAAACCTAACTAACCTAAGGACATCACACACATCAATGCCCAAGGCAGGATTCGAACCTGCGACCGTAGCGGTCGCGCGGTTCCGGACTAAAGCGCCTAGAACCGCTGGGCCACAGCGGCCGGCGGTCGGTTTTCGATAAACCGCGTGTCCAAAGGCGCCATCATCTTTACGCCGTACCAGCACATCCAGAAATTGAAGGCATCCATCTTTTTCGCTTTCCATCGTGAGCTGAATTTGTCTGTGGATGGAGTTCAGATGATCTAAAAATCCTTTTAACTTGTCTTCACCATGGGGCCACACTAGAAACGTGTCGTCAACATACCTCCAAAACACTGTGGGCTTCGAGCTTGCAGATTCCAGCGCCTTCTCCTCGAAGTCCTCCATTAAAAAGTTGGTCACCACAGGCGACAAAGGACTACCCATGGTGACACCGTCAGTCTGTTCATAAAATTCGTGAGGCCATGCAAGGTGACCACATCCTGTTCTCGTGATGACAATGTGGAACATAGGTAGAGGCACTCAACTGAAGAGATATCACGTCAGTTTGAGATGAACGGTAGCAGTGATAGTACAGAGTTGGATATGCATTTAGTGGTAGTGCGTGCAAAGAACTGATATTAACATTTGGTATAGGATGTCGATGATGCAAGAAAGACGTGATTCTTATAAGTAAAATAATGAACCAAGCCCCCAGGTTATTTCAATGTTCGACAAAGTGTCTAAGATGACTGATAAGGGGTGTGCAGTCGATACGGTGAATTTATTATACACGAATTGCAATAACGACTTTACATCTTAGAACTGCAATCGTGGTTTAATTCTCTATCGACCATATTGAAAAGCTTCCGTAATTATAAATTCAGTATACTTTACTATCTTTTAGAAGTAACTGAGCACTGTTCCTTACAAATGTCAAATGAACTTATATGACATAGATTCAGTATTGCTAGTGTCCCTCTTTGTAACGCTGTCGAAAAGAGTATCACGCCAGATTTAGAGAGTGAAACGAACACGTAACAAATGTTTGACATACTCGCACTTAACACAACTGAGAATCATTCCTTTGAGCCAACAATGAACTTTAAGAAAAAGTTAACGTTACATATTTCGAATTGTCTCTGTGTTGTCTTAATACAAGTTCAATGTAAATATCCACCTCTAAGTTTTCTTAATTTAAAAACAATGAAAAGGCCAACGATTTGTTTCTAAAAACTAAACGCAATACGACTTAAGGATAAACCAACAACGGCAAACCTCCCATATATCAAATTTAAATGCAACAGATTACTGTTTCAAACATAACAGCTTTCACATAAGAGTCATCTTTTTAATCTATCGAATGTCGGAGAGATCCAAAATTTCGATATTTCATCACTGATATATTGTCAGCATCGACATCATTCGGACGACTTATCGAAATGACAATACTTAAGACGGTACGTAGGACATTTATTTCATCATTACACACAGCACACCAGCGGCCACGTACACTTGTTTATTGCAGTCCGCTGCAGTTATTGCTTGTGTGTGGTGCAGTGAAACGCAATTACATTTGTACGATAAGTACTCACAGTAGACAGTGCACTGTCATCGACGCAGACACTCCTCGTCCTCCTGATGCTATACCTTCTGGTAAACGCTTCGGATGGAGCAGTAGAGTCTGATGTGAATATGTGGACAAGATGGCGTTTATTCCGTGCCATTATGATCATATTACGTGGTCTAGTTGCTGCAAACGACCCTCTCCTTTCCATTTCTTCCATACACGCCTAACTATAGGACCAATATGTTTCACAGTACCAGAAAAACTACTGGCCCATTTCATACTGGTCTATCGCTATGTTCCGATCCCACTCATCACAAGATGACATAATGTTAAGGGGAAATATTGGAACTTGGTCTCAAGTTCGCACTTTATTTTGTTGATATACATAAACTGAGCTTTGGTTTAACTCTCATCTTTCCAGTCAGAAAGGAGAGTCTGTGGTTGGGTCCGCATGAATGTCGTATTATTCACGCCTTTATGATACTCTGGGATATCATTATTCAGACCGATTATTTTGGATGTTTTAATTTTCACGGAAATTAGTGTTTGATAGAAACTCTAGGGTTTCTTTAAGCGCAAGTTTCGATCGCTAACGGTAGTTTATTAGGTCAGCACCCGCCCCCGAGCCGAGGCTGCTAACACGCTAGTGCGGTAGCGTTCGATACGGAAATAGCCGACCGAATTCTGGTGCTGAATGAGTTTTTCATGGAAGCATTTCACGGGGAAGGTGAGCTATACGAGTGTATTGTTCTGTCTCACAGGTCTATGCGCTACGGTAAATCTTAAACTTCTGTAACACACACCTAACCTTGATGATGGTGGCGCAGTGGTTAGCACACTGGACTCGCATTCGGGAGGACGACGGTTCAATCCCGTCTCCAACCATCCTGATTTAGGTTTTCCGTGATTTCCCTAAATCGTTTCAGGCAAATGCCGGGATGGTTCCTTTGAAAGGGCACGGCCGATTTCCTTCCCAATCCTTCCCTAACCCGAGCTTGCGCTCCGTCTCTAATGACCTCGTTGTCGACGGGACGTTAAACACTAATTACCTACCTCCCCTACCTTGATGATGGTGGGCCGGCGGGGTGGCCGAGCGGTTCTAGGCGCTACAATCTGGAACCGCGCAACCGCTACGGTCACAGGTTCGAATCGTGCCTCGGGCATGGATGTGTGTGATGTCCTTAGATTAGTTAGGTTTAAGTAGTTCTAAGTTCTAGGGGACTGATGACCTCAGCAGTTACGTCTCATAGTGCTCAGAGCCATTTGAATCATTTGATGATGGTGGTCCATTCGTCGGATGGGGATGGTAAACTCCAGAACCGGAGTCCATTTTTCCCTCCTTCTTCAAACAGCCACCAATGAGAGAGGCTCTTCATTACACTCTACACGCAGTTGATCACAGTCAACTATAAGGAACATTTAGAGTTAAGACACAACAGTTATACATAGTAACCAGAAAGGGCACAATGGGTGCAAATAAAGGAAATCTTCTGGTTTTAGGCATTTGAATGACTAGGAGATACACTAATCAGCGTTTACAGTATTTACACTTTGAGGGGGATGGGTGCCAATAGATCAAGTGACTTAAAGAAAAATAAAAAAAAAAAGGTGCCCAGTTGGATGGATGATCAATCCAGACGGATTTTGCAGCTACGAACAGTAAATTGCTACCCAATGAATAGTGCATGTATGAAGCCTTAAGAAATGAGGATGGTTGAAGGCGGTATGTCAACTGGATAGCGCATCTCGATAGTAAGGTTTTTACAGTTAATTTCGTCTCGTCCATTTGATTTAAGGATTCTTGTTACCAGACTGAACTGATTACATGTACACCTATATCTACACTTAATGGACAATGATTATATTTCTGCTTAATGGTACTTTTTATACTGTCATATACTAGATGACCGAAATGCTTCGGTCACAGATTGATAGATTTTAGAGGAAAATAAACCGACTACTTTGATATAAGCCACTGATGGTGAGAAAAGGCTGTTTAGATATTTAATTGATACAAATAACTTTTTCATTACGGAAGGGTTCATTTGAATGAATTATTTAAAACAGTGCATAAAATTTTGCCGCACTATCTCAAATCTCACTCTTGTACAGTGAGACAGGCAGGGTTTCATACATCACGACTTCATGCAGCACCATAGAAACACCCATAGGAGTTGAACGCCGCTAAGTCTCTAGAAATGGGACAGAACTCCCCTTGCAATCCAGTGACGCGCGTGTACATTTTTACGTGTCCACCGGCATTAATATGGAAGTGAGATGTTGTAACGTCGCACTGAAAATACGTAATGTCGTGGACAAATTAGATACAGCCTGCAGTGACAGCACGTCGTTGAGGAACACTAGGAAATGGAGAGAAGTCTTCCGAAGTAAGAGTGATTTCAGGTGTGCCGCAGAGGAGTGTCGTAGGACCATTGCTATTCACAATATACATACATGACCTTGTGGATAACGTCAGAAGTTTACTGAAGCTTTTTGCGGATGACGCAGTGGTATATCGAGAGGTTGTAACAATGGAAAATTGTACGGAAATGCAGGAGGTTCTGCAACGAATTGACGCATGGTGCAGGGATTGGCAATTGAATTTAAATGTAGACAAGTGTAATGTGCTGCGAATACATAGAAAGAAAGGTCCTTTATCATTTAGCTACAATATAGCAGATCAGCAACTGGAAGCAGTTAATTCCATAAATTATCTGGGAGTACGCATTAGGAGTGATTTAAAATGGAATGATCATATAAAGTTGATCGTCGGTAAAGCAAATGCCAGAATGAGATTCTTTGGAAGAATCCTAAGGAAATGCAATCCGAAAACAAAGGAAGTAGGTTACAGCATACTTGTTCGCCCACTGTTTGAATGTTGCTCACCAGTGTGGGATCCGTACCAGATAGGGTTGATAGAAGAGATAGAGTAGATCCAACGGAGAGCAGCGCGCTTCGTTACAGGATCATTTAGTAATCGCGAAAGCGTTACGGTGATGATAGATAAACTCCAGTGGAAGACTATGCAGGAGAGGAGCTCAGTAGCTCGATACGGGCTTTTGTTGAAGTTTCGAGAACATACCTTCACCGAGGAGTCAAGCAGTATGTCGCTCCCTCCTACGTATACCTCGCGAAGAGACCATGAGGATAAAATCAGATACATTAGAGCCCACTCAGAGGCATACCGACAATCTTTCTTTCCACGAACAATACGAGACTGGAATAGAACGGAGAACCGATAGAGGTACTCAAAGTACCCATCGCCACACACCGTCAGCTGGCTTGCGGAGTATGTATGTAGATGTAGATGTAGAAAGGTACCCCAACCTAAGGCGGTGATTGCAAATTAAGTTCTATTAGTTAACAGTGTGCAGTTACTTCCTACAAGTTCACACAGACTCGATGCTAGTGATCTGAGCCGAGAGTAGTGCTTGGATTTTTATCACTCCAGGGCATAGCTACTGAAACTTTTTGAGCAGCCGCTATGAGCCCAAGTTCTCGCTATAAGCAAACTCTGGTTCTACAAATTCCCTAAGGCGATTATCTAGAGGTATTAAACATTTTGTTAAATAGTGTGCCGACTGAAGTTAGTCAATATGTCCTTTACTCTTTTCAGTTCTATTTTGTACTTGTTCTAGGTACTTTTTTGATCCCTACCTGATATGCCTTCCAAACACTTCAATAATATTGGTACTCTTACGTGCTTCAGACTAGAAGTGAATAGTAGCTGTTTATTTATCTGCTTCTGGTGTGATATTTATTTTATGGAAGATTTTTAGTATATTTTGATCGTTTATTTTGAGTGCGTTTACTTTTTAGTGTACTGTTCCGCCGCAGAAGCTACTAGTGCCGCTTTACTCGCTTAATTCCGTGACCGTTGCAAACGATGAATATTCAGTAGAGGTCCAGTCTCAGAGCAGAGCGGAGTTCAGCAGCAGCAGCAGCAGCTTACCGTTTGAACACAGATTACGTACATCCTTTAGTTCTGTGGTATTCTTATGTGATATGAGTGGGAGTGAACAGTACTGCTTATTTAAATGTTGTTGGTAGTGCTATTTATTTTGTTATAAGTGTTTGCTTATTTTCGATTGTTTGTGCTGAGTGAGTTCAGCTTCTTGGGTTAGTGTTGCATTGTCTGTGGTACAGCCAAAGTTGTTTGAAGAAGGATACGGACTGAGCCTGTTGTGTACGACGCAGGGGGAATTGGCCTCTGTCCGTAAACAGTTTGAAGCTGTTTTGGCCACTGTCGATAGGCTGCAGGCCGCTGCTCTGGGCTTCGGTGGGAAAGGGAGAAGGAAGGAAGGCTGGCTTTGACGTGCCGTCGACATCATGGTTGTTAGCTCTGATTGTGTCAAGCATGGGGAACGAAATCGGCCGTGCCCTTTCACAGAAACCATCCCGGCATTTGCCTAGAGTGATTTAGTGTAATACCGTTTCTGTGGCGCCGAGGCACCTAAGACAATGGCTTCGACAACTCTGGTGCCAATAGCGTCTCCCCGGATGTCTCTGCGCATTTGGATTTGCACGCCCTGGCCGGTCAATATTTGCCTGGTGTTGATTGGCGGACAGTGGCGGCGTCGTTAATTTCTGGGCGGAAGGCGAAGGTGTGTACCGGCCGTGCGGCTGCCCCCTTACGTCTTAAAAATGGGTTTGAGGTATTGCCTAATGCTGAAAGTACATCTGAGCCAACAAGGGACGCCTCAGCTTTTGGAACTGTAGCCTATCTTCCTGAGAGGGCCGGACGAGCGCAGAGGGTTGGTTTGCTTGTCATTGGTAGCTCCACTGTTAAGCGTGTGATGGAGTCCCTCAGGGAAACAGCGGGAAAGCCGGGAAAGAAGGCTAGTGTCCACTCTGCTTGCCGGGTGTTCTCGTCTGAGATATGGAGGAGGCTCTGCCAGCACCGATTGAGCCTACTGAGTGCACGCGGCTGCAAGTCGTGGCTCATGAAGGTATGAACGACATCTACCGCCTGGGTTCAGAGGCCATCCTCGGTTCCTACAAGTTTCTCGCTGATTTGGTGAAGACAATTAGCCTCGTAAGTGGGGTAGAAGCCGAGCGATTGTTTTCCTGCGTAGCTCCCAGAACCGATCGTGGTCCTTTACTTTGGAGCCGAATGGAAGGCTTAAGCCACAGGCTCAGACGTTTTCATGATGAACTTAGATGTGTATTTCACGATATTCGTTATCGGATAGAGGATTGTATGAACCAGTTCATAGCTCACGCATGTACTAAACGCGGGTAGCGACTACTGGGATATCGGAGTACGTGTGGCGTCCATTTGTCGGTTGTAGCCTCCACAGGCTCTATAAGAAGTGTTTTAATTCTAGAGATGTTAGCAGCCGCCACAGAAGTTCAGAGAATGAAAATGTTACTATATAGTATCAGTCAAGTGTAGGAACATCTGTGAAAAGTTACTCTAACTAGTCTCGCTTATAAACGGTATCTATGTGCACATAGTACTAGAGAGAGAAAGCTGGCTGAAACCAGCTGTTCATAACAACGAAATTATAAATTTCGATTGGAATGTATATCGCAAAGATAGGTTGAACGCTCGTAGTGGAGGTATGTTTGTAGCCACAAAAATACGATAATATATAGTGAGATTAACGTAGATTGCGAATGCGAAATAATTTGGGTGAAGATAAATGCTAAAAGTGGATCAATGTTTTGTATTACCTCGGTTCCGAGTGTTCCAGAACCTGAACAGAAAATCGGATAAGAATCAACATAAACATAATTTCCGCCCCTTTTATTGCTCATGAAAACCGCACACTGCATGTTGTACCATCATACAGCGAGACCTTCAGTGGTGGTGGTCCATATTACTGCAGACAACGGTACCTCTAATACCCAGTGGCACGACCTTTTCCATTGATACATGCCTATATTCGTCGTGGTATACTATCCACAAGTTCATCAAGGCACTGTTGGTCCAGACTGCCCCACTACTCTATGGCGGTTCGGCGTAGATCCCTCAGAGTGGTTGGCAGGTCACATCGTCCATAAACAGCGCTTTTCAACCTATCCCAGGCATGTTCGATATGGTTCATGTCTGGTGAACGTGCTGGCCAGTCCTGTCGAGCGATGTCGTTATCGGTTTGAGGCGTCATGTCACGAACTGCGCGAACCCTCCCGTCGGAGGTTCGAGTCCCCCCTGGGACATGGGTCTGTGTGTTTTTATGAGCATAAGTTAGTTTAAGTTAGTTTAATTAGTGTGTAAGTCTAGGGACCGACGACCTAAACAGTTTGGTCCCTTAGGAATCCAAACACATTTGAACATTTTTGATGTCGTTATCCTGAAGAAAGTCATTCACAAGATGTGCACGATGGGGGCGCGGAGTGCCGTTCACGAAGACGAATGCCTCGCCAATATGCTGCCGATATGGTTGCACTATCGGTCGGAGGATAACATTCGCGTATCGCACAGCCGTTACGGCGACTTCTATGACCACCAACGGCGTACGTTGGCCCCACATAATGTCACCCCAAAACAGCAGGGAACCTCCACCTTGCTACACTGCCAGACAATGTCTCTAAGGCGTTCAGCCTGATCGGGTGGCCTCCAAACACGTCTCCCACGATTTGTCTGGTTGAAGGCATATGCGACACTCATAGGTGAAGAGAACGTTATACCAATCCTGAGCGGTCCATTAGGCATGTTGTGGGTCCCATTTGTACCGCGCTGCATGGTGTCGTGGTTCCAAAGATGGACCGCGCCATGGACGTCGAGAGTGAAGTTGAGCATCATGCAGCCTGTTGTGCACAGTTTGAATCGTAACACGACGTCCTGTGCCTGCACTAAAAGCATTATTCAACATTGTCGCGTCGCTGTCAGCGTTCCTCTGAGCCATAATCAGTAGGTAGCGGTTATCCAATGCAGTAGTAGCCCTGGGGCGGCCTGAGCGAGGCACGACATCGACAACTCCTGTCTATCTCTATCTCCTCCATGGTTCACTCCGAGACGTCTGGACGCTTCCCTTGTTGACAGCCCTTCCTGGCACAAAGTAACACTGCGGACGCGATCTAACCGCGGTATTGACTGTCAAGGCGTGGTTGAACTACAAGCAACACGAGCCGTGTACCTCCTTCCTGGTGGAATGACTGGAGCTGATCGGCTGTCGGACACACTCCTTCTAATAGATGCTGCTCATGCATGGTTGTTTACATCTTTGGGCGGGTTTAGTGATATCTCTGAACAGTCAAAGGTACTGTGTCTGTGATACAATATCCACAGTCAACATCTATCTTCAGGAGTTTTGGGAACCAGGGTGATGCAAAACTTTTTTTGATGTGTGTAATATTAGGTAGAGATTTCAACTTACCAGTTAGAGACTGAGACACTCAAGTGATTAGGGCGGGTATTAAGGACACGGTAATCGTGTGAAATTCTTTTAAATGCCTTACCCCGAAAATTACCTTGAACAGTTAATCAGAGAACCGATTTGTGGAGATAACATTTTAGATCTTCTGGTCACACAGGCCCGAACTTTTCGACTCAGAATAGAACAGGAAATCAGTGACCATATCAGAGAAGGCGGGTGTAAATAGGAATACGAAGAAAGGTACGAAGATATTTCTGCTTAGCAAGAACGACGAGAAAAGATTTCAGGTTACCTGAGTGGTCTGCATGAAAATTTCATCTTCAGCAGAAACAAGGTTGAGTATGAATGTACAAAGTTCAAGAGCATTGTAAAATACTCTTTAGACAGGTATATGCAGAGCAAAGTTGTGAGGGATGAAGAAGCCGTGCTAGAAAGTTGCTACCAAATCAAAGAGTGCTCCACTGCACAAATTAAACAAAGGCAAAATTGTCGTAAGGAGAAACACACTTGAAGCATTCAACGAATTCGGAATTAACATTATGTCCACCGACTAGACAGATTATTTGATGAAATTTTGATCTTATGGTAAATAAGTAAATGGTTCTAAGTCATCTGCCCAGACTCTCTGTGACCTTCACGGAATGGAAACGAAGGACGACACAAAAACGGTCGAAGTACTAAACGTCTTTTTACAAAACTGTTTCACAGAGGAAGAGCGTACTATAGTACCTTCTTTAAATTGTCACACGAACAACACATTGGCTGATATCGAAATAAGTGGCCATGGGATAGAAACACAGTTAAAATCTCTCAACAGAGGGAAAGCTGCTGAACCTGAAGGGACATCAGTACGATTCTACATAGAGATGCGAGATAACTTGCTCCTCTTCTAGCAGCAGGGTACCACTGGTCTTTGGAGGAGCGAAGTGTTCCTGATGACTGGAAAATAGCACACATCATTCCCGTCTCCAAACAGGATCGTCAAACAGACTCACAAACCTGTACCTTTGTAATCGCTCAGTTGTAGAATTTTCGAACATGTTTTATGCTCGGGTATTAAGATATTTCTCTAGACCGAGAACATGTTCTGCAGGAATCAACATGTGTTCCGCAAACAACGATAGCGTGAGACACAGCTCGTTCTGTTTGTCCACCACACGCGGAAGGCGGTAGATTCTGGCACACAGGTAGATGCCGTGTTCGTTGAGTTCCGTAAGGCATTCGAAACAATTCTGCGCAGCCGCTTAATGAACAAAATAATTATTTAAACAAAAACATTTTTAATATAACATGTTTTGAAAACGTATCGAAAAGTATGAAATAATTTCTCCCAGCTCCTTACAGATTCCTAACCCCACACAGATAGTCATAGAAGTTGGTGCTTCTGAATTTTTAATAGCCATGATAGAAACTTGGGGCGCATCCAGAAGATAACTGATGCATTTATGGTTCACCTAAGTCACTAACAATTTTATCGAACCGCAAATCATACGAAAGACAGCTACCCTCTACACTCCTCACTATTATCTGTTGCATGCGTCTCGCTTTTTTCGTTTTCAAAGCTACAAGCAATGTAATAACTACTAAAAATTCACAAGCACAAATTTTCAGGACGTTCTGTATGTTTATACTTTTCATTGCGTTTTAAAAATGACTTACATTAAAATTGTTTTGATTTAAATAATTAATTTATGTCCTTTAGTCTTAAATGTGCGAAATCTTTCAATCTATTTCATAAATTATCATGAGATTATACAATTGAGACATGTGATAAATCTCAGGTTTATTCCAGTTTCCCTTCATCAGAGTCCTTCTTCCTACGTGTATCTCGCGAAAAGACCGCGAAGGTAAAAATAAGTGAATCGAGCTCACGAGGAGGCTTACCAGCGATCGTTCTTACTACGAAACATTCGTGACTGGAATAAATAAAGGAGGAAACAACAGTGGTACACAAATTATTCTCCGCTATACACCAGATACGAAACCGAGGTAATATTGCATTGTCATCCATTTCCGAGCTCTGTTGAAATTTCAAGTCTGTACGTCGGAAAGTTAAATTAAAATCAGTCGCAATAGTTGCACCAAACAGACAGCTAAACGATGTCCCATCCACTGCACAGTAAACAAGAAAGCGAGTTAGTATGTCGTTGTCAACATGTTTTGTGCTATGTTGTAAGTTTGAAGTCCCTAGATCTTCGGGAAAGTAGTTTGAAGTCAACCGCAAATTTTGTACCTAACAGACAAAAACCTAGAACAACAAAGTACTCTGCACCACATATCAGACAAGAAAGAATGTTGTTGTTGTACTGTCATCCAGATCTGAACTCTGATGGAAGTTTCAAGTATCTGGTAGTTGTTCATTAGTGGCAATATTTGCATGGAAGAGACAGACAGATAGCGATCCAAAGTACCCTCCACCATACGCCACAAAAGAAAGCGAGTTAATATTGCATTGTCATCCAGTTCTAAGTTGTGTTGAAAGTTTCAAGTGTTTAGCTCATCGGGAAGTTAGTGTAAAACCATTTTGAAACAGGAGCGCAAGGAATTTCTGGCGAAATGTGTAACTGGATTGAAAAGGTTCTAGCAAACAGGTCACAGCATGTTACTCTCAATGGAGACGAGTCTTCAGACGTAAATGTGACTTCGGGCATACCCCAAAGGGAGTGTTATAGGTCGATTACTTTTCACAGCATGTATAAATGATAGTAGACAACAATGGAAGTTTCGTAAATTTGGAAATTTGTGGTATGCTCTTATAGGACCAAACTACTTACGTTATCGGTCCTTAAGTCCAAACACTACTTAATCTAACTTAAACTAACTTACGATATGGACAACACACACACCCATTCCCGGGGGAGGACTCGAACCTCCGACGGGGGGAGCTACACGGACCCTGACAAGACTCCCTAGACCGCGAAGTGGAAGTTCCGTGAAGCATTTTGCAGATGATACTGTTGTGTACGGAGAGTCACAACAGTATATGATTGTAACGAAATGCAGAAATATCTGCAGTGGATCGAAGCTTACGAAACCCTTGTTCGACCAGCACTTGAATAGTGCTTATCAGTATGGGATACATGCCAGACAGGATTGATGGAGGAAATAGAGAAGATCTAAAGAAGAGCAGCGCGTTTCGTTACAGGTTCATTTACACTGAAGCACCAAAGAAAATAGTATAGGAATGCATATTCAAATACAGAGATATTTCAACAGGCAGAATACTCCGCTGCGGTTGGCATCGCCTATGTAAGACAACAACTGTCAGGCGCTGTTGTCAGATCGGTTACTGCTGCTACCATGGCAGGTTATAAAGATTTAGGGGGGTTTGAACGTGGTGTTATAGTCGGCGCACGAGCCATGGGACACAGCATCTCCGAGGTAGCGATGAAGTAGGGATTTTCCCGTACGACCATTTCACGTGTGTACCGTGAATATCAGGAATCAGGTAAAAAATCGAATCTCGGACATCGCTGCGGCCGGAAAAAGATCCTGCAAGAACGGGACCAGCGACGACTGAAGAGAATCGTTAAATGTACCATAATTGGAACGCTTGCGCAAATTGTTGCAGATTTCAATGCTGGGCCATCAACAAGTGTCAGCGTGCGAACTATTCAACTGTCCAATGGGCATTTCGACGGACCTGGGCAATTCCAGCAGGACAATGAGACACCCCACACGTCCAGAATTGCTATCGAGTGGCTCCAGGATACTCTTCTGAGTTCGAACACTTCCGCTGGCAACCAAACTCCCCAGACATGAACATTATTGCACTTATTTGGGATGCCTTGCAACGTGCTATTCATAAGAGATCTCCATCCCCTCGTGCAACCCCGCAGGATTCATGGTGTCAGTTCCCTCCAGAACTACTTCAGACATTAGCCGAGTTCATGCCACGTCGTGTTGCGGCACTTCGGCGTGCACGCGGGGGTCCAACACGATATTAGGCAGGTGTACCAGTTTCTTTGGCTCTTCAGTGTAGTAAGCGCGAGAGCATCACTCCAGTGGCAGACGATGCAAGAGAGACGTGCTGCATTGTGGTATGATTTACTGTTAGCGCTCGTAGAGCGTACTTTCCTAGAAGAGTCAACAAATACAGAGGGGTCCAAAAAATAAGGTATCCACTGTTTAAAAGTCCATAACTTGCAAACTAAATGACGGAGTTGTCTCATTTTTAGTGAAAGTGTAGCTTAAATTCCAACCTAAAGATATCACCGCAGATGTTCGAAATGGCCACCATTAACATCCACACACAAACGATGCCGCCGAACTGCAGTACGAACTACTGACTGCAACGTGTTCAGTTGGATATTTGCACATGAATGTACGATGGATTCTCGAAGTTCATCCAATGTGCGTGGCTTTTGTAGAAAAACGACGTCCTTTAGTGTTCCCCACACGTTCCTAGAAGAGTCAACAAATACAGAGGGGTCCAAAAAATAAGGTATCCACTGTTCAAAAGTCCATAACTTGCAAACTAATTGACGGAGTTGTCTCATTTTTAGTCCAGAGGAGTTAGGTCTGGGAATCATGGTGGATACTCCACAGCACCTCTATGGCCTATTCATCTTCCTGGTAGATTTTCGTCGAGATACGCTCTAACACGATTTTGGTAGTGGACTGTGGCACCATCTTGTTGAAAGTAAACTCTTCCGACTCCATAGAAGTCTCGGATGGCAGGTAAAATGGATGTCTGAAGCTTCTGAAGGTACACCTCACTGGTAACTGTGCTGTCAGAGAAGAATGGCCCAAAAAAGCACCCGTAAGACAACCCACACCACACATTTACTCGTGGCAAATTCATGGCTTTGTCTACATGGACGTTCGGATTTTCGGCTGTTCAGTAGATGCAGTTGTGGCGATTTACTGTACCATTGAGTTTGAACTGTGCCTCATCAGATCACACACTCATCTCTGCAAACTCTTCATCGTTGCGCATCGTGTTACTAAACCACTTGCAGTACTCCATTCTACGATCTGGATCGTCGTCGTTCATTGCGTGTAGCAATCGTGGGATGTAGCTCTTCCACTTTGAGCCGGCCGGCGTGGCCGAGCGGTTGTAGGCGCTTCAGTCTGGAACCGCGCGACCGCTACGGTCGCAGGTTCTAATCCTGCCTCGGGCATGGATGTGTGTGATGTCCTTAGGTTATGTAGGTTTAAGTAGTTCTAAGTTCTAGGGGACTGATGACCACAGATGTTAAGTCCCATAGTGCTCAGAGTCATTTTTCTTCCACTTTGCTGTCTTCAAAACACTAAACGACGTTGTTTATCGACAAAAGCCACGCACATTGGATGAACTTCGAGAATCCATCGTACATTCATGTGAAAATATCCAACTGAACACGTTGTAGTCAGTAGTTCTTGCTGCAGCTCAGCGGCATTGTTTGTGTGTGGATGTTAATGGTGACCATTTCGAACACCTACAGTGATATCTTTAAGTTGGATTTTAAGCTACACTTTCACCAAAAATGAGACAACTTCGTCAATTAGTTGCGAGTTATGGACTTTTAAACAGTGGATACATTTTTTTGGACCCCTCTGTATATTGTCTTCTCCTTCGTATGTCTCGTGAAACGACCATGAAGATAAATTTAGTGGGATTCTAGTCTACACGGAGGTTTAACGGCAATACTTCATCACTCGAACCATTGCAACAGGATAGGGCGGAAGTGACAGTGGTACTCAAAGTACCCTCCACTACCTACTGCAAATTTATTGTGGAGTATAGATATAGATTGCAGCAAATATTTGAAAGTGTGTTTGTAAACAATCTGTATAGCAGAAAAACTACATCTGTCCAGAATTCTAACAATGAAGCGGAACCTGCCATTCACTTCAGCTGCAAACAATCCTACAGCGTCCAGTCACATTAATGTGACCATCGTCTATGTTCGACGTCAACTTGCCGTAACTACTCACAGACTACAGGTGGAAGCACTGGAAGCACAGTTTACACAAAGGGTGTCAGGGGAAGTCGGAAGTAAGTGAAAAAAAATGGGACTTAACATCTTAGGTCATCAGTCCCCTAGAACTTAGAACTACGTAAACCTAACTAACCTAAGAAAATGACACACATCCATGCCCCCTGCAGGATTCGAACCTGCGACCGTAGCAGTCCCGCGGTTCCGGACTGTAGCGCCTAGAACCGCAAGACCACCGCGGCCGGCGGAAGTAAGTGAGGTCGTTGTCATAATGTGGAGACGGAGCGATTCATCAGTCGGCAAAAAGGGCAAGATCATTCACTTCCTGGACAAGGGTGGAGCATTTCCGAAACGACTAAGTTTGTTAACTCTTCGGGTGCCGCAGTAGTTACATTATACAACGCATGGCAAAATGACGCCATCCAAAACCGGCATCGAGATAAATGTGGCGTACCACGGGTCATACACTACTGACCATTAAAATTGCTACACCACGAAGATGTGGTGCTACAGATTGGAAATTTAACCGACAGGAAGAGGATGCTGTGATATGCAAATGATTAGCTTTACAGAGCATTCACACAAGGTTGGCGCCGGTGGCGACACCTACAACGTGCTGACACGAGGAAAGTTTCCAACCGATTTCTCATGCACAAACAGCAGGTGACCGGCGTTGCCTGGTGAAACGTTGTTGTGATGCCTCGTGTAAGGAGGAGAAATGCGTACCATCACGTTTCTGACTTTGATAAAGGTCGGATTGTAGCCTATCGCGATTGCGGTTTATCGTATCTCGACATTGCTGCTCGCGTTGGTCGAGATCCAATGACTGTTAGCAGAATATGGAATCGGTAGTTTCAGGAGGGTAATACGGAACGCCGTGCTGGATCCCAACGGCCTCGTATCGCTAGCAGTCGAGATGACAGGCATCTTACCCGCATGGCTGTAATGAATCGTGCAGCCACGTCTCGATCCCTGAGTCAACAGATGGGGACGTTTGCAAGACAACAACAATCTGCACGGACAGTTCGACGACGTTTGCAGCAGCATGGACTATCAGCTCGGAGACCATCACTGCGGCTACCCATCACTCTGCATCACAGACAGTAGCGCCTGCGATGGTGAACTCAACGACGAACCTGGGTGCACGAATGGCAAAACGTCATTTTTTCGGATGAATCCTGGTTCTGTTTACAGCATCATGATGGTCTCATCCGTGTTTGGTGACATCACTGTGAACGCACATTGGAAGCGTGTATTCGTCATCGTCATACTGGTATATCACCCGGCGTGATGGTATGGGGTGCTATTGGTTACACGTCTCGGTCACCTCTTGTTCGCATTGACGGCACTTTGAACAGTGGAAGTTACATTTCAGATGTGTTACGACCCGTGGCTCTAACTTTTATTCGATCCCTGTGAAACCATACATTTCAGCAGGATAATGCACGACCGCATGTTGTAGGTCCAGTAGTGGTCTTTCTGGATACAGAAAATGTTCGACTGCTGCCCTAACCAGCACATTCTCCACATCTCTCACCAATTGAAAGCGTCTGGTCAATGGTGGGCGAGCAACTGGCTCGTCACAATACGCCAGTCACTACTCTTGATGAACTGTGGTATCGTGTTGAAGCTGCATGGGCAGCTGTACCTGTACACGCCAGCCAAGCTCTATTTGACTCAATGCCCAGGCATGTCAAGGCCGTTATTACGGCCAGAGGTGGTTGTTCTGGGTACTGATTTCTCAGGATCTAAACACCCAAACTGCGTGAAAATGTAATCACATGTCAGTTCTAGTATAATGTATTTGTCCAATGAATACCCGTTTGTCATCTGCATTTCTTCTTGGTGTAGCAATTTTAATTGCCAGTAGTGTAGATGACAGGGGTGGACGATGTCTGTGGAGCTGTGTACGGGCGAATAGTCTTGCAGGCGCCTGGTTCATGCGTCCATGCTGATCGGTGTTCATCCGCGACGAAGGCTGCAATTTTCACGCCACTACCACAACTGGACGTCCACTGAGTGGCGACAGGCGGTATTTTGGGATGAATCGCGTTTTATGCTCAAGAGGACAATGCCCGTTGGCGTTTACTGCGTGAAACGTGTGAAAGCAAACTTCCTGTAACAAAGTCGAAAGGGTCCGGGACGGAAGAGGGAATCTTGTAGTTTGCGAAATGTTTTCTGTGGGTGATCTCGTCGTTCTGGAGTGGCCGAATGCATCAACACAAGTACGCATCTATCCTTGGGGGTCCATGTCCACCCCTACATGTACTTTGTTTTTTCTCGGCACGAAGACATCTACAAGCAGGACAACGCAACGTGTCACACAACTCGCAGGGCGCGCTGCTGCTACGGTCGCAGGTTAGAGTCCTGCCTCGGGCATGAATGTGTGTGCTGTCCTTAGGTTAGTTTGGTTTAAACAGATCTAAGTCTAGGGGACTGAGGACCTCAGATGTTAAGTCCCATAGTGCTTAGAGCCATTTTAACCATTTGAGCTCGCAGGGTACGTGTGTGGTGTGAATAGTACCAGGACGAGTTTTCCGTACTCCTTTGGCCACCAAACTCGCCGAATTGAAGCCCAATCGCAAATCCGTGGGACCACTCCGATCAGGCTGTTCGCCTCATGAATGCTCAACCGAGAAATCTAAAGCAGCTGGCCACGACATTGGAGTCGGAAAGGCTCCAAACCCTTGTCGGTATCCTTCAGCAACTCACTGACTCTGTTCCTGCACTTCTCGCAGCGGTACGCGTGCTAAATGTGGTTATTCAGGCTTTTAATAGGTAGTCACGTTAACGTGACTGGACAGTGTATGTGATAGTTCAACTTAAATTCCGTGCACACTGTTACTCTCAACTGGCAGAGCAGTTCTAGGCGCTACAGTCTGGAACCGCACAACCACTATGGTCGCAGGTTCGAATCCTGCCTCAGGCATGGATGTGTGTGATGTCCTTATGTTAGTTAGGTTTAAGTAGTTCTAATTTCCAGGGGACTGACGACCACAGTAGTTAGGTCCCATAGTGCTCAGAGCCATTTGAACCACTTGTTACTCTCAACTAAATGTGTGGAATAACCGATTGAAGATGTGCGGCATTAAAACAGTTGTCTTACATTTGCATTTTTTAAGTTCGAGGAATGTAAATCTTCATAGTTCTTTTAACTGAGAGGTGATTACTAAAGTTTTCACCGAACTAATAATTTCTCCTTGCCCATCTCAGTATTACGAAAACGTTTACCACGTAACAGTTCCTCATATATAAAAGCGTCATATGCGAAAATTGAGAGGATGCGGTGGAACTTCCCGCAAAGCCATTATTTCAGTTTACAGCATTAACAGTAGTGGTACTGACGCTGTTCCCTAGAGCACATCGAAATTGACTCTTGCGCATATGAATGACGCTCCCTAGAATAAAGTGCTGTGTTCAGGGCAATTAAATCTCTGGTATATTCTAAATTCTTATAAGTTGCTGTTTAACCAAAAAATGGTTCAAATGGCTCTGAACACTATGGGACTTAACTTCTAAGGTCATCAGTCCCCTAGAACGTGGAACTACTTAAACCTAACTAACCTAAGGACATCACACACATCCATGCCCGAGGCAGGATTCGAACCTGCGACCGTAGCGGTCGAGCCTTTCCAGGCTGTAGCGCCTAGAACCGCACGGCCACCCCCGCCGGCTGCTGTTAAACCAAGTTCACGTCCATATTTACACGAAAGTGATCGCCACTCAATAAAAATGCTAGACACAATTGTTTTTAAGTACGTAGTGAGGACCTTTATAGGAAGCCAGTGGAGGGACAGATCGAGCTTTGGAAAACCAAGTCGGCTAAGTGTCAGATCAGCAAATGCAGTTCGGTGGAACAGAAAGCGACGAGGAAGAAGGTGTGTAATAGCACAGCAGAACAAAACAAACACGCTCTATCTACATGGCAGTGACCAACGCGATGCGTGCCGCTCCCACTGTATTTGCGCACTGCCGGTGCTACGCCATAAGCCTGTTTTACGTGCGCAGTGCAGCCGGACCACGACTATTTGCAGCACGGGATTGGGCTACGTTAATTCAGATCAACAAGCATTTATTCACAGCCGCTTGTTTTCTTTTTAGTGTTGTGAGATCAGCTAGACAAGAGACATCACAAGAGGTATCTCCTGGAAAAAATAATAAAATGTTACTAGCAACTGAGTATAAGCAGCAGATTAAAATCTGTTTCTTGTACTACGGTTTGTAATTTTTTCAACAGATTTATAATGTCGAGCAGGAGAGTATTTCGGTAATAATCAGCTGGCCGCAAATGAGGAGCCTTCCGTTTTTTTACTGCAGGTTAGGCCGTTGACATCTGTCAAATTAATGCATACATTTACTTGAAGATGGATAACACGGCAATGGAATACATTCTTAGCAAAATAGACGGAGTGAAGTCGTGTACTTTTTTTTGGCCGTGCGGAGTGGCCGCGCGATTTGAGGCGTCCTGTCACGGACTGCGCGGCCCCTCCAGCCGGAGGTTCGAGTCCTCTCTCGGGCATGGGTGTGTGTGTTGTTCTTAGCGTAAGTTAATTTAAGTAGTGTGTAAGTCTAGGGACCGATGACCTCAGTAGTTTGGTCCCTTACGAATTCGCACACATTTAAACATTTAAACTTTTTTCGAGCGATTTAATAATGTTTATCAGCACAGCAATCAGCGATGATGAGGCAGGAAATGTGCACTCTGCAACAGATACTCGACAGTATTTTAAGACGACGGATTAGAACAGTGAAGTATGCTAAAATTCACCCACAATATCGATAGAATGTAACTGTGAAGTGAACCATTGCAACCTTAGGCGATTACGTTCTTAACATCACTACTGTTATTAATAGAAGGAGCGTTTAACTCGTCTGCTGAATCATTCCCGATGACAACTCCGAGAAATAAGTGTGGAGGTGCAAAAAAAAAAAAAACCTTTTTTGGAATAGATTTTTTTTTGCGGAGTGTGTCTGTTGACGAGAGAATAGTAAGAATAATCGGTTGTGTATCACGGGCTTCGTATGGCACGTTACTATTGCTGTTTGTTACGGAATTATCCTGTATCGTAAAATTTATGTGTGTTTGCTGTGCCCCATTATGCGGATTATTGTAGTTTATCCATACGTTAGAGGCTTAGGGGGATGTACGATCATATTTCAACCTGCATCAGTAATGATTATAATGTCAATGCACCTACTGTCTACTCCTTCAGTAGTCACTCCATTAATATGTCAACAAACTTCATCACTACTCAGAAAGACGTATTAAAATGTAGGTAAGGTACTTTACATGCGCTTTTTATACACGTCACAATCTGCAGAAATCGGAAGGTCAAGCAGTATTTCACACATGCAACTGCTAGGGCCGGCTACTGTGGCCGAGCGGTTCTAGGCACTTCAGTCTGGACCCGCGCTGCTGCTACGGTCACAGGTTCGAATCCTGCCTCGATCATGGATGTGTGTGATGTCCTTAGGTTAGTTAGGATTAAGTAGTTATAAGGCTAGGGGATTGATGACCTCAGATGTTAAGTCCCATAGTGCTTAGAGCCATTTGAACCATTTTGTAACTGGTACACCATCTTGCAAGTTTTCGTAATCAGTCACCTTCGGAAAATACAGTTTACAGTTAATTTGTAGGATTACGTCGTTATCATGCTTCCTTAAACGATGAATTTCGTGAAGGTCGACAAAAATCGTTTGTTTTTCCGAAAAATGTCGAAGCTGTGAGCAACATTTTGGCTGAGGAATGACACGTGTCGTTCCGGGAGAGAAAGTCATATCGAAGAATGCAGTGCATTTGATTTGAATCAACACTGTGAAAAGGATCTGTTTCCCACGATATTCGCCCAGTTCGACTGAAGCGGAAAAACAATTGTAGAAAATCCTCAACAATTCGATAGAGGAAATATAAAGTACGCACACCACATTGTAACAGGAGACGAAACTTCGACATTCTTATACGAAACGAAAACTTAACAGAGGTCAGCTGTTTGGCTGTCTCAAGATGAATCTAAAAAAAAAAAATTTGTTTGGCCATGAGGCACTTCGAAGTAAATGACAGTTTGTTTCTTTGGTTAAATGGGGAATGTCGCGAACAGTGCTTCAAAGGATCGAAGAAAAATTAATGCAAAATTGCACACAACAATTTGTTTTGCCCGCATCTCGTGGTCGTGCGGTAGCGTTCTCGCTTCCCACGCCCGGGTTCCCGGGTTCGATTCCAGTCGGGGTCAGGGATTTTCTCTGCCTCGTGATGGCTGGGTGTTGTGTGCTGTCCTTAGGTTAGTTAGGTTTAAGTAGTTCTAAGTTCTAGGGGACTGATGACCACAGATGTTAAGTCCCATAGTGCTCAGAGCCATTTGAACAATTTGTTTGCCACAGGTAAACGATGTAATCAGGTAAAATTATCGAAAACTTCGATCAGCCTTCATCAAGATTACTCCACCTGTCTCACAGGATATACACAATTGATTATATGAGAGAAAAAACACGAAAGTAATGTCTCACTGGCCTCACTCATCGCCTTACGACTTGTTTCTGTACCTCTTTGTCCGACAAAAGATGCTTGGACATCGATTTTCGTCATTTTAAGAAGCATTTGAATCGTTCCCAAATTATTTTTATGAAGCACCGAGATCAGAATGAAAAAAAAAGAAGTTTCCGTGTTTTGGATCCTTCTAGAGCAGTATTGGGGAAATTCGCGCGAATGTGGCTGTGCTAGCGTCCGCTAGTTACCAGCAACAGTCCTTACTTAAGTGCTGATTACAGTTTAATGCTGATCTGACAATAAATTCTGGGAGCTGCCACGTGCACTCTATTCCACATGTTCACTCTGTTGTGACAGATGCGCCGGCCTGAGTGGGCGAGCGGTTCTAGGCACTACATTTTGGAACCGCGTGACAGCTACAGTCGCAGGTTCGAATCCTGCCTCGGGCATGGATGTTTGTGATGTCGTCAGGTTAGTTAGATTTAACTAGTTCTAAGTTCTAGGGGACTGATGACCTCAGATGTTAAGTCCCATAGTGCTCAGAGCCATTTGAACCATTTGTGATAGCTGCCTGTTCCAGGCTGGCTCTGAGCACTATGGGACTTAACATCTGAGGTCATCAGTCTCCTGGAACTCAGAACTACTTAAACCTAACTAACCTAAGGACATCACATACATCCATGCCCGAGGCAAGATTCGAACCTGCGACCGTAGCGGTCGCGCGGTTCCAGAATGAAGCGCCTAGAACCGCTCGGCCACTGACCGGCGCCTGTTCCAGGACTGGCAACGATGCTAGTGTATCTCGTAGTACCATTCTCAATCTTTCAGCAGTGTCGTTGGTGATGCATAATTTTTATTTAGATTGCTTATATCGTCATTGTTTAGGTGTGCATTTATGAGTTAACGTTTTATACCCACCTGTTATGCGAAAATCATGCAGATACTCAAGCATAGATCAAATGTGAGGAACTGTAACCTGGTGGGGCGAATTTAATGTCATAAATGTTCTACGTCAACAAATTAACAAATTCACTTGAAAGATTTTGGAGGTTATGAAATTGATCAACATGATAAGTAAGGTGCAGCAAGAATAGGAGGAATTCACTGACAGAGTAATTGTTCCTCCTGCTGTCGCGGTAACAACTGCTTCATTAAAACTGCACTTCATTTGGCCATTTTGCATGACATGGTAATATATTACATATATTTATTACCGCTGTTTAGAGGACGCTCAGTTGACAGGATATCACCCTTCCGGATGATCCATATATATCAATAAAATATACTTCTAAAGAACGGATAGATTACTTGAAGTTCTCATTATGAAAACAAATCAACAGGGGCTCACAATAATAAGTCGTTTCTGTGAGAATATTCCCGCGAACATTTCACATATATTGTTGGGCGTATTAGATGTGTAATAAGCAGGACATAGTAATATGTTGTACGTTCTTATTAGTGAAACGGAAGCACACATGTATAATTCGTACTGACAACCAAAATTTCCTACTCAACGTACAGCTGCATCTTGCTGCGCAAGAAGGCTAATCAGGTTGCCTTCCATGTCGCAGCATCGAGCGAGGAATTTCCAGTGAGTGTTCGCATGGGCGACATTCTGTGATCGTTGCTGACGAAGCGACTGCTGAGTCGCATTAGACTGCCTCCCATGTGTGTCCGCGTTGCCAAAGAAAAGAGAAACATTAGTCACTGTGACGTTCCCAAGTGTAGAAATGGGACGTGAATAACTTAATTGTAGATATTAAATGTTCACACACTGTCGCAAGAAACTTGTACTGCTCGAGTATTACCACTTGTAAGAGGGTAAGCTCGAAGAATTCAGTAAGAGAGCTCTGATCTGACCCGCATACTACTACCACAAAGCCAATACGGAAGACTGCAATAATCTTGTAAGAAAGTGGGAACACTCTTCAGTAAAACTGATTTGCACGACTGCTTTAGTTTTTTCAGAAAGCGGTGGTAAATGGCTCCAACCTCAGTCATGAACACACATTTCCTCATGGATTTGACAAGTGAATGTAAGAGTGGTCGTGGTGTTTAGCTCCTGGTCACCAGATTGTAGATCAGAGTTCTGGAATAAATCTTGAAACTTTTGCGCTGTTGTTTTCACTGAAACCAGAAAAAGCAATTCAGAGAACAACTCTCTGACACAGTATGGTTTCACAGCCAACACGTAGGTTTCCACCCATAGTCAGTCCGACTACTCGAGGCCATTTGCTTCACTGAAATGCTGTGAAATAACGTTATCTCTAAGATGCTGCCTGTATAGACCTGTCTTGTGAGATCTTGACGAAATAACTGAATGCCAGTAACACCTTGTGTTTGATTACGGAAATGATCAAATGAATCCAAGCTCTGTAGCTACGCCCCATTCCCCTACAATTTCAACAAAACATGCAATACTATAGTTAAAGAATACTAACGTATTATATGATTAAAACAACAACTAATTCTTCAGTTTGTCGCCTTAAAATCATTCTTGACTAACACGAACTCACCACGCCCAATCTCAAGGGTGACTAACGGTCATGGCTGTTGCAGCGTGTTCATAGAGCAAACCTAATTTTCATCCTCATAGTGGTGCTACTAGTTCCACTCTTATACGACTGGTGTGAAATCTGAATAGATGTAGAAACACGCCAACTAACTTTTGTATATGTCGCACAGCTCCTTCTTGGTGGTTTGATTTTTGTTCCATCAAAAAAAAAAAAAAAAAAAAAAAATGGTTCAAATGGCTCTGAGCACTATGGGACTCAACTGCTGTGGTCATAAGTACCCTAGAACTTAGAACTACTTAAACCTAACTAACCTAAGGACATCACACACATCCATGCCCGAGGCAAGATTCGAGCCTGCGACCGTAGCGGTCGTGCGGTTCCAGACTGTAGCGCCTTTAACCGCTCGGCCACTCCGGCCGGCTTTGTTCCATCAGAGCAGTACAACTACTACTACCACTACTGCTACTACTACCGCTACCACTACCGCGGCTTGGACAGTTTCTTCTACAACAAACTACTGAAGCTTATGGAGTACGTTTTGGACATTCTTGCAGCTGATTACGGTCGTGTCATTTCCGATGATGTGGTATACCACTGCAGTGTCTTACGCCATCCTGTCATACAGTGTCAGTGTTCAGTGAACTATATATACATACCCAAAACATTCAATTCATAAAATTTCACTTTTCTCACTATGTTATTTAATAAATACTACCAGATTAGGAGGCCTAATCTTCACTCTTCAGGACTTAATAAAAGCAGTTACAATCTTATTATAAAGGATAAGCCACAGGCCCCCAATTTTGCTTCGCCGACAGCATCTTCCCATTCAAATGGGAGACTACAGACATATCGACTGTTGGTAATAGAAACGCAGCGGATGCCAGAGATTGAATATAAGATACCACATTAAAATGCATGAAGATGGAGAATTAATCAACTGACACTGGAAGCACTTAATAAAGGAAACGGTGACATAGATGGAATTAAGTATAGTAGGACTGAAAGCACTTCGAGAAGTCGCAAATGGATATGCCTCACAAAATATTTAGCTGGTTCTCAATTCGTGTTAATAAGCAGAAATTTCTAACAATCGGCTGTTTTCTCAGTCATAAAAGAAATAATCCTCAGAAGTGAAGCTCTGTATCAAAAACATTTATTCGTAGAATACCTTAGAAGGTGTTTTGAACAGTTTGAACGTCTGATTTAAATTTGCGTTTGATTAAACATTCAGTTTATTGCTTCTTGTCTTCTTTCGCTTGTTAAAATAACATCGAAGGCATCCGTCAGTTGGAAATGATGCCATTTCAACGTAATGAATTCAGACAGACGTGATGATCGTTAACTTTTTTATAAGTGAATGACTGTGATCGAATTCTAGCACGATAATTGTTTTGAGAGATGCAGAGTTCTTTGTTACGATCAGCACGTATAGCTTGATTTCCGATCCAAATGAGCATAGATAAAGGTCAGCACAACTACTATTCTCAGTGGAAGACTCTAAAGGTTATCGCTTCTTTTTATTTTTTCATAATTATTGATTACCATATTAGCTTGGCGTCAAAAGCGTGCGGTTCGCTCAGGTTGAATTAATGTGTGTTGTCGGCAAATTCTGGTCGCTGTCGACGCCGTTAGCAGTGAGACATTGGCATGAGTTGGACGAGGATGTAGGAAGGAACATTCCTGTGGCTTTACTGAACGAATCGTCCGAGGTTTCGCGTGAATTAATCTTGGAATATCATGGGATCTGTAAATAAGATTGCCGAACGTATATGTGACTCACGTTCATCGTGGAAATGGGTCCAGTCAGTTAACCCCATGTTCCTGAATATGAGTCCAGTCATTTAAATGCAGAAGCATAGAACTTCTGGGAACATAGTCTGTGTGTGTGTGTGTGTGTGTGTGTGTGTGTGTGTGTGTGTGTGTGTGTGTGTGTGTGTGGGTGTCAGGTATCCACATGTCAGGTAGTGGAGTGTCTCCGTCAGTACCGATTTGAGCTAGAGGCTACGTCTTTTCTAAAGCGTTAAAGCTTCCAAACCTTATGTCGAACAAATAAATGGAAGCGTGGAGAGTTGCTTGCAGGTTCGCTGTTGTCATACACAAGGCGACACCTGCCTGTCGCGGCGATATTGCTACATATTTTCCGCTCCAGAAGCTTTGTGAACGAGCTGTCTTCGGCAGTATTCGATGTCATAGGCAGCAGTGGAGCTTTATTGCGTCAAATAAACTCGCCAGACGCAAGATTCTTTTTTCTCCGTGTCGTCCTGTCCTGTATTTCCGCAATATTGACGACAGCGATGTATTCTGCAGATGAGGTGGGCGGTCTAGTTCGGCGAAAGAGCTTCTGCTTTATTGCGATGTGAGTCGTCTTGCTCGATACAAATATCTCTTCACGCAGGCTCCAGTAACTCTAGGAAATGGGAACAAATTTTGAACATCTCTCTCTGATGATTGATGGCGTACAATACATGCTAGTTCTTATAAATTTTAGAGAAGTTCTGAAAGAATAGCTGATTACTATCAAACTAATCTGTCTAAACTGCTATTCTACGATAGCCATTTTCTTAGGTTTGGCCCCACAGCTGCTTGTAATTTACTGAAGGTTAAAAGTATTGTTCATCGTGGCCTAAACATTAAAAGTTTATTAACATCCACTACAGTTTGTTTCGGCATTTGAGGAATTGTCAAATGGTATTCGCATACCGATGCATGTCACAACATTTTTGCACTGACCACATTTTCATTTAGCATAGATTGCATTAATTATGCAAAAGTGGCGTAGAAACATGAAACACCACAAGAGGAAGACGTACGACGCCAGACGCTAGTTATATAGTACAAATAGTATTGAATGCTTTCTGAGAGAACTGTATCGAACAATGAGTTCGAAAGCCCATTTATAGACCGATGGGCTACATACGCAGCCGACTTTATCGGTAGAGTTACAGAATAAAAATTATCTAGCATGGTGCTAAAATAATCATACTACCTGACTTCACAAGAACTAGAACTATTGCATTACTCAAGAGGGCGAATGCAAGAATTTCATAGATTTTAGAACACTAGACCTTCCGCCACATGCGAAAAAACTATTTGTGTTGGTAGTTACAGAGAGGATTAAACAGAAAATAGACTGAACTTAGCCAATGACCAGTTTGGCTCCAGATCAGGAAGAGGAAAGAGGGAAGCAATATTGGCACTACGACATATTTTGGAAAGGATATTAGAGTTAAACAGAGAAACATATATAACATTTACTGGCCGAGGAAAGGCATTTGGTATGATGACTGTAAGTTATCATTTAATGCAATGCGTAAAGTAGGACTTGTCTGGAAGATTGGTGATTAATTTGTAGCATATTCAAAAATGAAAATCCTAAACTGGATATTAATAGTAACAAGAAAGAGACAAAACTCAGAAAAGCTTGGGACAGTGGTGCCTTTTAGCATCTTCCTAGTTTAATATGTTCATCGAGGAAGCAATAACAACAATGAAAGACTTTAATAAAAATTAATGGTATGCATATTCACTGCATCAAATTTGTAGATGACATTGTCGTAGTGGCAGACTCAGAGAAGGAGCTAAAAAAATGCTTAAGTTTGTAAATCAAGAGATAACAAAATAAAGCTAAAAATAAATACTGAGAGGACAAAATTTGTGGTTGTAGACAACATAGGAGGTGGAGGCAAGATTGACATAAGAATAGGCGGTGAACAACTCAACGAAATAATCGAATATCTCTATCTCCTTTGCAATTTGGAGGAAAACAATAGATGCCACATGGAAATCAAGAGAATAATAACACTGGACACGATAAGAAAAACGTTCTGCTGAACAAGCATATCAACTTTCTCAGTAAGAAACCAATGGAAAGATTTGTAAAGACATTTGTATGAGGTGCTGTGACATGCGGATGTAGAATCGGGATGTTACCAAAGCTGGACAAAGCTCGCCTCGAAACTGTGAAAAAGTATTTCTGGGAGAGAATTACAAGAACTAGCTGGTCTGAGAGAAAAATGAATGAGATGCTCCTACAAGAAGCGGGAGAGAAGAAAGAACTTCTGAAATCAATACGCCAAGGGAAACCAAAGCTCACTGCGCACTTAATTAGATATGATATTCTTTTCCAAAGCATTTTCGAAGGCAAGACAGTAGGGAATAAAACAAGGGGACGACGGAAAACACCTTATCTAATAAATAAAATTATGATTAGTGAGGTGCGATATTCTTCATACACGAAGATGAAGAGGACTGTTGAAGAGAGGAAGGTCTGACTGTGGAGACATGGCTCCGCCTCTTGAAAGTAGAAGAAGAAGAAGAAGAAGAAGAAGAAGATACTAAAACAGACGGTATGCCCACAAAAGTAAAAAATGAGGGACTAAATAGCAGAGAGTGTATCTTTATTAGATAACCACTACCACTCTATTAAAAATGTAGACTGAGAACACTTAGATCAAATGTGGCCGAAGCGGAAGAGTTGTCGTCAGACCTTAACTCGTCGTAAATTGCATTATGGATACATACCAACAAAGTAAAGCAGTCACAGTTAGCCAAGACCCCTTTGGATTATACATATCTTTCAGAGAACGTTCTGGAAAACTGAGAGCGTTACACTATCACTTTAGAAGAAATATGGAGAAACTGAACGATAAAAATTAACTGCTGGTCGCGTTTCAGTGACAGAGGACATGTGTATAGCCAACACCGTCTCAAAGGAAGGCCTCAGCGCTTGTTGGTGACGTCACGTCAGCTAGGCACGGCGAACGCCAGGTCTGTTGCAGGCAGAAACGCCTGGGCGTGCTTATTTTTGGACAAAATGTTTGGTATTGTTTTTAATTCTGCAGTTTTATTTAGATGAATGATTTTCTTACTATCGTAAAGCTACAAATGAAGATCATAGTTCTGTATTGCTGAATCCTGTCGAAGCAAACGTAGATCAATATGAGAAGATGCTTTGCCCCTTTGCAAGCTTCGGAAATTTTACATTCAAGTAACTATATTTACTTGATCCATTTTGTTATCGAAACTTACCCCAACCCCCTCACAATTAACTCGTTTCTTTTATTTATTTAACTATTTTCGTTTGACATCGTCACTGGAAATGTGAACTAATTTACATGTGTAAATGTCAGACTGTTGCCAATCATTAGATTACAGTCGCTTTCAACGAAAGGAATTCTAAACAGGAAACAAAATAGCTTCATACATCGAAAATACTGCTGAGCTTAAACTTTTTTAAGCATGCACATTAGAAAAGATAAATATTCCCCTCTTGCAACTGAAAGGAGAAACTTTATAAGATAAAAAAATTTATTTGATAAAACAATTATCTCTCTTCTGCCTCTTCTTCTGTCCCCCACCCCCTCTCCCAACGTGTACAATCGCAAGATATTTCATTAACATTCAATGCTCCTCACCCCATAGTCAACCAAGATACCTAAAGAAGAGCATCAATATGTTCACAGTTTCTTGTAAAAGCAACCCAGTACAAACGTAACTTCCTCTGATTTACAAATAAGGTAAAGAAGCACGATTTCTGTTGCTGCTGGACCATGAAGTTGTTTTTGTATGTCAATCCTTAAAACAGATGGAAATTTAAGTTCAGGAGTGCACTATTTGTTAAGAAGTGTAATGAATTGCTCAATTAATTGACTGCAGAAATCTCTCAGAACAATGTGTGTTGGTCAACTACCGCCAATAGTTTCACATTTTCCTGTGTCAGAGAGGGAGACACCAACATTATGCCTGCAACAAGCCTGGCGTTCGCCGTGCCTAGCTGACGTGTCGTCACGAACAAGCGCCGAGTCGGTGTTGGTATAGCTAGGAAGGCCAATGTAAGACTTCCATTTGGAGTGAACAATCAGGGAGAGAGCAGTAATTCCGCGATGGAAAATGCACAGAAGGACTAGTGAGAGCTATTTTAGACGGCAGCTCAAGTGTTTGGGGTCCTTGTTATGTCAGGCTAGGCCGATCAGAAATGCTGAAGAAACTGAGAGACGCTCGCCGAGGATGTAACATGTCGGTATTGCCCACATGATAATTTAACTGAGCCACTCAGAGATCAGTTTCATATTCGTAAGAAGGCGTAGACTCTCTCTCAGTGACACTATGGGATATTAACAGCACAGGGAACGGTTTAATATTATGAAAAGGCATATCACCGCCACACTGGACTCGCATTTGGGGGGGGGGGGGGCACGGTTCAATCCCGTCTCCGGCCATCGTGATTTCCCTAAATCGCTTCAGGCAAATGCCGGGATGGTTCCTTTGAAAGGGCACGGCCGATTTCCTTCCCCATCCTTCCCTCACCCGAGCTTGCGCTCCGTCTCTAATGACCTCGTTGTCGACGGGACGTTAAACACTAATCTCCTCCTCCATATCACAGCCATGCCATATGCTGTGGTTTGCGAATTGTGTATTTACAATTAGACGGATATTCACAAATCGTTATTTTGGGAAAATCCGAGAAATCTTCATAATGATTTAAACAGTCACCGTGAAGTAAAGATGAGATGGCAGTGTAGCAACTCGACGTGGCATAGATTCAACAAGTCGTTGGAAGCCCTCTCCAGGAAAACTGAACCATTCTGTCTCTACAGCCCTCCATAACTGCGAAAGTGTTACGGTGCAGGATTTTGTGCACCAAATGACCTCTGACTTATGTCCCATAAATGTTCGATGGGATATGGATGGCCAAATCACTCCCTCAAACTGTCCAGAATGTTCTTCAAACCAATAGCGAACAAATGTGGCCCGCTGACATGGCGCATTGTTATCCACAAATATTACATCGTTGTTTGGTAACATGAAGTCCATTAATGGCTGCAAATGGTCTGCAAGTAGCCGAACATAACTATTTCCAGTCAATTGTCGGTTCAGATGGACCAGAGGGCCGAGACCATTCCATGTAAATATGACGCACATCATTAGGGAGCCACCACCAGCTTGCATAGCGTCTTGCTGACAGCTTGGATCCACGGCTTCGTGAGGTCTGCGCCACACTAGAACCTTACCATGAGCTCTTACCAACTGAAAACGGGACTCATCTGACCACGACATTATTTTCCAGTCGTTTAGAGTCCAATCGATATGATCACGAGTCCAAAGACAGGCGCTGCAGGCGATGTCGTGCTGTTAGCAAAGACACCGCCAAATTTCGCAGCACTGTCCTAACGGATATGTTCGTCGTATGTCCCACGTCGATTTCTGTGGTTATTTCACCCAGTGTTGCTTGTCTGTCAGCACTGACAACTCTTCTCAAAAGCCACTTCTCTCGGTCGTTAAGTTAAAGCCGTCAGTCACTTCGTCGTTCGTGGTGAGAGGTAATCTTGTAATGTGGTATTCTCGGCATGCTCTTGACAGTGTGATTCTCGGAATATTGAATTCCCTAACGATATACGAAATGGAATGTCCCATGCGTCTAGCTCCAACTACCATTCTGTTTTCAAATGGTTCAAATGGCTCTGAGCACTATGGGACTTAACATCTATGGTCATCAGTCCCCTAGAACTTAGAACTACTTAAATCTAACTAACCTAAGGACATCACACAGCACCCAGTCATCACGAGGCAGAGAAAATCCCTGTCCCCGCCGGGAATCGAACCCGGGAACCCGGGCGTGAGAAGCGAGAACACTACCGCATGACCACGAGCTGCGGACCCATTCTGTTTTCAAAGTCTTCTAATACCTGTCGCGCGGCCATAATCACGTCGCAAACCGTTTCACATAAATCATATGAGTACAAATGACCACTCCGCCACTTCACTACCCTCTTATGCATTGTGTACGTGACACTACCGCCGTCTGTATACGTGAATATCGCTGTCCCACGTCTTTCGTCACCTGTGTGTACATCGCTAACGGAAACACGTGAAGATGGAAACTAAGGCACTGAGAATTCTTTTTCTAATGCCCAGCGGGGTAAAGTCGATAGGTTCTCTCACTGGGTGTGTCAACCACACGCTGTTTTCAGTCAGATGAATAACCGCAATCCTTGGAGAAGCGTCGGTTAGGTCAGAGTCGTTGTTTTTGTTGACTATGTTCGGTAATTTTCCGATGCAGATATTTCAGAATAATTTGTTAACATCAAATCATGCTTCCTGTCAGCGAAACAACTAGCAGAAACAGCGCATATGATTCTGCAGGTGTACGGGAAAGAAGTGATGGGTCAGGCACGATTTTAAGAGTGGTTTTCTCATTTTGCAAGGCCCTCAGTCGAAACGTTCCAAAATTTTGAACGAGAGGGAACATTCAAAAATTTCAGGATGCAGTAATCTTTGACTTGAACAGAAGAAATGATGAATTTTAAAAAGTTACTAGAATATCCTTTCGTTTATATAATTACGTTTTCTCTAAAAATTTAAATTTGAAATACGTGGTAGTGCAGTTCGTTTCGCATGTACTTTGCTACGAACACAGAGCGGCCAGTGTCATTGTGAGTCTGGAGTCGAAAGGACAATTAAAAATCGATTCCAACTTTGTTACAGGGAAGGAGACATGGTGTTACAAGTATGACTCAGAAGCCAAGCAACTATTTAGTCAGTGGAAGACTGCTTTATCAAAATGATCAAAGAAAAGGAAAAGAATTGTGTCACGTAGGGGATAGTCTTTCATACACCTCTTCGCCAAGATAGCACAGTTAAGAATCATTACTACGTTCAAGTGCTAAAATGTACTGCAGAAAGAAAGTGTCAGTTGGATGACCATGATTTCTTTGGAGTAACCAAACCAAAATTCAGTGCAAGTACTTTAGGAAAACCATGGACAACTTGAATCGGGACATCCGAACAGGAAGTTGAACGATGCCTATCCCGAACAACTCCAGCATCTTTACCTCTGGGTGGTGCTGATGAGTAGTGCATGACCAATGGAGTATTAGTAGTTTTGTTCATCAGTATATTACATTTTCAAGGATATTAGGCATGACATTGAAGGTCATAACTGCCAGGTTTCTTTTTAGCGCCAGCCTCGAAACTCCATGAGGCAGTAGATCACCCACTGTAGTGGTCGTCCATTATTTCATTTTGTCACCCACTATTTTTATTGGTAACGAACTACATCTGTATTACTGCTGGTGAAATGTGGTTTCATTGACTGACCGCCAGTGTGAAGTCCTAAGTTGCCCAATGATTTTTCCTGAAATGCTTCCGAGGCCGATACTGGACCTGGTAGTCCGAGAGACGGACCGTAGCGTATGTGGCGATGGGAGTCTCACCCCTTAGTATTGGTTTCCTCATAAACGCAGAAGAAGATGCTAGCATCGTATGCTGAAAACTGTGTACATGACGACGAATGTGCAAATTTTCGGCGAACAAGAACAGTTCCCTCTGCTTCAGTGGTTTTCCCGTCTGTCCGTCGCATCTCCAATGGAACAGCTGTAGCCTAAGGTTAGTCGAAACTACTCAGGGTGTTACAAAAAGGTACGGCCAAACTTTCAGGAAACATTCCTCACACACAAAGAAAGAAAATATGTTATGTGGACATGTGTCCGGAAACGCTTACTTTTCATGTTAGAGCTTATTTTATTACTTCTCTTCAAATCACATTAATCATGGAATGGAAATACACAGCAACAGAACGTACCAACGTGACTTCAAACACTTTGTTACAGGAAATGTTCAAAACGTCCTCCGTTAGTGAGGATACATGCATCCACCCTCCGTCGCATGGAATACCTGATGCGCTGATACAGCCCTGGAGAACGGCGTATTGTATCACAGCCGTCTACAATACGAGCACGAAGAGTCTCTACATTTGGTACCGGGGTTGCGTAGACGAGAGCTTTCAAATGCCCCCATAAATGAAAGTCAAGAGGGTTGAGGTCAGGAGAGTGTGGAGGCCATGGAATTGGTCCGCCTCTACCAATCCATCGGTCACCGAATCTGTTGTTGAGAAGCGTACGAACACTTCGACTGAAATGTGCAGGAGCTCCATCGTGCATGAACCACATGTTGTGTCGTACTTGTAAAGGCACATGTCCTAGCAGCACAGGTAGAGTATCCCGTATGAAATCATGATAACTTGCTCCATTGAGCGTAGGTGGAAGAACATGGGGCCCAATGAAGACATCACCAACAATGCCTGCCCAAACGTTCACAGAAAATCTGTGTTGATGACGTGATTGCACAATTGCGTGCGGATTCTCGTCAGCCCACACATGTTGATTGTGAAAATTTACAGTATGATCACGTTGGAATGAAGCCTCATCCGTAAAGAGAACATTTGCACTGAAATGAGGATTGACACATTGTTGGATGAACCATTCGCAGAAGTGTACTCGTGGAGGCCAATTAGCTGCTGATAGTGCCTGCACACGCCGTACATGGTACGGAAATAACTGGTTCTCCAGTAGCACTCTCCATACAGTGACGTGGTCAACGTTACCTTGTACAGCAGCAACTTCTCTGACGCTGACATTAGGGTTATCGTCAACTGCACGAAGAATTGCCTCGTCCATTGCAGGTGTCCTCGTCGTTCTAGGTCTTCCCCAGTCGCGAGCTATAGGCTGGAATGTTCCGTGCTCCCTAAGACGCCGATCAATTGCTTCGAACGTCTTCCTGTCGGGACACCTTCGTTCTGGAAATCTGTCTCGATACAAAGGTACCGCGCCACGGCTATTGCCCCGTGCTAATCCATACATCAAATGGGCATCTGCCAACTCCGCATTTGTAAACATTGCACCAACTGCAAAACCACGTTCGTGATAAACACTAACCTGTTGACGCTACGTACTGATGTGGTTGATGCTAGTACTGTAGAGCAATGAGTCGCATGTCAACACAAGCACCGAATTCAACATTACCATCCTTCAATTGGGCCAACTGGCGGTTAATGGAGGAAGTAAAGTACATATGACGAAACTAAAATGAGCTCTAACATGGAAATTAAGCGTTTCCGGACACATGTCCACATAAAATCTTTTCTTTATTTGAGTGTGAGGAATGTTTCCTGAAAGTTTGGCCGTGCCTTTTTGTAACACCCTGTTTATGTTCTGTGTACTCACCTATAAAACTCGCGCAGGAAAATTCCCTCAAGGAACACATTAACCCCCGGTCTGATTCAATGGCACAGCATTTACAGACTCTTTTTGCTACGTATGGAAGACTCAAACCATATTTTGTGAGGGATAGGTCACGCACACGCCTGTGTTCCTAAAGATTTGCCTATCACCTTGTATTAAATCTGTGGTATAAAGTTATTTTCAATCAGGCATCTTCTTGGTGCTTGTAATTTATCAATCACTTGTGAATATGAACTTTCTAGAAACATTCGACTATGTTTATAGGGTGTGTCACTGGCATTTACCGGTAGAAGAATACAACTGTGGAGTATAGCATTTTGACGGTGTGTATAAAAAGAAAAGAAGTGCGTAAGGCCACATTATTCTTACTACAACATCAGTTCATAGAAAATGAGAAATGAAATTGAAATACAGGGTGATTATAATTAAAGTTATACTTTCAAAATGCTGTAGAAACAACACCACTGGTCAGAATGACGTCAAATTGGAACGGAATATTATCGGAGAAGGGTGAAACGTATGGCAGAAGAAAAAGAATAGTGTGAAAATTGATCAACTGATGGCGCTTTATGTGCCAGAATACGTAAAGGAAAACACCTGTCATGGGCACGACCCATTGAAGATGGTATAAACACGACGGGTACACGGATTTTCCTCCTTTCGCGTCTGCGATGTTCGCCATGACTGTCTCAATGCAGGATCGTGCTCTGCTTGTAAAGCTGTATTACTAGAATGATGACTGTTCACACGTCACTCTGCAGAAGTTGAAAAAAGGAGTTGGTCCGATGACTGCCGTGGGTCTGGAGAAAATGATTCGGAAATTCGAAAAGACGTGTTCTTTTGGTGTGCATCCTGGTAGAGGAAGAAAACGAATTGATTCGACGTCAGAGCAAGCAATGGCCATAGCAGTGCAGGAGGAAACAAGAGGTGTTGTGCAAAAGTGTAGTGCACGGAGAATTGCCCGAACATTGGACATACCCGCGAGCACGGTGCGTAAAATCCTACGAAACATGCTTCTTTAGCCGCACGGGGTAGCCGCGCGGTCTGAGGCACCTTGTCACGGTCCGAGCAGATCCCCTCATCGGAGGTTCGAGTCCTCCCTCGGGTATGGGTGTGTGTGTTGTCGTTAGCGTAAGTTAGTTTAAGTTAGATTAAGTAGTGCGTAAGCTTAGGGACCGATGACCTCAGCAGTTTGGTCCCGTAAGACCTCACCATAAAATTTCCAATTTTCCGTCCTTCTTTGCTATTCATTCAAAATTATCTATGTGCACGATTTGCTTCCTGTTGACCTGCCAGCAAGAGAGACTTTTGCTTTATAATTTCTTGCTGGCTTAGAAATGGACAATGACTGGCCGAGAAAGATTTTGTGGACAGATGAAGCCCACTTCCAACTGACAGGATATGTTCAAATGGTTCAAATGGCTCTGAGCACTATGGGACTTGACATCTGATGTCATGAGTCCCCTAGAACTTAGAACTACTTAAACCTAACTAACCGAAAGACATCACACACATCCATGCCCGAGGCAGAATTCGAACCTGCGACCGTAGCGGTCGCGCGGTTCCAGACCGAAGCGCCTAGAACAGCTCGGCCACAGTGGCCGGTGTGATATGTCAGTACACAGAAGTTTCGGATGTGGGCAACGGAAAATCCACACGCAAATCAAACAGTACCACTTCATCCTGAAAAGGTCACTGTGTGGTGTGGTTTTACGGCATAATTTATCATAGGAACATATATTTTCGAAGAGACAGGTGCTTCCGGTTCTGTTACTTGTATCGTCACTGGTAAGCGCTAAGAGTGTCTTTTGCGCAACCACGTCATTTCAGACCTCCAACAGCGTAGATGTATGGATGGGATCATTTTTATGCAAGATGGCGCACCTTCGCACGTTGCAAATCCAGTTAAGCAGCTGTTGAAGCGCCATTTCGGAAATGCTGGAATTATCAGCCGCCATTTCCCTACAGCCTGACCATCCCGATCATCTGATGTTAATCCGTGTGACTTCTGTCTGTGGGGCTATCTGAAAGATAGTGCCGATTGCAAACTTAGCTGCATTGATGGGACGCATTGCGCAACACATTCTGATCGTGTCCCCGGAAACACTTCGATCAGTTGTGAAACATGCTGTTTCTCGGTTTCAACTTGTTCCAGAAAACGGCGAACAGCATATTGAAGATGTTTTGATCCAGTCACATGGAAAATGATAATCCGATTTCATTTTGATTGATGCTTTTTATGCTGTTTTTGGCCTCAGGACAGTTAAAAACCGATGTGATTGACGGTTTTTATGCAGATTTTGGCCTCAGTACAATAAAAGCCGATGTGAGTGATGCTTTTTATGCGATTTTTGGCCTCAGGACAATTAAAAACCGATTTTGCCCATTCGCTGTGATATGACCTTGCCGTGGTGGATGGGCTTACGTAACTGACCGTATCACACCTGTACACCCATGCACACTGAGTAGCACAGGTTGTTTAACGTCAAACGTATACCTTAGACATTGTTGTATGAGTCATTTGTCATTTGTAATCGACCACTATTAAATTATGTTGCTTACAGTGCCATCTATTGCTACATTTTGTAACTATTTATTTTTCTTCTGCCATCCGTTTCCCCCCTTCTCCGATAACATTCCATTGAAATTTGACTTGATTCTGACCAGAGGTGTTATTTCTACAGCAGTTTGAAAGTGTAACTTTAATGATAGTCACCCTGTATATTTATCCATGAACCATAAAATACTACAGATCCCTCCTAAATAAAAACTGTGCCGTGTGATTGGAAGAAAGTACAGGTCAAATCTGTCTACAAGAAAGGTAGGAGAAATAAAGATCTATACCACTGGCATCAATTGACAGTCTTGAAAAATCTGACCTTAACCGTTCCAAAGTGTTTCGAAGAAAATGATCACCTCCATGCCAAAAATCACGGTTTCCGAAAACATCGATCATGCGGAATAGAATTCGCGCATTTTTAACATGATATCTAGGAACTAACGATCAAGGCATTTATGCAGATGCAATATTTCTCTTTTTCTGAAAAGCCGTGCACTCTGTACCACAGCAGTGCTTATTAATGAAGTTAAAATCTTAGGGATATCAATGAAAATATTGGACTATACTGAAGATTGATCTGTGTGGAGCTCTCAGCAAGTTACCTTGGATAGAAAGCGGTCGACGGATGTAGAAGTAACCTCAGGCGTCCCCCACGCAAGTGTTTGGGCCCCTTGATGTTTAGTTTGTGTATTAATGACCTGGAGGGCAATATTATTAATAACTTTTTCTTTCAGATGATGGAGTTATCTGTAATGAAGTAATTGACAAGAAAACCTGTAAAATTTGTAAACACATCTTGATTTCAAAGCTGTAGAAAGATTGGCAACATGCTATAAACGTCAAAAGTGTGTAACTGTGTACTTCCCAAAACGCGAAAACATAATATCCTATGGATGACTCATAGCTGGAATCAGCAACTCGTACAAATACCCTTATGGAGCTATAGAATGAAATGACCAAATAGGCTCAGTCATAGGTACAACAGGAGGGAGATTGCAGTTCATTGGTAGGATACTAATAAAATTAAGTCATCCACCAGGGAGATAGTTTACAAAAATTTGCGCGACTCATCCAAGAATAATGCTCAGTATAAAGCTGGTCGGCAGTTAATAAATAATAGTAGTAAGAGACTACAACGCCGGCCGCTGGTGGCCGAGCGGTTCTGGCGCTACAGTCTGGAACCACGCGACCACTACGGTCGCAGGTTCGAATCCTGCCTCGGGCATGGATGTGTGTGTTGTCCTTAGGTTAGTTAGGTTTAAGTAGTTCTAAGTTCTAGGGGACTTATGACCTCACCAGTTGAGTCCCATAGTGCTCAGAGCCATTTGAACCATTTTTTTAGACTACAACGGAATGGGTGGAAATCCTCCTACAAACCCTCTATCAAGGTAAGTTTACATAATCATCAGTATAGGCCTAGTCACCAGAGAACATAGACAAGAATCTGTGTAATAACAATGAGAATTGCGTATGATATTATCCTTTGCGAAAATAAATCTGCCGTGTTATGTAATGACCTACCACGTCTTTCACCATCGATGAACCTGATAGAAAAATATACTTAGGAAACGTCACTTGCTTTCTATATTGTAATATAAAATTCTAGTATAAATCAAACAAAGACGAAGAAGCTAGGCGCTTCAGTCTGGAACCGCGCGACCGCTACGGTCGCAGGTTCGAATCCTGCCTCGGGCATGGATGTGTGTGATGTCCTTATGTTAGTTAGGTTTAAGTAGTTGTAAGTTCTAGGGGACTGATTACCTCAGATGTTAAGTCCCATAGTGCTCAGGGCCATTTTTCGAAGAAGCTATGAGCAACAGAAGTACTGAGATGTTTACGGAAATAGGAAACGTTTCTCTTAAATGGCTCTGAGCACTATAGGACTCAACTGCTGAGGTCATTAGTCCCCTAGAACTTAGAACTACTTAAACCTAACTAACCTAAGGACGTCACACACATCCATGCCCGAGGCAGGATTCGAACCTGCGACCGTAGCGGTCTCGCGGTTCCAGACGGCAGCGCCAGAACCGCGCGGCCACTTCGGCCGGCAGGAAACGTTTCTTCGAACTTTGTTATGCTAAAGGATTTGATCGAAACTTCCTTATAGATTAAGTCTGTGTGCCGAAAAAAAAGCTCAGCCAAATGTCTCACCTCCCTCGCTATTCTCTCTCCTGATAGTCATAAGAAACACTCTATCATTTGACCCATTCAATGGCATTCCATGGTCCCACTAAGAACTTTAGTTTGCCACGAGATATACCTTACTTTCTCTGAGCCGCGGAGGCTCAGCCGCATTCCTTGCTGAACTAGCGTCCCTGGCAGGAGGACATGTCGGGGAATGGCTTAGCCGCAGGCTCGAGGGTGTTTCCGGAATGAACCTTCTGCTCTGCAACGGAGTGTGCGCTGTAATGAAACATTCCTGACAGATTAAAACTGCGCTCTGGACCGAGCTCCCCACTGGGATCTTTGCCTGCCACAAGCAATAGTCTTCGAGCTGAGCTATCCGAGCAAGCCTCGCAGCCCACGTCAATGTGCTGGCATCTCTCTCTGAGATCCGTGTCTAGTGATCTCGATATCAATGGGGCGTTTATCGCATTTTTCATGCCTTTTCAGATATACACTGAGGTTTTGGAAATGGCTTTCCATTTCCAGATGAAATATCTATTTTTGCCGTTTAAAATTCTAATACTTTGTCAATGGATAAGTCGTTAGAAACTAAACTGTAGCTTAATTCTCAAAATCATTGGACGGCCTCATGCCCGTTAAAGGAACGTTTCTGAAATTCGCTTGGATTGGCGGAGAAGGTTCTGGGAAACCTCTGTCGTTATGGACGACCGGATATGATTGGCGTCCTTTTGCAGTGCGAATGCATTATATCACCAAAATGCCTTTTGTCTCAGATTCAGCCAAACTGTTTTCTTTCTTTACATAGATCACAACAGTCAATGTTCAGCTATTTTATCTGTTTTTCAATTATCAAAAGTCCTATGTGAGATATGTATTATAAACATAAATGTAAGATTTCGCTGTTGTCCTCAGTGGTAATGAACTGTCTTCCGCTTACATATCCCCATAAGATCCTAGAACATACTACTCTTTAATGTTAAGGCATTATTAAGAGTGTATTGTATACATATGACAGCTTGATCTTCTTGTGCTGGAATAAAATGTTATTGTACTTTATCAATTGTTGCACTTGTAACTGAATGATCTTCATTAGTTACTGAGCTTGATACTGCGCACTTGCATCAGACTGAAACTTCTGTTGCGCCGATCTTTCCAAATTCTGTGGTAACTAGGTGTAATGCGTCTCATTCATTGAACATCGCATGCGCATTCATGTATGGGTGTCTTCTCCTCCTTTCGTTCTGCAGGAAATTCTGCCAACTACCAATATGGATTTATAGCTCACCTAAGGCAACTGTTCTGCGTTATTTGAAATATTTATATTCAGCTTCTACATGCTCCCCTGTGTACAAACTCAATGTAGATATTTCTGATTTGATTGTTAATTGACTTGGGTGTAGTAAAGTTACAAGTTTGTAGGCTTCCACGGCCTGTGTCATTTTGAATACAATAATTTTGGATACTGGGTCGCGTCATTGTAAACTATTAAAGCAAATAAACTGCTCTGAAAAGGACCGCAGCAAGTCGGTAGACAAGTCGGCGATTAAGTTACTTTAGTCGTTTAAAATGACGTAATCTATTACCCAAAATTATTTTATTCATAATAATAAAGTTGTTTGCACAGCAGCACTGCTTTCACATACTTTCTGTACCTTCTCAGTCAGCGATTAAAATCGAGATGGTCGATGACGTAGAAAGCGATAAAGTACTGCCTTAGATTTATACCCGACGATTCTTCATGTCTGACAGAAGGCTTGAAACGTATGTGAGGGCTTGGAAATAGTCCTAGAGATTTTCTTTCGGACTCCATACTGCTCGATAGCCGAGAAATGTTACAGCATTACTTTTACCTTATTTTATTCTCTTACTTTATTTTAATATTTGGGGATGAAGATTCCTTTCTTGTTTTCTGAATTAAAATCAGTGTATTTTTGAAGCACATAATTCATCGGTCCATATTTTTTTAAAATTATTTACCCACTGGTATAATCGTACAAAATTTCTACAGAAACTACTGATTTCGTCCCTCTCAGGCCATCTACTGACAGCAATCATATAAAATTTCAACACAAACGACCTTTTCCGATTCTCATCGCGCATTTTTACCGAAATATGTTATTTCTGGAGATGTTTTGTGTATTTGTGTAAGTGAATAAACAAATTAAAAATATAACTTTTTCAATCACTAACTAATGTCTTCAACGATAAAAACGTTTTCATAAAGATTTGCCTTCATCGATGGTTGATTATCGTCTAGATTTGTTCTCCTGAGATGAAGAAGTTGGCTGTGTGTCTTCTACGTACCGCCCAGTACTTTTAGGGACTATGAGGCTATGTGTGCTGCAGAAAACGATAGTGATTACCTAATGAAGTGGTCTCTGATAAAGAGCGCCCGCATACTTCGTTCTTGCCTTCTCTGTTTTGATAAAGGCAGCTGATACTTGTACTTAGGTACAATTTTACTATTTAGTTCATATCCTAGTTATTCTGCTTCTTGCTATGGAACTTAATATGAAATTTTTGTTAACACTGTAACAATAAACAGTTTATTTGTTTTTGGAAACTGTATTCGGTTTAAGTTGAGAGAGAGAGAGAGAGAGAGAGAGAGAGAGAGAGAGGAGGGAGGGGATGTTAGCTTGTTTTGTACGGAGAACGGAGCACGGAGCACGAAGCCATACTGACGTAGAGAAACATTTGCACATTTATTATTAAAGGATGTAAGTGTAATATTAATCGCACTTTATTTGCATTCACGGTTGCACCTGCCATTTAATAGATGATCGGTTTCAGTCTATGCAACCTAGGGACATGACACTGCGTTTTTTAGGCTGGAGATTTTGGTGTGTTGCAGATTGGCTGGCTCATCCTTCTTTAATTTTGCGATCAAACAGCCCAGGCCATATACTATATTATTTTAATATCTTCGCCGGCCAGTGTGGCCGAGCGGTTCTAGGCGCTACAGTCTGGAACCGCGCGACCGCTACGGTCGCAGGTTCGAATCCTGCCTCGTGCATGGATGTGTGTGATGTCCTTAGGTTAGTTAGGTTTAAGTAGTTCTAAGTTCTAGGGGACTGATGACCTCAGCAGTTAAGTCCCATAGTGCTCAGAGCCATTTGAACCAATTTAATATCTTCCACTGCTTTTCCTTTTAATCCACGTTTTCCCTGTTTTGTTTGCTTCTTTCGTTTTGTCTTTCAGTGTGGTTCGAAGTTAGTTTAACGTCTTTTACTTTTGCAGACTCCTTTTAGGACTATTTTTAACCCGACTGGGACTATTTTTAACCCGAGACCTGTTTGAATGTGGAAAGAGGGACTGATGGCCTCGTAGTTTGGTCCCTTTACTCCCCAAACCAAACAAACAAACAAACAAACAAGAAGCAGCGTGAAACATGAATGACACACAAATAAACTACTTGCCTCTTGTAACTATCATTACTATCAGATTCCTCCGTAGCTGAGGTCGCTAAGGCACGCCAGCGCGGCGGTGATCGACTCGGGAGTAAGCCAGTTAGAATCGTGGTGGTGGATAAAATTTACACTACCAATATTTGGCTGGAAATGGAAGGATAGATGGTGAAGTACCAAGTTTCTGATCAACAGGCTTTGCTCCAGTGTCGTGGATTAAATTCCAAACCTGTCGACAGTGTCTCTTGAAGTGGAGGTATATGACACTGTTGATGGCGATTCATCCGTCGGATTGGGACGTTAAGCTCCGTTTCTCCCTTCGTGTTATTCGAGAGGCTACGTGCTGGTACCGAGTTTCACTCTCTTTCTTCTCTCGTCACCCTCGTCGTCATCATAATCATCATCATCATCATCATCAAACGACACAAAACTAACACCGCACTATATACGCATGCATTACACTCACCTACACAACACATATGAGCCAAGTCTCACATATCCGCATGCAAGGCATGATGTGCGCGGAGGAAGAATTCCCTTGCCGAGAGGTGGCTGAACCCACCACGTGGGATATCACAGCCTACAATGCCATACAACATTTTATTTTGAAGACGTTATTGATCTTAACTGTCTTATGTATTGCTCTTACGCTGAATACTTTCACAAGAACGTAGAGTGTTGTAAGTTTATTCACGACTGCTTGCTTGTTATAACTTCCTAGTTCCGTCAGTTATGCACTTAATCTCCGGATGGCCGTTTAGAGGCAAGTCATAACAAAGAATTAGGCGAGGTGCAGCTTCTATGATCCGTGGATAGTAAAAGAAAGGGAGATAAAGATTTATTCTCTCCACGTCGACGAGGTAATCGAAGACGTAGCGCAGATTCACAGAGGACAAGGATGGAGAAGACACCTGCCGTGTCTTTTTAAAAGAAACCATCCCAGCATTCTCCTTACCTGATTCAGGATCTCAGAAATATTGTAATTTAATGTCTCGTCGACAATTACGTCATCAGAGACTAAGTACTTGCTGTGAATGGACAACGTAGGCGAAGAAACTCGGTTGTGTTCTTTCCGAAGTAATCATCCTAGAATTCGACCTGTGTTATTTACTATAGGTAAACCATTTAAAAACTCGATCTTAATGACCGGATGGGTATTTCAAAACAGCTCCTATTCGGAATGCGAGGGCACTGTTTTACTACTAAGCCGCTTCACGCGGTATGGATAGCGATTACTCTGAGGAAGTTTGAAGTTTATCTTCCCGCCGACTTTATGGTGATTAGAAACGAAATTCATATTGAACTCAACAAAAATGGGGCAGGAAATTCACTGTAATCTGTTCGAAGCAACTTCCAAGTAAGTAATTTATGGAAGCGATGCAAAAAAAAAAAAAAAAAAAAAAAAAGAATCTCATAAATGCATGTTTAGGGGTCCACATGGATCGTATTTTCGGAGGCACAAGTCAGATTTATCGTTGTAGTTTGCATTGTTTGTGATGGACGTATTCACACCGTCCGCCCAAATGTTAGGAGATTGGTTTCATTCCTGGCATGTAAGCGATATCGGGGCAGTAGCTAAGGTGGCAGCCTGAACTAACGACTGTAAATAAGAGAGGAGTATTCGACAGTCAGCTGTAAGCAGTCGTTGTTACAGAGTGGATGTGAGGCCGTGATGTGTCAGCGTTGTTGTGTCAGCGTTGTTGTGTCACAAATTTCACTGGAACAACATCGTTAAATTAGGTGTTTGAGACCTTCTCCAGAATGCTTTAAGACGATAAAAATGTCAACAAAGTTTAATCCTGAGTCAAGGTGTGCAGGACGAAGATAACGACGCGTAGACGCCTGCCGCGACTTGACTGAATGCCCAACGTAGACTTTTTTTTAAAAGAAAAAGTTATCAGGGGTGACGAGACTTCGTGTTATCAATACGAAGCTATTACAAAACGACAAAGTGCAGAAATTCACGTTAAGAGCCAATGCTTTGACGGCATAACCGACATTCAAGCCGATGTGACGCGTAACTTAAACAACATCCCAAAGAAGGCCTTGCTGACCGTTTCACATCGTTGTACGAATGTTCTGTGCGCTGTGCTCAAGTGGGTGGAGACTATGTAGAACACATTAAACGCTGAAACCATATGCAGGTATCTTATGAGCCAAGTCACGTCTTTTGTAAAGTTTAATAATGTACTGCTGGCCGCTGTGGCCGAGCGGTTCTAGGTGCTTCAGTCCAGAACTGCGCTGCTGCTACGGTCGCAGGTTCGAATTCTGCCTCGGGCACGGGTGTGTGTGATGTCCTTAGGTTAGTTAGGTTTAAGTAGTTCTAAGTCTATGGGACTGATGACCTCAGATGGTAAGTCCCATAGTGCTTAGAGCCAATAATGTACTCATAGAAAAACAACAGAGCCTACCTGATTTTCAGTGGCTCTGAGCACTATGGGACTTAACATCTGTGGTCATCAGTCCCCTAGAACTTAGAACTACTTAAACCTAACTAACCTAAGGACATCACACACATCCATGCCCGAGGCAGGATTCGAACCTGCGACCGTAGCAGCCACGCGGTTCCGGACTGCGCGCCTAGAACCGCTAGACCACCGCGGCCGGCCCTGATTTTCTGTAAGACTCTTGTAATGGGATGAGTGAGACAAAACGTAATTTCAGTGGATTAGTTTCATCTTTGAAATTCCGTGTTGTACTTGCAATGAGGTGCCCGTTGACAAAATACCGAATAATCTAAATGCATTTACACGCAATAGTAACATAAAACAAAATGTTTCCATAATTTGTAAAAGTCTGTATAGTGTGGATAACAGAGACTAAAATACGATGCACGAAAATTTTAGATATTGTTTTTCCAGTCAGTATGTATCAGTAATATTTTACACATTAACACTTCTTCGGGCTCTTAGAAGTCAAGCATAATTTACTTCCATCTGAGTCTCCTCATAGACGTGTCACTAATAGAAATCAATTTGTTTCTTCGATTAAGGCTTACTTTCATGTAAATCGTCGACAACGTTAGCTGTGTTATTACTCGCTGCGGACTGTTCGTGTCACGAGAGACCAGTATATCAAACAAACAGTTCTGGTGGTACTCTAATTTCGTGCAGATAATAACGCTGATAATTATTTCACCAGCAGTACGAACGCATATCTCACAATAAAATGTATCAAACGTAAATGCACACTTATTTTCTGTTTCCACGAATGTCATAAAATTCTGAAACGAGACATATTTCAGACTGAGAGTCAGTACGTATTTCACTGTATACGTTTCTAAAGATCTATTTTTCTCTGATTATCATAAGTTATTTCCTTGACATTATGAAATCAAACAGCTTTTTGATTGCTAGTGGCTCAAATAATGATGAAGCAACCTTAGTCATTAAGTTTTGTGCATCACAAGACGATTTACAGTTTCAGTAAATTACGAGCTAGAATTTTTCACCCTGTACAGTTGAATAAGGTATAGTGAAAGTTGACCTTCGCGAAAACCTATCATCGTAACATTCTTCATACGTCTCAGAACTGTCAGATAAAGATGGTTACTGAAAGTGTCATTCTGGTTTGAATCTTACACGTGAATATAAATTCTGACTTTAATGAATTCAGTTACATTTATTTATGGTACAAAAGGTTTCTGTGCACTCTGACACGCAGACCCAGCATTGATTTCTGCAGCGTCAGACACGTGCTTAAATAATGAAGATAAGATTAAAATTGTTGGAACCTAAAGGAGGTAACGCGGTGTTGACTACACATCCAGTGGCTTCAGTTCTGGACGCGACCCTACGGTTTTAAAATATGACTCTCCAATTTACTTAACTGAAGACTCTAAACAGGTATATTTACTCCCAGCCATATTTCCGCTCGTCAGTACCTTACTTTTATTGGGAAGAAAATTAGGTTTGAGTTGTTGGTAACACAGAGTGACTCCGTAAATACTGATCTGCAGACTCAGTGTAACTTTCTGCTAGATCAGAACAAGTACAGAATTTATATAACTGTGGGTACGTGTTGCGCTGATGTACAAACAATTGTGTTACTGGTGCCATTGTTTAACTGATGTTAACCGCCTGACCTGAACTGAATCGCCCTGTCCAGCAGACAAAGCCGCAATGCGGGCAACCGCATGCTGTACACCAACATGACGCCCTCGGGATCGCTTTAGAGCTATGCGGTTTAATGCGGCATAGCAAATAAGAGATGAATTACTGAAACACTAATTACGAACAAGAACGAATTTATTTCATTCTTTACTATTCATGACGAATGGCGTCAGGGTAAGGTACATCATTTCATTGGCGTCGCCCTGTCTTTCAATACAATTTTGTCTCCTGTTACGAGCCAATTACTGAATAAGATTCGCCCAAACGACATAGCTGCGGTCGTAGCTGCGAAGGATTTTCAGAAGTTTTATTCTTTATGGAGATACATTATTTTATATGTTAATCACTTATAATGAGTCGATTTACAGCTTGTAATACGGGAGATGTTTCCTGAATTATAACATTTAAAAAATCCGTTCTAGTTATAATTATTCTGTACTGTAGGAAACTATGTTACGGTGATTTTTTTATGTTGATGGCGGAATAAACGAGTTGTCTTAGAATTTTCCAACTCCCAGACATGGATTTGTGGTTGAACGCTGGCCTAGGGGAAATCCAGCGTCAAATCCTACAATGATCCCTTGCGGGGATACTGTGCACCTGTGATATTTTTGTCATATAAGAAGAGTGTTTCTTTTAACTCTTCTAAAGATTCTAAAATTTTGTGTGTAGCTTTTTTACATCCTGTATATATGCTGCGTGATCATGCTGATCTTTTCACCTTAAACATTACTGGAACAGCTTAAGCGATCGCAGTTGTGTGTTCACTTATTTGAATTGTAAGCAAGTACTCACTACACGACGTATCGTCTCTTTTCACAGTTATATTAACTGTAGAGATATTGTATAGCAATTTCTGCTGCTATTGTTGTAGTTCTAAAAGACGATTTCAACGGAGTTTCAGTCTTCAAAATCCTATTGGTGGTTACGGGGAGTTTAAATATTTGTAATTTGGAATTGATCTGTTCTGAGCAGGAAATCGATTGCTGTCTTACGCGGAAGTTCGTGAGTTCATAACCAAATAAGGAATTACGTCACGTCGGGTAAGAAAGAATACCAGTATAAAGGGAGGACATAGGAAATGTAGCTTTCATTCTGTCTGCGTCGAGTGATGCTTAGTCAGAAAAAATAAATTTTCTCCACAAACCAATAGGAGCTAGATATGTTACTTCTTTACGGAGCATACGGACGGCACGCGAAGAGAGCAGTTCCGTTGCACGCCGTAAGGTTTCCCGACAGATGGTGTCCAACAAGAGTGAGAGTTCATCGAATGTGCAGAAAAGTTGTTATTGGAAGGACACTGGAATACTACGCGGAGACTAAGGAACAAGCCTGCGAAGAGCGGAGCAACTGGAATAGATGTTCTGGCTGCTGTTCCTCATAATCCATACATTAGCTCTAGAGAAATTGCAAGTGCCTCTCTAATTAGTCAGCCCAGTGTTGTTTGCATTTTGCGCGCAAATAGGCGCCATCCGTATCATGTGTCTCTTCACCAACAGGTGAGCTATCGCGGCTGCAGAAGACAAGTGGAAATCTCTCGCTTGGTTCTGATGCGACATGAAGACAATATGTTCTTTCTTCAAAGAATTATCCTTACCGATGAAGCTACCATTGCAACTCATAGAAAGATGAACATAATAAATACCCGTTGTTGGAGCGCTAAGAATCTGCACAGGCTGAGACAGTTAACATTAGAGGCAGAGGAGCGTGGACGTTTGGTGCGGGGTTATTGGAAACTATGTGATCGGTTCTTACTTCAATGAAGAAACCTTGACGCATAAAACAAACGCGCAATATCTTATCGAAGTGCTACCGGCTCTCCTAGGAGAAATACCACTTTAAATACGTGGATTTATATGATACCAGCACGATAGGTGCCTGGCTAACCGTTCAGTAGTGGCTAGGAAAGCACTCACGCAGCTCTTCTCTCGTCGCTGGATAGGACCGGAAGACCTTATCAGTTGGAATGTACGTTCGCCTCATTTGACACCAATGGATATTTTTCTCTGAGATAAACTGAATAATGAAACCCATTCAAAAATTCCGACGACACAAGGGATTTTAACACATAGTATTGTTGCAATATGTGCAATGACATTGAAGGAATTTGTTCAGCCTGTTTAGAAGTCCTTGCACCATCAACTGCAGACTTGTATTTCTACAGTCAGTGAGCATTTCGAACGCTTGACGACATTAATGGAATTTTAAGGACGTTTTTATGACTACATTCTTTTCTGACTTCCTTTTTGTTGCTGTTGCTAATGTAACTTCGCAACGTGTGTATCTGGACATTAAATTCATGACTTTTACTAATTAATTAACAAGTTTCGTACTTCAATTTCTTCTTCTATAAATCCGATCAACTTTTGCGTGCACTTTTCTGATAGAGCTCTGGCAGAAACAACAGCATAACTAGTACGGTAGTTGACTGGTGGATCATCCTTAACTGCAACTTCCTTTGCCTTTCAGTTATATCGGTTCCACCACGTGTGGCTAATTGTGATTATTAAACTTTTCCGCACTATTACACTTATATAAGTAAACTCTCTTAACTGTTTCAAGCTGTAGTGCTCCATCAGCCTGACGTGACATTTCCGTATAACATCACGAATTTCCGAGTAAAATAGCAACAGGTTTCGTATTGAAAACAATTAAATTATAAGTTCTAACTGTTGTAATTTCTCCGAAGCTACTAATACAATTTTTAAAATTTCAACATCGTTGAATTCATCCCTTTTAGAACTGCAATAGTATCAGCTGAAATTTCTATAGTTACATTTGAAAAAGCGACGTTGATACCAATATCCCTCTAATTAATATAGCTATGAAAAGAGATTATGCATCATTTAGAGAGCAATTTTTTAGCCTTAACTTTGGTGAAAACAGAAATCGATAACTAAAACTGTTGTAGAAATATCTGAGGTGAAAACCTTAGTTGAATCTCGCTAAGCAGGTGTATGCTACGTATTTTGTATTTGGAACTGGCATTTGTCACACGTAGCGTTCGCGCATTGTATGAGGGGATGGTAGGGTAAGGTGGTCGTGCGCACATCAGTTTTCCATACTGAAAGAATGCCCTAATGCTCCGTAAGAGCTACTCCACATTCGAGCATAACAAATTAAATAAGCGAAAATTTATTTGATACACAAATAGCACGTAAACTGATGGCTGATCATCCTTACCTTGTAGATACGGCCCTCCTTCTGTTCGAAAAAACATTGAAGTGGGGTAAAATTATTTGCAGTGGGCTTCTCTGCTGAAGAGACACACGACGAAAAGATTTGCACATACTATAAATATCAAATCTAAAATCCATTGTACAAGTAGAAATCTATGAGACTAAAACCTGTATACCAAACCAAAGTTAATTCGTGGTAATAAAATATTAGAATAATAAGTGTATGATTTTTATTTCGGCTGGTAAAACTTATGAATATTAGAGGGCCCTGCAAAAAAAGCAAACACATTTACAGTGACAACTTGAACAAGTAACACTACACTAAAAACGAAATACAATACGATTATAATTTTATAGGACGGTTCTTCTCCTGTGGTCGGTGAACAGAAGTGATAGAACTTTAAAAAAAATTAGATATATTTGCGAATGATGCGTATTGGTACTACACTAGAAGAATCAGTAAACGCAAGAATTACTAATAAACGCCTGCAGATTATGGCTCCAAAATGACAGTTAATTAAGGTACAACATCTCAAGCACAATGGACAAGGAGATCTTGTAAATGACTGTACAATTTCTGACGCTGCAAAAGATAGAGGAGCATAAGAAGAATCAACATAAATTTGTTTAGTATAGGATAATCGTTTACTGACGAAGAAAGTTTTACCGATAAATAATTTTTTTGTTGTTGCTAGCAAACACAAATTTGAATGAGTATATAAAGGTATCAGGAATAATGACAAGTTATAGTATCATATTAAGTGAAACTAGATGCGGATTGATTTGTTTCTCGAACTGATAGCAGCTAGCAAGTATATTTATTTTTCTTGGTGTTCCAATATTTATGTCCTGTAAATTTGTGGTCGTTGATAATTCTGTTCATTTACGTAGAATATTTTTAATGGAAGAACTAGCGATTAAAGCATATATGCCCTGAACCTCATGTGAGCCAATATCGTATCGCATTTCACTGGGTCGTTAATAAAACAAATCTGATCAGTGGTAGATGTGAAATTCACACAAGCAAACACAAAACGGGGAACCAATCAGAACTCGGATTGTAATTGATTAACTTCGGTGCATGAAGGTTTGCGTTATTTTGCATTCAGTAGACTTCCAGATGAAATGAGAAAGGTAATAGACACAACTAAGATTATCAGATCCAGGTTGGGAATACCCCGTATTGTATACTTCCGTATCCAAGGCAGAACATTTTACAGTGGATTAGGTTGTATTATTGCGGTGGATTGTGCAAACGTAAAGAGTCAACATAGCGGTTGCTCTACTGAATATTCTAAGACATAGAATAAGAAATAGCGGTTGCTCCACTGCATTTATTAGTGACCCCTGTCTACCAAACGATACAATATGCTATGAATAGCCTTAGTTGTTCGATGATGTATCACAAGCCACTTTCGAGAATAATTAGCTGCGATTTAACGAGTCATTGACTCACGTCAGTAACTGCGACTATCTTACTATTTAATTTTCTGAACCGTGAACTGAAACAAGAGCTCATATTGTCTGGCTTGTGTAGTCACCCGATATCAAAGCGTACGACTAGTTTCTATCAACACCTCTGTGCTCTGTGGATACGGTTAAGGAACTATGTATCGCTACTATAGCTATCTTCTGTTATTATTGGAGGAATACCATGGTTTTTGAATGGATACTGTAGAATTTTGAACCTTTTTCATCTCTGGGCTTTAGTGGAGTACTAAGATTTCCGCTGTGTGTGCGTAATTGTGAATCCCGTATATTCATTTGCACTTCAGAATGTCAGTAATAGACTTAGCTAATACAACTAAAATCCCCATTCACAAAAGTGTTAGTGGAGCATCCTTCATTTTGTTACCTATAACAATATCCTTTCTGCAACACATTGCCGGCCGGTGTGGCCGTGCGGTTCTAAGCGCGTCAGTTTGGAACCGCGTGACCGCTGCGGTCGCAGGTTCGAATCCTGCCTTGGGCATGGATGTGTGTGATGTCCTTAGGTTAGTTAGGTTTAAGTAGGGGACTGATGACCTCTGTAGTTAAGTCCCATAGTGCTCAGAGCCATTTGAACCATTTTTTTGCAACACATTATTCAAAATGCGTGGAGGCAATACAGACATTGGATTTAAGCGCCTTATTAGTCAGCTGCTATGATCACAGAGCAATCATTTCTTCTAAGATTGCTCTCACGTATCGTTGGCACGTTGTACGCTAGTAACTGATGAGTATTCTTTTACATACACTCCTGGAAATTGAAATAAGAACACCGTGAATTCATTGTCCCAGGAAGGGGAAACTTTATTGACACATTCCTGGGGTCAGATACATCACATGATCACACTGACAGAACCACAGGCACATAGACACAGGCAACAGAGCATGCATAATGTCGGCACTAGTACAGTGTATATCCACCTTTCGCAGCAATGCAGGCTGCTATTCTCCCATGGAGACGATCGTAGAGATGCTGGATGTAGTCCTGTGGAACGGCTTGCCATGCCATTTCCACCTGGCGCCTCAGTTGGACCAGCGTTCGTGCTGGACGTGCAGACCGCGTGAGACGACGCTTCATCCAGTCCCAAACATGCTCGATGGGGGACAGATCCGGAGATCTTGCTGGCCAGGGTAGTTGACTTACACCTTCTAGAGCACGTTGGGTGGCACGGGATACGTGCGGACGTGCATTGTCCTGTTGGAACAGCAAGTTCCCTTGCCGGTCTAGGAATGGTAGAACGATGGGTTCGATGACGGTTTGGATGTACCGTGCACTATTCAGTGTCCCCTCGACGATCACCAGTGGTGTACGGCCAGTGTACGAGATCGCTCCCCACACCATGATGCCGGGTGTTGGCCCTGTGTGCCTCGGTCGTATGCAGTCCTGATTGTGGCGCTCACCTGCACGGCGCCAAACACGCATACGACCATCATTGGCACCAAGGCAGAAGCGACTCTCATCGCTGAAGACGACACGTCTCCATTCGTCCCTCCATTCACGCCTGTCGCAACACCACTGGAGGCGGGCTGCACGATGTTGGGGCGTGAGCGGAAGACGGCCTAACGGTGTGCGGGACCGTAGCCCAGCTTCATGGAGACGGTAGCGAATGGTCCTCGCCGATACCCCAGGAGCAACAGTGTCCCTAATTTGCTGGGAAGTGGCGGTGCGGTCCCCTACGGCACTGCGTAGGATCCTACGGTCTTGGCGTGCATCCGTGCGTCGCTGCGGTCCGGTCACAGGTCGACGGGCACGTGCACCTTCCGCCGACCACTGGCGACAACATCGATGTACTGTGGAGACCTCACGCCCCACGTGTTGAGCAATTCGGCGGTACGTCCACCCGGCCTCCCGCATGCCCACTATACGCCCTCGCTGGAAGTCCGTCAACTGCACATACGGTTCACGTCCACGCTGTCGCGGCATGCTACCAGTGTTAAAGACTGCGATGGAGCTCCGTATGCCACGGCAAACTGGCTGACACTGACGGCGGCGGTGCACAAATGCTGCGCAGTTAGCGCCATTCGACGGCCAACACCGCGGTTCCTGGTGTGTCCGCTGTGCCGTGCGTGTGATCATTGCTTGTACAGCCCTCTCGCAGTGTCCGGAGCAAGTATGGTGGGTCTGACACACCGGTGTCAATGTGTTCTTTTTTCCATTTCCAGGAGTGTATTTATACGTGCAATGACCATCTGTGATTTCTCCGTCGTTCACATGGACCCGAATGCAGTGAAGAATAAAGTAAAACTTTGAAATATGACAATTCTTACTCTAAGAGAAATCAAAACTCCTTTCGTGGTTAAAGAGGAGTAGGTAGAACAGTTTGTGCGGCCACTGTAAAGTGTTATCAGACGCTACTTGATATGTTCTTCTGTCCTATTCCTTTCGCGTACAGAGCTCTCCGTAATTCTCAGTACGTGACCTCTTCTTGATTAAACTTGTGGTCTCTGCGCGAGATATAGCTTCGAGGAAACACAAATGATACTCACTTTTTCTCGAATACTGTTTCTCCAAATTTATCGAATACATCCCGCGAAAACTTCGTCTCACTTACAAAGGTTGCAAATTAAATATCCTGGTGGTTACGTGACACGTTAGTATGGGCTATAGCGTCCTGTTACGCTCGTAACACAGCATTTCTCTGAAAATGTTTTTATTTCTGATGCCACTTTTATCTAGTAAGGATTCCAAACGCCCTAAACAGTAATACAAAATTGGTAGTATTAGCGTCTAGGATGAGATTTTCTTTGCAGATTATCGCATCCTCCCAGAATTCCCCCATCGGGTCTAATTCTTCCAGTTGCATTCCCTGACACTGATCTGACGTGTTAGTCCAATTTTATATCGCTTCTTAGTATTACTTCCAAGACTTCAATCTACCGGGTGGTCAAAAAGTCAGTATAAATTTGAAAACAGAATAAATCACGGAATAATGTAGCTAGAGAGGTACAAATTGACACAAATGCTTGGAATGACATGGGGTTTTATTAGAACCAAAAATATACAAAAGTTCAAAAAATGTCCGACAGATGGCGCTTCATCTGATTAGAATAGCAATAATTAGCATAACAAAGTAAGACAAAGCAAAGATGACGCTCTTTACAGGAAATGCTCAATATGTCCGCCATCATTCCTCAACAATAGCTGTAGTCGAGGAATAATGTTGTGAACAGCACTGTAAAGCATGTCCGGAGTTATGCTGAGGCATTGACGTAGGATGATGTCTTTCAGCATCCTTAGAGATGTCGTTCGATCACGATATATTTGCGACTTCAGGTAACCCCAAAGCCAATAATCGCACGGACTGAGGTCTTGGGACCTGGGATGCCAAGCATGACGAAAGTGGCGGCTGATTTCACGGTCATCACCAAACGTCGCGCGCAAGAGATCTTTCACGCGAGTAGCAATATGGGGTGGAGCGCCATCTTGCATAAACATCGTACGTTCCAGCAGGTGTTTATCAGCCAGGCTGGGGCTGATGCGATTCTGTAACATATCGGCGTACCTCTCAACCGTCACGGTAGCAGTTTTGCTGTCCAGCGCCATCTTTCAGACATTTTGTGAACTTTGTTTTTTTTGGTTCTAATAAAACCCCATGTCATTCCAAGCATGTGCGTCAATTTGTACCTCTCTATCTACATTATTCCGTGGTTTATTAAGTTTTCAAATTTATACTGACTTTTTGAGCACCCGGTACATGATAGGTGCTACAGTTAACGATTTTACTTCTAATAAACGGCTCACATCGGGAACAGTGGACCTAGGGATATTCAGGAGTGTGGAAATCTCGCGTACAGACGTATGACACAAGTGATACAAATGCCCGTAAAAGGAAAACGTGGTGTCAAAGCCATAAAGCAAACACAGGCTATGGAACAATGGAAGAACGTCATTTGGTCGGATGAGTCTTGTTTCTAACTAATGGCCGAGTTTACGTCCCAGTAATGAAACATCGCGGTGGTTCGGAGATGATTTGGGCAGCCATATCGTGGTATGTACCCCATAGACCCCATGGTCGCTCTGCAGGTTCGAATTAACAAGGATTATGGGCAATTCTGGGGGATTAGATCCATCCCATGCCACAATGTTTGTTCTGCAATGTTGATGCTGTGTTCCAAGTCGACAGGACCCCTGTTTACACAGCACGCATAATTCAGGACTGGTTTTGTGAGCAGGAGAATAAATTGTCGCATCTCCCTTAGCCATCACAATCAACAAATCTCAATATTGTTCAGTTTTTGTGGTCTACTCTGGAGAGGAGGGCGCGTGACCTCCGTCCACTTCCATCACTACCTGAATTTGCCAATATTTTGCAGAAAGAATGATATATTCCTTTGTAAACAATATACTACCTTATTTATCCATATCGACTGCACTGGAAGCTCTTTTGAATGCCAACGCTTTTCGGGGGCGTATTACGCATGATATTGTGTAGTATTTATGATGTTTCCATATTTTTTTCAGCTCACTGTAATTTAGAAGCTCGCTTGGAATGAATGCAAAAACCGTTAAAAGTATTTAGTAACAGTTCGAATATTGTCTTACGGAAGACCCTGTTTCAAAACGTTAGTGGTATTCTGTGTCTGACGTCTTCAGAAGAACATGAACGTCTTCTGGAGATTATTAAAATCAGAAAAAAATTGTGATTGAGGGGTAAAAAACGTTACGACAGAAAGTATCTAGGCCGAATTACGGCTGCCAACTTTTATTTGTGAAATTAAAGGAAATTCGTACCACATCGGGTTAGCTGTAATATATAATAATAATTTGTTCATAAACTGTGGACAGCACGATCACACGAATAAGGTAGCACAGCCAAAGACTAATATAAGCACAAATACAAACGAGGTTGATAAACCTTCTGGAATAAGAACCTTAATATGACAGTAAAACCATAAACCCGTGGTGGCATTGCATCAAAAACTAGAAGAACCAAAAAATATTCCCTAGAGTTTCAAGAAAATGAGACCCAAATTCCGATTCCTTACGCGTATTAAGAAATATCGCTCTTTTCAAAAAATGGCTCTGAGCACTATGGGACTTAACATCTGAGGTCATCAGTCCCCTAGAACTAAGAACTAGTTAAACCTAACTAACTTAAGGACATCACACACATCCATGCCCGAGGCAGGATTCGAACTTGCGACCGTAGCAGTCGCGCGGTTCCAGACTGAAGCGCCTAGAACCGCTCGGCCACCACTGCCGGCTATCGCTCTTTTGTGAAGACAATATTTCATTTCATCAGAGGAGTACTTGGTAGGAAACGCTCGTGATGGAAAGATCTTCACTAACTGAGTAAATACCGGAGTAGTGAAATTATCTCGCTGAAAATGTTACTGATGTCTCTTAATAGAAGAGTGTCAAATTAAACGAAGATAAGTAACGAACTAAGACAAAAACAGAGAATCTCATTTATACAACTTTTTAAGTGAGTACGGAGTCTTAAACTACATTCGACCGTAACCTAGCATCTCGTCGTAATTTTTTTTTTTAACCTTGTATTTACTTATCGTTACAAAGCTTTTGCGTATTGACAGTTGTATTAGGATGGACATGACATAGGAGTCATTCCCTAACGACTAAGATTTATTTTGGAATCCTTGCTACATTAGCCGGCCGAAGTGGACGTGCGGTTAAAGGCGCTGCAGTCTGGAACCGCGAGACCGCTACGGTCGCAGGTTCGAATCCTGCCTCGGGCATGGATGTTTGTGATGTCCTTAGGTTAGTTAGGTTTAACTAGTTCTAAGTTCTAGGGGACTAATGACCTCAGCAGTTGAGTCCCATAGTGCTCAGAGCCATTTGAACCTTGCTACATTCGTACATTCTTAGGGTTAACGTTCATCAATATCGATCCTCTGCAAATCTTCCTGCATCTAGCTAGAATTTTCTAACCTGATGACGTTCGTATTACAATAGGTTTTTTCGCGAACTGCGTCATAGTTTTTCCCACATTATCCACGAGGTCTCTCTGTTGTGTGGCGGTTCGGATAATGTCTTTCAAGTGATTTAATTTAAAAGCGTGTTGATGAGGACATGCGACTAGATCTTCTGGATCCATTTAAAGACAAAAAAATGATCAGATAGTAATACAGTCTCACGATCTCCAGTTATCATGTTCCTAACAGTTGGTACCTGATTTTGCTAACGCGCTTCTGTAACCAAAACATTAATCATTAAATCACCACTTGTGGTAAACTGCCTGGCCGACGTAGTCGCTGTTGTTCTTAGGTATGTGTACGCAACTCGTTACCAATAAACTAAACAGTATTCAAGAAAATACAGTATCTTTTATTTCCTTATTCTCGACTCAGAACTATCTAATACTTCTTTTATTACTGAAATTACATGTCTTTTATTTTCTCCACCAGCATATTTTGCTCCCAAAGCATGTAATCTTCTATCCATTGTGCGTAAAACTATCTCCGCCATATCCACTAGCCTCTTCCATCTCTTTTTCCACCTTTATGTTGGATTTCTGTCCTCATTTTCCAGTCATCTTCCTACCAAATTGTATTCCTGCCCCATTACAAGGTCGTTCGTTCCACGCGTCTCTGCCATTCCACTGATGTCTTGTGACATGTTCCTTATAGTTTATCCAATAGCATTTTGATACACCTAGCGTCTTTCGAGCACTCAAAATCAGTGATACCTGTGCCGCATAGAGTTGTAAAAGTACCGTAGGTTTCCGTTGACTACCATACGTAAGCCTAGACTGCGGTAATTTTGCTAGTAGCTTTGGTCAGTTACGGTTGTACCCACATTTCCTGTGCGTTCGGTGTGTTGCATACCTATCGAGCGTCACCTCATAACGATTGCATTCTCTGCATACGCAGTCCGTGTCTAACTGGATTCCCATAGAAACTAGAAGCAGTGAACTGTCTTGAAACTATGTGAGGATATAAAAAAAAATACAGATTTATTATAGAGAGCTAGAAAACCCAAATTTATCAACGAAAAAGGGTACTTATGTAAAATAAAAAAAATATCAATGAAATATCATTATTACTGGATATTTTCCAAGGCTAAATAAACAACTTCAAACGTCAGGTAACAAGAATATACACTATATGGCCAAAGTATCATATTAGGTGCATTGTGCTGCCACCTACTGCTAGGTACTGCATATCAGCTAGGTACTGCATTTCTGCGAAATACTTACCTTTCATCCATATTTGATTCTTCACATGGATGACTACCTAGTTTAGTACAAACATAATTTTACTCTCTGCGGATTGAACTGCACGAGTACGATATTTACGGGCTTAACTGAACTTTCTGAAACAATAATTTCTGCTATGCACCGTACAGTGGGTTACAGAGAATATACGGAGATCAGGATGTATACATTTTTCTTCAATATAGAACGCCATGACAGCTTCAGAACAGTTTAGGATTCTGTATTATTTACTTCTACCACAAACACAGCCGAAATCATGCTGACTCGCAATGTTCGCACCGGATGAACAAAGAACCAGTCACATAAGCTAAGTAGTCACAAGTGTTACGTCAACGATCTCTTGGTTATTGTTGAGTAATTTTTAATGGGCAGGAGGACACGCCTATCAAAGGTGATACAGCGAATCAGTTTCCGATTCGAAAATATTTGCTCGCGCATTTCATTAGTTCCTATCAAGCCATGTACATGCACCGATTATTTGCTTTCCTGGTGACAAAGCTGCTGGAAAATACTCATGATGTTTTTAATTTAACTGCCTCGTTATATCTTGATTTAATACGGAGGAACTCGAAGTCCTCGTTGTGCGCCGCATCGAAATCCGATACCGTACCTCGTTGCGAAAGTGTATATTTATGGCGCCCTAATTTACGTGAGCTTGCGCTACGTCACTGGAATGGGTTTGGAGAATTATGTCGGGTCTTTGCAAGTTTCTTTGACACTGAGAGAAATGATATTAGCGTGAAGTAGCCAGAAATCAATTACATTGAATTCGCACTTATTAGAGAGTAATAGTACAAGATATGCTTTTATATTGTTGTCGATAAACATTCAGCAATAAGCGAGGTCTGCAGCAATGATCACGTACACGCATGTAGGGTGACTGAAATTCACTTTTATCAAGATATTTTCTTGAAAATTGACGTGTTTTGGCGGTGGCTACGTAAAAGTACAGGTTAATTGCTGCGAACAAGTAAATAAAGTAACAAGTCACTGTTAATTTATTAAAAACAAATGGCGACGTTACAGTTCCGAAACCTCAGCTTTATCTGAAACTTCTGTTCATGATTTAAATTATATTTATATTGTATTACTACATGCAGTATTGGCTACTTTACTGTAGCTGGACATAACATTGTATTAAAACGACGTAAACAGCTTTGCAGGATCACACACACACACACACACACACACCTAACTATTTCGGCCATACTGTCTATTTACAAAGACAAAACAGAGCAAAGGGATGAACATGTCAGAGACATTACAAAAGGGAACTACATAAATGCTCCAGTATAAAATTCGAAATTCGTATATGTGTTAGTCCATGCAATATACGAGGGTTGTTTGGAAAGTAAGGTCCGATCAGTCGCGAAATGGAAACCACAGTGAAAATCAATTTTTTTTTATTTCCAACAGGTAGGCACACTTTCCAACTACCTCTTTAAATAGTCGCCGCCCCGACTTAGACATGTGTCGTAGCGTTGTACAAACTTTCCAGTCTCCTCGCCACAGAAAGCAGCTGCCTGTGCTTTCCGCCAATTCTCTACGCTGGTCTGCCTTTCGTTGTTTGTGTCAAAATGTTGTCTTTGTAGCCAGCGGTTCATGTGAGCAGAGATAAACAACGGAGGGGGTCAGTTAAGGGCTATATTATGGGTGATCAAACACTTCCCATCGAAAACGCTGCAGGAGTGCCTTCGTTGCCCCTGCAGAATGTGGATGAGAAATGTCTTGAAGGAAAAAACGCATAACATTTAAGTTATGTGGGCTGCATAGCTTCAGGCGAAGTCTCTCACCAGAGCTACATACTTGGCGAGAGACACTGAAGTTTTAAGAATTTCTACGTGATCACTTTGCGCTCTGAACTGAAAAGAGCGAGATGAAGTAATCAACAGACACACTAGAGACACTGCCCAACACTCTGTGCAAAGTTCCACCGGATTTTGACAGTGGTTTACATTTCGCGCCAAATCGGACTTTACTTCCTGAGGAGGAGGAGATTAGTGTTTAACGTCCCGTCGACAACGAGGTCATTAGAGACGGAGCGCAAGCTCGGGTGAGGGAAGGATGGGGAAGGAAATCGGCCGTGCCCTTTCAAAGGAACCATCCCGGCATTTGCCTGAAGCGATTTAGGGAAATCACGGAAAACCTAAATCAGGATGGCCGGAGACGGGATTGAACCGTCGCCCTCCCGAATGCGAGTCCAGTGTGCTAACCACTGCGCCACCTCGCCCGGTTTTACTTTCTGAATACGCCTATTTAACAGAATATTTGTTTCTAATAGACCTAAAGAGCATCATTAACAATGGATGTCTGCTTTTACTTTTTTTATAAGAATTACTTTGTCACTTTTGTGCAATGGCCTTGCCACAGTGGATACACTGGTTCCCGTCAGATCATCAAAGTTAAGCGCTGTCAGGAGGGGCCGGCACTTGGACGGGTGACCATCCGGGCCGCTATGAGCTGTTGCTGTTTTTCGGGGTCCTCTCAGCCTCGTGATGCCAATCGAGAAGCTAGTCGTCCGAATAGTAGCGGCTCCAGTCAAAGAAAACCATCATAACGATCGGGAGAGTGGTTGTGCTGACCACACACCCCTCCTATCTGCATCCTCAGTGAGGATGACACGGCGGTCGGATGGCCAAATGGGCCACTTGTGTCCTGAAGACGGAGTGCTTTTTTTTTACTCTGCCTGGCTAACCATGCGGTCTAACGCAGTCGTTCCCGAGCGGGAAGGAGTGCCGGTCCCTGGCACGAACCCTCTCGGTGGATTAGTGTCGAGGCCTGGTGTGCCGGTCAGCCTGTGAATGGTTTTTAAGGCAGTTTTCCATCTGCCTCGGCGAATGTGGACTAGTTCCCCTTATTCCGCCTCAGTCACACAATGTCAGTGATAGCTGCGCAAACACTGTCTCCATGTTCGCGTACACCATGATTACTCTAGCATGCAAGCATTGAGGTTACACTCGCCTGGAATGAGATGTTCCCAGGGGGGAGGGAGTTCGCTGGGGGCCGAACTGCACAATAATCTTAGGTTCGGTGTGGGGCGGTGGTCGGGTGAGTGGAGTGCTGTAGCCTGTTGTGGAGTTGTGTACCACTGAGGGCTGCAGCGGGGACGAAGCCTCTCCGTCGTTTCTAGGTCCCCATTTCAATACATACATACGTACAAATGTTAGAGAGAAAACTAACTGGTGCACGTACAACTCTCGTGTGGCTTCTTAAAATCCATAAGTTTCGTTATATGTGCAACGCAAGTGTGATAGACCAGTGAAATATTAAATGGCGGTCTACACAGTACTGCCAACAGGAAAAATATTTTCAGGAGGATCATGAAATGCCGAGTGTTGCCCAACTGAAAAATGTTTCTTTTCTGAGTAAGTCGTATATGTGACTTCCCATATCACTGGCATTATTCTTAAGGGGGCGGCACGTTATTTTGGATTTGGTAAAGAAGTTAGTGGTTCAGTATCGCCTGATGCCATTTCTGTTGCACCCCACCCCCCTTTCCCAAGGATGGACTTTATGCACCCCTTTGTCTGCCTCTAGTGTTATCCATGTGGAAGTGTGAGAACTTTTAAGAAATGTTTGCGAATCGTGTAACTTACACGAAATATGGGTACCAGCTCGATATTCATCTTGTCAGACGTGGAAAACCGCTTAAAGAAGAGCATTCTCGTTGGCTGGTAGACAGACCCTCCTCGGTAATCCGCAGGGAGGATTCGGTCGGGTTCCCTCGCATCTGCCCGAATCACGGAAGAGGGGTGCTAACCTGCGCGGCTATACGGGTGGGTCAATGTGACTTTTCAAATGGAATGTACTTCTACAATAATCAAGTGCTAAATTATTCGACCGTAGGTATGGCTGAGGGACATAGGTTATTATTTGCGCGGCTTGTGAATGAATTCGGCTATAACGTTCCCTTGTTGTATAGTATACGCAAAAGTTCTGTATTTTGCACATGCAGGAAGAGAGGCGTTTAGCGCCCTGTCATATTCAAAGACGGGATTTACTGTCAAGTCAAGAGAGACGGAGCTGTAGCCTACAGAAGGGGGAGGATCGGGAAAAAAAGAGCCAGTGTTCTTTTCAGAGGATCCATTCCGGAATTTTCTTGAAGTAATCTAGGAAAACCACAGAAATGTTATAACATTGTGGCGGGGTGCAGATTTCAACTGTCATCATCCCGAATAAGTCCAGTGCCCAGCCCTCAAGCGTTTCATTTGACGTATTTTATAGCAAATACCCGGTTTTATGTACACTATGTGATCAAAGGTATCCGGACACCTGGCTGAAAATGACTTACAAGTTTGTTGCGCCCTCCATCGGTAATGCTGGAATTCAATATAGTGTTGGCCTACCCTTCGCCTTGATGACAGCTTCCACCCTCGCAGGCATACGTTCAATCAGGTGCTGGAAGGTTTCTTGGGGAATGGCAGCCCATTCTTCACGGAGTGCTGCACTGGGAGAGGTATCGATGTCGGTCGGTGAGGCCTCGCACGAAATTGGCGTTCCAAAACACCTAAAGGTGTTCTACAGGATTCAGATCAGGACTCTGTGTAGGCCAGTCCACTACAGGAATGGTATTGTCGGGTAACCACTCCGCCACAGGCCATTAATTATGAACAGATGATCTATCGTGTTGAAAGATGGAATCGCCATCCCCGTATTGCTCTTCGACAGTGGGAAGCAGGAAGGTGCTTAAAACACCAATGTAGGCCTGTGATGTGATAAGGCTACGCAAAACAACGAGTGTAAGTCCCCTCCATGAAAAACACGATCACACCATAACACCACTGCCTCTGAATTTTACTGTTGGCACTACACACGCTGGCTGATGAGGTTCACCGGGCATTCACCATACCCACACCCTGCCATTGGTTCAAAGGTTCAAATGGCTCTGAGCACTATGCGACTTAACTTCTGAGGTCATCAGTCGCCTAGAACTTAGAACTAATTAAACCTAACTAACCTAAGGACATCATACACATCCAAGCAGGATTCGAAGCTGCGACCGTAGCGGTCGCTCGGTTCCAGACTGTATCGCCTAGAACAGCTCGGCCACAGAGGCCGGCCCCTGCCATCGGATCGCCACATTGTTTACCGTGATTCGTCACTCCACACAACGTTTATCCACTGTTCAATCGTCCAATGTTTACACTCCTTACACCAAGCGAGGCGTCGTTTGGCATTTACCGGCGTGATATGTGGCAGCCGTTCGTCCATGAAATCCAAGTTTTCTCACCTCCCGCCTAACTGTCATAGTACCTGCAGTGGCCGCGCGGGATTAGCCGAGCGGTCTCAGGCGCTGCAGTCATGGACTGTGCGGCTGGTCCCGGCGGAGGTTCGAGTCCTCCCTCGGGCATGGGTGTGTGTGTTTGTCCTTAGGATAATTTAGGTTAAGTAGTGTGTAAGCTTAGGGACTGATGACCTTAGCAGTTAAGTCCCGTAAGATATCACACAGATTTGAACATTTTTGAACTTGCAGTGGATCCTGATGCAGTTTGGAATTCCTGTGTGACGGTGTGGATAGATGTCTTCCTGTTACACATTAAGACCCTCTTCAACGGTCGGCGATCTCTCTCAGCCTATAGAAGAGGTCGGCCTGTACGCTTTTGTGCTCTACGTGTTCATTCACGTTTCCACTTCACTATCACATCGGAAACAGTGGAATCTCTCGTACAGACGCATGACACCCAATAATCCGACGACGTTCCAAGTCCGTGAGTTCAACGAAGTATCCCATTCTGCTCTTTCACGATGTCTAATGACTACTGAGGTCGCTGATATGCAGTACCTAGCAGTAGGTGGCAGCACAATGCACCTAATAAGATACTTTTGATCGTATAGTGTATATTCTTGTTACTTAACGTTTGAAGTTGTTAATTTAGCCTTGGAAAACATCTAGTGATAATGAAATTCTGTTATTCGTGATGTATGCATCAATGTACGAATTGTAGTTCATGAATATTACTATGAAATAAATTCAGTATCACAATTTATTTGACGCTAGGTATCCAATAACACATTCTTCCGTCATATTAACTCTAAAATTGTGGTAGTAGAACATCTTATTCGCGCCGGCCGGTGTGGCCGAGCGGTTCTAGGCGCTTCATGTCTGGAACGGCGCGACGGCTACGGTCGCAGGTTCGAAACCTGCCTCGGGCATGGATGTGTGTGATGTTAGTAGGTTTAAGTAGTACTAAGTTCTAGGGGACTGATGACCTCAGATGCTAAGTCCCATGGTGCTCAGAGCCATAGCCATTTTATTCTATTTCATACAAACATACTACTGCACACGGGCGGGTATAAAAAAGCGGATTTATGTTGTTTTGCGTTGTTAATGATCTTCTGGCGAAATATTAACAACGAATGAAAAGTGTAGACCCTGTAGTACAGTACTAAGGAGGAGTGTGTTGTGCATCAGGTACACATTGTTTCATTGGTGCAACACCGTGAACTGATCTTTGGGGAAGCAAAAGTGACTCTTTCCTAGAACTGCAGAGTATGTGGAAGGAGAGATCTGATTAAAAGATAGTAGCACATGTCTGTGTCTTTCAGCCACGTTTTGAGGGAAGAAGGAAAGAATTGCTAAGAATCAAGGGTAACAGGTAGTATGAGGCTGGAAGGGAAATGGTCGCTGGTAGGGACAGATTACGGCCTGGAAGTTTTATTGTTCACAAGAAAACACATTTCTACAGCTGTCAGAGTCAGGTGAAGAGGAGCCGTAGGCAAAAGTAGGAGTAGACAATACATGGGATACTTTAGCCGTTGTCGGCAAGCATAGGACTGTAAAAGTTTTAGCCAAAAAATAAGTACTACGGTTAGACAGTGGCCGTGGATGAAGTGCAGCCTTAAGTTTCCGAAAAGTCAAGGGACAAGGTGCGAGGCCATCAGCATTTCTAAAGCAAGGGTTTTGCTGAGTTAAATGGAGAGAGCTTAGTTTCAAATCAGGGAACACCTCGCTGCAGAGTGTGCTCCGCAATATTCTTTCTTCTAGTCCCCAAAGCTATGCAGGAGAAATTCTGTGAAGTCTGAAATGTAGGAGAACAGGTACTGCAGGAAGCACAGCTGGGAGGACGGGTAGCGACTCATGAAAGTAGTGGAACAGATATTTGTGAATGAATCACCTCACAAAGACATGCAGCAGTGATTTGCAGCCTTCCGTGCTTTACTGGCCAACTTTCCAAATGACGTGTCTCAAAATGGTTCAAATGGCTCTGAGCACTATGGGACTCAACTGCTGAGGTCATTAGTCCCCTAGAACTTAGAACTACTTAAACCTAACTAACCTAAGGACACCACAAACATCCATGCCCGAGGCAGGATTCGAACCTGCGACCGTAGCGGTCTTGCGGTTCCAGACTGCAGCGCCTTTAACCGCACGGCCACTTCGGCCGGCGACGTGTCTCACTCAAGTGTGTTACTTTCTGATAAATGTACAGTACGTTGCTGTTCAGATGGGAGGAACATTGATTAGTGATCTAATGTAAATGCCCATTATTTGAAAGAGTTTGAAGGGAACGCACCTCATGTTGTTACACATTAAAGGAAATTCTTATTTGGAAATGTAGCAAACGTGCTTCATACCTCAGCTGGAAGACGAGAAAATCATGGGTCATATGAAATTACAGCGGAAAGGATCTCCAGCACACACGTAGTGGCCAAGCGGGTCTAGGTGCTTCAGTCTGGAACCGCGCGCCCGCTGCGGTCACAGGTTCGAATCCTGCCTCGGGCAGGGATGTGTGTGATATCCTTAGGTTAGTCAGGTTTAAGTAGTTCTAAGTTCTAGGGGACTGATGACTTCCGATGTTAAGTCCCATAGTGCTCAGAGCCATGTCCAGCACACATTGCTATTCAGGTGCGTGCGTTTCTTGATGACCAATTTCGAGGCTGATGGAATGGGCGTAGTTCAGCAACATTCGGCGCTACTGAAATAGCCATCACGAACTCCGGATCTCACCACGTTAGATAACATATTATGGGGAGTATTGTCCCATGTGGCTCAACGTTGATACAACAGTAATGAAGTATTGTGCTAAAGTGTTGAGGAAGTGTTCCGAAAAGGTCTTCTGATATGGTCCGCAAGAGATTAAGGAGGACGTCTTCGTGTAAGGCACGATGGTTGACATACAGATCCGCTGGATATACACGCTGCGCGAGAAAGACGTGTGGCATCCAGAGGTGGAGGAGAAAACTAAATTGAACTTCACAGATTCAGAGGATATGTAATGTTATTTCATCAGTTACAAAATCGAGTCAAATTTGCAAAGAATTTGGTAATACAAGCCCACTTATCTGCATCACGTTGCACACGCTCTGGCCTGGATGAATGCACTGATTCGGTTGGGAAGGGTGTCTTAAAGCCGTTATAGCATCTCCTGAGGCAATCTAGACCACAACTGGTGTAAATGGTCATTGGTGTCCTCTAAATGGCGCTGGGGCTGAGTTGACGTCCGTGGTGGTTCCTCACATATTCCATCGTGGGTAGATCGATGCGCTTAGTGCACAACGCTCTGGCGTAACATTAAGCGCTAACACGTCGGCATGGAACGTAACCGCAGGGAAGGCTGTGAGAGGACTTCAGCCAATAGTACGCTGACTAGGACCGCACCACGACAGGATCTTCCTCTAGACGAAGAGAATATAAGCACCGTTCCAGATTGCCTTGGCCGCACTAGAAGACGCACTAGAAGAGCCGCACTAAAAGACGAGCCGTCGTCCTAACTGTTTACCTGAGACTTGTGCCTTATATTAATTGCTAGCATGGAAATTGTATATAGCGAAGGACATTGGTTAATTGCATACCGCCAATTGCTTCAAAGTTAAGTATTGTCAATTCAATTTATTGTAGCAAACTCCATTAATATGATTTGCATGTATGTTGTCTAGGTATCCGAGAAAGCAGCTTCCTAGGCACCCTGTATAACAGCAATGGGCAGAATCCCACACACAGTACGGTGATCCTCCGTTCTGGTGGTCAGGCGTGGCCGACTGCTACATTGACGACAAGTATGCCTGCCCTCACCTTCCCATGCAGTCCAACACTAGGCCACTGTCACATCTGAATGCTTCAGAAATCTGAATACTACACGACTCGACTACTCAGTCATATGGAGAACCACAATGAATCCCCTTTCAAACTCTATCACGTACTGATAACGCATTCTCACACCAGTACGCTGAATCTTTGTGTTCTTGACAATGATCACTTAACATCTGACGCTGTTTATGCCCTTTTACATACGTTACCAGTGGTGAGAGCTGCATCAAACCAGTCTCAGGACTGAAGACCACAACAACAACTAGGCCTGGTAACAGCACTAACCACGAGCAAAATTAATGCCGTCTGGTAGTCATTCTACCTTTCATAGAGAATTGCAACTCAAGTCGATTACATACTCACCGATTGTGGGTAAGTGTACGAAGTTACACTGACATCTCACGATGTTTTCCTTGCGCTTCTCTTTTTTGTCGAGAAGTGTCGTTTTTTCCGCATTCGTAGCTACTCAGCGTAGATGGCTATTATACGGAGGATGCGCGTACGATTCCTGATACTACTATGGATTTTTCCTTAGTCATCATCATCATCTTGGACAGTTTCCAGCCACTGGCTGGGTCTGTCGGGAACACAAGCCTCTCCATCGTGTTCTGTCTTTCCACCATTCCCCCTCTTCCACCTTCGTCCAGTTCTCTCCTCTTCTCATCAAACATTCCTTCACTCCCTTCACCCATCTATCTCTTGGTCTTCCCCTGGGCCTCTTCCCCTCCAGTTGCAGATCAAACATCCTCTTTGGAATTCTTCCCTCATCCATTCTCTTCATGTGTCCATACCACTGCAGTCTTGATTTTTCTATCCTGTCCTGTACTGGTTCCTCCTTTAGACTTTCCCTCACATACACATTTCGCAATCTGTCTCGTCTCGTTACACTCAACCTGCTCCTCTGGAACTTCATTTCACTAGCTTGTATTCTACTTTTGTCGCTTTTGTGCATTACCCATGTCTCACTTCCGTATGCCAATATGGGGACAAAGTAGGTTCGGTATATAATTCCCTTGGATTTCTGTGGCACCTCCTTGCTCCAAATAAGCCCCCTAATGCATTTGAAGAACTGCCCTGCTTTTCTGCACCTTTCATTTATTTCCATTGCGTTTCCCCCCTTACTTTCAATCATGCTTCCCAGGTACTTGAAGTTCTCTACCACTTGTAGTTTTTCCCCTCCACAAGTTATATCCACATTTGGCCTATTCTTCTTCCTTGTTGTGACAATTATTTCACGTTTCTTTGCAGAGAAATGCATTCCATATTGTGCTGCCGTTCCCTCCCATACATCTAACTGCTCTTGCACCTCCTTCTCGCAATTTCCCCATAACATCAGGTCATCGGCAAAAAGCACTGCTTTCATTTTATGATCTCCAATTGCATCTGATACTTGCTGTAGGATTTCATCCATAACAATAATAAACAATAAAGGCGAAAGTGCACTTCCCTGTCGCAGCCCATTTTCCAGTTTGAACCATGCAGTACGTTCCCTCCCCACTTTCATACAACTCTCACTTCCCTCATACATTTTTCTGACTTTTCGTGTTATCTCTTCATCTATCCCTTTTGCGTTCAGCACATCCCAGAGCTTGTCCCTATAGATACTGTCATACGCCTTCTCAATATCTAAAAAGGCCATGATTAAGTCCTTCCCGTACTCATAGTGCCTTTCCTGCAGTTGCCTTACCGCAAATATGAGGTCCGTTGTTGATCTTCCCGGTCTGAAACCATACTGCTCCTTTTGCAGTCTACTTTCAATACTGCTTCTTATTCTCTTCTCCAGGATCTTTTCATAGATTTTTCCACAGTGGCATAGCAGGGTGATTCCTCTGTAGTTCTCACATCTCCTTTTATCCCCTTTCTTGAAGATTGGGACTATAATTCCTTTCCTCCAATCCTCAGGAATTCTGTTCTCCTTCCACACCACCCTCAGCACTCTGTATAGCCACTGGGTTCCTACTTCTCCTGCTGCTCGTATCATATCCACTATTACTTCGTCCCAACCTGGTGCCTTGCCCCCTTTCATCCTCTTTATGGCTTCTTCCACTTCATTCCAAGTTAGATCATCAATTTCCCCACTATTATAATCGTCTGCTGCCTTAGGCTCTCCATCGCTGTTAGTTACCCGCTTGACGGCATTCAACAGATCTTCAAAGTACTCCTTCCAAATCTTTCCTTAGTGTGAAATGATAATTAAATCAAGACCGTAAGCTGTCGACAGGCGTTGATATACATCAACGGGGACAGTTGAAAATGTGTGCCCCGACCGGGATCTCCTGCTTACATGGCAGACGCTCTATCCATCTGAGCCACCGAGGGCATAGAGGATAGTGCGACTGCAGGTATTTATCCCTTGCACGCTCCCCGTGAGACCCACATTCCCAGCTTAACGTCCACACACTACATTCGTAGTGCCCCTGCCCATTATAGTCATTACTCGCGGCAGACAATCTTACCGATTCCCGTAAGGGTTCGGGCAATGCGTGTGCATCCAGATCAGAAGAAGAAGGTCAAAGGCCGGTTTGCTTTACTATATGAAGATGGTATCGGTTCTTTCGGACATGCTGGTTGCACTCACATTGCCCGAACTCTTACGGGAATCGGTAGATTGACAGCCACGAGTAATGAGTATAGCGGACAGGGGTATTATACATGTAGTGTGTGGACAGTAAGTTGGAAGTGTGGGTCTTACGGGAAGCGTGCAACGGATAAATCCCTGCAGTCGCACTATCCTCTGTGCCCTCGGTGGCTCAGATGGATAGAGGGTCTGCCATGTAAGCAGGAGATCCCAGGTTCGAGTCCCTGTCGGTGCACACATTTTCAACTTTCCCCGTTGATGTATATCAACGTCTGTCGACAGCTTAGGGTCTTGATATAATTATAATTTCATTCTAAGAGAGCTGCATGGTCACCGATGGTATCTGTTCTTTCGGACATGTCCGAAAGAACAGATATCATCCTCATATATTTTCCTTAGTGGATGGGCTGACAGGGGTTGCGCTCAGCTCGTGATACCAATTGAGGAGCTACTTGATTGAGAAGCCGGAAGGCAGAGGATGATACGGAGTCCACTCGACATTCCTTGGGCCTTCTGGGCCCGGATGATGAGCTCGTCTTTGTAATGAACTTTTTATATACAAGTACTACAATAATCTATGTTCCTTTTTCATCTACCAGTGAGGGAAATTCTCGGACTAGAACCTTACTTCTGTGAACATGGGACACCTTTATATTTTGATCAATTCACACTGCTCCGTGCACAATCTCATCCAGACTAATGGGAGTATGTAATCTGATTTTGTGTGATGTTACTTGATAATGTCCACGAAGGTGGAATTAATAGTCTCCAATAAAATAATGCGTTTGTTGCAAATACAAAGAAAACTATCTCGCACTCGAAAATGCATTTTTCCACGGGACATAATAATATCTGTTTATGACATCTGCTATCTAAAATCTTTGACCGTAGCAGTGAGTATTAACGTAGGCCTGGAAAGCTTATTTAACCTCGTCGGTGGAGAACGCATCGGTCTTTCACAGTCCAGCAATTCATCTGTTTAAGTACCTTTAGAAGTAGAGTGATAACCTCTTGCCGACTTGGCAAGTAGGCCACCGAGTTAGCTGATACCCGCAGCCATTCAGAGCGGAGCCCTCACAGAGCGCGATGGGTTTGTAGGTCGAGGTCGCTTCCCCAGAAGCTTGCCCAGGCAGCTGTATTGTCGCGTGCTGAAGGCTGTGGGAAGTGAAGGAAGAAAGCGCTTATCGTGCGCCCAACCTGTGCCAGGCCGCCGTTTCGGGGCGAAGCGCGCCATCGATCGCTGCCCGCGGACCGAAGCGCACTCGCTGGCCCCCACATGCCTTTCGGTGCCGCGCAGGTCAAGGGTCGTTTAGAATACCGCTACACGCAACGCGCCAGACACGGGCCGGCCCGCCGCGACTGTGTGGCAGGCTCATCTCGCAGCCACTGCCGTCAGCGTCTCCCTATCAGAATTTCTGCAGCTACCATGTTAGTTCACCGTGGCCTCGGCTTGAAGTGACTTTCACCAATGAAACACAAAATAGAACAGTACATGTAAACTATCTGATCAAATGTATACGGACACAATGTATCGTAGAATTAACCATCAAATTTATCGAGACGCGTAACCGTCAATATAAAAGAGACGGTCAGTATTGTGCTGTCAGTAGAGAATCAGCAACAGCAGAATCTGTTAGGCAGGAGAGCTCAGTGCTTAACATCGTGGATTAACCGCCCGAGTAAGAAATACATCAGGGACTTTTCCACCCTTCTAAAGCTGCCCAAGTCTATCGTTGGTGATGTGATTGTGAAGGCAAATGCAAAATAACAACCGCACTTAAACCAAGAGCGCAGGATTAGCCGAGCGGTCTAGGGCGCTGCAGTCATGAACTGTGCGGCTGGTCCCGGCGGAGGTTCGACTCCTCCCTCAGGCATGGGTGTGGGTGTTTGTCCTTAGGATAATTTAGGTTAAGTAGTGTGTACGCTTAGGGAGTTAAGTCCCATAAGATTTCACACGCACACACGCAAACCAAGAGTAGGAAGACCTCACCTATTGTCGGACAGGAACCGTGGAGCACTGCAGAGGGCGGTTGTAAAAAAACCGCATGCTACCAGGAGAAGTTCTAAAGTGCTACCAGCACTCCAGATAGCACAATCACTGAGCGTGGGGAGTTAAAAATGGCTCTGAGCACTATGGGACTTAACATCTGAGGTCATCAGTCCCCTAGAACTTAGAACTACTTAAACCTAACTAACCTAAGGACATCACACACATCCATGCCCGAGACAGGATTCGAACCTGCGACCGTATCTGTCACGTGGTTCCAGACTGAAGCGCCTAGAACCGCTTGGCTACACCGGCCGGCGGTAGTTAAAAAGAACGGGATAAAATGGTGGACCAACTCCTCATAAGTCATACATTTCCGTAGTCAGTGGTGAGCGACGTTTGAGGTTGTGTAAAGAGACAGTGGAGGACAAAAAACGACTGATTTGGAGAGATGAATCACGCTATAACCTACGGCAGTCCGATGGAAATGTTTGGGTTTGGCGAACACATGGTGGACGTTACTTCCCATCATGTGTGGTGTCAAAAGTGAAGGGCAGAGGACGTCGTATTGTGGAATGGCGTTGTTTCTTTGCGATTAGGATGTGGTCTGCATCTACATACCTACTACACAAGCACCGGCCGGGGTGGCCGAGCGGTTCTAGGCGCTACAGTCTGGAACCGCACGACCGCTACGGTCGCAGGTTCGAATCCTGCCTCGGGCATGGGTGTGTGTGATGTCCTTAGGTTAGGTAGTTCTAAGTTCTAGGGGACTGATGATCTCAACAGCTAAGTCCCATAGTGCTCAGCGCCACTGAACAAATCCGTTGTCTGCTGCTTACAGTGGAGGAACAGTTCAGAGACGAAGATCGTTTGTATCAGCATGACAGTCCAACCTCTCAACTGTGACGCAACGATTTTTGGGCAATATCATTCCTGAAGTGGGCTGGCCTGCCCACAGTCCCGACCTTAACCCAATGGAAGACCTTTGGGATGAGTCAGAACATCGATTTTGCTCCAGACTCCGGCGTCCACCATCAGTACCTTATCTGGTTCCGGCGCTTCAGGAAGAAAGGGCTACTGTTTCCCCACATTCATTCAGTCACCTTTTCGAAAGTCTCACCAGCAGAGTTCAAGCCGTCATAAATGTGAAGGGTGGAAATAACAGGAGTCCGGATACTTTTGATCAGATGATACATATACAGATCTACACGTATACACTGCATTCCAACATTATGAAATACCTCGAGAGACCTCGATTTATTCATACACAATCAGCACGGGTTCAAATGATACCGTTCTTCCGAAACAGAGCTGGCTCATTATTCCCACAAAGTAATGTGCGTCGGAATCAAATCAAGGTCACCATCACCTACGACCAGCTTTGCGAAAGAAGCGGCGACACTTTCTGCACAACTGACCCATCATTTTCCACGACACTGCGCGGGCGGATACAGAACAAGCTGTGGCTGCTCTGTTCGGTCAATGGGACTGGGAAGTGCTGTACCATCTACCATATTCCCCGGACTTAAATCCTTGTGACTTTGATTTGATTCCGAAGATGAAGGAACCACTTCGTGGTATTCGCTTCAGAACTGTTCCAGAGATTGGGCAGGCAGTAGATCGATCCATTCGCACCATCGACAGAACAGGCTCTGCTAACGGTGTACTACGCCTTCCACATCGCTGGCAACGGGTTCTACACAACGCTGGTGACTACTTTGAAGGACAGCAACAGGTGTAAACATGTAACTCTTTTGTATCGGTTGCGAATAAATAGTTGCCACTATTTTCGTTCCAACCCTCCTATCTAGCAAATGCTTCATTATTTCATTTACCTCTGGGTGACAATAATCGCCGATCTCCTGTTTCCTCCCTTACCTGGACCGTGATAAATCTATGTAAAGCAAGCTGAACCCCAGGTGAACACTACAATGAGGGTCCTAAGACTTTGGTAGTGTTCGGAGCAGAACGCATGTATATTATAGTATTCTGTCCAGTGTTCAAGTTCATGCGTCATAATAGTAACTTCAAAGACGTAAAACCTGACACATCTACCGAGGGATCCCAAACACCCGAACAGTTTTTTAAGAATAGGTCTCACGAACTTCCTACACACCGTCTCCTTTATGGTTAAGTTGCGTGTTCCCAAAATCCTTCCACTAAACAAAGTCGAACATTCGCCGTCCTTACTAGCAATCTGACTTGCTGATTCCGTTCCATATCGCTTTGCAACGTTGTGTCAAGCAACACACTACTAATGCTGTTTTCTAACGTTACAGAACAGTTTTCCTACTCGTCCCCATTAACTCACATTTTTCTACATTTACAGCTAGCTGACGCTCATCACTCCGATTAAAAATTTCGTCTAAGTCGTCTTCTATCCTCCTACAACCATTCAACGATGACACTTGTTATCACAACACAGTATCATCAAGGAAACAGCCGCAGATTGCTGCTCACTCTGTCTGTCAGATAATTTGTGTATGTAGAGAATAATAACGATCCTATTACGCTTCCCTGGGGCACTCCTGACAATACCATTGTCTCTCATGAACACTCGCTGTGGAGCACAGCGCTGTACTGGTTTCTAACACTTAAGAAGTCTTCGATCTAATCACATAACGGGTAACCTATTGTGTACCTTCCTTAACAGACTACACTGGCTGCCTTGTGATGACTGGGTGTTGTGTGATGTCCTTGGGTTAGTTAGGTTTAAGTAGTTCTAAGTTCTAGGGGACTGATGACCATAGATGTTAAGTCCCATAGTGCTCAGAGCCATTTTTAGACTACACTGTGGCACCGAGTCAAAATATTTTCGGAAATCTAGTTGTGTGGAATCTGCTTCGTCCATGGTTCGCAAAATATCATGTAAGGAAAGGGCACATGCGTAACCTGGTATACATTATTTACTTATGTACAACATGTTTTGTTTGGATCACTTATCTTTGATAATTCTGGTATTCAATGGAAAAAATACTATACAAACTCTTTGATCAAACTTTTACTCGCGGTAGTTAGTCCCATGGAGACAAGTACGACGCCACTGCAAAATATACGATTTTCGCTTCCGTTTCGGCATCGAGCTCTAATCGACATTAAAAAAGGAAAATTCTGCTCAGGTTTCTAGAGTTCCTTTCTCAACACTGCCCACATTTAACGTAAAACAAAATTATGTTTTAGAATGCTTTTTAATTTCAACGCACCTACACCAATCTCGAACTTATCTATCTTTGTGTACATTCCATGTCGTCACTGAGGCAGGAAGAAGAGGTATGTGATGCACGACTTCGAAAACGGGGGTGTAGAGGAAGGCAAACTACAGCCTGGAGTTCTTCAGCTGAAGCTGCAGGCGTGTCCCCTCTTGAAAGTTCAGGCACTTAAGAAGGAGTGGCGGAATGGCTGTGTGCTTCTCATTTGCATAGCCAAACCACTTGCGGCGCTCCGTGGCGGATCACAATGAAGGCTGCCCTTGGCTAATCTCCGTGATGCACCAGTGGCCCCGCGACCTTCCATTATTCGCAGCTAGTTGAAAGTTCTGAGCTAGTTCAAAGATGACTGATAGAAATTCTAGTAAGAAGCTACGTTGCATGTTACTCGCTTCTAAGCGCTAATTACCGACTAACAGCTTTGCAAAGTAACGGCTTTCAACCGAACTGTTAGTCGTAATAATTTATTTACCATCTACGACAAAGATAAGATCGCTTAGTGATATTACTGTAGCACTTTCTAAACAGCCTCCGCTGTTTTAGGAACCGAACTGAAATACTGCCAGGCTACGCTGCGCTGGAATGAACATATATTTCACTAACAGATTACTGGCTTCTTTTACATTTTTCGAATAAGGTTATACGTCGTTGGAACTGCTCCTTAATTATGATGAAACTAAGCTATTTACCCATGTGTTTTCACGAGAGATTGAAAGAGCAGGCATATTTAAGACACCAAAGTCACATACGCAGTTACAAATCGCATGCTTGTAATCCTTACTATATCTGGAGCTGTGGATGGTACAGGTGTGTTGCGAGGATGCTCAAAACGAAAAACGTTTCACTTCCTTTTCACAGTAATAAATTTAAAAAGAAAGTAGAACCTGTGAACGGAGAAAATATGTATTCCATTAAGAACTGACTTTATGATTAAAAAAGAATTAACACTGTAAAAAATTTACAAAAACTATTTTCGTTTGCAGTTGATGGTCAAAAGAGATGGCATTAATCATTAAATAAACGTTCAATTAACGAATCTGGCGTTTTTTATAGTACAAATGCAGTGTGTGGAAAGAGAAAACGAACAACGGTATACGACTTCAAATTGCTATAAATAGTGTACAACTGCAACATTTTGCTTCAGATAAACTAACCAGAGCGAAACTCAGCGTGATTTGATAGTAAATACACTCTCATAACGCAAAATAGTACCGGCAGATCATTTTCAAAATTGAAGTTTAAAGAAAACGAATACTGTAAGGAAACATACACATTTTCGGCGATTTAGAACACACTCTTAGAGACTCTGGCGCAACGAAAGGAAAATTAATAAAGAATGAATAACTTCGGAAGCTCTATGAGATTGGATTATAACGTCGTATCCAGAGAAGTGAAAGTAACAAAGCTAGAAAAATGTAGCTAAATCCAAGAAGAATTGGTATAGGTCGATGCCTAAGGCAGGTATTAACAATCGACCTTCAACTTAAAGAAATGTAGCATACTGCGCCTAAATAGACCCAAAAGTACTTGGGAAGTCTCCATAAAACTAATAGTAGGACGTAGAATCATTAGAGGAATCCTCATATAGTCTAGTTCGCACGTAAAGTAGCTTATAGCATCCTCGTTCTATCGATACTTGGTGTTTATCGTCTGACTGAGGCCCTTACCGGGCAGAAATGATAAAAGAATTAAGGAAGATGTTAAGAAGAGCAGCGCGTTTCGTCACATTAAGTGCGAAAGCTTCACGAAGATGCTGATTCAACTTCAGTGACAGACGCCACAAGACAGGCATCTTGTATTATTGTGTGGTTTACTTCTAAAATTCAAAAGTGTATGCTATTAGATGAGTCAGCAGCGTATTTCCTCCTCCAATATCCCTTTCGAAAAGACAATGAATGTAAAATTAGAGAGATTCCAGCATATAAGAAGTTTATCAGTAGTCGTTGTTCCAATGCACTATTCGCAAGTGGAATACGAAAGAGGGAAGATGTAGTGGAACAAGAAATAACCACCACCAGGCGCCATAAAGTGACTAGCAGTGTGTAGATACAGATGTGTATTTTAGTCATTACGAGTTTTACTTCCTTGCAAGATAAAAAAATTATTTTAGTAATGGAGTTAGGTAATAATTTCAAATACAAAGGCCTGAGGTGAGAGAAAAATATAAACTTAATTTTATTAGCTACATGTTAATAGCATCCATTTAATTTTCAGTATGAAGATGATAACGCTCTATATCGAGCGCACCCTTCCTGTGAGATACCGGAACCTGAAATAAAATACTAGACGTTCCTCTACTGGGGTTTATATTTTGATAATAATCCATCGTATATATTATCTAAAGGTATTTTTTGGCAGACAGGGGCATGACAAGGTCCGTTGACGTGTAATCAGAGTTATCGATATGGTACAACAGCGTTGGTAAAAGATTCCTTATCCAAGTTCATGTTAAATTTCTTAACGAAAGTCTCTATAGTTTGACATTTAATATTCAACTAGTGAAAATATTCCGGAATATTACGCCGTGGGATTTCACTTCAAAACCCGACGTTTCGTCCCCATCTGCGGAGGACATTTTCAAGGGGGATCGTAGCTTTGTTGAATATCCGATTCACACCCTGGTTCGCTACTGACTACAGCAAAATTCCGCTTCCGCGAGCTTCCGCTCAGTGGCGTGACGTCACATATTTTGAATATGCGAGCGCAACTGGCCTTTGTCGACTGCCGTCGTCCGCTGTTACTATTCCCACGGTGGAAGACTGGTACACATCTTCTTCAGCACCGGAATCCAAATTTCATTCAATTTCACTCCCTTCTCCTTCCTATTAAAATTCCTGGGGTGCTTCACAATCTCTATGGTCTCTCTGTATAGCCTTTCGTGGTATCCGTTTGTGGCTGCCAGTGTTTAAGTGCAGTCAAAATGAATGTGGTGGCCTCTTGGCCGTAAAACATGTTCCGCAACAGCTGATTTGTCAGTCCCCCAACTTCTGCAACTGCCCTTGTGCTCTTCAAGTCGTTTTTTGACAGTTCTTTTTTTAGTACCAACGTACACGTCCCCACAGCTACACGGAATCCTATAAATTCTAGCTTTTTCCAGTGGTATGCGAGCATCTTTGGCCGATTTTAGATGATCTTGTATCTTCCGTGTGGGTATGTAAATTACCCCAATGTTCCGCTTTTTCAAGATCTTTTTCTATGCGGTCAGTCACGTTCTTAATGAATCACAGAAAAACTTTCGATTTCACCGGCGCTTGAGCATCGTTATGATTTCTACGCGGTGGTCTTAACGCTCTTTTTATTTCAGCGAACGAATAAGCATTCTGGAGCAATGCATTTGTGAGATGTTTTAATTCTGCACCAGGCAGCTATGTTTCACAGATTTTTCCTGCTCTATCCGCTAACGTCTTTTATGACACCTCGCTTTTGTTGTGGGTGATGGTTCGAATCCCGGTGTAGGTAACGGTCTGTGTGCATAAGTTTTCGGTAAACTGTGTGGCCCAAGCTACTATCTTCTTTCTTGAAAACAAGTACATCAAGAAAATTTAACCTTTCGTCTGCCTCCTCCTCCTTCGTAAACTGAATCTTCGGATTGATCCCGTTCAGATGTTTGTGAAAATGTCCTCCGCAGATGGAGACGGAACGTCGGGATTTGATGTGAATTCCCTTAGACCACGGCATAATATCTCGGAATATTTTATTAATTGTGACAATGGCGGCCGTGAAAGTTTGCATTTTACATTTAATACACAGTTAAGTTTTGTTCGAGATAACCCCTCTGTCTTAACAAGGAACAAAATGGTAAGCGTGTTGCGTAGTGTAGGCCTAAGCTACTAAATTTTCGAGTAAAGAGAATGCAAGCCAAATTAACATATCTTCATTAGTGACATAAGGAAACTCATACAAAACACACACGTTTGTGCTAACTGTTATTCCGTGAATCGGACGACAGCCATTTTATTAGACACTGAACTCGACACGGGGTCAATATTGTTGACGTAAATGTTCGACAGCGATAATCATACCTTCGACAGAGACAATGTCTTAAAGCTTTGTTTGTAACTACATATTTTCAATTCCAATGATAGGTATGATAGCTAAAATTAAAATTCATCTATTGAAGATAACATTTTTTTGAGGATTTCGTAATGAAAAAGGAGATATTTAGGAAAGTAATGAATGCCCCACAGACTTACGTGAAAATGCATGAGGCAATACGGTCTCGGCTGTCGAATGCTTATCAAACTATTATTGTGAAAAGAAACTTAAAGGGTTCCTATGATCAGAAAGGTTCCCAATCCATATTTTTAGCTTTTTAGTGTTATAGTGTAGATTACAGTCATTGGCAAACCCTGCGGATTCCGCAGAAAGAACAAATCAGCTTTCCTATCTGCATGACATGTTAGTCCTACCCCGCAAATGTAGTTAATCTGGTGCAACACGGCAGTTTATCAATTATTTCGAGGGATGAGATGGACGCACAGAACGCTGAGCCACAACTGGAAATTACATTTCAGGTGACCTGTTATCTCATTCAGGCTACGCATTTTCAGCTTTCTGTTGTGAACCGTTGTGTAGTTCGCAACGGAAATGGCTTCGGAGCACACTGTGGCCACACCTCGCTGCATTCTATTAATCATCCCTCTGTATAGAAATGCCCCAGTTTTCTTGGCTACATCGGTGAAATAATCCGTCGATAAAAACAGTTCTCTCATCTACAGAACGTATGAGAGTAACCAAAGTAGGTTGTAACTTACACTTTCGCCTCGTACAGATCGCTTAAGACTTACCACTTTCTGAGTTGGGAAAGAATAATACAAGGTTTTTCACCATGAAATGTCTAAACTATCAACACGAGCGATCCGGCCGGCCAGAGTGGCCTAGCGGTTTTAGGCGCTACAGTCTGGAACCGCGCAACCGCTACGGTCGCAGGTTCGAATCCTGCCTCGGGCATGGATGTGTGTGATGTCCTTAGGTTAGTTAGGTTTAAGTAGCTGTAAGTTCTAGGGGACTGATGACCTCAGAAGTTAAGTCCCATAGTACTCGGAGCCATTTGAACCATTTTGAAGGTCGCTGCCAGCTGCAGCCGCGAATGAGAGACGTCAAGGAAGACACGCCCTCAAGATGTTGTGTACTCTGCCGCTGCTTGGAGCCTGCTTACGTTAGAGCGCAGCATCGCTCGCCCTGCTATGATAGCCAACTATGGTATCAGAGTCAATATAGCTCAGATCCGGCAGTGAGCTAGTATTATTAGTCACAACTGTGTACCAAAGTTTATAGTTAAATGTGCAGCGATATCTGACTGCCATCTAGCACTATTCAAAGTTATAAACAGTTACTGTGTTCTACGACAGTACCATAAATATATATTGTCATTTATGCCGACAAGGATTGCACCCAACTTACGTAAGCCATTTCAAAGAGTTTAATAAAGGGAACTACTATTTGCTATGCGTTGTAGTTCCATCTCGACCTTCTCCAGCAGTAAAATTTTAGTAATGGAATCTAGGTTTGTTGCGACATAAATCAAAATTTTTCTGTGTTGGTCTCAGTATCAGTTCGTTAGGTCACTGCATCAGACGAAAGGTAAACAGTTATAGAAGGTTCTGGGAATCCAATTTACATACATTCTGTGATCCAAAGTATCCGGACACCCACAAAAACATACGTTCTTCATATTGGGTGCATTGTGCTGCCACCTACTGCTAGGTACTACATATCAGCGACCTCAGTAGTCATTAGACATCGTGAGAGAGCAGGATGGGGTGCTCCGTGGAACTCACGGACTTGGATCGTGGTCAGGTGATTGGGTGTCACTTGTGTCATACGTCTACGCGAGATTTCCACGCTCCTAAACATCCATAGGTCCACTGTTTCCGATGTGATAGTGAAGGAGAAACGTGAAGGGACACGTGCAGCACAAAAGCGAACAGGCCGACCTCGTCTGTTGACTGACAGAGACCGCCGACAGTTGAATGTCGTAATGTGTAATAGGCAGACATCTATCCATACCATCACACAGGAATTCCAAACTACATCAGGATCCACTGCAAACACTATGACAGTTAGGCGGGAGGTGAGAAAACTAGGATTTCACGGTCGAGCGGCTGCTCATAAGCCACATATCACGCCGGTAAATGTCAAACGACGCCTCCCTTGGTGTAAGGAGCGTAAACACTGGGCGACTGAACAGTGAAAAAACGTTGTGTGGAGTGACGTCATCTGCTAGCGGGTGTAGTGCCAGCAGTAAAATTCGGAGGCGGTGGTGTTATGGTGTGGTCGTGGTTTTCATGGTGGGGACTTGCACCCCTTTTTTGCGTGGAATGAGTTAGAATATTCTAATTTGAGAGTTCGATTCCGGATTAGGTTTAATTTTTGCTGTTGTTTTCTAATTTTAATTTGCCCAGCAATGCTGTAGAATAGAGTGTTCCTTAAACGTTACATATCCAACCATTACAGTTTCTTTGACGTTGAACATAACAATTAGTGCTCACAAATGTCAGCACTATTCGTGGAGAGTAATAATCAGTCAAAATTAATTACCTCTTATAGGACAGAATTACATACAAGACGTATGAATGTGGAGATGTTAAATATGCATATGAGATTGAGTAAGAGCGGCCAATTGATTGAAAGCTGAAGGACATAATTAGTCATTACCCGATGACTATAATAAAAATAGTAACAGAACTTGGTGATTACCTTTGTAGCGGGTTGCCTATTATCGTAAAGAAATGTAACAGAAATGAAAATAATAAGCATTATGGTTGGTCATAACTGACTGAATTAGTGACAGGAAAAAATAGTGAAAACTGAATTCGAATGTAACTGGTAATGTAGTGCGAAACAACATACTTAGGTGATGTAATCTGCATAGTTACAGTGCAACTGCCCCTGATAAAAGAAGCGGGGATTGAGCAAGAAGAAGTTGTGTGAAGTCGTTTTTTTCTTCCTTCGGGGGAAGGGGTATAACTGGAGAAGTGGAAAGTAATGCTGTTAATGGAGCAGAAAGCATAGAGGGGTGTAGTGGGTGGAGGACAACAGAGAAAGATTTGAATGCAAAATACGTGTTTAAAAGTGGAGTAGTAAAAAGGCGATTGTACTCTCATTTCTGTGATAGTATTAAACAATTGTACATGCTTTGTGTGAGACCGGCTGTATAACGATTAAAAAGCCGAATACCATATGTATGTCATGCACACTAGAAAACATAGAAAAAGTTTGTCTTGACTGGGAGATATCCCGGTTTCTTTCGACACGTTTGACTTGGCTGCACATTTTTAGGTTGACGGCTATTCAGCAATAAGGTCTGGAATACAAATTCCAATTTCTGTGTCACAGAGAGTTTTAATTTAAAGGTCAAGTCCATTCTATCCGCAACATTCAGAATTAATTACAGTAGCGGAGAGATTCTTTGGTTTCTTAAATTTCAAAAGCGTGATTTCTACTTTACGGTTCAGAAGCAATTCATTAATGCTTGCCCGGGTATTGTGTATTCACTATTTAACCGCAGAAACGTCAAACGCAGACAATAAACAACCAGGGAAAACTTACCCTCGTTTAAAAGGTCTTTAAATTATTACGGCAAAGTAGTTCAGAGCACGGCTCCTTTAAAGAACAGAAAAGAAATTGTGCCGCAGCATTTTAGTAATTAACTTTTGCGCCTACTTTCCTCTCCTGAATAACGTGCACAATCTCCCTCGGCGTGTTTCATCTTTCATTTCGCTTCCCGGTATCTCCCTCGCTCCCGTCTGCCTTCCTTCCTTACTCCGCTCTCTCTTGATTCCATCGCTGCTTTTCCTCTTTCTACTCGGCTCCCAGTGGTGCGTAATTGTCATCTCGCTGCTGCGGCTTTTCTAACCAAATTTTCATCGTTTACGCGCTTTTGTAGCGCGTTCCGGGGCACTGATCACATCTTAATCCGTACAGTGTCAAAGTTAGTTGTTGCAAGAAGAGAGTCACCCCTTAATACCTGGACACAGAGAATACATCAACGGGCACAAACTTGTGTGCGTGTGAACGTTCTTCAAATTGCAGACTTACTGACGGAGATGAGATTTTTCTCAAATAGATTATTTTGTACCGAACTTGGTTTTCAAACAAGTTTGCAGTTTTTCCTGTAATTATCATGGTTTTTCTGCAAACGTCCAATAATTAAGATTTCTCGGAATTTCTACAATGCTGTTACAGAAGCGGAAGTGACTTGTCACTATCCGCTGCTCTCACTTCTCTCCGTCCTTTATCTTTTCTTAATCCATTGCGGCAGGAATCACTTATGGTCAACAATATTTAAATAAAACCCAAAAAGAAACAAAAAACAGTAACAAAACGGCAGACAATTGCTGTTTTAATGTCTTGTTTCCATTGTGGTTATTACAGAGAAAGCTGTATCTCAGGGACACAAGAAAGAGATTCAAAATCGTCCTTGACGACCATGAAGGAGTCATCTGTACACTCACCACTAGGGAGTTACAGGACTGCAGCAAACTAATCAGAATGACAGGAAGTAGTTTTGAGGGTCCCTACTTCCGAATACAAGTCCACTGTCTCAAAAACTGCAGCGTCTCAACAGATTAATCAGATACCAATGAGTCGGTATTTTTATAAGTTCTCTTTTGTAGTCCAGCAAATATTTATTAATGATTGTGTTAATTCCAAAATTCAGCTGTAAACAGACCTGCAACCAAAGCTGCTACTTTTTTAAATATAGAATAGATGAGTAATGCTTCTTTTACATCTAAGAGAAGGCGTTTATATCAAGCTGTAATCTTAAAAAGTGTAATACTTGTGGAACTTGTTTGCCATAACATACGGCGAAATGTAACTCTGTCGGACGGTCAAATCGAGGAGCAGAAGTAGGAAGCTACATTTATCGTAACCCTTATTAGTTATTTAGTCTATCACTATTTAACTAGGACTACGTTTTACGACACTCCGGAGTGCGGCGTGTTAATAATCGATAGCAGAAGGCGGAGTGGAAGCCATATATTTTTGCAGCTGTGTCGCACTGCACTTCCGAAATGGAAAAATAATATGTTGTAAGATTTGCGAAAACGTTAAATTACGAAGACTATGAATCTTATTGTGAGAATTGTATGAAGAAATTACCTCTTCAACCTCAGTTGTATAAAACCCTGACACTCGATGAAACATTTACATTCCAGTAGACCCTCTGAACTGTATTAGAACAATTAAATATATAAAAATACAAACTCTACAGAAATTCTTTCATGTTCAACACTATTTCAAGACAAAAAATAAATTATGTGCATCTAAAATTCACTGTACTCAAAGCCCGTTCATCTTGTGAAGAGATTTTGGTAACAGATGGGCATGGGATTAAAACTGTCACCATCACGGCTGAAAAAACAGCTTGCGAAGACGGTACATTGTACTTCCTGCGGTTTATACATTTTTCAGTATTACGAGTGAGAGTTTGCTTTTTACTCATCATTTAACTAGACCACACAGTCACCTCACCCCCTTCGAAGATACACTGACGAAAAAAAATCGTAGCACAAAAAATAATTGATGTTGAGTAACGAAATGTCGGGAATACATCTGTCTAGATAACACATTTAAGCACCGGCCCGGGTGGACGAGCGGTTCTAGGCGCTACAGTCTGGAACCGTGCAACCGCTATGGTCGCAGGTTCGAATTCTGCCTCGGGCATGGACGTGTGTGATATCCTTAGGTTAGTTAGGTTTAAGTAGTTATAAGTTCTAGGGGACTGATCACCTCAGAAGTTAAGTCCCATAGTGCTCAGAGCCATTTGAACCATTTGAACACATTTAAGCGATCAACGCTGCAAGATCACAGGTTAACGTAAGTGCGAGATATGCCGTTGCAGGTGTGAAATGCTGGTACATTAATAGCCGGTGTAACCACCAGAACGTTGAATGCAAGCATGCAAACGTGCATACATTCTGTTGCGAGTTGTCGTCTAATGATGCCCCATTTTTTCTCGATTGGAGACAGATCTTGTGATAGAGCAGACCAAGGCAATATGTCAACACTTCGTAAACCATGTTGGGCGAGCACGTGGGCGAGCGTTATCCTGTTGGAAAACGCCCGCGGGAATGCTGTTGATGGATGGCAGCACAACAGGTCGAGTCACCAGACTGACGTACAATTTTGCAGTCAGGGAGCGTAGCATAAGCCCGAGATTACTCATGCTGTCGCACTCCAGGCCATAGCTCGATGTGAATGTCCAGTGTATCTAGTATGCAGACAGGTTAGCTGCTACACCCTCAAACTGGCGTCGTTCTAAGCAACAGTTGGGCATCACTGACACTGAGGCAGAAACAGTTCTCATAGGGAAACCCAACATACCTCCACTCTGCCTTCCACTGAGCTCTCGTTTGACAGAACTGAAGTCACAAATGGCGCTGGTTTGGGATGAGTGGAATACACGGTACAGGGCGTCTGGCTCGGAGGTATCCTCGAAGTAACAGTTCATTGTGTCACTTTGATGCCAACTGCTGCTTCAGCTGCTGCTCCAAATGCAGTACGATGCGCCAGAGCCATACGACGAACAAGACGGTCTTTTCTCTCGGTAGTGCCACGTGGCCGTCCGGAGTCCGGACTTCTTGCAACCGTAATTTCCCGTGACCACCGCTGCCAGCAATCATGCACAGTGGCTACTTTCCTCCCAAGGCTTTCTGCAGTATCGCAGAAGGAACGTCCAGCTTCACGTAGCCCTGTTACACGACCTCATTCAAACTCACTGAGATGTTGATAATGGCGTCTTTGTCATCTTCTTGACTTCCAAATGGTTCAAGTGGCTCTGAGCGCTATGGGACTTAACATCTGAGGTCATAAGTCCCCTAGAACTTAGAACTACTTAAACCTAACTAACCTAAGGACATCACACACATCCATGCCCGAAGCAGGATTCGAACTTGCGACCGTAGCGATCGCGCAGTTCCATACTGAAGCGTCTAGAACCGCTTGGCCACTCCGGCCGGCTTCTTGACTACCATCAACTCACCACGTCCAGTATCAAAGGCAACTAATACTGACGAGTGTGACAGCATGTATTTAAAGCTAACGTGATATGCATCCTCGTAGTGGCGCTACCTGGCGCCAGTCTTATGCAACTGCCGCGAAATTTATATAGGGATCATATTTCAGATGTAGAAACACGCCTACCAACTTTCGTTTATGTCTCACAATTTCTTTTTACTGCGATTTTTCCCCCGTCGCTGTGCATCTATTTCGTATGCACTTATTACTCCTTCACGTTATACTTTTATTTCAAAATATTTTCTTCATTTTTCCATTTTTACACTCAGCAAATAATTTTACATTTGAAATTATTCAGGCCTATTGGTTATCGCTCTGAAAAAAAATAAAGCAAAATATTTTTATTGCAATTGGTACAAGACGGATCTATCACTTGTGCGCTATTTGGCGATATGAATATTCGTATCCATAGGTAATATTTGTTGCTGTCTTGATGACTTCATGAAATAATTTATTGCAGTCATCGTTCTGATCGTGTTGTTTCAGAGGTAGAACGTAGATAAAGCATCCGAGGTCGGTGCGCCGATTTACTGCGTGCATGCGGTATGGGGAAGACAGCTGGTACGGCACTCAGCCAAACAGTGCTGAGAATTCTGGCCAACGTCCAAGATGGGAGGGTGGAAGCCGGTAGGACATCGTCCAACTGGAATACCATCTGAAATGCATCTATTCCACAAGATTCCAGCTACAAGCTTTTGATAACCATTAATTAAAAAATACTATTGTTATGATTCCTTAAGATTTCCCCCTAAAACTGAAAATTTGTAAGTTTTTGGGCTTGCAACCGAGTAGGAATTTTTTACACGACATTTGGACTATTATCCTGGTCGTCTTTTTCAGGTGTTGAGCGCAGTTTACGTTGCTCGCTATTTGGATCCCTGCCATGGACGATACGCGCCAGACCTCAACCTAGCGATTGTCTCTTAGCGTCGTCAATGATCGATACACTCTCACAGAAAAGTCTATTCTAAGTCTCAAAAAAATGTTATAAGTGAGGGTAACATCGACAGATATATCACTTCACCAAAAAATTTCTTGATATGTATTTCTCTACAAAGAGAGTCGTCGCGCCTGGTGTCTAGTAATAACGTGACAAGGCGCGTACCTGAAAACCGAGAGGTCGGGGGGTTGTACCTCGGTCGGACCACAAAAATTTTCAGTCTGCCTCTAATGTAACCTTCACACCTCAACGATGAGAGGTGTCGCGAGGAGAGAACGTGGTTCAGATTCCACGTTAAAGTGTAGGATCCCTTTCGCCGGCTGGATAGCTGGCGTAGATTATAAACACGTAAGTCGCCTAAGAGGCGTCTAATTGAAACACTTGCACCTGGCCACTGAACCACACGAAAATCGTATCTATAAGCAGTGAGAGAGAGACAAAGAGCACTCATATTTTCTTACGCGATTTAGGTAATTTGGCTGCTTGATCCAAAACCTTTACTTAAACTGAAGTGTTTGTCCCTGTTAAGTAAATTTACCCTGGAAAATTATCTTGACCAACATTTATTATACTGTATCAAAGATACATCGCCCGCAACACGATGCAGGTCATGTTCAAAACCGAGGCAATATTAGAGACAGTTGACTTCATCCACTGCGTGTAACCTCGTGTTCCCTACACTTTTCTTTTGTAGATATTACAATCGGTGCAACTCACCACATGCCGCCGGCCGAAGTGGCCGTGCGGTTAAAGGCGCTGCAGTCTGGAACCGCAAGACCGCTACGGTCGCAGGTTCGAATCCTGCCTCGGGCATGGATGTTTGTGATGTCCTTAGGTTAGTTAGGTTTAACTAGTTCTAAGTTCTAGGGGACTAATGACCGCAGCAGTTGAGTCCCATAGTGCTCAGAGCCATTTGAACCATTTCACCACATGCCAGATGCATTGATATGAGGTATGAACTCGGCTTCCGGAGCCCTAGGTTATCTTTTACCTTAAATTTCGTCCTGTTTTTCCTATTTCCCCGGTAAAGGTGCCAGCGTATGGATGATATGTGATTCTGGCTTCATATTACTAGGTGTCGTCTCCTCTTGCAGAAAATGTTGACTTGGGCAATGGAACTCACTTGATCTGTTGTTGTGAGTCCTCTTTCTTTAACTTCTGCCCGCCTCCGTAACTGCGGTCGTTAAGCGACGCCTGCGCCGTGGCGCTCAACAAAGTAGTCGGTGCGGGTTCTGGTGGTGGTAAAAAGTTTCACCATCAATATAAGGCTGCTAAGGGGTGCCATACTTTCCGTTGAAAGAAGGTCTCTGCTCTGCAGCTCTTAGTTATGTGAGCTTGCAGCAAGAAACCACCATATGAATGTAATTTTATGCGAATCGCCAGGGATAGAATTCATCGTGAATTATATAAGATTGCATTATGACTTTCGACTAAAGCAATCAGTCTAAATCAGAATGACGGGACTCTAAAAGCAAGTTGAGCCATTTACATTTCTGGGGATTTAATAAAGTGATACTTTGAATCGACTCAGCCCTTGTGAGGCAAACTGAGGAGCTACTTGATTGAGAAGTAGCGGTTACGGTCTCGTAAACTGACACACGGCCGGGAGAGCGGTGTGCTCACCACATGCCCCTCCACATCCGCATCCAATGACGCCTGTGGGCTGAGGATTACCCAGCGGCTGGTAGGTACCGTAGGGGCCTCCATGGACTGTTCTGGCGGAATTTTTCTTTTTTTCTTTCTTTTTAAAACGGAACGAACTATGTGCCACAGCAGTATATGCATTTCACTCATATTTGTAAAATTATCGTTCAAATTCGTTTTATGACATCCTGGTTTACTTCATTTTCTGTTTTCCTAAATCACATCAAGTAATTATTTAGATTATTGCTCCGCTAAGAACACGGGATACTTTTCTTTATCTGTTCCAGTATAGCTGGAGTTCATCTTCTAATGAACACGAGGTCGACGAGACCTTTATCTCTCACTCTCCTCTCGCCCCTCCCCCCCCCCCCCCTCCTCATCATCAAAGCCTCCCCCCACACCGAACCCACTTTTGGAACTCAATGTGTAGTTACATCAAAAATTGTTGTGATGGTTGATATTGTGAAGGAGTCATTCTATCACATCAAAGAGGCTTCGGAAGGAGAGGGGTCAGTTAGGAAACACGTTATCAGCATCGGTATAACAGTGAAACAAGTGGCGAGGAAGGCAAAGGATCGTTAATGATTGGTGATTCGTTGCCTACCTTCTACAGACGCTGGAGGTGATGGTTTATTCACAGACCAACTACACTGAAACATTTCATATGCCTTCGTTCCAGATATCTAAGAGCACATACCACGAATAGAGATTCAAAATTCCCGGAATCTAGTTACTGGCTTCATGAAGTAGAGAGAGCTACAGGTGTTCGGACAGCTTCACTATTCAGGTCCGCCTGGAGAGACACACAAGTTGAATCTCTGTAATCGCTAATTCGCTTGCACCCTCAGAAAAATAACGGTAACAGCTCCTGGCTTTGCATGAAATTTAGTCGAAATAGAAGGCTCATTCAATTAGTCGTTTGACAAACAGGTAGTGGGAGAGGGGGCACGTTAGCTAGAGATATGTCGATCAATAAATGTACAGAAAAGTCCACATCATACCCACTGATCTTGGAAGCCTCGTTCTGACATGATACCATCATCCCTTGACGAGTTCTTTATCTCTCAATGCTAAAAAACAGCAGATCCATTTCATATCTGTGTACGTGCACCGCCTGTCGTCTATGAAACTCACCGTTTATGACCTTTAAATACACCCATAATCTGTGCATATTTCGGGGGCATCAAACATCCTACCAAATGTACATATTTCGATGTACTATCTGGTTATAAGGTTTTACATCATCTATTCAATGTCAGACGTATTACTTGTGGAATTTTCGTGCTTTTCGGTAGCCACCAAGTACCAGTGGTGGAGTTACTCTTACAGAAAAGTAAAGATGATGTACAGATCACACGGCTCGAAATTGTGACAGTGGCTGCAGTGGAGTACAGAGACGCGAAAACTGGCTTTCAAAGCAGTCACCCTTAGCTACAACACATGACATCGCTTGGAAACTGGAGCAATCGCTTCTTATGAAATTGTTGGCTATCGGCATCATTACAGGAGAGGAGACCTGGTACTGTCAACACGATCAGGAAACCAAGTGACAGCCAGTGGTGTTCATGTTCATCGCCTTTCTCGTCCCCACAATCCTGGGTAGAAATTCATGATGGATCCAATCCTACGACCAACATTATCTTAATCTTCTATTCTGTCAGCAGACTTGTTTTGGGAGGCGGGAAAGACGATGAACATCATGCCATTGACTGTCGCTTGCCGGCCGGAGTGGCCGTGCGGTTCTAGGGGCTACAGTCTGGAACTGCGAGACCGCTACGGTCGCAGGTTTGAATCCTGCCTCGGGCATGGATGTTTGTGATGTCCTTAGGTTAATTAGGTTTAAGTAATTCTAAGTTCTAGGGGACTGATGACTTCAGAAGTTAAGTCCCATAGTGCTCAGAGCCATTTGAACCATTTTTTACTGTCACTTGGTCTCCATATCGTATTGGTAGCACCAGGTCTTACCTCCCGTAATGATCTGGTGCTTCTAGCAATTCCACAACAAGCGTTTGATGACAGTTTCCAAAAACCTTACAACCGATGTCAGAAGTGTGGTGTCACCGCCAGACACCACACTTGCTAGGTGGTAGCTTTAAATCGGCCGCGGTCCATTAGTACATGTCGGACCCGCGTGTCGCCACTGTGTGATCGCAGACCGAGCGCCACCACAAGGCAGGTCTCGAGATACGGACTAGCACTCGCCCCAGTTGTACGGACGACTTTGCTAGCGACTACATGGACGAAGCATTGCTCATTAGCCGAGCCAATAGTTAGAATAGCCTTCAGCTAAGTCAATGGCTACGACCTAGCAAGGCGCCATTAGTAACATTGCATGTATCTAAAGAGTCTCACTTGTATCGCCACAATCTCCAGATGTACCAAAAGGATGGATTTAAGTTAAGTATTCCAGAAGCTACGTACTTTTCTTTATAGCATTCATTACGTATCCTGTTTCAGACCTCACGCCATCCTACTTTAACTTAGCGCGTGCCTTTCGGCTTCCTCTCATTGTGTCTAGGCTGTCTTGTCTAGACACAACAAGAAGTACACACACAAAAAATGTTTTGCATCACATCGGTTCCGAGAGTCCCGGATCCTATACAGAAAATCGGAATAGAGATCAACATAAACATCATTTCCGTCCTTTTTATGCCTCTTAAAAACAACACATTTCATGTTGTACCACCGTACAGTGAGACTAGAGGTGGTGATCCAGATTTCTGTACACACCGGTACCTCTAATACCCAGTAGCACGTCCTTTTGCATTGATGTATGCCTGTATTCATCGTGGAAAACTATCCACAAGATCAAGAAGGCACTGTTGGTCCAGTTTGTCCTACTCCTCAATGGCGATTCGGCGTAGATCCATCAGAGTGGTTGGTGGGTCACATCGTCCATAAACAGCCCTTTTAAATCTATCCCAGGCATGTTCAATAGGGTTCATGTCTCGAGAAGTCCGCCCCGATAGCTGAATGGTCAGTGTGACGGACTGCCGTCCTAAATGGCCCGGGTTCGATTCCCGGCTGAGTCGGGGATTTTCTCCGCTTATTTCATCCCCATCCGGCGCGCAGGTCACCCAATGTGGCGTCGAATGTAATAAGACCTGCACCGAGGCGGCCGGACCTGCCCCGTAAGGGGCCTCCCAGCCAATGACGCCAAACGCACATTTCCATTTTTTCCATGTCTGGAGAACATGCTGGCCACTCTAGCCGAGCGATGTCCTTATCCTGAAGGAAGTCATTCACAAGATGTGCACGATGGGGGTGCGAACTGTCATCCATAAAGACGATATGGGTGTGGATGGACTATCGGTCAGAGGATGTTATTCACGCATCGTACAGCCGTTACGGCGCCTTCCATTACCACCAGCGGCGTATGTCGGCCCCTCATAATGCCACCTCAAAACAGCAGGGATACTGCACCTTCCTGCACTCGCTGGACAGTGTGTCTCCTACGATTGTCTGGTTGAAGGCATATGCGACACTCATCAGTAAAGAGAACGTGTTCCCATTCCAGAGCGGTCCATTCGGCATGTTGTTGGGCCCATCTGTACCGCGCTGGCTTTCAAAGCAGTCAGCCTTGGCTACAACACACTTCTGACATCGCTTGGAAACTGGAGCAATCGCTTGCGAAGATGGACCTTGCCATGGACGTCGGGAGTGAAGTTGCACATCACGCTGCCTATTGCACACTGTTTGAGTCGTAACTAGACGTTCTGTGGCTGCACGCAAAGCATTATTCAACATGGTGGCGTTGCTGTTAGGGTTCTTCCGAGCCATAATCCGTAGCTAGCAGTCATCCACTACAGCAGTAACCCTTGGGCGGCCTGAGCGAGGCATGTCATCGACGGTTCCTTTCTCTTTTTATCTCCTCCATGTCCGAACAACATCGCTTTCGTTCACTCACTCACTCACTCACTCACTCACTCACTCGTTGAGAGCCGTTCCTGGCATAAAGTAACAATGCGGATGCGATCAAACCGCGGTATTGACCGTCTGGGCATGGTTGAACTACAGACAACACGAGCCGTGTACGTCCTTCGTGGTGGAATGACTGGAACTAAATGGTTCAAATGGCTCTGAGCACTATGGGACTTAACTTCTGAGGTCATAAGTCCCCTAGAACTTAGAACTACTTAAACCTAACTAATCTAAGGACATCACGCACATCCATGCCCGAGGCAGGATTCGAACCTGCGACCGTAGCGGTCACGCGGTTCCAGACTGCAGCGCCTAGAACCGCTCGGCCCCTCCGACCGGCTGACTGGAACTGATCGGCTGCCGGACCCCCTCCGTCTAATAGGCACTACTCAAGTATTGTTGTTTACATCGGTGGGTGGGGTTAGTGACATCTCCGAACAGTCAAAGGGACTGTGTCTGTCAGACAATATCCACAGTCAACGTCTATCTTCAGGAGTTTTGGGAACCGGGGTGATGCAAAACTTTTTTTGATGTGTGTATATTGTGTTCAATGGTGATTACTCCGAAGGGCAATAAAGGTATTTTGTTTGAACCTATTGTTTCCTGTATTTTCTGAGAGCATTCACCGATCTTTTGAGGCGCGCCTTGTCGTTTAAGGTAAGCGACGTTTAGAGAAAAAAAGGTGCGATGCATTTCACACTAACAATTATGAAGAACACTTTCTGAACAACATAACTCCATATTTATTGACTTTTAATAAATATGAAATACAAAATAAAGTTCCTCAGTACTGATCTTAAAGCTTGGTACGCAACTGTGAAGAATTGTTTAAATGATTTGATACCACCGCTGCTGTCAGTTTTTCTTTGTTGTTTGTAAACAGGTTCTCAGTAATGTTTTGGATGTCTGATAGATAATTCAACGGATTTAGCACACCATTCATTAATATGGATGGGGCGTTGGGCCACTACTTCACGCTACAAACGAGACAAAAATTGAAACAAACGGGTGAATTCAATTTAATTTGCCTGCATAATTCTTGATAGTTATTTTTAGGTTATTACAGGAGGCATTTGTCATACGACTTCACCAGATTTTAAATCCTTTGAGTCCCACCCAATCTCACATCTAAAGATATTTGTGGCTGCCATTCATTTACAGTCGTATGAATGTTGTTACGTATATTTTTCTGATAGCATGCTTGGGGCGTCATTAAGCCACTAGAAAAACAAAGGTTTATGTTGCATTATGCTAAAAGGTGACTGTATCGAAAAATTAGTGCATTTTATCCAGCTTCCACAGCGATGCCGACAGTCTTTGTTGTTATTCTTGTACAGTAACTGTAGTGAAGCAGAAAATACAAATTTCACAGTATGATCAGAAGGCGGAAAATAGCGAAAATCAGTCCGTTTGAAAACTATGGATGCCGTAGTAGTTTATGATTGGAATAATTCTTCAGCTCTTACCTAAACAGTTTCTATTTCGCCGGCTAATACAGACCATACTTTTCCCTTTCATCTACATCTACGGTGTGTGGCGGAGGGCACTTTACGTGCCACTGTCATTACCTCCCTTTCCTGTTCCAGTCGCGTATGGTTCGCGGGAAGAACGACTGTCTGAAAGCCTCCGTGCGCGCTCTAATCTCTCTAATTTTACATTCGTGATCTCCTCGGGAGGTATAAGTAGGGGGAAGCAATATATTCGATACCTCATCCAGAAACGCACCCTCTCGAAACCTGGCGAGCAAGCTACACCGCGATGCAGAGCGCCTCTCTTGCAGAGTCTGCCACTTGAGTTTGCTGAACATCTCCGTAACGCTATCACGCTTACCAAATAACCCTGTGACGAAACGCGCTGCTCTTCTTTGGATCTTCTCTATCTCCTCCGTCAACCCGATCTGGTACGGATCCCACACTGATGAGCAATACTCAAGTATAGGTCGAACGAGTGTTTTGTAAGCCACCTCCTTTGTTGATGGACTACATTTTCTAAGGACTCTCCTAATGAATCTCAACCTGGTACCCGCCTTACCAACAATTAATTTTATATGATCATTCCACTTCAAATCGTTCCGCACACATACTCCCAGATATTTTGCAGAAGTAACTGCTACCAGTGTTTGTTCCGCTATCATATAATCATACAATAAAGGATCCTTCTTTCTATGTATTCGCAATACATTACATTTGTCTATGTTAAGGGTTAGTTGCCACTCCCTGCACCAAGTGCCTATCCACTGCAGATCTTCCTGCATTTCGCTACAATTTTCTAATGCTGCAACTTCTCTGTATACTACAGCATCATCCGCGAAAAGCCGCATGGAACTTCCGACACTATCTACTAGGTCATTTATACATATTGTGAAAAGCTATAGTCCCATAACACTCCCCTGTGGCACGCCAGAGGTTACTTTAACGTCTGTAGACGTCTCTCCATTGATAACAACATGCTGTGCTCTGTTTGCTAAAAACTCTTCAATCCAGCCACACAGCTGGTCTGATATTCCGTAGGCTCTTACTTTGTTTATCAGGCGACAGTGCGGAACTGTATCAAACGCCTTCCGGAAGTCAAGAAAAATAGCATCTACCTGGGAACCTGTATCTAATATTTTCTGGATCTCATGAACAAATTCACACGATCGCTGTTTCCGGAATCCATGTTGATTCCTACATAGTAGTTTCTGGGTTTCCAAAAACGACATGATACTCGAGCAAAAAACATGTTCTAAAATTCTACAACAGATCGATGTCAGAGATATAGGTCTATAGTTTTGCGCATCTGTTCGACGACCCTTCTTGAAGACTGGGACTACCTGTGCTCTTTTCCAATCATTTGGAACCTTCTGTTCCTCTAGAGACTTGCGGTACACGGCTGTTAGAAGGGGGCAAGTTCTTTCGCGTACTCTGTGTAGAATCGAATTGGTATCCCGTCAGGTCCAGTGGACTTTCCTCTGTTGAGTGATTCCAGTTGCTTTTCTATTCCTTGGACACTTATTTCGATGTCAGCCATTTTTTCGATTGTGCGAGGATTTAGAGAAGGAACTGCAGTGCGGTCTTCCTCTGTGAAACAGTTTTGGAAAAAGATGTTTAGTATTTCAGCTTTACGCGTTTCATCCTCTGTTTCAATGCCATCATCATCCCGGAGTGTCTGGATATGCTGTTTCGAGCCACTTACTGATTTAACGTAAGACCAGAACTTCCTAGGATTTTCTGTCAAGTCGGTACATAGAATTTTACTTTCGAATTCACTGAACGCTTCACGCATAGCCCTCCTTACGCTAACTTTGACATCGTTTAGCTTCTGTTTGTCTGAGAGGTTTTGGCTGCGTTTAAATTTGGAGTGAAGCTCTCTTTGCTTCCGCAGTAGTTTCCTAACTTTGTTGTTGTACCACGGTGGGTTTTTCCCTTCCCTCACAGTTTTACTCGGCACGTACCTGTCTAAAACGCATTTTACGATTGCCTTGAACTTTTTCCATAAACGCTCAACATTGTCAGTGTCGGAACAGAAATTTTCGTTTTGATCTGTTAGGTAGTCTGAAATCTGCCTTCTATTACTCTTGCTAAACAGATAAACCTTCCTCCCTTTTTTTATATTCCTATTAACTTCCATATTCAGGGATGCTGCAACGGCCTTATGATCACTGATTCCCTGTTCTGCACATACAGAGTCGAAAAGTTCGGGTCTGTTTGTTATCAGTAGGTCCAAGATGTTATCTCCACGAGTCGGTTCTCTGTTTAATTGCTCGAGGTAATTTTCGGATAGTGCACTCAGTATAATGTCACTCGATGCTCTGTCCCTACCACCCGTCCTAAACATCTGAGTGTCCCAGTCTATATCTGGTAAATTGAAATCTCCACCTAAGACTATAACATGCTGAGAAAATTTATGTGAAATATATTCCAAATTTTCTCTCAGTTGTTCTGCCACTAATGCTGCTGAGTCGGGAGGTCGGTAAAAGGAGCCAATTATTAACCTAGGTCGGTTGTTGAGTGTAACCTCCACCCATTTTACGGATATTGATACTAACTAGCTGAATTCAGTAATGCAAATAAACATATAGATTTCAGGATCATGTCAGTGCATGGAATGTCACAATTTATCGCTGGAGGGTAGTGATATCTAGCGGTTTTGACCTTCGAGTTTATCTTTCACCGCATTACTTTGTGTCGCTTCAGTTAGTACCCCATAATCTGTAACGGTGCCAGGCAAGCATGTCGTTGGAACAGCTGATAAGTACAAAACAGTGTTCAGTGGCACGTGGAACGAAGTGTCGTTGATGGAGGACCGGCAGCTGGTGGTCTAGTGCAGGTAACATGCACTGCGCGGCTCGTCGTGTCAGCTCATCGCTGAGGATGATTGAGTGTATGCTGCGTGTTAATGCACGTAGACAAGACACCAAAGTTGCGCACAAAACTCGAAAAATTTCTTTCACCTCGCACACCAATCTCCCCGTTCCGATATCTCTATGTCTGCTTTTCAGTCGAAAGTAACAGCCACTTACTGTATTTACAGCGACAAACGTTTCTTACTTTTCCGAACATTGCGGTTTTGGGGCCCCGGAACCCTGTCTATTAAACTTATCCGACAGTCACCTAGGGCGTAACGTTTCTACTTTTTGGATGGGTGAACCAACGAAACAATATTTTGTAAACGGATTATATTAAAGTTTCAGCGTCAGTGTATGATGATCCCAGAGCATCGAAAACCTGTAAGTATTAGAGCCAATATTCTTCTTATATTTTGCTAACTGAGGAGTTACCAGCCATAATATACACCAATAGTTAAGGTGTACTCGATAAGATACAAAAGAAACAAACTAGTGGTACGACACAAAGTCTAACACATTCCTCGACAACGAAATAGTTTTCTGATTATAATTACGAACACTTCAAACGTTTGTATGTCATGGGCAGAGGATCAACTTACAAAAAGATTCAATCAGATTATTGCTGTTTGAAGGTTACTAAGGAATGGTTAAAGTTTAACGTCACGTCGCCTATGAAGTCATTAGGAAAGAAGCACGAGTTCGGATCGCACAAGAAGGGAGAAGGATATCGGGTGTGCGCTTCTCAAAGGAGCCGACCCACCATTCGCCTTAATCGATTTAAAGAATCCACGCAAAAACTAATACTGTATTAGAAACTTGCTTCGACCGCGATGTTCAAACCACGGCACAGCCTCGCTGGGTAATACCATTGTGTTTACTACCCTGGATGTGTACGCGCTAACAGAAAAATATTTATAGTTTTGTGACTGAAATAAGACTGATGTATAGTCTAAACTATTGGTCACGACCTAAATTTGAAAACGAATGGATGTTAACTAACTTATTCGTCGTTCAACGTCACCGAACATTATAGTTTGCTTTCTAATCAGATTTGATAAGCAAAAGATACTGTTTGGCTTCCGAAATGTCTTGTAGACTCTGCTCTTCTGTATCTCTCCGATCATTATCAGTCATATATTTTTAGGTACTTTTCCAAATGAGATTGCACTGTTGATTACTCTGTAATATCAACAAAAGGCCGGGGTTCCAAGGAATATCGCTTATTTCACAAGCTATAAATTAATTTTATTTTAATCTGTTGTCATGTATTTCTTACTACGACAACTTAAGGCACTCAAAGACAACATTCAATCAGCAAATTTTAATTCCCTAAGCACCGTGACACAGTAGATTCTTCCAGGATCACCTTCCACTATAACCAACTCTCTGTTTACAACTTAATTTTACTTTCTTGCTTTTGTGAATGTGATGTAATGTACACATAAAAGTAACTAACGGTTAGTAGTTTTGCTAACATAATTTCTTCTGTAACGGATTTCGGAAATGTTACCAGATTTCAGAGAGGCCAGAAGAGTGTTTCCCAACATTTATGAGGCCATTTCCCCCCCCAGTGCAATCTGATATTACTTAGTACCCACCACCATCATGAACATTAGAGCCTAACTAAATTTTCGAAAGAACACTTTTATGTTTATAATAGCGAAAGATCGTTTCTGTAGACGTTTTATTATGTCATGAACTAATGATTCTGCTTATGTCTAACAATCTTTTTTAATAGTATGCCGAAACACTTAGCAGTGCACCATGAGTGCTTACTATAATTCCTCTTCAGGAAAGAAAGCTAACTATCCACATTAAGGTTAGACACTTGTCACAAAATATGCTTCCTTTGCACCACTCCTCTCCCTAACGACTCTTGATTCACCCACATTCTACGCCCTCGTTTAAAAGGTGCCGAAATAAATACGTGCGTTACACTTACTGTCTGTAAATTACTTCATTTCTGGACTCCTTCCAGCTGAACTGGTAGAAATTGGAAGAGCTTTGGCTGCCAATATTTTATACCTGACAACTACGACTACAGCTACTACTACTTCTACTACTACTACTACTACTACTACTAATAATAATAATAATAATCTTGATACATGTTCAATTACCCGAAAGTTCCTAAATGCAATATAACACATACCGTACAGTTAAAAGGACGTGACGCTTGATCAAGGTCCGCGTCACTACATTTTTAACCGGACTTAACGTCTGAGAAAGTGAAGGAAATAGTAATAATAACACTGTGAAGGCCATGCAGCAATTTAGTAACTACTACGTAGTTATTGTTGTATCGTGCCGTCAATTAGATGGATTAGCTGTTGCCAAATGAATAATGAAGCAATTTGTGGTCCATTGCGGAAACTACCTACAGCTGAGGGAAGGAATTTCGATGAGATATGAAAGCATATGTGATGTATAAATCTCAGTTTTACTGTGATTGATGCATAACGAAAGTAAAAAGTTGTGGGTAAAAAGTGGACTATGTAAGAAGAAGATGTTCTTACATTCGCTTCATAAAATTTAACCTAAACCAAATTGTGTCACTGGTTAGTGCCCGGGTTTGAAAAAAGCTAAGGACTGCCAACTCAATATTCAGTAATCAGTATTACAGTCTTACGAAATAGTGGTAATAATAATGTTCTTTAAATAAATAATTTGGTTTCGTAACCGTAACACAATAGAATTCTTTTGTTTTTACCCCTTAGAAAATTTCATTTTACCTCTCAGGGAGTAATTAACTCCATGTTACGAACCAGTGGGTTAGAAAATATTAAAAATACACAAAAAATACCGACGAAGTATGAAGCAGGTTTCTGGATTGCCAAGTTCACAGTCCTATCTCCACAGGTTAAGTAATCTTTGAGGTCCATGAAAAAAACATTGCATCATGGCAAAACTGTCTAGAGGAAACTGTGATGAGATGACACAGAAACGTAAGACGTAAATGGCACGCCAGTAAGAGACTTACTAATGCGCCTATAGCAGTTAGTGTGGGCGGAGTTCTGCGGCATAATTGTTCTGATTGAGTGTTGTGTGCTTTGGGCACAAAGTATTCAAGTCGCAGGGAAGCAGGATGCTACAAGAACACAATTTAACTGCAATGTGTGTAGATGAACAATTTACGGACATAGTCTGTCTGAGATGAATGTTGCCTGTAGCATCGTTTACTGGATGTAGAGGAGATCCAAAATGAAGGAAGCAGTCACTGACACCACGGAAACAGCCGATCACATGCTACAACACAGCGCAGGGCCGTTATCTTCCTCTAAGTACGTGAAGTCTTCGCGTCAGACCTCAAGGTAGAGTATACGTCACACATCTCCTGTCAGACAGAAGGAAAAAGGAAGTAAGATTAGTTCAAGACCTCTCGTATATAACGAGGTCATTACGGTTGGAGCATAATCTCGGACTGGGGAATTATGAGCATGGAAATAGGCCGTGGCCTCCTCAAGGGGACCATCCTGGCATTTGCCTTAAGCGATTTAGGAAACCACGGAAAGGAAGATCTAAGATGGATCTGAACCACCTTCCTCCTAAATCCAAGTCCATTCCTTTTCCAGCGCTCCTCCTCGTTCGGACTCGAAAGCTGAGCTTGGACATGTTGCTTAGTACGTTTGCAGAAATTATAGTTGCATTCCTTCCACAGAAATGTACAGTGCCTGACAAAAATGAGAGAACCCAGAATATATGGTCTGATTCAAAATTCGAATACGTGTACAGCATCGGCGGGTAGATAGTTTGTTGGATTTGAAATTATCTGTAACAGAGTGAACAGTCACCAGAGTTCATTAATGCCGCTCGTGTTTAGCGTTGTTACCAGGCCTAGTACGGTACATAAGGGGCGTGAACAATATCAGATGTAGAGTGATCGCTGTGGAGGACACGGAGATACCGCGTACACGTGTGAGGAAGCATTATCAGCACCTGACACTGTTTGAAAGGAGCCTCATTGTTGGTCTCCATTTGGTCAGCTGGTGAAGTCATGCAGTATCCACATTTGTGGTGTATTGAGATGTGACAGTGACCTGAAGTTGGAATGTATGGAACGTGAGGGCAGGAAAACTCGTCGTCCAAGATTCAGTCGACCACTTCTGACTATTACTAGGGAATATCGGCGTACTTTGTTTCAAGCACATCGTAAACCCTTCACATCTGGGACAAGTACTGAATTCTCTGCAGCATTCCCTGTCACCTTGCACCGTTGCTCAAAGACAAGCAGCAGTCAGACTAGGGAATTACCGCCCCATGCGTAGGCTGCCGTTAGCATCACAACTCAAACGGCTACGTTTGGAGTGGTGCCGTAATCTGAAAGCATGGATCTCTGACGAAAGACATTGTGTTCGGCGATGAATCGCGCTTTTGAGTGCCCCGGATGGCCATCGACGGCGAGTATGGCGGCCACCTGAGAAGAGGTTCTATTCATTTCTGAGGGACACAGCTGTTACTCCTAGCGTCATGGTGTGAACAGATATCGGTAATGACTTCAGGCCACGACAGGTAGTCATTGAGGGAACTCTGACGCTACAACGGTCCGTCACGGTCATCATGTATCCACAGGTGTCAGGGTGCCATTCTTCAACAGGAAAATGTTCGTCAAAACATGACATATGCTTCTATCAACTGTCTGCATGATGTTGAGATACAATCGTGGCACACAAGGTACTCAGATCTGTCCCCGATAGAACATGCATGGGACCATCTCGGACGCAACTCCGTCTCTGTGCCTCTATCCAGGATAACAAGGACAAGCTACAACAGTTGTCTGCCAGCTTGCCTTAGAAGAGGATGCAACGTCTTTATGGTACCCTACACAACCGAACCAATGCATGTACACAGGCCAGATGAGATACAAAGCGATACTAATAGTGGGATCATTCCGCCAGCACACCTTTTGTGAATATAAGTACGTACTGTGAAGCATTGTTGAGACTAATAGCCGCAATTGGTGATCAGGGACTCTTTATGACAGATTTCTTCGTCATGCTACGCAAAGAATTGTGTCCACTTCTAGGTTTGATTCAAGGAAAGCATAAAGCTGAAAGATGAGTCATCTGCTGCACTGCTGGTGAAGCAAAGTTTCTGAAATAGTAGATTTTCGGAAAACGTTTTCGTTGAAGCATAAAAAATAAGATACGACACATTTTGGATTCGCATGCTTTTTCGATATGCAGCTCTCATGAAAAAATTGCAGGGAAACTATTAGTTTAAAATATTTGATTATTTCAAAATGTAAGACTCACATGACATGATGAGAGGTTATCTTCTCGTTATTGGTCATATTTGTTAGAATGCTTCAATTCTCAGTAACTCACTGTCCATTGTTCGAAGCTTTTTCTGTGAATTAGGACTGCAAATTACGATTGCTAGTGTGACGGAAACGAAAACTGACAGTGTCAAATTGTCGTTATATTTCGAAATGCGTCCCTCAACCATTTGTAAAAGTATTTCGAAATATTGTGTATTTATCCGCACGAAACTTCTAAATCCCATTCAAGTAAGTCGTTCCCATGTTCTTATGATATCTAAAAGGCCTAAATCTCTTTGTTGCCGATGAAGATGCTTTTACCAGTCTTCCGTGTAATTTGAAAGTGTCCACCACGCACAAAACCGTTTTCTGAGTCCAGAAAAGCAGAAAACAAAGTTGAGTCATATGATGCGCTGCTGTGAATATTTATTTATGTAAACGAAGCAAAGCTGCACCCCATGCTGCATTTTTCTTCATGCATAAAGAATTGAAAACCACAGATTTTGGATTAGCACGTTTGTTTCCCTATGCTGTTGTTACGAAACGGTTGCAATCAAATGGATGCCACTTAGCCGGCCGCGGTGGTCTCGCGGTTCTAGGCGCGCAGTCCGGAACCGTGCGACTGCTACGGTCGCAGGTTCGAATCCTGCCTCGGGCATGGATGTGTGTGGTGTACTTAGGTTAGTTAGGTTTAAGTAGTTCTAAGTCCTAGGGGACTGATGACCACAGCAGTTGAGTCCCATAGTGCTCAGAGCCATTTTTTTGATGCCACTTAGGTGACTTGCATCTCCCTAACTAATTATCCAACCGAAAAAAGGGGGGCTGTAACGTAAAGTGGAATCCGAACCACGTTTCGTTTCTGGTGAATCCCACGTCATTTAGAGGTGAATGCTAGGTTAAAAGACAGAGTGAAAGGAAGTTGTCCAGCAAGGGTTCGATCCCACAACCTTCCCGTTGCTAGCCAAACGCTCTACCACACAACACTCACATCATATATGATTTGATAATGCTTTCTAATAACTCAACGTACTGCTTTTCCCTCGAGTTATGGCGGCTGTCCGCTAGGTGGCAATGGCGTCGATTTCACAACTTAACTTTAATTCATCACAATTCAGACAACATATACGAAATATTTATAAATTATACACAGAAACCTTCCTCGGGAATCAATGTATCTGATAGTCAAAACCGGATCAAAATTCGTACAGCAGATCCTGACATTTGCATGTACATGCAGACGAGCACAAGGAGGCAACTTCAAGTATAAAGAAGATGAATCCTGCTGCCATGTTACCATCCATAATGCCAATTCTCACACCTTCTACCCCTCTGCAGGTGTGCCCCAGGGCTCTGTCCTCTCCCCTCTCCTCTACCTCCTGTACACGGCAGATATGCCCCAACCCCCCCCCCCCTCTCCAGTACACCTCTTGCAATATGCTGATGACACCGAATTCCTCGCCCTCGGTCCTACCCTCCAACGTTCCCAACGCCTCCTCCAGAATCACCTTGACCTTTTTGCTGCATGGTGTAACCAGCGGCTCCTGAAAATCAATCCTTCCAAGACCCAGGCAATCATCATAGGTCGTACCACTCGCTCCTTCCGGCTCCTGGATTCCTCCCTTACTGTCTGCACCTGTCCTGTCCGCCTCACCCCCACCCTCACCTACCTTGGCCTCACCATTGACCGTCACCTCACCTGGATCCCTCATCTCCGCTCCATCCAATCCAAAGCCTACAACCGCCCCCGACTCCTCAAACTCCTCTCTGGCCGGACATGGGGGTTGCACCCCTCTACCATCCTCTGCATCTACAAATCCTTAATCCGTCCCATCCTCTGTTATGCCAGTCCTGCCTGGATATCTGCCCCCCCCCCAAATTCTATAAGTCCCTCCAGATCCTTGAGCGTCATGCACTACGCCTCGCCTTCCGTATATACCTCCCGTCCCCCACGCGGAGCCTCTATGATCTCATTCCTTTCCCCCATCTGCTCCTATTCCTCGAACATATCCGCATCCTCTACACCTCCCGCCGCCTTGATCCCCCTCATCCCCTGGTTGCTCCTCTCCTCTCCCATCCCCGCCCCCTGCCACGTCTTCACTGTTGTGTCCCCCCTACCCTCCATCTCTACACCCTACATCTCCTTTCCCAATGTGGCTTCCATCAACTCCCCCTCCCGGATGATGCCCTCTCTCCCTCCATTTATCCCTCCTATTAACTCTGATCCTGAGTCCCCCTCCTTTCCTCTGTCCTTTTCCTGGGCTCCCTCTGCCCCCCTTCCATCCTATTTTTTCCCCACCTCCCCTCTCTCTGCCCCCTTCTCTCCCCCGAATCCTTTTGCATTTCTCTCCTCTGCCTCCTCTCATTCCCTCTTACGTCTGCCCTGCCCCTCTCCTCCTTTATTAGTCCTCTCCCTCCTTGGTTCCCCCCCCCCTTTTCGTTTTTTTCCTTCCTCCCTCCTTGTTCCTCCCCCTCCTCCAGGTCACGCCCCCCCCCATCTGCCTTTGGCTCATGAGTGTCATCTTTGTGACGCCATTTTCGTGCAGTGTTTTACAGTGAGTGTTCCGTGATGTGTTTTTTGGGAAGTGTTGCGAACGGCCATCATACTGTCGCTGGGTGCGCTTTTTATCTCTTGCGAACAGAAACCAGACTGTTGCCATGTTTTTTAATTGTGTGTGTACTATGTTACTTGTCTGATTCCTGTGTCTTTTATTAACATTGCCAACCCCTTTTGCTTTCTGTTTAACTTTCCGCCATTTTACACTTTACGTCACCGTTTTATCGCCTGTTTTTCTTGTTTCTTTTCTTCTTCCGTTTTTAACAAAAAAAAGTCTGTAGGCTGTAGAGCAGCGTACTAAGCTGCTGCCAGCCCGCCCCCTTCGGGGGGAATTGAAAATCAATAAAGGAAAAATAAAACCTGCTGCCACCACGTTTTACTGTGTGAAGAGATCTTTGATTCCTTTGTCTATAGAGCAAGAAAAATCGCCGATGGAGAGAGTTTAGTAGCAGAGGTCGAATAAATTTCAGAAAATGTTCAAACGAAAGTGCACTCACAAAACAACAAGTTGAGCATGAGACCATGTAGGTGGCAGCATACATCCCTAAGAAGACGAACGACGGAATCATAGGATAGCATAAATTTGAGTGTGCTTTCTGCCATAATTGGCTTTATTAGGATGAGTGAAAGACGATGTGAGCCTCATAAAGTGGGGGAGCTACTGTATTGACTGCCGGTGTAACACAGCAAACTTTGGCTATGCAGTACACATAATTGATGAGAGAGGTTCCGTGAAGGTCAACGGTACAATTAAGTCCATCAACTCACTAAGTCGGCCGTTGTGTAGCGCAGATTAGGAACCAGCCGTGCTATGGGCAAGAAAACGCGAAGTTAGGGGAGAGTGTTGTACCTAGAGAATGGTGTACGTAAGAACACGTGATGTTACGTGGTCAGTGTTTCAGTCTGGTGACTGATTTTAGAATCCCAGGAAAGAATTTGTGCTAGAGACCGTCATAAGCATTTTCCGGTATTTTCTGCTGTTTTTGTTGTCGTAAGATAAGATGTGTTTTTTGCACCGTGTGTAAATATTAACAGTTCTACACATTTAAGTGCTGTGCAATGTATTAAAACTGTTTGGAAGATATTGCTAATTCTTCAGTTAGAGAGTTTTATGGTAGGTAAAGTATTGTATATTTCAAAAAATTGTATCATAACGTGCGGACGTGTCTTAACAGTGTTCCCTAGCTTCAAAACAGAAATTTGTGTTCGATGCCAACGGTTTCTGTTTCAAAATATTTTTAACTTTCGTCTGGTTTTAGGTAATACTTCTCAATTTAATTTCACTTATTTATTATTTGTATTTTGTGGCGTATTAATGTAACAACTAGACTGTTAAATACAGCATTTACAAGATTTTCTCTATTGAAATTATTTCAAATTTGAATAGAATGTTTATTTGTAGATACATTGCAATGCTGTATCTTGTTCAGAAAAGGACTGCGTTACACAGAGAGAGAATGCTATCATTTCAAAATTGAATAATAAAAAAATAATGTACCTCTATTACATGGCCTGTCAAGGGACTCACGACTCTTTCGTGAGCTCTTGACTCACGAACATGGCGCCTCAAACTACTGCAGCACCTGTTTCCTGTCCTGTGCTTCAATCTCTCACCTCAAAATACTCTTCCTTCTCTTGATATTTTCCTCACGGCAGCAGTCTTTGATGTCGACCCAGCTATTCCCTAGGTCCTGCTTCCTTTTTTGGAATATTCTTTCATTCACCACGTTTTAACTGAAGTAATTTGTGGTGCCCTTCCGGGTTTGACCTTCATTTTCGAAATTTTTGTGTAGTGAGGATGACTGGGGTGCAGCTCTTTAAATAGTGCCTATTGCATGCAACGTTAAAGATCATTCGCGCACAATATCTGTGTAGGCACTTACTTGCGCTTCAAAGCCAACGTGGTAGCCAGTCTGACATGGTGCGGTCGTTTTGTATACCTTCTGTTGAGCCCCCTGACACACAGGGATCAGACCGCTTGTTCCTGAGCCGGCCAGGGTGGCCGAGCTGTTCTAGGCGCTACAGTCTGGAACCTCGAGACCGCCACGGTCGCCTGCTTCGGGCATGGATGTGTGTGATGTCCTTAGGTTACTTAGGTTTAAGTAGTTCTAAGTCTAGGGGACTGATGACCTCAGAAGTTAAGTAGTAGTAGTGGTAGTGGTTAGTGTTTAACGTCCCGTCGACAACGAGGTCATTAGAGACGGAGCGCAAGCTCGGGTTAGGGAAGGATTGGGAAGGAAATCGGCCGTGCCCTTTCAAAGGAACCATCCCGACATTTGCCTGAAACGATTTAGGGAAATCACGGAAAACCTAAATCAGGATGGCCGGACGCGGGATTGAACCGTCGTCCTCCCGAATGCGAGTCCAGTGGGCTAACCACTGCGCCACCTCGCTCGGTCTCAGAAGTTAAGTCCCATAGTGGTCAGAGCCATTTGAACCGCTGGTTCCTGAACTGCGAAGGAGGTGATGACCATATTCATGGGGCAACAGGATTCCCAGCAATAGCCCTCACACCAGGCAGCCATTGCTGTGACTGGTGGCCCCCGTGGGGAGAACACTTGATCGGAGTAGGTGGCACCTGGGTGGACGTTTCGCACATAAAACGTATTAAATTACATCAAAACAATGGCCGTTCTGATCCGGCCGTCTCTTTAGACAGGAATCGAAACTTCACTGTGGGCAGCCACAACGCTACTGGTTTCCCTAACCTCGTTACCCCCTTGGGTAGAGGGAAAAGCTAGATTTCTAGGAGTAAAAACAATTTATCCAGTACTTATTATGTACCAAACGTGACGGGTATACTTCCACTGCGGCAAATTCATTATTTTTTTTAGGAAGATATTGAGGATAAATTTCGAGAATTTGAGGTCTTGGGTAAAATTTGCAGTGGGTCGCTGTTGATTAAAGCCTCCTCTGTCGCCAAATCTACACATCTTTAGACATGCCAACGTCTGGCTGATATACTAGTGACCATGTTCCCAAACAAGACATTAAATGTGGTCCAAGGAATCGTCTTCCATCGAGACATCACACTCCCAACAGATGAGGAACTATCGGCTAATGGGTAGGCGCCTTTGTCTTATCCTTTGAGAGGAATGCGCTCCCGAAAAAAGTTAAAGTCATGGTGTACGGGTATGGTGTGAGATTACCATAGGGGAATACCAAGTGGGCTGAGGCGTGGACGGGAATTTTGGATTAAGGAGGGAGGCGAGCTAGGGTAGTCATGCAAAGGCAGTGTGCCAGGGTGGCGTAGTGATTAGTGCATATGCATCTGCTTAGTGAGCAGAACACCTAGCCTTGGTACATATTTTCATTCCTCGCTCCAGTCTGCATATATACATCACAGCGGTTTTGTGATTTGACAGTGTTTCTGGAACCATATAGTTTCGTTTTACCATCCACTTTGCCGCATACACACGCTCCATGTACGCCAGCCTCTCTTCTCTCCTTTCCGGCTACTTGTTGGTGATGAAATTGTATCTTCGAGGAAGGTTCGGAGTGGCTCTCTCCACTTGGAGCGCCAGAGCACAAGCGTGCCTCAGCGATGTCGGCCACGGAGGCGGGTTGAAGAGGACTGACAGGACACTGCAATCAATAGCCGTGCCCTGCTGACCCGGAGTCTGTAGGTAACGGACAGTGTTGAGAACTTTATGACTCTGCGGCACGAATCACTTGTGGATGCGGTCAGATACTGGGGCAAGATATTGGCATAATACCGTTTTAGACCGCGAGTGACGCAAGAAGGAAAACAAGTTGCCAAAAGCAAAGGCTAATTTAACGAATTCGATTAGAGGCGCGTAAGACAGAAGTTGGCTAACCGAGTACGAGACACCTCCAGTGCGAGCTTCGAGCAAGCTTCGGTGAACCTATGAAAAGAGAGATAGAGAGGTATGCATTAGATTTCTTGTTGAAAACATATAACGAATGGAAATGTCAATCGTTCTAAGCGTCATTTTATCACAAAATATGTTTTCAGTGGTATTGTGTTTTCGGTACTCTGTTGCATGTTCCTAGTCTTGTTCCAAGTGCCAAATCACGGAGAAAGTGTTTCAAACATTCACTACTAGATGACGCATGCCTTTGTGTAAATCAGTGCTTCCCTCTGGAGTTCTAAGTGCGATGCGTCGAGGTTTCCTCCATTTAGCGACGGTTGGTTTGAAGAATCACGTTTTTGATTGTTGATGCCCTTTTTTCTTTCCGTGCTTGCTGAGAAAAATTAGTCAAATATTCCACCTTGTGCAAGACACTATTTGTTTATTACACTTTTCCCAAACACATTTCAGCTCTGTTTGTGCTATCACCAGTGGGATATATTTATTTTCCAGTCTTGCATGACGCTAATAAATTGAGTTTATGTTGGTAGATTTGTATCAACCACACGCTTTATTACATCCTGTTATAATATTTGTTTCTTCTGACCTTCATTCCCGTTATTTGCGACTTGTTAAGACACATATTTTCTTTATAACGGAACTTCTGCAAGTTTCACACACAGTTTACTTTGTCACAACAATTTGGAAATTTGTGGTAAGGTCTTACGGGACCAAATTGCTGAGGTCATCGGTCCCTAAGCTTACACACTACTTAATCTAACTTAAACTAACTTACGCTGTGGACAACACACACACACACCCATGCCCGAAGGAGGACTCGATTCTCCGACGCGGGGAGCTGCACGGCCGCGACAAGGCGCCATAGACAGCGCGGGTACCCCGCGCGGCTTTTGTCACAACACATAAGGTTACTGTTGCTATGACAAACATGTGGAGGAAGTCTATATTAAAGCCTGTTCTGAAACCCAGATGGGACCACATATGCTGCAGTGGTTATCACATTATTGATCTCATATTCTTGGAGCAGCTGGTGTACCGACGTCCCGAAATAAAACAGCTCCGTAGTCGCTTGTCTTCTAGTGTGGGTTCAATACATACTATATCATTCAGTTTTTGGCTCTGCTTGAGGTGTCTATGTTGCTCGTTTATATGCTATAGCTGCACTTCTTAAGTGTTTTTTTCCATACTGTATGTCGAGTAGCCCTTGGAGAAATAATATTCGTTGGAAGCTCCACAACATCCATCGATGTTTTACCACGTTTATAAGGCCTTTGGCGATACGTCATTCTGGTATACCGAGTCGGAAAATTCCTATTAGGACGCTTCCTTGTGAGGCGACATGTTCCTGCTGAAACTGGCCTAAGTGTAGACGTCTTTGATGTCAAAGCAATACCATGGTAAGAAAGTTGCGAAGGTTTTTGCTATATTTGAGCGGTCCCACAATTCAGTAATATCTCCACCGATATTCACCGAGATCGGAAAAGCGGACGCTACCTTCAGGCTTCCGCCACCGTTGAGATGCGTATATAATCCAGCCCCAGGCTGCGCGACTTGCCCAAAATTCACAAAGAAGGCGTTCCATTGCGCCCTTTACCTATTAATATGCATTTTCCCATCCACAGACAGCTAACTATCCAACCAAGTTAATGGCACTAATAATTGGTGACGGCGAACATCACGATGAAAACTACACTCCTGGAAATTGAAATAAGAACACCGTGAATTCATTGTCCCAGGAAGGGGAAACTTTATTGACACATTCCTGGGGTCAGATACATCACATGATCACACTGACAGAACCACAGGCACATAGACACAGGCAACAGAGCATGCTCAATGTCGGCACTAGTACAGTGTATATCCACCTTTCGCAGCAATGCAGGCTGCTATTCTCCCATGGAGACGATCGTAGAGATGCTGGATGTAGTCCTGTGGAACGGCTTGCCATGCCATTTCCACCTGGCGCCTCAGTTGGACCAGCGTTCGTGCTGGACGTGCAGACCGCGTGAGACGACGCTTCATCCAGTCCCAAACATGCTCAATGGGGGACAGATCCGGAGATCTTGCTGGCCAGGGTAGTTGACGTACACCTTCTAGAGCACGTTGGGTGGCACGGGATACATGCGGACGTGCATTGTCCTGTTGGAACAGCAAGTTCCCTTGCCGGTCTAGGAATCGTAGAACGATGGGTTCGATGACGGTTTGGATGTGCCGTGCACTATTCAGTGTCCCCTCGACGATCACCAGTGGTGTACGGCCAGTGTAGGAGATCGCTCCCCACACCATGATGCCGGGTGTTGGCCCTGTGTGCCTCGGTCGTATGCAGTCCTGATTGTGGCGCTCACCTGCACGGCGCCAAACACGCATACGACCATCATTGGCACCAAGACAGAAGCGACTCTCATCGCTGAAGACGACACGTCTCCATTCGTCCCTCCATTCACGCCTGTCGCGACACCACTGGAGGCGGGCTGCACGATGTTGGGGCGTGAGCGGAAGACGGTCTAACGGTGTGCGGGACCGTAGCCCAGCTTCATGGAGACGGTTGCGAATGGTCCTCGCCGATACCCCAGGAGCAACAGTGTCCCTAATTTGCTGGGAAGTGGCGGTGCGGTCCCCTACGGCACTGCGTAGGATCCTACGGTCTTGGCGTGCATCCGTGCGTCGCTGCGGTCCGGTCCCAGGTCGACGGGCACGTGCACCTTCCGCCGACCACTGGCGACAACATCGATGTACTGTGGAGACCCCACGCCCCACGTGTTGAAATTCGGCGGTACGTCCACCCGGCCTCCCGCATGCCCACTATACGCCCTCGCTGGAAGTCCGTCAACTGCACATACGGTTCACGTCCACGCTGTCGCGGCATGCTACCAGTGTTAAAGACTGCGATGGAGCTCCGTATGCCACGGCAAACTGGCTGACACTGACGGCGGCGGTGCACAAATGCTGCGCAGCTAGCGCCATTCGACGGCCAACACCGCGGTTCCTGGTGTGTCCGCTGTGCCGTGCGTGTGATCATTGCTTGTACAGCCCTCTCGCAGTGTGCGGAGCAAGTATGGTGGGTCTGACTCACCGGTGTCAATGTGTTCTTTTTTCCATTTCCAGGAGTGTATGTTGGTTGACACAAATAAACAAACCAAAATTGGCCCAAACAAAATTGTGGTCATCCTGTATGTTATTTCAACACGTACAAAAATTCGTTTGAAAAAGACTCAAAGCTACTGCCAAACGACGTAAATCCTGAAAATATCAAGGCTCTCTCGCCGTATTTAGACTATCACTACTTTCTGCCGGCAGGGAAATGTTATAAAATTAGTAGTTGCGTTATACTTTGCCTCCGATAGCGAGGAATTTCTCTAGAGAGAATTTGGAGCAACACGGCTTAAATATGATAAGAACATCTCTTGTCTAGAGTGCACAGCTCTGTTCCTAAATTTCAGTCGAGTTAAACGTGTATGTGACAGTCTAAGAGGACGAAGTGCAGCAATATCAACGCCTTTACATACTATTTTTCCCTACAAACAACGCTTGTCCAGTATTGAAAGATGCCACCGTAAGCCATGTTGGAAAGCCTGATTAACAGTATGGGAAGGCTTTGTGCACGTTGTAGTCCCACACGAGGACATAGCAGGACACGTACAGGCATAGGGAGAGCACGTACACCACACGCTATCCGCAACTCATGTCTAGCAAGCGTTAAATACGTATCATTGTTAAACATGCCACAATGTTACCATAGCGTTTACCGCATTTTATCAAGCACGTCATATTGTTTTGTGGCTGCCGAAGCACTCTTAAGCTACGGATATAAGTATATTTCGTTCACAATAAAAAGGGGTTTGTTGCTTTTTCATTTATTATTTGCTGATTTTACATATGACCTGCACTGTGGAAGTAACTGCAGGCCGTGTTTTACAATTCTTGTTATTGTTGTTACAATCCACAGAGAATTAATAATCTTTTCCCAGCTTTTATACTATCCGCACAGCTTCAAAACCCAACCGCCCATTATATTACTTAACTACTTAAAACGAAGGAAAAGAATTAATGAACAGAAAGCTATGTTAAAAAAATAGGTCAGACAGAGGAAAGGAGCGAATGAAACTGAGGAAAGAAAGTCACCAGGGGCATTCAGAAAGTAATGCAAGACTTTTTTTTTTTCTAAAAGCAGGTTGCTTTTATTTAGGATCCCAATACATCGTATTATTCTCCACTCTTTTGGCTAAAATACCCTGTTTTTCAACATAATGACAATGCGACGGCATTACGCCACCTTACTGGGAGAGCCTGTATGACCGCACTGTGCTACTGTACTAGTCGACGTTGCTGCCGGCGTCTTGCTGCATCAATAACCTCCTCATCAACCACGCACTACTTCCCGCAGAGTGCGTCCTTCTTTGGGCCAAACTGATGAAAGTCGGAAGGTGCTTGATCCGGGCTGTAGGGTGGATGAGTACCCCAACTAGTGGACGAGTATGTCAGCATTGCCAACAAAGACGTCCAGTTGTGCAGCGAGGCGTTTGTGATCCGTCGGTCACCTCGAATAAGACTGTCCGCACGTTCCAGCATTGCAGGAGTCACAACTGTGTGCGGCCTGCCAGCACGTGGAGGTCAGACAGGTTTGTGCGACTTCGTTGTGATGATGACAGACGCATTGTCCAACGACTCACCGTGCTTTTGTTCACTTCCAGGTCTCCGTAGACATTCTGCAAGCACCTATGAATATCCGCAATGTCGTGGTTTTCCGTGCAGAGAAATTCAATGACAGCTCTCTGGTTTTAGCGCATCTCTTCACAGACACCATTTTGAAGGATAGGTACAGCGCCGCCACCTATCGGAACTACATGTAACTATAGAAGCTGACGCGAGAATATTCCACCATGTCGCACAACGAATTTCACAGTTTTTCAACCGGAATTGGCAGAGACAAAAAATGTATTGCATTACCTATTGAATGCCCGTTGTACAATCTAACTATAAAGAACCGTGAAAAAAGTAGTGAGATTATTACATTACTTAACTGCTTAAAACGAAGAAAAAGAATTAATGAACAGAGAGTTACTAGGTACGAGGGTGAGTCAAATGAAAATCTTAAACTTGTAATAACAAATCAACATTTCGTACCGTTATCCTGTAAGTTGGTAAGCGTGCTAAAAACAGAGTGCAGAATGGCCTGTAGGTGGCAGAATAGTGCAGATGCACACATACCGTCGCACTATCAGTATAAAGATGGCCGCCCACTTGCGACTTGCATAAGGGAAGAACAGCGTTCTGTTATTCGGTTTTTGCGCAGTGAAGGTGTGAAACCTACTGAAATTCATCGACGAATGGAGGTTCAGTACGGTGATGCATGTTTGTCACAAAAAAGGTTCAAATGGCTCTGAACACTATGAGACTTAACTTCTGAGGTCATCAGTCCCCTAGAACTTAGAATTACTTAAACCTAACTAACCTAAGGACGCCACACACATCCATGCCCGAGGCAGGATTCGAATCTGCGACCGTAGCGGTCGCGCGGTTCCAAACTGTAGCACCTAGAACCGCTCGGCCACCCCTGCCGGCCATGTTTGTCACAGCGGCAAGTCTACGACTGGAGTAGGATGTTCGCAAATGGTGTGACTTCAGTGGAAGATGCTCCTCGTCCAGGTCAGGCACAACGAGCTGTGACTCCACAGAAAATTGCAGCAGTTGGAGCCATAATGGAGGAAAACCGTCGAGTGACACTGAATGACATTGCTGCATGTTTACAGATTAGTCATGGGTCAACACACCACTTTGTGCATGATGTGCTCCAGTTTCACAAAGTGTCTGCAAGATGGGTGCCACGGCAGCTGACTCCTGAAATGAGAGAACGACGTGTTGATGCTTGTGAAGATCTTCGGCTCTTAGAACGAGAAGGTGATGGCTTCCTTGCAAGAATCGTTACTGGGGACGAAACCTGGGTTCACTTCCACCAACCGGAAACGAAGAGAGCGAGCAAGGAATGGCGGCATTCCTCATCACCAAAACCAAAGAAGTTTCGAACAGAACCATGAGCAGGGAATATTATGCTGACTCTCCTTTGGAATGAAAAAGGCGTCATTTTGGAGCATAACATGCCTAGAGGGACCACTGTCACCAGTGCACCATACACAGATCTCCTAAAAAATAATCTGCGGCCTGCAATCAAATCAAAGCGACGTGGATTGCTGTCAGCAGGTGTCCTTTTTCAACATGACAATGCAAGGCCCCACACTGCCCGTACCACAGTTGCAACAATCACAGACCTACATTTTGAGTGTCTTCCTCATCCACCATACCCACCAGAACCTTGACCCAAGTGATTTCCATATGTTTGGACCACTCAAAGAGGCAATGAGACGAAAGAAGTTCCGTTCTGATGAAGAGGTACACCACGCGGTGCATGAGTGGTTGCGCTGAATACCAAAAGAATTTTTTTCTAAAGGAATTTATGCACCTTGTAAGCGCTGTAGGACTTTCATTGAGCGTTGGGGAGATTCTGCACAATAAGTAATATTTTAAAAAAATATTTAAGGTTTTCTTTTGACTCACCCTCGTATTATTTGTTCATAATTCTGTTATTGTTTATCAGTGTTTCATGCAGGGTACGCCACCAATCGGAATCCATAGCTCAGTATCCGAAACGTTGTAGCACTCCGGCACTCGGCGTCAGACTTGGAAAAATTGGTCTCCATCACTCTGTAGAGGCTCACCCTTATCTCCGTGGAGAACGTCTGATGTGGTATGATACGTGGTCCTTATACAGGGGGAAAAGTATTTAAACCGACAAACTCTGGGAGGTTGTAGGGGACATCAAAACAAATATTTTTCCCTAACGTCATTTTCTCATATGTGGAGTATTTAAACCGGTAGAGGAAGATTTCTCTGGCGGCTAATTAATTAAACCAACAAACACTTTTCCATTTTTTAATGACCAAGAGACAGCACATTAACACAACCCAATTTCAATTACAGTAGATTTTCAAAAATACCTCCATTGACACGTAAACGAAGGTTACTACGTCGGATCATGTTCTGTCTGATATGGGCAAAAACCCCAGAAGTATCCTGAATTATTCCTGCTGGTGCTACTATCCGGGCAACCAGATCCTCTTCTGATGCAACAGGAGTTGTGTAAACAAGGTTGCGCATCTCTCCCCACACAAAAAAGTCCAGAGGGGACATATCTGGGGACCGAGCAGGCCATGGTACAGGACTACCTCTGCCAATCCACCATTCTGAGAACCGTCGGTCCAGGAATCGACGGACATGACGACTGAAATGTGCCGGCGCCCCGTCATGTTGGAACTACATGCGTTGTCTTGTAGGGAGCGGGACGTCTTCCAGCAATTCTGGCAATGCTCTGGCGAGAAAATTTAGTAGTGCCTGCCATTTAATGGCCTAGGTAGCAGATACGGCCCAATTAAACAGTCCCCAACAACACCGACCCACATACTAACGAAGAACCGCACTTGATGAGCGCTAGTAACTGTGGCATGTGGGCTATCCTCACTCCAAACATGTGAATTGTGCATGATGAAGACTCCGTCACGCCCGAATGTTGCTTCATCGATAAACAACACAGAGGATGGAAATGTAGGATGCATTTCACACTGAGAAATCTGTGCTCTAGGCGGATAATCAACTGGTTCCACGTTGTGGACACGCTGTAAGTGAAATGGACGTAACAGTTGCTCTCGAAGGACTGTTCTTACATTCGTGTGATTAGTCCCCATGTTACGTGCAACTGCACGAGTGCTGATTGAAGGATCCCGCTCCACATGCTGCATGACAGCTTCCTCAAATTGCAGCGTTCTTACCGTGCGACGGCGCCCCTGTCCAGTTAATCTGCTAAATGACCCGGTCTCACGCAGACGTTGATACAGAGGAGCAAAGGTCGTATGATGCGGGATACGGCGATTAGGATATTGTTGTCGATAAACCCGCTGTGCAGCTCGTCCGTTGTGGTGCGCTACGTAGTACGCACCAACCGTATCAGTCACTCCAGGTGTATCGCTCCATTAGTAAACAGAAACAATGCACTACTACTCTGGTGGACAGCAGTTGCCCACAACTGAAGAGCGTAATACGCTCTCTAACAACTGAAGATCGTAATACGGCCTCTACCAAATGAAGAGCGTAATACGGCCTCCACTGGTTTAAATAATCCTCATAGGAAAAAATGACATTAGGGAAAAATATATGTGTCGATGTCACCTACAACCTCCCAGAGTTTGTCGGTTTAAATACTTTTCACCCTGTATACCAGGAACCCAGAGAAAAATACTTTTTTTCTTCAAAATACTCAGAGACATGTTGTCTCTCACTTGTCCGTGACAGTGATAACATGTAGCTTTATGTTTATGACTGCAACCAGTAACATAACATTTTTAATTCATATATTTTTATTTCTTACGTAGGTGCATCGGTACGCGTTATTCACTTTCATTCATCAAATGATTCAAATGGCTCTGAGCACTATGCGACTTAACTTCTGAGGTCATCAGTCGCCTAGAACTTAGAACTAATTAAACCTAACTAACCTAAGGACATCACACACATCCATGCCCGAGGCAGGATTCGAACCTGCGACCGTAGCCGTCACGCGGTGCCAGACTGAAGCGCCTAGAACCGCACGGCCACACTGGCCGGCGGTTATAAAAGGCGATACTTTGAACGGCCTTTACAAGATGTTAAGGGTGATGCAGTAATGAGAATCACCAACAAACAAAATACAGAAATATCGTGTTAGGCGCTAATTTGCTACACAGTTTACCAGTTCACGCAATTTTAATTTAATTACTTTTAAGAAGCTACATTCAAGATTGACCCGTCGCCAGAAATCGAGTATATCAGCAATAAAATGAATGAAAATTATTTATAAAAGCGCGTGTTTGCGACCAATTCGTTAGTGTGAATGGCAAATTTTTAGTATGTTTGTTAATATCGATGTCTTGTGGAGCACCATTAAGAAGTTGAGCCTTCGGTACAGCGGCGATAACAAGGTTCACGGAGCCGGCCTGTAGCGAGAGGTAACGAAGCTGAGAATGTAAATTGCAGCGCTGTTGTCGCTGGTAATTGGCGTGAATGCATTTCCATGGCAAGCGGCTGGTGGCTGGCGGCTGGCGGCTGGAGCCGCGGCGCTGCTCCTCGCACGGCAGACGGCAGCGTCTGCGAGCGTACAGAGACGCCGCGCCGCTAATCAATACGCGGTGGTTTTTTTGTGGCGCCGTCACACCTGCGGCGGCCGGCGGCCGGTGGCGCGTTTCACGCCCATCCAGCCACGCTGCTCAATTTTTCAGGAAGCCCCCGCGTCACTACTAACCGCCCTCCACGCCAAACACTCGCGCCCTTGCACTCACAACTCGTTTTCGTTTGCAGAAGGTCGCTTTGGGTCACGTGCGCGCAGCTGCCCGGCGATGAATGAATGTTGGGTCTCCCTCCCGCCTCCGGTTGAAAGATGCTCCTAAGATCCGGCTAAGATAAACACAGTCACTGCTGTTAAGGTGGACACAATATCTGATCAGAAGTTTGCGGAAACTGCTACATAATACGGAACTCACTACTAGACCTCACGAGAGGCAGACCCACCAGTATAAAAGGAGGCGCGGAGTATTGTGTCATCACTAGAGAAGCAATAACTGCAGCATGGGTCGGTATTGAGCTCACTGACGTCGAATGTGGACTAGTCACTGGATTTCAAATGTGGAAGAAATCCAACCCTTCTTAGAGCTGCCCAGTTGATAGTTGGTGACACGATTGTGAAGTGTAATCGCGAAATAATAGCCACAGCTAAACCGAGACCAAGCATACACTATGTGATCATAAGTATCCGGATACCTGGCTGAAAATGACTTAAAAGTTCGTGGCACCCTCCATCGGTAATGCTGGAATTGAATATGGTGTTGGCCCAGCTTTAACCTTGATGACAGCTTCCACTCTCGCAGGCATACGTTCAATCAGGTGCTGGAAGGTTTCTTGGGGAATGGCAGCCCATTCGTCACGGAGTGCTGCACTGAGGAGAGGTATCGATGTCGGTCGGTGAGGCCCGGCACGAAGATGGCGTTCCAAAACATCCGAAAGGTGTTCTATAAGGTTCAGTTCAGGACTTTATGCAGGCCAGTCCATTACAGGTATGTTATTGTCATTTAACCACTCCACCACAAGCCGTGCATTATAAACAGGTTCTCGATCTTGCCGAAAGATGCAATCAACATCCCCGAATTGCTTTTCCACAATGGGAATCAAGAAGGTGCTTAAAACATCAATGTAGGACTGTGCTTGATAGTGCCACGCAAAACAAGGGGTGCAACCTCCTCCATGAAAAACACGACCACACCATAACACCACCGTCTCAGAATTTTCCTGTGGGCACTACACGCGCTAGCAGATGACGTTCACCGGGCATTCACCATACCCACACTCAGCCATCGGATCGCCACATTGTATACCGTGATTCGCCACTCCACACAACGTTTTTCCACTATTCAATCGTCCAATGTTTACGCTCCTTACACCAAGCGAGGCGTCGTTTGGCATTTACCGGCGTGATCTGTGACTTATGAGCAGCCGCTCCACCATGAAATCCAAGTTTTCTCACCTTTCGCCTAACTGTCATAGTACTTGCAATGGATCCTGATACAGTCTGGAATTCCTGTGTGATGGTCTGGATAGATGTCCCTATTACACATTACGACCCTATTCAACTGTCAGCGATCTCTGTCAGTCAACAGATGAGGTCGGCCTGTACGCTTTTGTGCTGTACGTGCTCTTTCACGTTTCTACTTCAGTATCACATCGGAAACAGTGGACCTAAAGATTTGTGGAAATCTCGCGTACATGCATATGACACAAGTGACACCCAACCACCTGACCACGTCCGAAGTCCGTGAGTTCCGTGGAGCTCCCCATTCTGCTCTCTCACGATGTCTAACGGCTACTGAGGTCGCTGATGTGGAGTACCTGGCAGTAGGTGGCATCACAATGCACTTTGTATGAAAAACGTATGTTTTTGGGGATGTCCGGATACTTTTGACCACATAATGTACCTCACTTGCTGGCGGACAGGGACCGTCGTGCACTGCGGAGGGTGTAAAAACAGCATGAAATAAGCGGAAGGAATTACTCGTCATTTTCAGACAGATACCAGCGGTCCAGCCAGCACAATGACTGTGTGTAGGGAGTTAAAAATAATAGAGTACAGTGGTGGAGTAGCTCTTCCTTAGTTTCACATTTCTATTGTCAGAGATAAGCGACGCTTGAGGTCGTGTACAGTTCGATGCCACTGGACAGCAGATGACTGGAAACGAATGATCTCGAGTGAGGGGTCACTTTGTACCTAATGGCAGTCCGATAGAAGGGTTTGCATTTGTCGAATGTCTGGAGAGCATTACCTCTCATCATGTGTAGTGGCAACAGTGAAGTACGAAGGAGACTGTATTACAATATGGCTGCGTTTTCCATAGTTACGGTGTGGTTCCCTTATTGTGCTGAATGCTAAATGCGGAAGGATATGAACACATTTCACAGCAGTGTGTACTGCGTACAGAAGAGGAACAGTCTGAAGGCGATGATTGAATCAGCATGACAATGCACCTTGTCATAAGGCAGCATTTGTGAGGCAGCGATTTGCGGCCAGTAAGATTCCTTAAATGAACTAGTCTGCCCAGCGTTTCTATCTGAATCCAATGGAACACATTTTGAACTACTTGTAACATTGCCATGGCTCTAGATCCTAGCGTTCAACATCACTACCTTCTCTGGTTTCGGGCCTCGAAGAACAAAGGGCTGCCATTCCTCCACAGACCCCTTTTTGAAAGCGTCCCCAGCAGACTACAAGCTACAATAAAGGCGAAGTCGGACACATCCCATATTAATGTCCACAGATTAGTGTCCGGATACTTTTGAACAGATAGTGTATCTCTGTTGTCAACGAAGAAGCAGCTATTTCGCAAAGACAACACCAGTCATAATTTATGGAGACATCTGTCGCCTAGAAGAAGAGAATCTACTTGTGGATCATAATACAGGGTGTTTATAAATGAATATCGGGATTTTAACGCGTTGTAATATTTATTACATTAAACTTACAGTTATAAATGATATGTCAAATGAAAGAGCAACTCAAACAGTTTTACAAAGAATCTTATAAATGTTCAATGTGAGCACCATTTGTCACACGGCACACATCAAGTCTATAGCCAAAGCGCTGGATAGGCCGCAAGGGGCCCAATTACAGGGCTTGCTTTGGATGGCCTCCACGTTCACCCGACCTAACGCCATGCGATTTTTTTCGTTGGGGCTTTATCAAGGATCGTGTGTACGTACCTCCGCTATCAGCAGACCTCCCTGAATTAAGAAACCGGATTGAAGCAGTTGTTGCTACAATCACTGAAGACACACTTATCAACGTTTGGGAAGAACTCTGCTATAGACTTCACGTGTACCGTGTGACAAATGATGCTCACATTGAACATTTACAAAAATGGTTCAAATGGCTCTGAGCACTGTGGGACTCAACTGCTGAGGTCATTAGTCCCCTAGAACTTAGAACTAGTTAAACCTAACTAACCTAAGGACATCACAAACATCCATGCCCGAGGCAGGATTCGAACCTGCGACCGTAGCGGTCTCGCGGTTCCAGACTGCAGCGCCTTTAACCGCACGGCCACTTCGGCCGGCCGAACATTTACAAGGTTCTTGGTAAAACTGTTTGAGTTGCTCTTTCATTTGAAATATCATTTATACCTGTAAGTTTAATGTAATAGACATTATAAAGCGTTAAAACCCCGATATTCATTTATAAACAGCCTGTAGTTTACCCAACGAATACCCTCATGTACCCTTGCCTTTCGCCTACTGTCCTGCCACCTGCCGCATAGTGGTGTACCACGGGTTGCCATCCTTCCTTAATTCCAGCATCATGACCGCGGCAGATCGCACCTCCAGTAGCGTCACGCTACCAAGTGGCTCGAGGTTCGCCATTTGGAGCACTGCTGTCTTCAGTACTATAACGCCGCTGCGGTTCACGTGCCGCTACCACCACATTTTCTCTGTATTCTTCCTCTGGACGGCTTTATAGGACGGCACCCTACCGGTCTCCATGCATTTGACATCAGGCGTTCACAGTTTATGGTTGTCTAGGCTTAACGCCGACCGCGCCGAACAGTTCCTCAATCAGATTTCCTTCTTCGTGCCCACAGTATACTTTTGGACTTTACGCTGGTCACACTAGTGGCTCATCCATTGGAGATCACTGCCTCGCATGCCGCATCCAAACTGCCGAATGATTTCCTGTGCCCTAATCGCGGTCTACATTTGCGGACGAACATTTTCTGGTTACGTCAGTGACACCCTATTACGACAGACCATTGCATTGTCAGTGACTGCAGTCATGAACAATAAAACTCGCACATTCTATGGAACTATTACTGTGTTTGTTCGGAAGGCTAATCTGGAAATCGCGTACCATTAGCTTTGATGTCTGGTATGCTGAGCTCTGGCTGTGACCAATGCGTTATGGAACCCATACAAAACCACTCCTTAGATGTTGCTTGACGGAGGTAAACCATCACGGGATTTAAGCTGAAGCTATACGATTAGTACATGAAATGCCCTTTATTCTACTTGGATGACTCAGAAGGTGACCTCCGAGCGCGTTCCTCTCACCCTTTACAAAGACATGTATTATGGCTTATATATAAGGATATCTTAACTATCTATTCTCTTATTTTTACTTGTGTCTAATATCCTTTTGTACCATATCGTTGACCAAATTTTAATTTTTAAAATTGTGGGTAACAGGTGTGACATTTTCCGTTTCAGAAGCATGCCCTCTTAGAACGTCGGTTGTGTCGAGTATACTTGTGAACAGAGAGACTGATGCAGGTGTCGGACAATCACAGCGTTCATTCAGTCAAGAGGGAAACACCTCATAATAAACTAACGCAATTAGCGGACGAATCCATAATTAGTGGAACAAGACCGCGTCATTAGTCTATACCAATCAGTGAGTTTCCCGCGCAGTTAATTCGACGGATAAATCTCCGTTTGGCGCTACGTACCTGAAGTGGAGTTTTTTCAGTTTGACAGGCTATGGGACACGTTTGTTCTGTGTTATATACCATTTGTACCAGCCCTCTATGTGTTTTCCAAAACTTTCAAAGATTCAGTAATTACAACTATACGGGTGGTGGCTATAGAGCGTTATTTATACAGTGTGTCATAACCTAGAATCAATAGATTAAGTCCGTTATCAAATTGCTCCTTAAGAAATACTGAGTTACACACTAACGGGATAATCATTGGCGGATACCTGGCACACGAAGATACTTCGAGAGGAGGCAGAAGACGGTTTTCTGGTCGTGATACAGCCGGGTAACCACCGATTAGGTAAACAAATGTAAGGCATTGCTTATATTAAGGCAAACAATTGTATCATTCATCTGTGGAACAGTGATTTTATCACGAAATTGATCACTGTATATGATAAATCACGTAGCCAGTATGAGGGTCTACGATTGTTTCGTTTGGACTGGGCTCAGATAGTCAGCTTTTCTCGATGACAAAATGAATTCACATGTTTACGAAAACATTTTTGACAACATCGTACTTTCCATGCTGCAGTACCCGTTTGAAATCTTCGAATCAGCAAAATTATACACATATAAACAGAGAAATGCATCGAGGTTTTCAAGACTGTCCTACTCAAACAGCAATGTGAGTGCTATTGAACATCGTGTGAGTTTCAAATGATCTCATGTTCCGAAAATACGACTGATATAAACCCTATCGAACCCATCTGTCTCAGTAGGTAAAGGAATTTCTAGTAGGAGTGAATCTTAACTCTTCAAATATTAGTAATTCATTTATATTATCTCAACTGTGCACAAATTCTGGTCTTAACAAATTAAAATTGAAAAAAAAAAGTGTTAGGGTTTAGCGTCCAGACAACAACAAGGGTTTTAAGGATGGATCGTAAGCTCAGATTAGGAAAGAATGGGGAAGGAAATCGGCCATGTATTTTCAAATGAATCATCCCGGTATTTTTGCCTTAAGCGATTTAGTTATATAAACTACTGAGATAAAAGCTACTACATAACATAATACAGATTCGAATAATTACCTGTGTGAGCTGTGACCCTTCTTTTTAAATAGATCATTAACACCAAATTTGACTCCATACTGTAGCTACAACGCGCATATGACGTGCACATAGCTGTAGGAAAGTATTGGTTATCAGCGCACTTTTAGCTGGTTCCAGTCTTAAGATCAGGACAGACGCTGTCAGTCAATCGAATTGGCAAGGTGAAGTCGTATCGTATTGTTTTAGATCCAAGATTATGTGATTACATAGTGAGTTACAAATATATTTTATTTTCCTATGTACTGAACATTGCGTTCCACGGATCCGTTGGTGCTTATCCAGGAGGTCAAGAAGAAGAGTTGAAATGCCTCTCTGGTAATTAAGATTTACGTTTTCCTTAATTATCTTGAATAACTTCGGCTGAATGCCACCACGGTACTTGGACAGAGTCGCAGTCGATTTTCTGCCTTACCATACTTATCCAAATTAGTTAGTTCTCCGTCTCTATTTTACTCAGTTACCTTTCCTCGTTCCTTTCTTCCCACTTACTTCATACAGTCTGAAATGTACAATGAAGAGTTTGAAAGAATGATTAAGCTTAAAAGACGAAGACATTCCATCCTGAAAACACTCCATTCGGGGCAATGCAATTGATCGCAATTGATGTTGACTGGTCAACAGAGACGCGATCAGGGACGCAGCATTAGTAAGACGGGAGCAACTGGGGGAAACTGTCGCTGTTGTTGTAGAAGAAAAAGTAAAGTGATCGGCTCAGGCGATTGTCTGCCTGGCTTAAAACATATGTGTCATCGTAACAAAAATATAAAATTTGGGAACAGTGGCGCTGAAGAAGTGAGAGTAGCCGCAGACCGGCGTTCCCTCTACACATCACGATGACAGACGGAGATGTTGTTCAAATGCGCGTGAAATCTTATGGGGCCTAACTGCTAAGGTCATCAGTCCCGAAGCTCACACACTACTTACCCTAAATTATCCTAACGACGAACACACACACCCATGCCCGAGGGAGGACTCGAATCTCCGCCGCGACCAGCCGCACGGAGATGTACTAACAACGTGACCGCCAATGGAAGTACGCGATGTCTATCCGTATGATTGGGCACGTGGGACTAGTGTATCGATCATTAGTGAGCTTCTACACATCGTATTTGGTAAAGAGGTCATGTGTCGTCAGATGGGTGGTCTCTGGTGTGACATGTTGAGAGAAGGAAGGCAGAGTATGGAGGATGAAGTTCGAAGAGGGCGTTCCTCTACATCCACGAATGAAAACAACACAGTTAGAGTACAGAACACAGTGTTAGCTGGCAGGCACATAACGGTGTCAGGTATTGAGTTCACAATGCGTGTTGGCCGTGCTCAGGTCCATCACATTGCTTCATGACATGTTGAGCTACTGAAAAGTCTCTGCAAGATGGGTGCCAAGCAATCTGACCCCGGATCACAAGGGTGCAAGCATAAGAATCAGTATCGATCATTTGATACATGACGCGTGAGAGGGACATGAGTTCCTGTTCACCAAAGAGGAAGTAAATTCAAAGTGTCACCTTCCGCAGGAAAGGTTATGGCCACATTATACTGGGGCGCAAAAGCTGTGATTCTCCTTGTTTTTCTCCAACAAGTGACCATCAATGCGACACGCTGCTGCGACACACCAAATCCGGGTCATCAATTCCACGAAACAGACCAGGGTGCTAGAGTGAAGGTGTTGTACGCACAATCACACACAGAGAGGATCACACAGGATCAGATTCGTCGCTTCGGATGGGAGAGACTGGACAACCCGCCCTACAGCCCCGATCTTCACCCATCGGACTTTCAGCTATTCCCTGCATTGAAAGCCGCAGTCTCGCAACATCGTTTCCAAACCAATGCTGAGGTGGAGCAGGCTGTGCGGGGGTTACTTGCATCACAGGCGTGAGTTTTACTACAGTGGTTTCTTCAAGCTGACTGCACTGTGCGACAAATGTCTCAGTGTCAGTGGTGACTATGTTGGATAATAGTACAAGGTGTGTAGCTCTTGACACCATGGTGTATTTCTATTTTGCAATAAAGTTTCCGTGTGAAAAGCAGTGACGGAACTTACAGGGCGACCGTTATTGAACTATACGAAATAAAATCGTCATAACTTCTGAACTGTTGCGTTAGGACTTTAAAACTGCACGGTTGGCCGCGGGGCATGATGGAAATTAGCATGCACATGTATGATTTGGTTTAGTGACGAAGCCAAAATTCATGTGGATAGGTTCATCAATAAGCAAAACTGGAACATTTGGGGGACTGAGAATTCGCATTTCGCGATCGAGAAGTCTCTTCGCTCTCAGTGGGTGACTGTGTGGTGTGCAGTGCCCAGTCACGGAATAATCGGTGCGATATTCCTTGGCGGCGCGGTGACTACCGAACGGTACGTAAAGATTTTGGAAAATGATTTCATCCCCATTATCCAAAGTGTCCCTGATTTCGACAAGATATGGTTCACGCAAGACGGAGCTCGACCCCATCGAAGCAGGAGAGTGTTTGATGTCCTGGAGGAGCACTTTGGGGACCGCATTCCGGCTCTGCTGTACCCAAAGACCACTGGCATGCGCCCCGATCTCTGGATCTGAAAGCGTGCGACTCGTTTTTGTGGGGCTATATTCAAACCGAGGTGTACATCAATAACCCCAAAACAATTTGCTGAGCTGAAAACAGTCTTTCAGGAGGTCATCGACAGCATCGATGTTCCGAAACTTCAGCGGGCCATGCAAAATTTCGCTATTCGTCTGCGCCACACCATCACGAAGGATGGCAGACATATCGAACATGTAATAACCTAAATCCGAATATCTGTAGTGACCTTTACACGTTGAATAAAGTGTCTGCACGCCGTAGTTTGTAACTAATTTACGTTTCTTTTTTTTCGTATAATTCAATAAATGTCATCTTGTAATTTCGGAATATAGCCTGATAAAAAAAAGAAGCACCCAGGAAACATGATCTATTTTCGACGTAAGTTCTCACACATACATGCTATGGACAGATATGTAAATAATTAGAGTTGCAATTGTCTATGGAAAGTAAAATGGTTACCGGAGTAAATTTGTGTTATTCGTGTTTAGTGCTGTTACCAGAACCCTGTAGGTTATATATGGGGCGTCATAAGTGTCAGATTTTCAGTGATCAGTGCGAAGGACAGGGAGATGTCGCGTACGCATGTGAGTCAGCGTTATCAGCACCCGACAAAGTGTCATGTATTGACGTCTTATTGACTTATTCATTGTTAAACCTGGGGCTGTTGCGAGTCGATAAGAGCGCTCAAGACATTAAACCAAAGGCATAACACAGCTGTCAGGCAAATATGGTAGCGTTTAGGTTACGCTAGGGAACTACTTACAGTAGCGGAAGGAGCTTGCAGATGCTCTGGACGCCTGTCGCATGGTAGAAGTTTCAGTTCCGAGATTCAACTGGTAACTCTATGTACCATCTAGATACTGTTGTAAGGTAGTCGCAGACAGGTGCATCTTAGCAGTTTCATTTCAGGGACTTAACTGGTAACTCCGTATACCACCTAGACGCTATTGTAAGGTAGTCGCAAACAGGCACATCTTAGAATATGCAACAACTCCTGCTAACGTCAACGTCAGTAGGTTCATACAAGTTACAGTGAGACGCGAAATAATTAAAACTGCTGAATTAACGGTCCCCATTTGCGACATGGAAGCCTCAACATGCAGGGTGGAGGAAAGTGGCGTAAAACACTGTCATAGCTAGCAGTGCTAGGAAGGCTGGTAACGTTTACATTTCAGCTGAACGCTGTTGCTGCCAAATGCCAAGAACACCACTCTTACAGAGTAGAAGGGAAGGACTCAAACATGATTGGCCCCATGGAGATGCAAAGCCTCGCCTCAGATTTGCCGATGACTGTAATGAACCAGTGGGGTTGTTGGGCCAACTGCAACGTGGGAGAACGTTGTAACACCCGGATCCTTCAAAAACCCTGGCTTTCTGTAATGAAAGGAATTCTCAGTCAGAACGTTCGGACGCCAACTAAATGTCGCTCGACCTCTCGGGTAAGCTGCGATTTAAGTCTGTTTCTCACTTGGATTGCTGCTCACATATGTTCGTAGTTTATGATGCTGTTAGTGATTGCTACTTCTGTTAGCTCTCACCCCAGTGCCTCATACACTGACTTCTGTTGTACCGAAGGTGGAAAGCTTTGATTATTCTCATGTTTAGAATTAGCCTTCGGTGTATTAGTTTAGTCTGAATGCAATAAACAAGTGTTATTGAGATATGTTTCAAAAAATGGCTCTGAGCACTATGGGACCTAACATCTATGGTCATCAGTCCCCTACAACTTAGAACTACTTAAACCTAACTAACCTAAGGACATCACACAACACCCAGTCATCACGAGGCAGAGAAAATCCCTGACCCCGCCGGGAATCGAACCCGGGAACCCGGGCGCGGGAAGCGAGAACGCTGCCGCACGATATGTGAGTTCCTTGAGTCTCCTACAAGAATCCTTATGGAATACCAAAATCCGCGCATCTCATAGGTGCCGTGTAGCAGTGTTTGGGGCTAATCCAAGCAATCAACCAGCATCCACTGGAAGTTTGTCTTTCTGCATTAGCTCCTGACCACTTGGAAATTACAGACTGATCTAAACACCTTGCTCTATGCTTAGATAAGAAACGATAGTAGTTGGAAAGGGGCCTCGCAGTGGATCTGCATTTGGCTGGCTGGTCGAATCACGAAGTATTCAGATTTGTGGGACATTCAGATGTGGCAGTAGCGTGATGTTGGACTGCACGGGCCGTGACCGTAAGCATAATTGTCGTCAAGGTTCCAGTAGACTATGTCTGATCGCCACGTTGGAGGATCGCAACATTTTGCGGCAAGCACATTGTAAGCCCTTGACGTCTGCGGCTGCCATACGAGAACAAGTTATAGTCTCCCTGCAATATTCTGTGGTATCCCATAACATTGGTCGGAGATTAGCAGCAGTCCTACTAGGGAATTACCGAACCATGCGTTGGCTGCCGTTAACATCGTAACATGGACGGCGGCGTTTAGAGTAGAGCCGTGACATGGAGGCATGGACTGCTGGTGAACAGCGTCACGTTGTTTTCAGCGATGGATTGCAGTTCTACACTACGTCAGATGACCACTGCCAGAGAGTATGGTGGCGACCTGGGGAGAGGTCTCGTCCTTCCAATGTTTTGGAAAGGCGCAGCGGTGTTATTCCTGGCGTTATGGTGTGGGGAGGCGGCGGGTATGACTTTTGATCGCGGTTAGTAGTGACTGAGGGAACTCTCATGCCACAACGGTACGTGACGGACATCCTGCGCCCTCCCGTGCAACGTCTCATGCGACAGTGCCGTGGCGCCACTTTTCAACAGGAAAAAGCTCGTCAACATATGGCACGTTTCACTATGAACTATCTGCGTGATTCTGAGGTGCTCCAATGTCCAGTAACATCTCTAGATCTGTAGCTGTTAGAACATGTACAGGACCAGCTCGGTCGTCAATCTCACCACAGTATCAGTATCCAGGATATCAAGACTGTGGCCAGTTTACCTCAGAATAGAATACGACAGATTGACGACATATCCCCAATGGAATCATTCTAAACATCAGGTTAGAGTGATTACAATGTCATATTAATAACAGGGGCCATATTACCAACTTATTTGTAAATTTGACTGGATTGTGTAAACAGTGAAATAACATCGCAGTCCCTATCAGCTCATATAGTTTCATTTCGTTTCCGCCTCTTATTCTCGCGGGTTCACATTTGTTGTCAGGCACTGTGTGTAATTTAATAATATTCGAAATAAAACAGGGTACTGAAATCGCTCTGATAGTTATAGCTGAAAGAATAATTTGATGCGTATGCACTGCCTTCTGTAATTTGTGAAGTTAGATGCTTCTGCGGCTATCTATTGAAAAAGTTTGCTTCTTAATGTCAAATGCACCCGAAAATCGGTTAGAATAATAAGTTGATCGTTGTTGTTCCTTTCAAATGATGTAGAGCATTGCTTGTCAGTATGTGAAAGCAGTAACTGTTCCCAAAATATTTTCTTGTATTGGAAATTAAGCCTGTTTACAAGCATTTCATTGTCCCACCCCAACACACATACATATGGGTCTTACGAGTTTGCGCTACACGTGGCAACAGTATATAGCGGTGGCATCTACTTTTGCTGCTTCTTGTTAGTGACGAATCTAAAGTAGCTGAGCATGAATGAGCCAACCAAATATGAAATCTTAAGTATCTAGTTGGTATTTACAGAGATTTTTAAGTGGCCAACTTGATTTCATTTTATTGTTGTTCAACTCAATTTGGCGAAACCACAAGTTCAAAATGTAAACGGAACGAATCGCTCACCGGGAGTAGGAGTATGAGACGTTGTGAAACACCCTAATGACAAATTAATACTGTGTGCCGCGACAGGAATCGAGTTCACAAGCTTTCATTTTGTGGTAAATCCTCTTATCTACTGAGCTATCTAGGCAGGAGATATGAACCAGCCTACAAGCTTCAGTTGTGCCATTATGTTTTCCAGTTTCCAAAGCGTGCGCAAACTCTCTTGCATATGTTGCTGGAAACGTTTTATCTAATTTATCTCCATATGGGAGAAGGTTTCGCCACTGTAGCTTGACCGTAACATCCAACGTGGACCCTTACACGTATCTCATACACAACAACCTAGACTTTGTAGCAGGCTATGATTATTAATCGATGATATATTTCAACATATATATATATAAATTTCATTCATGGGAAACAAAAGGATCCAGGAGAAAGGGAACTGTTCAGGCAAAAAATGGAAGAAGTACATAAAATTTGTGATCTTGATACCTCGCTTCTCCACAATTCTGTGAGTTATAATAATGTCGTAGTAATTTACTGATGATTACGGCAGAATCAATAAACTGACGCAATTCTCACCCAGAAAATACTGAATAACAGAGGACGATGTAGCACACCCGCCAGGATAACCGAGAGCGCTAACGCGCTGCTTCTGGACTCGCGTAGGAGCGCCTGCCCCGGATCGAATACGCCCCGCGGGTTAACGACGAGGGCTGGTGTGCCGGCCAGCCTGGATGTGGTTTTCAGGCGGTTTTTCATATCCCAATAGGTGAATACCTGGCTGGTTCCCACGATCCGCCTGAGGTACAGGCGTCGCAGACATTTGAAACACGTTCGCACTCTTTGCCTATTTACACTAGATGCAGACAGTTGGGGTACACTGATTCCATCCCTGGGGGTATGGGGTGGCGGCAGGAAGGGCATCTGGCCACCCCTAAAGCTAACCTTGCCAAATCCGTTCTAACCATACCGACTCTGCGATCGCTGCGAGACTATGGCGTAAGCGAAAGAAAGAGGACGATGTAGCACAGAGTTGCTTTAATGTTTTATGATATTACGTTGAACTTGCAACTTTCATATTTAAAAATTTAGCTCTAGACAGCTCACCACCGGGGGGATCGACGTTGAAATCCCCGTATAGCCTGATTTAGGTTTCTCGTGGCTCGTCTAAACCGCTTCAAGTGAGTAAGGGGAGACAGCGTCCGAGGGGTCTATCCTCGTTCTGTCCTACCTCGTGTTCCGTGTCAAGTGATTTATTAGTCAACGAGACGTAAACACCAATCTGACGTCTTCCTTTAAGTCATTAGTATATTCTTAACGAAGATTACTGCTTAATATTATTTATGGCGTTCTTAATATCTTTCGTTTTTCACATGATAGTCATATATGTAACCATACAGCTTAACTACGTAAAAATGGAATTGCCTTCTTCAGAATTGGCTTCATTACATAAAATATTACGAACTACAATTTCATCCTGCCGTTTCTTTAAATTTTCTGCTTTTAAATTCAATGGGGAATATGGCGTCGACTTTCCTTAGAGGGAGACTCAACAAAAACTTCTAACATGATTCAAATTGTGCTTCATATTTTCGCTGGGCATTTAAAGCGTGCGACTTGAGACATGCATAGCTTACCTCAGAAATCAACGAAGTATTTCATCTCTGCTCATTGTAATCATTAAATAGCCTATCACGCTACCGTTCTACATCCTCACAGTCTAGCTGTAGCTTATCATCTATTAAATAAAAAGTACCTGAAAATTAGTCGCCCAAAGTGGCTAAGTGCTGGTAACAGAAAGAATAGAAGGAAAAGGTGCTTTATGATGAAACACGTCCTGTGAACATCTTTATGTAAGTGAGCTAACTCTGTGTGAAGTCGAGAAGAGCGTTTCATATTTTTAAGTGGATTTTACGACCCGTCGACTCCCATCGCATCTCTTGGGACTAGACTGAATTACTGCACGTTGCAATCAACCCCTCGTAAACGGAATGGAGTTACCGCTGCGAGATGCGCAAAATAAGTAGATTTCAATACTTTTTACGTTCTGTATATCTCAATTATGGGAAGATGAAGCCCGTTAGGACGAGTTCCCTGGTGTACATCGAATACCATGACAGACGACTGTTGTTGTAGTTTTAAATACCAAAGCCATTTCCTTTTCTGTTCTGTTTTTAAGTATCTCATACGATACTTTTTGCTGCCATTAGACTGCTATTAACTGGAATGCATTGTGTGTTCGCCATCCTGAATATAAATATTTACTCTAATTGGGTTTAAAATAAGTTTCTTGGCGTCTTCTTTAATAAAGAACAGTGGTAACCTTAATCGGTTCTTGGAGTAGAAGAACGTATTGATCAGATGTAGCTTTCACACGGAATAAAAATGGATAGCAATGATAAGCTTTTCACAGATTATTGCTCAGTGGTTTTATGTTATGGAATCAATGGCTTTGAATGCTGGTTGTAGGAAAAATTACGATGTGTTAGTATATGCGTTTCGGGTTCCACGACGGGGTACTTTTTAAACAACGCATCGATCCCCCACCACGACTGTACGTGTTACACTTGAAATGTTATTTAAAACATTGGTTTTTATATTAACATGCATTAGTTGACTACTCAGTTTTGATTCCTTAACTGCTTGTTGAGTGTATTCTGTGTCTATTATACTTGGTAAACCGAGCGAGGTGGCGCAGTGGTTAGACACTGGACTCGCATTCGGGAGGACGACGGTTCAATCCCGCGTCCGGCCATCCTGATTTAGGTTTTCCGTGATTTCCCTCAATCACTCCAGGCAAATGCCGGGATGGTTCCTCTGAAATGGCACGGCCGACTTCCTTCCCTAATCCGATGAGACCGATGACCTCGCTGTCTGATCTCCTTCCCCAAACAACCCAAACCCCTATACTTGGTAAGTTAAATCTATTTGTTTGAGCGGGACTCGAACCCCAGTACCTGCATTTCTGTTACTTGGGTCTTCAGAACATGCCTTACGGAATGAATCGAGGCTTGCTGCTCTCTCTTATACATTCCTCAAATGATCCGATATATTTGGTGGAATAGCCTGCTCAAACACCCAACCTGGACACGGTCAAACAGATTTGCAAAGAAATCGAACTTAGGTTTCGTGCCAGATAAAGTCTCTCTTAGATTCGGTTACATCTATCTACTATGCTTCAAAAATAATAGGAACGAGTAACATCTTCAGAGTATCAGACTGGGGCAAATAGTTCCCAGAGGTAAAATGTTGCAATAACTTGCAATAACCCGTCAGGTTAGCCGAGAGCGCTAAGGCGCTGCTTCCTGGACTCGGGTAGGCGCGCCGGCCCCGGATAGAATCCGCCCAGCGGATTAACGACGTGGGCCAACGTGTCGGCCAGCCTGGATGTGGTTTTTAGGCGGTTTTCCACATCCCGCTAGGTGAATACCGGGCTGGTCGCCACGTCCCGCCTCAGTTACACGACACGCAGACATTTGTAACACTTCTGCACTATTTCATGGTTTACGCTACGGAAATTACAGTATGAAGGTCAGACTTGGAAGAAGACGACTGTAATTTGAGATGCATTTTGCTGACGGAGTATCCGATAGATACAGAAGAGTACTCTAAACAAACCTATAATTATACTGATATGTAGTGGTTATAAGCTAGAGGGAGTTTAATGATTATAAACTATTGACTGAAATACCCTGTATTCGCAGACTCATTGGTGTAAATAAAGCGGAAAATGTAAGAAATATCTCTAAGCCTCCTGAAGAGGAAAATGAATTCGTCGAAGTGGTAAATGGTAAGACATCAGATAAAACTATAATTTTATGACATGTTAGGAAGATAACGATAATAGGTCCTGTTATTGGTTCAAATGGCTCTGAGCACTATGGGACTCAACTGCTGTGGTCATCAGCCCCTAGAACTGAGAACTACTTAAACCTAACCAACCTAAGGACATCACACACACCCATGCCCGAGGCAGGATTCGAACCTGCGACCGTAGCAGCAGCGCAGCTCCGGACTGAAGCGCCTAGAACCGCACGGCCACCGCGGCCGGCTGGTCCTGTTATTCCCGTACATTAAAACAGCCGCGTGGTTCCGGACTGAAGCGCCTAGAACCGCTCGGCCTTAGCGGCCGGCTGTAGTCAGAAATAAAAAAATGTAAACTAATGTATCTGATAACGTTACTTCTGGTGGTAGCACATATTACGAGTAAGTCTCTTGTAGGTCACGTTCGAATTTGATACCGCTCATATTTCTCTGTTACGGTTCTACGGCAAAGTGAAAGTGATATTATGCAATGAGTTTTGCTGTAGTATACTAAACATATCTGCTACCAACTTTGACACATTTCTCTACAAACATAATAGTTTTCGACATTGCACTAACAATTGTGTTATATCTATAATTCGCAATACTTATGAAAAAAAAGGTCGCAAGAGAAACAGCCTTAACAGTAATAAAATAATCTAAGTAAAAGACAAAAGTATTGATAGGGATCGAACAAACATTCAAGGCGCTTTCACGAAATCATTATTGCGTGTAAATATATTCAAATGGCCAACACCACGTAGGCGTTTTTGAAAACGTCTGTGTTGAATTATTTCTCAAAAAAATTGCGGCAAATATCACCAGAATGATAAGTCACTTGGGTGGAAAATGGATGATAAGTATCGAACAGAGTAGCTACTACAGAAAAGAGTAGCTATTAGAGAAAATGACCATACGATTACGTATCGTCAATTGCGTAAATGGCGGAATCCAATATGAAAATTATGAAGCACTTGTACAGAACCACTGGAATTTATAAATGGCGTAACTGTCGTTCAATATTAACGCTTTTTCTACGGCAAATGTCAAGGAGAAATTGGAAAAAAGAAAACTAATACGCAGTCAATAGATATTACGGATCACATTTCCTCCGGTAACTCATGTTTTTACGGGTAGTAGCTATATTGAAACTGCCCTATTCCCAGGCAGATCACAACCTGAAGTTCATTCTCTTGAAAGCTTTATCCCGGCTACTCAAAAATTCTTGAGCATCAAACTGATTAAAATATTTCATTTCATTATTGTGAGTAGCCGGAACTAAATGTAATTGTATTTGTTTAATAGCGTGACGGAAGCTTTCACCGGCAGCACGGACTGGTTTTTCTACCACCACACAGCGATACTGTAACTATTTTGTATATTAAGATGAACATTAGAATGCATATAAAGCATGGAAGGTTTGTGGGTGAAAAATTCAAATAGATCAGTTTGTTGCTCTTCGTTAATATTCTTTGCCGATAAGTGAAGAGTACGTCTGTCGTTGAGTATAATCTGTCACAGTGTGTCACAAACACACACACACACACACACACACACACACACACGCACGCTCGGCGGAAGCTCGCTAGACCGAGTTTGCCAAATCACATATTTCTGACGAGTTGTTGTAATATATGTGTTCACGCATTTCCATTTATTTCCCGCGTGCTGTATGCCGATATTTGATTGTATGCCGGAACGAGCTCCACAATTCTCCCCTTAATAAATTACAATTAGTAGTGATTCGTTATACTGACCTAATTAAACTGCGATAGCTGACTTTTTTTCAGTTTTAAAATCGAGGGTCGATAGAGAGAGGGGGAGAAAGAGAGAGAACTGGCTTTAACGTTCCATCGACGACTAGATCATGAGAGACGGTGCTCAGACTTATAAAGAACAGGGACGTAGGCCCATACCGGCATTTTCGCTAAACAGTTTGCGGAAATCATGGAAAAACTATATCAGGATGACTGGACTGTGAGCAGAACCGAGTTTCCTTTTTTAAATGAGACTGCATCATCTCTATCGAGTGGGAATCAAACCTCAGTTGATTTATTAAATGAGAAATTCGATTCACTCAGCATGGCAGAGACGCAATGGGACCCTGACATAGTATTCTAGAGGAGGTAATTAAACTTTATAGCCGTTTTCTTGAATAAATTGAGTTTAATTTCGAGTAATGCCTTCTAAAACTGCCTTAAAGTTGCTATTAATTACTGTTATGCAATGGCTCTCTCGAAACGGAAGGAACAGAATCAGAAACTCACTGGGTACCTGAAATTATAACAGCCCTGGCTGCGTCATTAAGTGAGTTTCGTTCTGAATGTGTTCCTTTCTATTAAGGGGAAGCAGTTCAGAGCTTTACAAAGCACAGCTAATATGATATTAGTGAAATGCAGAGGTATTTCGTTACACTGACTCTAATAAAACTGTCAAGTTGCGAAGTGATTTATTAAATCGTTAAAATCATTTATAATCATGCTGCGCTCCGTTGGGCCTTTCACATTATTTGAGAACCTTTACTATAACTATAAATACGTCCCATGTATTGAACAAGAGAGCCCTGATACTTGCAGATTTGACACTGGGACGACGAGCCGAGAGTCATGCGTACGCTACCTCCCGTGGCAAGAGTGCACCCTGCCCAAAAGCAATTTTCCGGTCTGACATACAGTTTTAATCTCCCTAGAAGTTTCAAAACAGTACATACTCCGATGCTGGATGGAATATTCAATCTGCAATAACACATAGGCTATAGCTATGCAATTTCTGAACAATAACTTCTCTTCCACGAATGCTACTCCACTTGGGTATTCAGGAGAGCTACCGCCAAAGTTTGCAAAGTAGAACAGAGGAACTGACAGTATTGGAGCTTTTACGACGCATAAGAAGCCGTTCCTTGATAGCTCATCCGGTAAGAGCATTGTTCTCTAAAGGCAAGGCTTCGGATTCGATTAGCGGTCAGGCAAACAGGACGTTTCTAGCTCTAAGGACTTTTCAGAAAATTGCGTAAACATAAAATAGGGCATTCAGAGCGAACTTACGAAGCAAAAATAATGAAATGTACACTATCTTGTCAAATTTATCTGGACATCTATTAGTGTAAACTAACATGCGGTGTATCTACCCATCGCCTTTATGACGGCTTCAGCTCTGCTGAGGACGCTTTCATTGACGTGTCTGAAGGACTGGGCAGGGATAGCAACCGATTCTTTCTCAAGAGGTGAAACCAGATAAGGCAGTAATGCTAGACGCTGGGATCTGGAGCAAAGTAAACGTTATAACTAACGCCCAAACGAGTTGCATTGGGTTCAGATCGAGACACTGGGCAGGTTGTTTCATTTCCGGAACGTTCTTGTCCACAAAACATTGCCTCATAGATGCTGCTTCATGACGGGATTTATTGTCACGCTGGAGGCGGATAACCTCGTCACTGAGTGCCTCTAACCCAATGATACACACACACACACACACACACACACACACACACACACATACATACACTACTGGGCATTAAAATTGCTACACCACGAAGATGACGTGCTACAGACTCGAAATTTAACCGACAGGAAGAAGATGCTGTGATATGCAAATGATTAGCTTTTCAGATCATTCACACAAGGTTGGTGCCGGTGGCAACACCTACAACGTGCTGACATGAGGAAAGTTTCCAACCGATTTCTCATACACAAACAGCAGTAGACAGCGTTGCCTGGTGAAACGTTGTTGTGATGCCTCGTGTAAGAAGAAGAAATGCGTACCATCACGTTTCCGACATTGATAAAGGTCGGATTGTAGCCTATCGCGGTTTATCATATCGCGACATTGCTGCTCGCGTTGGTCGAGATCCAGTGACTGTTAGCAGAATATGGAATCGGTGGGTTCAGGAGAGTAATACGGAACGCCGTGCTGGATCCTAACGGCCTCGTATCACTAGCAGTCGGAATGACAGGCATCTTAGCCGCATGGCTGTAACGGATCGTGCAGCCACGTCTCGATCCCTGAGTCAACAGATGGGGACGTTTGCAAGACAACAGCCATCTGCACGAACAGGAGCGCCTGCGATGGTGTACTCAACGACGAACATCGGTGTACGAATGGCAAAACGTCATTTTTTCGGATGAATCCAGGTTCTGTTTACAGCATCATGGTGGTCGCATCCGTGTTTGGTGACATCGCGGTGAACGCGCATTGGAAGCGTGTATTCGTCATCGCCATACTGGCGTATCACCCGGCGTGTTTGTATGGGGTGCCATTGGTTACACGTCTCGGTCACCTCTTGTTCGCACTGACGGCACTTTGAACAGTGGACGTTACATTTCAGATGTGTTACTACCCGTGGCTTTACCCTTCATTCGATCCCTGCGAAATCCTACATTTCAGCAGGATAATGCACGAGCGCATGTTGCAGGTCCTGTACGGACCAGCACATTATCCAGATCTCTCACCAATTGAATGGTCAATGGTTGCCGAGCAACTAGCTCGTCATAATACGCCAGTTACTACTCTTGATGAACTGTGGTATCGTGTTGAAGCTGCATGGGCAGCTGTACCTGTACACGCCATCCAAGCTCTGTTTGACTCAATGGCCAGGCGTATCAAGGGCGTTATTATGGCCAGAGGTGGTTGTTCTGGGTATTTGTTTCTTAGGATCTATGCACCCAAATTGCGTGAAAATGTAATCACATGTCAGTTCTAGTATAATGTATTTGTCCAATGAATACCTATTTATCATTTTCATTTCTTCTTGGTGTAGGAATTTTAATGGCCAGTAGTGTATATTGTCATGCGGCTGTAATTACGGTATCCGTACACAATGCTGTAAAATGGGTTAGTATTCTTCCGCATTTAGCGTTTTGTTAAGCGCAGTAAAGGGAACCACAGGCTAAACACGATACCCACCACTAAATCGTAACGATGTGTCCTCCATATTTCACTCGTGGCACTACAAATGATGGCAAGTAATGTTCCACGGGCATTCGCCAAATCTAAATTCTTCCACTGGACTGCCACAGGTATTAGTGTGTTTCATCACTCCACATCAGTCGTTTTCAGTATCCACTGTACAGTGGTATTGCTTTTTACAGCACGTCAAGTGTCACTTAGCATTTCCTGCAAAATGTGTGGCTTAGGAGGAGCTGATCGACCATGGTATCCCATTGTTTGTCTCTCCATACGCACAGTCACTGTGCTAGCTGCGTCGCCCGCTGTGGCCGAACGGCTCTATACGCTTCAGTCTGGAACCGCGCGACCGCTGCGGTTGCAGGCTCGAATCCTGCCTCGAGCATGGATGTGTGTGCTGTCCTTAGGTTAGTTAGGTTTAAGCAGTTCTAAGTTCTAGGGGACTGATGACCTCGGATGTTAAGTCCCGTCGTGCTCAGAGCCATTTGAACCATTTGTGAACCCAGTTCGTTAGTACATGAGGTCTGCCTGGTCTCGGTTTGGCTGTGATTGTTCCTTCGCGTTCCCGCTTTACAGTCACATCACCAACAGTAGACTTGACCACCGTTAGAATGTCTGGAATATCCCTGATAAATTTGTTATTCAGATGACATACAACGACTAGTCGAGTTTCGAAGTCAGTAAGCTCTACTGACCAACTCATTCTGTTGTTAATGCTTCTCTACTGACAACAACCGAGCGAGGTGGTGCAGTGGTTAGGACACTAGACTCGCAATAGGGAGGACGACGGTTAAGACCAGCGTCCGGCCATCCTGATTTAGGTTTTCCGTGATTTCCCTAAATCGCTTCAGGCAAATGACGGGACGGTTCCTTTGAAAGGGCACGACCGATTTTCTTCCCCATCCTTCCCTAATCCGCTGGGACCGATGACCTCGCTGTTTGGTCCCCTGAATCAACGAACCAACCAACCACCCAGCTGACAACACAATATTCCCCGCCTCCTTTTGTACTGGCTGGAATGACTGGTGGTAGCATTCATATTGGAAATTACACAATATCCTAATTTATACGCTGATTACCACTAACTAGGGATGCACAATGATGTTCAATCGCTGGATTTGATTTCATCATCGACGTCTAAAAATGAATAGCTGGTAATAATCGATCCCAAAACTTCGATATTATTAACATCAATGTTAAATGATGAATTTATAGAATGATGTAAAAAAACACAGAAAATATCTAATATCACATTGATTAATCAATAGATATAGCCATAATAAACATTACAAATTACAACATTTTTCGTGTTCATACTGCAAAAATAATATTTTTAAGAAAGCTTTCCACTACAGCGTATTGTGTTGTCGGTAGATCGGCATTTGAAAACGCTCTTTCAGAAGCTTGCTCACATATTCAAGTGAAGTTTTATGGAGCTTTAGATAGAGAACACCGATTATGTGATTCCATACTTCCTTGTTTAAGGCGTAGGAGGGGAACTTTCAGATAGCAACTGAACTGTCATGGCAGGTCCGTTTCTATTCCAGTTTGCGCGTTTCTCTTTTATTACGGTATTTTACAGTGTTCACTCTATAAATTAAATTTGGTTTCTTAGTTTTCCCGTAATGTATCAACCTGCTGCGTTTCCTCACCCACAGGTGTTGCAACAGCTACAAACAAATCTTAGATTGTTTTGATTGCATTCGAACACGCTAAATCATATTGGTAACGCAGGTTCTTGTATCTGGGATTGAACAATGTTGACACGGCTAACACTTTAAAATACTCAGCTAGTGGTAATAGCTTTTTTATTTTTGTTATGATGTTACTCTTCGGATTCTCACCAGTAGTCTATATTGGTTGCATACAAGATATTTTAAAGTTCAACATATTAGTAATTCGGGTTACTTAACTGCTTAAAACGTACAGGTACTCTTTTACGCAAATGTCATGAGTCTTCACTTCTATAGACAGCAGCCTGCCACAAACATCTGCCACACCTACAATATCTGCAGCTGTTAGCATGGGGATGCAATAGCTAGGCAACTAATGTAAATGTCGTGTGACTAGGGCCTCCCGTCGGGTAGGCTGTTCGCCGGGTGCAAGTCTTTCGATTTGACGCCACTTCGGCGACTTGCGCGTCGATGGGGATGAGATGATTATGATGATTAGGACAACACAACACCCAGTCCCTAAGCGCAGAAAATCTCCGACCCAGCCGGGGATCGAACCCGGGCCCCGAGGATTGACATTCTGTGACGCTGACCACTCAGCTACCGGGGGCGGACAGGCAACTAATAATTGATCACAAGATACAGTTGAAAAAATCTTTAAACATATGGAACGTTAAATTCCATCAGACAATTCTTGTATTAGATTGAAATCTTGTTCTTTTCATAGTTCGTCACTTATTACTACACTTTATTACAGTACTTTTCATAACAGTAATCGACTTAGGTAGTCTGCTCAGTAAGTTCTTTTGCTACCAAATTGAGACTGTGGGCATAAGATAATATGTGACATTTTCCTCCAAATACTACGTCTACTCCATAAAACACTGTACCGATATTACGAGATATGTTCAGAAAAAGACTTGTTTACATCACGAAAAAACAGTTCGTTTGCTAACATCGAAGTTCGATACTTTGCCTTTAACGTCAATGACATGATGTCCAAGGGCTTCATCATGGATATGTTTAAACTTCCAATACCGATATTTTGTAGATATCGATGATCATCGCGTATCCCTACAACTATCACATTATTTGATAATATACGAATGTTCGCAGCTCACAGTTTTGGTTTGGGCCAACAAACGAGTATACAGGGTGTTAGGAAAATAGGTACAGATTTTGTCATCATTACTACCTTAATATATACCCACTTCAGTGTGTTAATTGTTTTTTCTCTGCATCTAACAGTCTTCCCGCAAACATGTCACATAATTTACTACCTGATGTTTCCTGCAGAGTCGTAATTGTGCCACAAATTGACTACGTCTGTCAGTATAGTGAATCCGTCTTGTGTTCAAGTATACATACTTGAGTACCTCACCTGCTGCTCAGGGAAAACTAAACTAAATTGCGCTCGAAAAGGCCATGAAGGCCCAATGGTACCGACCGGCGGCCGTGTCATCCTCAGCCCACAGGCATCACTGGATCGGATATGGAGGGGCATGAGGTCAGCACACCGCTCTCCCAGCCGTATGTCAGTTTACGAGACCGGAGCAGCTACTTCTCGATCAAGTAGCTCCTCAATTTGCCTCCCAACTGCTGAGTGCACCCTACTTGCCAACAGCGCTCGGCAGACCGGATGGTCATCCATCCAGGTGCTAGCCAAGCCCGACAGCGCTTAACTTCGGTGATCTGACGGGAACCGGTGTTACCACTACGGCAAGGACGTTGGCGTTGTCATGGGAAAACAAACATTAATTACTTGCTTTTGGCATGTGTACTTCGAGGTACTAAGCACCCTAAAACCATTATACTGGTAATGGCTATAATTATTAGTCTACATAAGAAGTAAATACTGTTGTAGTGTTGTTCACTATACTGTCCACAGTCATCACTAGGAATATGTGCACTTATATGCCTAACATTATGTATATACGACACTGTTTGAGGATAGTCTGGCAACAGATTAATGAAAAGTACACGCCCACTAGCAGCTAACTTCATGCTTCCTTGAAAAACAGATGGGCCAACCATTATGACCATGGGCCTCCACGAGAACTAATGCCGCATGATGGTGTTGCTTACACGTAATGTAATAAGTATGTAAGCTGAAGCGAGACGAATTAGGACTCATTCTAGCGACAATACGGGCCGCTAATTGGGAAATCAATTGACGTAAAGAACTTTGACAAGTTAGAGATCATCTAGGAAACAGCGAAGCTAGTAGGCCGTTAGCAGCTTGTGAAACCACACGTAAGACGGAAGGAGTCGAACGTCCACACCTCAACACAGAATGTTCAGGTCAGGGACTTCTCCACTTTGGAACGCAGGATAAGCTACAACTTGATTTAGGACGACTGGGTAGACCTCTAGTTCAGGCAAAAGTGTTTCGCAGTACACCGTTCAGCGCATTCAGTTGAACATGAGGGCAAGCAGCAGATGACTCCTGCATTCCCCATTGTATTGTATTGTATGGAACCGGAGACCAAGAATCTATGGAGAGGCTTCGTCCCGCCGCAGCCCGCAGGGGCACACAACCTCACAATTGGCTACAGCAGTCCACTCATCCCACCACAGCTCCACACCGAACCTAGGGTTATTGTGCGGTTCGGCCTCCAGTGGTCACCCCCTCTCCCCCCCCCCCCCCCCCCCCCCCCCGCCCGCCACCCCCGGGAACGTCTCACATCAGACGAGTGTAACCCCAATGTTTGCGTGGTAGTGTAATTATGATATATGCAGGCGGATTCGTGCTGGCGACCGACATTCCTTGTCGCCCGGAAATACTTTCCCCATATTGACCTAACGACATCGCCAATAACGATTATAGTGGGCACTGAATCATCTAAATTGGCAAATGGACCAGTGGAAACGTGTAGACAGGTCGGACGAATCAGCCATACTGCTTGTTGCGCTGGGTCGATGGTCGTCTCCTGAGCGCCATCATTCAGGCGAGCGGCTACTCGATACATGCGCCGCCCAAGGGACGAAAGCAGATGGTGAGCAACATTATGGTCTGAGGGAGAGTCACCTGGGCTTCTATGGGACCTGTGGTAGTGATCAAAGGCACCATGTTAGTAGTTGACTACGTGATCACAATTACGGACCACCTGCATCCCTTCATCTTGATTTATTCCCCGACAGTGATGGACATCCATGCCAGAATCAGGATTCTAAAAAAATGGTTCGAATGGCTCTGGGTACTATGGGACTTAACATCTAAGGTCATCAGTCCCCTAGAACTTAGAACTACTTAAACCTAACTAACCTAAGGACATCACACACATCCATGCCCGAGTCAGGATTTAACCTGCGACCGCAGCGGTCATGCGGTACCCTAGTTGTCTGAGGAGCATGATAGCGAACGGACGCTGATTTATTGTTCACCTTATTCGCTGATGTGAACCCTGTGGACCACATCTTGGACTCCATCAGGCGCCAGATTCGTCCACAATCTACCAGGTGGTAATTTACGGGATCTGCAGGACCTGTACCTAGACATATGCTGCTACATACGTAAGGAAACCCACCAAGGCCTTATAGAACCCACGCTACGTAGATTAGCTCTGTACTACAATGGAACATTGATGGATAAACACGCTATTAAGCAAAATGTCATAGTGTTTTGGCTCATCAATGTATTTCTACTATTTGCCAGCTGCAGAATACTGCATATCCAAGATTTTCTTTTTAAATTTTAATTTTTGATACCAAGTTAACCATTACAGCATGACATTTGGTAAGTCTCCGTGCCACATAGAACACAGAGCTTCAAGTATAAATTAGCAGAATGGGTTCAAAAGCTATTAAGCTGCAGCTTATTATCTATTGCCATGAGACAGAACTATACGACGAATATTTTACTGCTATTCTAGTCTCCCACAGTTTCTGTAGTTTCATTATGTCTTCTGCAGTATTTGAAATAAATTTCTTATAGTTCACTGCATTTTTGTCCCTGTAAGAGACAACACAATACATCAACGTAGTAGATCAGAAATTCCCGGCGGGGTCAGGGATTTTCTCTGCCTCGTGATGACTGGGTGTTGAGTGATGTCCTTAGGTTAGTTAGGTTCAAGTAGTTCTAAGTTCTAGGGGACTGATGACCATAGATGTTAAGTCACATAGTGCTCAGAGCCATTTGAGCCATTAGATCAGAAACTTGTCGGTTCTTCAGCCGGATCAAACTGTTATTAGCACACAATATCTCGCCGGCCGGGGTGGAATAGTGGTTGCAGGCGCTACAGTCTGGAACCGCGCGACCGCTACGGTCACAGGTTCGAATGGTTCAAATGGCTCTGAGCACTATGGGACTTAACATCTTAGGTCATCAGTCCCCTAGAACTTAGAACTACTTAAACCTAACCAACCTAAGGACATCACACACATCCATGCACGAGGCAGGATTCGAACCTGCGACCGTAGCAGTCTCGCGGCTCCGGACTGCAGCGCCCAGAACCGCACGGCCACCGCCGCCGGCATCACAGGTTCGAATCCTGCCTCGGGCATGGATGTGTGTGATGTCCTTAGGCTAGTTAGGTTTAAGTAGTTCTAAGTTCTAGGGGACTGATGACCTCAGATAGTTAAGTCCCATAGTGCTCAGAGCCATTTTAACCCGCAATATATCTTCGGTCCACCTGGCCGCCATCAACAGGCGAGGAAAGCTAAGCGATCTCGCATGCAACTGATTCAAACCGTGAATGACGGAACCGTTATATGCAGCAAAAATACGAAAGCCCAAGCGCTAAGATAATGCACAAGTGCTCAATCGTTGCTGCTGCCCCCTGGCGCAAGAAGAGTTGGAGCGTCTCCAGTAGAGGATACTGTCGAAAAAAGATATATCTTTAAAAATTATTGCTCACAGCTGGCTGATTCAGATGTCGTTGTTTCTTCATATCTGCTAAAACAGGATTCCAAATTTTTCTTAGCAAATATCCATTATCACGGTTAATGATGATATCTGTTAGTCTGATTTCGACAGATTCTTTTAAAACACAATTCCAGTAACGCGAAGTATTTGCAGCCACTTGTGTCTCATTGTATAACATCCTACGTCCCTCAGTAACAGTGCTCAGCCACCGCAAATTTGTCGTGTTGTAATAATCGCGTATGGCAGTGATGTTAAATACAACCGTCATTGACGGTATGAATAGTTTGGCCAATGTATATTTTACTTCACTCACATAGTATTTTGTAAATGCCGTTCTTCTTCAAGCCCAAGTTGTCCTTAACAGAGCCAAGAAGTGCTCTAACCTTAGCTGGCGGACGGAATACATATCTGAGTTCATGTTTCTTCAAAACTCTACCTATCTTGGCAGACACGTTCCCAGCATGTGGAAGGAAAACCACAGGACTAAAAGCATCTTCAGCTGGTTTAGGTAAATGGTCCAAACTGAAAAGCACGTTGAATCTGTCTGCCCGTATAGACGTTATGATTAAACACGTCCTTAATATGTTGTAGCTCTTTGGTAAATTCTCAGCGTCCGTGGTAGCATACGCTCTTTTGACCAAGGTCCGTGGGACTCTGTACGTTGAAGCGGCGAATGACAGCTAGTAGCATGTAAATACTTATCAGTATGTGTCGGTTTCCTATAAACTCTGTGTCGAAGGGTTCTATAATAATTTTATACACCAGTATATCCAAAAAGAGTAACTTCCCCTCCATTTCAATCTCCGTCGTGCATTTGATTTTAGGATGAAGACAATTAAAATGGTCAAATAATCGGTGCAAAGAATCTATTCCATGTGGCCAAACAAGAAACATATTGTCATCATACCTCAAAAAACAAGTAGGCTTCAAAAATACCTTTCCAGGGCCATATCCCCGAAGTCCACCAGAAAAAGATTAGCGATTATGGGGTAGAATACTTGTTACCTGAACTATGATAACGATATGTTTGGAATGGAATAGATTCCTTACGCCGGTTATTTGACCATTTTAATTGTTTTCATCCTACCATCAAATTCACGGCGGAGATTGAAAAGGAGGGATGTGCTGGTTTATAAAAAGGTGACGCAACTCATGGACAGAGAGTTTATAGGAAACCGACACATACTGACAGGTATTTACATGCTACCAGCTGTCATCCACCTTTTCATCGTATAGGAGTCCTACGGGCCTTGGTCAAAAGAGCATGTGCTACCGATTTAGCACGTGGTGGACTGAGGGTTAACCGCAAGAGCTGCAACATCTTAATGACGTGTCTAATCATAACGGCTCTACAGACACACAGATTCGACGAGCATTTTACTTCTGTGGCTTTCCTTCTAATTGCTGGGAATGTGTCTGCCAAGATAGGTAGGGTTTTGAAGAAACATGAACTCAAATATGTATTCCGTCCGCCGGCTAAGATTAGAGCACTTCTTGGCTCTGTTGAGGGCGATTTGGTTTGGGGAATCCTGGCGTTTACAAAATACGAGGGTGAGTGAAATGAAAACCTTAAATTTCGATTTGTTATTAAAAATTTAAGGTTTTAATTTTTTTAAAGATTGCAGAATGGCCTGTACGTGGCAACATAGTGAAGATGCACACATACCGTCGCAGTATCAGTATAAAGATGGCCGCCCCACTTGCGACTTGCACCAGGGAAGAACAGCGTTCTCTTATTCGGTTTTTGCGTAGTGAAGGTGTGAAACCTTTTGAAATTCATCGACGAGTGAAGGTTCAGTACGGTGATGCATATTTGTCACAGCAGCAAGTCTACGAATGGAGTAGGAAGTTCCCAAATGGTGTGACTTCAGTGGAAGATGCTCCTCGTCTAGGACAGGCACAACGAGTTGTTCCTAGAGGGACCACTGTCACCAGTGCATCATATGCAGATCTCCTAAAAAATCATCTGAGGCCTGCAATCAAATCAAAGCGACGTGGATTGCTGCCAGCAGGCGTCCTTTTGCAACATGACAATGCAAGGCCCCATACTGCCCGCACAACAGTTGCAACAATCATAGACCTGCATTTTGCGTGTCTTCCTCATCCACCATACTCATCAGACCTTGCCCCAAGTGATTTCCATATGTCTGGACCACTCAGAGACGCAATGGGAGGACAGAAGTTCCGTTATGATGAAGAGGTACGCCACGCGGTGCATGAGTGGTTGCGCGGACTACCAAAAGAAGTTTTTCTAAAGGAATTTATGCACTTTGTAAGCGCCGGAGGACTTGCATTGAGGGTGGGGGATATTATGTTGAAAAGTGATTCAGCTTTGTACCACTTCTGCACAATAAATAATATTTGGAAAAATATTTAAGGTTTTCATTTGACTCAACCTCGTACCATGTGAGTGAGGTAAAATACACATTGGCTAAACTGTTCGTACCGTCAATGACAGATATGTTGAACGTATCGCCATACGCAATTATTACAGCCTGACAAATCTATGGTAGCTGAGCATTGTCTTACAGAGGGACATAGGATGCTGTACAATGAGACACAAGTGGCAGCAAACGCCTCGCGTTACTGGGATTCCATTTTAGAAGTGTCTTTCGGAATCGGACTAGCAGATAATATCATTAACCGTGATAGTGGATACAATCTAAGTGAGATTTGGAATCGTGTTTTATCACATATGAAGAAACAATAACATCTGTATCGGCCGGCTATGAGTAATAATTTTTAACGATATATCGTTTTCGACTGTGTTCACCACTGGGGCACTCCAGTTTTCATTGCATCAGGGCCAGCAGCAACGATTGAGCGCTTGCGCATTATCTTAGTGCATGTGCTTTCGTATTTTCGCTGCATATAAAGGTTACGTCGTTCACCGTTTGAATCAGTTATCGGCGAGAGCTGCTTAGCTTTTCTCACCTGATGTTGGAGGCCAGGTGGAACGCGGAAATATTGTGTGCAGATGACAGTTTGATCCGATTGAAGACCCGACGAGAATTTGATCTGTTAATACGCCCGGAAAGTCGACATAATTACATTAATGTAATAGATTTCAACGGAAATTGTGTGCTAATTGCGTTTTGGATTAATGACCATTCTAAAATGACTCTTTAAAGGAGAGTATTAGTTTTATCAGCTTCCAAAGTAGGTTAGCTGTCTCTGACGTGGCGTTTGGGAGTATCAGGCGGTCGTTAAAGGAGAGAAGTAAATGAGAATAATTGAAGCTCGTAACTCCTACTTAGCTACATCATTTTGCTCTAAAGACTATGCCTGACACGAAATGAATAGTTCTCATCTTTTCGCTTAGAGGATATTGTTGTTTTAAACTCACTCACGTTAATGAAGCGAAACAGTTTATCTTGCAAAAAGGTGGCCTCCAAACTAAATAAGTGACTGGCACCCGTAACTATCTCCCAGATCGAACGGGTTCCAAATGTAACGGCAGGGTCTTGTAATATAAACCTAACGATTCTCATACTTGCCGCTCTACACCTTTGACTTATCAACTGTCCGACGTTGCTTACGTGCACTTAATCTGCCCCCACTGCCTTGTACGTTGACCTACGTTACACTTGGGCTTTCTTATGGAAATACATAGTCTACTAGCACACTGAATGGCGTTGTTTATTACAGACTCTACACTGTCTGACAAGAAATGTGAAACATCCACAAACAATAGTCTATGTCATTGTAACTTCGCACATATACGAGGGGGTACTCAAAAAAACCTGAATATCATTGCCGTGGGCGGAACTTGTGTAGCACGAATTTCTGCTGCTAAGCGTGTATAGCTCAACTCATTGCCAGTTCATTGCCGCCTGTTTTGTCGACCTGGCTTGTTCTGTTCATCTGCAGTGATTGTTTTTGCTAGCGCTGTTTCCTTCTTGTTTCGTTTTTTATGATGACAGGCTTGCGAGAACAACGTGCAGCTGTGAAATTTGTTTTCTACTCGGTAAAAATGCTGCTGCAACAGTTTTAATGTTGAAAACAGCTTACCAAGACGACGCTATGGAAAAGCTTCAGTGTACTAGTGGTTTTCTCGATTTAAAAATGGCAACATGTTGACTGATGAAGAACCTCGTTCTGGACGTCCATCAGCTGTACGAATCGACGAAAATATTGAAATAACTTTTCCCCCAGGTCAGACAGACAGACTTTTAATTTGGAAGTTTTAAGAAGATTGAGCAACAGTGGTCGTCAAGAAAGACCCGATTTGTGGTAGACAAGAGATTGATTCTTCCACCATGACAACGCACCTGCAAACACAGCCATCTCTGTTAGACAGTTTTTGGCTAAAAATGGCATGGTTCCGCTCTCCACTCACCTTGCTCGCCTGACGACTTTTTCGTATTTTCACGCATGAAAAAGGGCGTGAAAGGACGCTGATTTGACAACAGTGAGGAATTCAAGATAAAGACGAGGGAGGAGCTGTCAGCCATTATTAAAGATGACTACAAAAAATGTTTCGACCAGTGGAAGCACTGGTGGGGCAAATGTATTAGTTGTAATGGAGCCGGCCGTTGTGGCCGAGCGGGTGAAGGCGCTTCAGTCTGGAACCGCGCGACCGCTACGGTCGCAGGTTCGAATCCTGCCTCGGGCATGGGTGTGTGTGATGTCCTTAGGTTAGTTAGGTTTAAGTAGTTCTAAGTTCTAGGGGACTTATGACCTAAGACGTTGAGTCCCATAGTGCTCAGAGCCATTTGAACCATTTTTGTAACACACAACCTGATTCAGCTGACCATATGCATGGGTTTTATGCAACACGCAATGCCGTCATATACCACGCGCAGGATTTACATATACTCAAATGGTTCAAATGGCTCTCAGCACTATGCGACTCAACTGCTGAGGTCATCAGTCGCCTAGAACTTAGAACTAATTAAACCTAACTAACCTAAGGACAGCACACAACACCCAGCCATCACGAGGCAGAGAAAATCCCTGACCCCGCCGGGAATCGAACCCGGGAACCCGGGCGTGGGAAGCGAGAACGCTACCCCACGACCACGAGATGCGGGCTACATATACTCTTTCGCTCGCTATGCGCAAACGGTTAGTCCTACAGAAAAAAATGAACAGGACCTTTTTGCAAGAAATTTAATTTAGTTACGTTTTGAACTGGGTTATGTTGTTTGCTAGAGGCCGCAGTTTTCGAATTATTCAAGAAAAACGAACGAAAGTGACCTTCAGACGCGTTTTTCTTGAATAACTCGAAAACCGTGTCCTCCAGCGAAAACGTATCCCAGAATAAAATTTAGCTACATTGAATTTACTACAGAAAGTACCTGTTAATCTTTACTGTACGACTAATAATTTAAATGTAGCGAGCAAGAGAATATGAAAATACCGCTCGTGGTTCTTAAGGCTTTCCGGACTGCATAAAGAATACAGCAGGGGTAGCTGAATCACCCAACAGGAGATCATTTGGCGGCACTGGCCAAACCATACACATTGAAGCACTGGTGTGAGTGATAGACGAGGTAGAAGCACGCGTGCTCGCAGTCGCACATATACTAACCGCTTAGCAACAGTTCGTGATGACTCGTTTGAGGTCAGATTTGTACTAATCTATGCTGCGGAGGCTTAGCGGTCTGCCGTTGCTGCCCTTACATTACGACAGTCATGGGGCGGGCGTCTGCGTGGTGCACCTGTGCGGGGACCTTGCCTACAAGGATGAAGATGTTCACAAATCCAGTATCGCTACAGAAGTGACGTGCCACATCCAGCACTAGTGAAAACCCTACAACTAAATCTACTCTCCTCCAAGTAGCATACATTGTTATCAGACAAATATCGACATCGTCGTACCAAGGGTTCAACCTTTATTTTCAAAAGTATGTTTCAAAATATTTATGTAAACGTTGAAGAGCGACATATAGCAATCTGCATTGTAAATTCGCATCTTTCTGATCAAAAGCTTTCCGAAATCAGTTATTGATTGGATTACCAAATTTATTTTATTATCCGTTATTGGTTTCAAGCGCTTCAGTGTTAATCTACAGATAGAACTATATTTCATTTTACTACATAAAACAAATAGAGGCCACGATATTTGCTCCTTTTAAGTACATCTTCGTTTCTCTCATTGTAAGTGTGACCCATGAAATCTTTACGCAATTCACTGCAGCCACAGCATATAACATACACGTGAGAATTTTCACGTATTATACAAGTAACGTAAATTTGAAAAGTGATTGGTTGCTGAGAGTCCTCCGCACACAAGTATGGTCATGTGGTAGCGTTCTCGCTTCCCGCGCCCCGGTTCCCGGGTTCGATTCCCGGCGGGGTCAGAGATTTTCTCTGCCTCGTGATGACAGGGTGTTGTGTAATGTCCTTAGGTTAGTTAGGTTTAAGTAGTTCTAAGTTCTAGGGGACTGATGACCATAGCTGTTAAGTCCCATAGTGCTCAGAGCCATTTGAACAATTTTGAACCACACAAGTATACCATCACAGTTGCTGTTATCCTTAAGCCATTATAGGAAAAATCACGTAAATACTTCTTTGTTTTTACAGAGTCAAGCTAATTCTCATTCTTTGACAGTTAACAAAATACGTAAGTATTATATGAAGAGAAATGAGGAGAACAAAACAATGTATATTTCTATTTGTACATAACTTATTGTGAATAAAAAAAAACTTAGAGATTACGCTGATATCACAGAATTACGCTGCCCACCTCATCATTGCAAAAAAAAGTAATAATATGACAAACGAGAAACAGTTAATTAAGAATTTCTAAGTATCATGCCGGAAAATGACTTCCTCTAAGTGCCAATAAGAAAGATTTGTTTCAATTAAGACGACAGAAATACAGCAGTAATATTTTAGTTAGCACTAGTTTATTCAACAAAAATCATTTAGAAATCCTTTTAAATACAGTTATAGGCCGGAACATTACGGCTCAAAAAATGGCTCTGAGCACTATGGGATTTAACTTCTGCGGTCATCAGTCCCGTAGAACTTAGAACTACTTAAACCTAACTAACCTAAGGACATCACACACATCCATGCCCGAGGCAGGATTAGAACCTGCGACCGTAGCGGTCGCGCGGTTCCAGACTGTAGCGACTAGAACTGCGAGGCCACTCTGGCCGGCGGAACATTAGGACCACCTACCTAATAGCTATTAATTATTGATGCAATGGTTTACCAACAGCCGTATGTATCGTTGAAAATTGTTTTATGAACTTCTATGTGCTACCAGTTTCGGCATTATATTGATGGCATCTTCAGGCCCCACTCGTCATAGTCGTAAAATCGCTATACACTGAAGGAGCCATAGAACTGGATCGGTGAATCAATCGTCCTGCAACAGCTCTTGGTGGCCAGGCGACACAGATTGATTAATAGCTATTATGTCCGTCACTGTCACGGATAAGAGCGGCGAAGCATTGTGGCATGGAAGCAATGAGGCCTTGGTAGGTCGCTGGAGGCAGCCGGCACCACATCTGCGCACACAAGTCACCTAATTCCTGTAAATTCCGGGAAGGGGGCGATGAGTTCTGACGCCGCGTTCCGTCACATCACAGATGTGTTCGACCGGGTTCAGATCTGACACCAAGCGAGGTGGCGCAGTGGTTAGCACACTGGACTCGCATTCGGGAGGACGACGGTTCAATCCCGTCTCCGGCCATCCTGATTTAGGTTTTCCGTGATTTCCCTAAATCGTTTCAGGCAAATGCCGGCATGGTTCCTTTCAAAGGGCACGGCCGACTTCCTTCCCTGTCTTTCCCTAATCCGAGCTTGCGCTCCGTCTCTAATGACCTCGTTGTCGACGGGACGTTAAACACTAACCACCACCACCACCATCAGATCTGACGAGTTAGAGAGGGGCGGGGGGGGGGGGGCAGCATATCATTTGGGACTCCCCACTGTGTTCCTCGAACCACTTCATCACACTCCTAGCCTTGTGCTTTGGAGCATTATCCTGTTGAAAGATGCCACTGACATTGGGAAACATTGTCGTCATGATGGGGTGTACATGGTCTGCAACCAGTGTTAAGACACTCCTTGGCCATCATGGAGCCGTGCACGAGCTCCACTGGACTGACTGATGCCCAAGTGGAGAGTATAATGAAGTCACCGTCAGCTAGTCTCTGTACCACAGTACAGGTGTCAAGAAGCTGCTCCTCTGGAAGACGACTGATTCGCAGCCTCTCATCGGCGTGACGAAGAAAGTATCGAGATTCAACAGACCATGCAATACTATGCCACTGCGCCAGCGTCCAGCACTGATAGTCACGTGCCCATTTCATTCGTAGTTGCCAATGTCGTGGTGTTAACATCGGCGCATGCACGGGCCCATCGTTAGGAGTGTTTAGACACACTTGTACTCTTTCCAGGATTAAAGTTTGATGTTAGTTCTGCCACATTTCGCTGCGTGTCCTGTTTTACATCCGATCTGTAATGAAGGGTGGTCGCCCAACCTCACGACGTCTGGACGCGGTTTCACTTTGGTAGATTGTGAATCTACCCTCGGCCAAACTGAGATACATCGCACGCCTTCCCCGTTTTATATAAGGACAGCACGTTCACTGATACTACATACACCGTGTGTGTGTCTGACTAGCAGTCATTCCTCGCCAGGTGACGCTGCAATGGCCTGGACGGAATTATATCGACAGCAGGTCGGTGGTACTGGCAGAAGTAAATCTGTGGGTACCGGGCGTGAGTCGTGCTTCGGTAGCTCAGTTGGTAGAGCACTTTCCCGCGAAAGGCAAAGGTCCCGAGTTCGAGTCTCGGTCGGGCACACAGTTTTAATCTGCCAGGAAGTTTCATATCAGCGCACACTCCGCTGCAGAGTGAAAATCTCATTCTGGAAACATCCCCCAGGCTGTGGCTAAGCCATGTCTCCGCAGTATCCTTTCTTTCAGGAGTGCTAGTTCTGCAAGGTTCGCAGGAGAGCTTCTGTAAAGTTTGGAAGGTAGGAGACGAGGTACTGGCAGAAGTACAGCTGTGGGTACCGGGCGTGAGTCGTGCTTCGGTAGCTCAGTTGGTAGAGCACTTGCCCGCGAAAGGCAAAGGTCCGGAGTTCGAGTCTCGGTTGGGCACACAGTTTTAATCTGCCAGGAAGTTTCAGGTCGGTGGTCATAATGTTCTGGCTGATCGGTGTATCTTACAAGAGAACAACGTAATTAAACTCGAGAGAAAATTCTCTTAGTATTTGTAACGCAAAAGCGTTACATTTACATCTGCATCTACATGGATGCTCTGCAAATCACAAGTGCCTGGCAGAGGGTTCATCGAACCACCTTCACCATTCTCTATTATTCCAATCTCGTAGAGCGCGCGGAAGGATGAAAACCTATATCTTTCCGTACGAGCTCTGGTTTCCCTTATTTTATCGTGGTGATCATTCCGCCCTATGTAGGTCGGTGTCAACAAAATATTTTAGCGTTCGGAGAAGAAAGTTGGTGATTGGAATTTCGTGAGAAGATCCCGTCGCAACGAAAAACGCCTTTCTTTTAATGATTTCCAGCCCAAATCCTGTATCATTTCTGTGACACTCTCTACGATTTTACATTCCGTAGTATGTTGTCAGCATCTGACATAACTTATTAATGATTATTTGAATGCGAATATGGACAGAGAGAGCCGGCCTGAGTGGCCGAGCGGTTCTAGGCACTACAGTCTGGATCCGCGCTACCGCTACGGTCGCAGGTTCGAATCCTGCCTCGGGCATGGATGTGTGTGATGCCCTTAGGTTAGCTAGGTTTAAGTAGTTCTAAGTTCTAGGGGACTGATGACCTCAGCAGTTAAGTCCCATAGTGCTCAGAGCCATTTGAACCTTTTTTTTTTTTTTTTTTGGACAGAGAGATGTTATAAAATGATTGTCAGTGTATCTAGAGATTAGCGATTGAACACTTTGTTTCACTGTTATATACTTACGTATTTAAAACAGTTATATTTTTGACGTCTGGACTATTACTAAGGAAACAATAATTTATTATGTGACTTCTGAAATTTTCCCGGCGTATTTCTTCTTCTAATAATTTCCGGGTATGCAGCCGGATCCCGTCGACATTCTGCCACGATATTTCGGCCCAGAGACGTCCGGCCATCATCAGGTGAGTACACAACTACTGAAGAGCCCAGGGGCAGTCGCGGTATTTATGCCGAATCGTGGCAGAATGTCGACGGGATCCGGCTGCATACCCGGAAATTATTAGAAGAATAATTTATTATATTGAAAGGACTGTTAGTCAGTGGAAGCTATTAGGTCTGTGAACAAATAAGCTTTTCCCCCGATAGTTTCCGCTGCTGGAACGCCTGTTCTACGGAAGAAACGCGCAGTCGAGTGACCCGGAGGACAGCATGAGTATAGGGTTACAGGTGGTGTTGTCTTCTTCGTTTCAGGAACGCCTTTTCTTTGGAATGCGGTACACGGCTGGCTGAAGTGAGAGAAGAAGCCAGTTTGTGGTGGTTAAGTGTGGTCATGTAATGGTGCGCTCTTTAAGATTTTAATATTTTGTGCTAACATTGGTGCAAATTATGGAAGAGGGCAATAATCAGTACTTTTGGAGTAATAAATCGTCTTATGTGAGTTGCAGCCATGTATCCAAAGTATCAACAGGCAGAATTATAGTACTGCAATTATGTGGACATCGTACTGTAATAATGGTTCCAAAATATAGACAATATGGCGAGATTATTCCATATAAATAATATGAGACGTGATGACACTATGGATGCCAATTTGCACCTTATTCTCAACTGCACTATTTCTGACAAGGCGACCTAAGGGAACATATTTCGTAATTATCAATGTAACAGAAAACCCAGACGTTTGTTAGCGAAAAATGTGATGATCGCACTTTTGGATTAATACAGAGATAGTTAATTCTCAAAAGTGTTATCTTCTTACTTCGGGTACCTTACATGTACTTTGCTCAAGCCCCGACTTAAAATTACTATTTACTAAGTGGAAAAGTACTGATTCTAAAGGCCTCCATGTCGACGGGACGTTAAATTCTAATCTTCCTTCCCTGAAGTGGAAAATTAATTGCAATTAATGCTATGTTTGTGTGGTTCATTAAGTGAGAAAGGGGGACACGAAATTTTGATGGGTCACATTGTAACAGTACTTGAGTAAATTCATTTGCTTAGTTTCTCAAGACTAAAGTAAATTCAATCTGGAAAGAATAATCAACTTCATTTTTATTTGAAAAGCTCCGTAAAGTGATTGTTGAAAAAGTCATTAAAGATCTTGTGAGTTTCATTCTGGTACTAAAAGCTAAAATTACTTTTATTCAAAGATAAATTCATTAACGGTTTCAAGTTTGATGAAAAGAATTATTCTCAAACTTCGTTCCATTAGGACTGGCGACCAGTATTAGAAGGCAGAATTATTTATTTTCAGAAGGAAAGTTCTCAAGGTGACTTGGCATTGGTTCCTGTCTCGGAGGTAAAAAATGGAATTGTGTTTCAGTCGGAAACATTAATTATCAAAACGATAATTAAAGGTAAAGGATGAAGTCAAGTTTTATACTTCGTTTCTGGAAAGAGCGTCGCCCTAGTTTTTCTCTAAATGCTCTGAAATAAGTGCGGTAGCCCAAATAACATTCAAATAGGTTTACATGCGGTTAGCAATTGTAAGAGAATTCACTTTACATCCAAGCAGTTCTCAAAGTGTGATTTTTTTGTTCTTTGGAAGTCTGTATTAAGATGCTATGAAACACATTCAGGGTTATAGCAACGTGTCGCAGTTTTACAGGCGTGATCAGTCACTCGTAATAAAAGTACATATATTTACGAACAGAGTAGAGTTGCGCAGACCACGTTATATGTTGCGCGTAGATGTTGTAGTGTTGTTATACATTGACTCCTATCGTACAGAACTTCTTAGGATTCTTAGGAACAGATCTTGTAGAGTTTATTGTAAAACTCCCAGTGCTGTTCAGGAATAAATGACAACATCGTCATCAGATCTTCCTGTTTTGCAGCAAATAAATATGGCTGGTCTTTTAGATGAAATATGGCATGACCTACACCTGCCGTGATTTTTCCTCTTTTGAATACATTGATATTTTTCCATTCTTCAGTTTCAGGGTAAGAATTTTTAATAGCTATTTGAGATGGATGAGTATAAAACACCCTGATCATGCTGCATCTGGCGATCTTAAATGTCTGCATTGACAATTTTTTAGCATCATTTTCAAAGTCAAGGAAGTCAGTTGAGCGCTCTAAAAAACGTGGGATGGGTTCATAGCTTTAACTAACTCAACACTATTTTGTAAATCTGGAAGAAAAAACGCCCTTGCTTCCCTTTCTTCATTTTTCTATAATTGCCAAATCTCCATCAGTAGTTGTATGTATGTCGGTCATGGATGGTTTGTGTGTAAAAAATATCGTTGGTAGCCAAAGTAAGGACAGTTAAATGTGGAAGTTCAGCGATAATTTATTGCTAATAAAACTTATATAATTCGTTTCTGATAGCTATTCCTCTTTGTTAAAGTATATTTAACTTGACCCATACACCTGAAGGTCCTTCTTGGTGACGGAATCCACGAGACACAGTGAATGATGAACAGTATGCTGTGTCTGCGCAACTGTATATGCTTGCACAGGACACTTTTACACACATAATCAGTGTTAGATGTTTGCCCATAACAAAGATATCGATAAACTCTAGGAGAGATTTCCAGCGTATCACATAAGCACACAACAGTAATAAAAGGAACACCCAGTGTAGTAGCAAAGAAGTGCTTCGGAAGTAATCTCTTCACAGCTAGGTCCGCCATTAATTAGCGTAGTCGATGGTTACGGCGTTGTTTCGTGTGAGGTCAGAGGTCACGGATGTTGCGCAACATGGCTACGCGACAAGTCCACAATGAGAAGCCGCCTTGCGAGAAACCACACATGACGTAACGCTGTAACGAGCAGATTAGCTCTCACGGACTCCCTAATCGATATTCGATGAGGCACTGGATTATAACTCATCCGTATAATGAAAAGACTGGCGCCAACTCGGCCCCAAATCGAAGGAGTGCGCGCGCATACGTAAAACGGCTTATACGCATGGCCGCAGCGGTTATCCACGGCTACGGTTTGCGTGCCATATGGAGCCTTCCCACGTTTAGCCACCGTCCTAGTGCTTACATTAGATTACCAGCCACGCCATTGGTACACAACTGGACACAAAATTTTACCTCGCATGGCGTTTTCATTCATCGTCAGCATATAAACTAACTTACCTGCTTCTTTGCAGAATGAAGACAAGGTTGGAACCACATTTTCATTCAAAGGGCACGCATGAAAACTCAGATGATCACAAACACCGGTGCTACATTATTAATCTAATTTCATAAATATCTGTGGTATTTACCTCTAATTATAACACTTCACAGTACGAATTATTTCGAGATATTAATCATCAGTGGCTGTCACACACTGATGTAGTAATCATCACGAGACAGTTCTTATAAATATGTAAATTTTGATATGTTCATTCTTCTTTGAAATGAATCCTATTGCGGGAAGTTTACGGGTATTTTTAAAATGTGACTACGCCTATTCAGGCTGTTTTAATTTTATTTCTAGATCATGCCCTCGTAGACATATTATAGAATCAGGTATATCTTCGAAGAAGGCTCAATTACTTGTGCTGAAACCTAGGTAAAGGTTGGTTTAATTACCGCAACCGAGGCTAATAGTTTCTTACATATTAAAACATTATTCAATATGCAATTTTAGGCAACTATGATGCAAAAAAGCGCTGCGGACTATAACACTGTCAGTAAGATTATATTATCGCTTCAAAAAGAAAAAAAAGAAATGTTTTCTAAAACTACTGTGTTTGTTGTGTCAAATACGTATTACAAATGCATACAAAGTTACGTCACGGAACCAGCAGGACATAAGTCACCCTTATTCCTGTCTCCTGCTTGTTGCTTTGAACAGTGATTCACTTCGTATCTGATGCACACGATGAAGTCATCCAAAGATTGATCAGCTGTTGGGTATTACAGGTACGTTCTTTGACTGCAGGGTCAACTGTTGAGTTCCACAGAGCTGTGCTAAACCCGTTACTTAGAGAACTAGCAGTTCACTGTCATCAGTCAGCGAGTACGCAAACCATAGGTGGGTGTGACTCAATGTACCCTCTTAGGAAGCACTTAACAATGGATGAAGTTCCAGTGTCATTTATCCGAATCGTAAACTTCGTGTAAATGAGTTACAGTTTCTAATCTATATCTACATCTACATACACACTCCGCAAGCCACCGTACGGTGTGTGGCGGAGGGTACCCTGTGCCACTACTAGTCATTTCCTTTCCTATTCCACTCTCAAATATAGTGAGAGAAAACGACTTTCTAAATGCTTCCGTACGATCTTAATAGCTCTTATCTTATCTTTGTGGTTCTTAGGCGAAATGTACGTTGGTGGCAGCAGAATCGTTCTGCAGTCAGCTTCAAATGTCGGACGTCTAAATTTTATCAATAGTGTTACACAAAAAGAACGTCGCTTTTCCTCCAGGGACTCCCGATTGAGACCCCTAAGCGCCTACGTAATACTTGCATGTTATTCGAACGTACTGGTAACAGATCTAGCAGATCCCAAACATTAGAGTAGTGCTGAAGAATGGGTCGAAAGAGTGTCTTACATGCAGTGTCCTTTACAGATGAACCACATTTTCCTAAAATTCTCCCAATAAACCGAAGTCGACGATTCGCCTTCCTTACTACCGACCTTACATGCTCGTCCCATTGCATGTCACTTTGCACCGTTACGCCAGGATATTCAATCTACGCGACTGTTCCAAGCAGCACAGTACAAATGCTGTATTCGAACATTACGGGTCTGTTTTTACTACTCATCTGCATGAACTTCCATTTTTCTACATTTGCATTCATCACATCAGGTAGAAATTTTGTCTAAGTAATCTTGTTTCCTCCTACAGTCACTTGACGACACTTTCCAGTATACCACAGCATCATCAGGAAACAGCCGCAGTTTGCTGTTCACCCTGATCATTTAGTTATACAGAAAATAACAGCGGTCCTGTCACACCTCTCGGGGGCACCCTTTTTTCAGATTAACACTAGCGTTCGAGGATAAGGCTGTGTGTACTGTTACTTATGAAGTCTTGGAGTCACTCAAATATCTTGGAACCTACTCCGTATGCTCGTACCTTCTTTAATAGTCTGCAATGGGGTACTGTGTCAAACGATTTTCGGAACACTAGGGATATGGAATCTGCCTGTTACCCTTCATCGATAAGTCGCAAGATATTATGTGAGAAAAGCACAAGCTGAGTTTCGCACGAGGGATACTTTCTAAAACCATGCAGATTCGTGGGCATTACCTTTCCCGCCTCAAGGAAATTTATTGTATCTGAACTGAGAATATGATCAAGAATTTGTTCCAGTCGTTTGGAACTCTGCGAGAGATTTTTCCTCTACGCCAGGGTTGCCCCTTATTATACCCTCCATACGGGAGAGTCGAATTAAATTCAAAAGGAAAATTGTTGCCAGTGTTTTAATCAGCTTCCTGTAAGATAATTAAAAGAAATTGAAGTGGGTTGAAGTTGAACGGATCACCAACACAAAGGTTTTTAGAGACTGAACAGAGTTCCTAGATAACAGAACGCAGCATGGCATTCTCAATGGAGAGAAGTCTTGTGAAGTAAGAGTGATTTCAGGTGTGCCGCAGGGGAGTGTCATAGGACCGTTGCTATTCACAATATACATAAATGACCTTGTGGATGACATCGGAAGTTCACTGAGACTTTTTGCAGATGATGCTGTGGTGTATCGAGGGGTTGTAACAATGGAAAATTGTACTGAAATGCAGGAGGATCTGCAACGAATTGACGCATGGTGCAGGGAATGCCAGTTGAATCTCAATGTAGACATGTGTAATGTGCTGCGAATACATAGAAAGATAGATCCCTCATCATTTTGCTACAGAATAGCAAGTCAGCAACTGGAAGCAGTTAATTCCATAAATTATCTGGGAGTACGCATTAGGAGTGATTTAAAATGGAATGATCATATAAAGTTGATCGTCGGTAAAGCAGATGCCAGACTGAGATTCATTGGAAGAATCCTAAGGAAATGCAATCCGAAAACAAAGGAAGTGGGTTACAGTACGCTAATTCGCCCACTGCTTGAATACTGCTCAGCAGTGTGGGATCCGTACCAGATGGGGTTGATAGGAGAGATAGAGAAGATCCAACGGAGAGCAGCGCGCTTCGTTACAGGATCATTTAGTAATCGCGAAAGCGTTACGGAGATGATAGATAAACTCCAGTGGAAGACTCTGCAGGAGAGACGCTCAGTAGCTCGGTACGGGCTTTTGTTAAGGTTTCGAGAACATACCTTCACCGAAGAGTCAAGCAGTATATTGCTCCCTCCTACGTATAGCTCGCGAAGAGACCATGAGATTAGAGCCCACACAGAAGCATACCGACAATCCTTCTTTCCACGAACAATGCGAGACTGGAATAGAAGGGAGAACCGATAGAGGTACTCAGGGTACCCTCCGCCACACACCGTCAGGTGGCTTGCGGAGTATGGATGTAGATGTAGATGTAGAACAGCAGCTTTATGACACTTAGCACCTCGAAATTAAAAAAAGAAAGAAAAAAGGAGAAGCCCTTGTAAGCTGTTACTTGCGATCTGCCACAATGTATGACCGAGGGTATCATGCCGGCCCATGGACAAATGTCGCATTCTGACACAGTTGTCATGTCCCTCATATGCAACGGGTTTAATTCCACTCGATATTTTGTGTGGGGCAACTTTAAGCGTCGAGAGCAATAAAAGTACGACAGAAATATGATAAGATCTTTTCGATGAATTCTGATTACGCAAGAAGACACCGGTGTCACAGCATAACTCTCAGTTGAAATACGCTGCCCTTTCAGAGGTTTCCAATTCACTATAGATTTATTGTTGCAATAATGCACACGGAGTACATGAAATAAAGCATTTACAGATCAACAGCAGAAGCGGTTCTGAGGTACCACGTATCGACTCATGCTGCAACACCCATAGTAGTACATCGTGGGCCGGCCGGCGTGGCCAAGCGGTTCAGGCGCTACAGTCTGGAACCGCACAACTGCTACGGTCGCAGGTTCGAATGCTGCCTCCGGCATGGATGTGTGTGATGTCCTTAGGTTAGTTAGGTTTAAGTATTTCTAAGTTCTAGGGGACTAATGACCCCTGAAGTCAAGTCCCATAGTGCTCAGACCCATCTGAACCATCATGACATGGCGTAGCTTCCACTGGCGGCAACGGAGACGCTGACTCTGGCATCCAGTCGATCGTACAGATGGCGAATACTGTCCTGAGATACGTTATTCCACGCCTGTCCTACCTGTTCACGTATTTCATTAAGAGTTGTTGGCTGGTGAATCACACGAGCAATTTCTCGTCCCATCATATCCCACACGGGCCAGACTGGAGACACGTCCGGAGGTCATGCTGGCCAGGGAAGTTGGTGCTCGTCTTGAAAAACAGAGCACGTTGAATTTTACAGGCAGCGAGTGGGCAATCTTTATCCTATTAGAACAACACACCATCTTCCTGTTCCAAGAACGGCAAAAGAACGGGTCTAACAACATTCTTCACGTACCGAGCGCTGGTTAGCGTCCCCTCCAGAAACACCAAAGGTGAACGAGAATTGTAACGCATCGCATGCCAGGCTATAAGCCTGGGTGGGTTCAGCGTGTCTTGGACGAAAGCACTCTGCGAGTCACCACTCAACTAGGTATACGTAGTACGCGATAACGACCATCACTTGCATCTGTAGAATCTACTTTCATAGCTGAGGACTACGGCATGAATTCCATGGTCCGAGTGATCCTCTGGCGCCACCAGTCGAACCGTGTACGTTGATGCTGTGGCGTGAGTGGAAGACGGGCTAGAGGTGTGTGTGTCTGTAGTCGCACTGATAATAATCTGTTCGCAACAGTTCGTGTTGACACATGTGGGTTAATAAGCCTTCTTACCTGTACTGTGGTAGCTGCATGATCTGCTCTGCTGCCCTTACAATAAGGCGATCCTTGCGGGTGTCCGTGCTGCATGCACGTCCAGAACATCGTCTACAGGCGTGGATATGTTCACGTGATCATTCATGGCTGCATCATTGCACAACTGACGCAGCTCGTCCAATTTGTGTGGTAATTCTCCGAAAGGAGCATCGCGCCACTCGGAAAGCCACAATTGGACCCCTTTCAGACCTGTCCAGATGGCTGTAGGAAGCACTAGACCATCTCCGTGTTTGCTTGCGTTAGACGTTTTGCACAGCCCTGAGCCTTCTGGCTGTGAGCGTTCCCTATTAAAAGATAGACACAGACGGTGCTCTGGTGGCTACACCACTACGCTATCTGTTGGTGGACGGCAATGAAATGATTATCAGTACATCTACTACCCACCAGATGGCATATGCTGTCATCGGATCAAAATTGACGTCGTCTTTCCATGATCACCAATTTTTTTCATGTAGTATATTTGCGTGCGTCCCACAAGAAACCGCTGGTGGGCTACGAAGGAACATAGTAAACAACCCGAGGAAGAAACCAAGGTGATATCACGCTTGTGAAATCACAATAAGACAAGATAAATATCATTTACGATGACGAAAAATAAAAAAAAATCGTTTTTTGTAGATGGAGAATGCTGTAGGTTAAATGGGTAGATCGGATAACTAATGAGGATGTACCGAATCGAACTGTGGTGCAAGTTAAATAAAAGAAGGGATTGGCTCATAGGACACATCCTAAGGGTTACAGGGATCGTCATTTTGGTAATGGACCGTAGTGAGGGTAAATGGTTCAAATGGCTCTGAGCACTATGGGACTTAACTTCTGAGGTCATCAGTCCCCTATAACTTAGAACTACTTAAACCTAACTAACCTAAGGACATCAGACACATTCATGCCCGAGGCAGGATTCGAACCTACGACCGTAGCGGTCGCGCGGTTCCAGACTGTAGCGCCTAGAACCGCTCGGCCACTCCGGCCGGCCGTAGTGAGGTTAAAGAGGATACAGGGATGGTAACAACTGCAGAGAGAAACCAAGTCTTGAATAGAGTGAACAGGTTTAAAAGGGTGTTGGTTGCAGTATTTACTCTGAGGTGAAGAGAATTGCACAAGACAGACTAGACTGAAGAGCTGCATCGAACCAGTAACGAAACGAAAACCGCACCCACAATAACAACCATATTCACAAGAGAACCGTTGATTCAACTGTGGTGCCGGCCGGGGTGGCCGAGCGGTTCTAGACGCTACAGTCTGGAACCGCGCAACCGCTACGGTCGCAGGTTCGAATCCTGCCTCGGGCATGGTTGTGTGTGATGTCCTTAGGTTAGTTAGGTTTAAGTAGTTCTTTAAGTTCTACAGGACTGATGACCTCAGAAGTTAAGTCCCATAGTGCTCAGAGCCATTTGAGCCATTTCAACTGTGGTGGATTTTCAACCATAGAAGTGATTATCCTTGTCTTGTGCAAAAAAGTACGGTTTTTCAAAGTCTTGGTTTCTGTTCAAAATATTATGTACTCAGTACAAGCACCGAGTTCGTAATATCAGTTTATAATCATCTTGAAGATCCGGAGCAACAGGCTAATCGATGGCTACAAGAATGGCAAAGTTTTGGAGACGTGTTGTGTTGTCTGGCACCACGCTGTTTCTGTAAGTGAGGGAGCAGAGGGTGCAACGCGGCTGCGTGTGGCTGCACAGTTCGCCTGTCGTAAAGAAGCCGTTACCTGTTGCAGCGACTCGTGCCTAATGATTTCACGACACGCAACCACGGCGCGGAATTTCCTGCCAGCCGACGAATAGTGTGCAGCGCAGCGACGCGTGTCTGGGCGTGGCGCTCACTGGGAAAACCGACCCACACACACACACGACTCCAAATTCTCCAGCTATTCGGCCACCATTTTCAACCCGATGTAAACTGTCAGTCATATATTTCGTTGTTTTTTCGAACAATAAATTTGATGTTCTCGTGGTGTGATTGACGATGACAACATCCACTAGATGGTCAACCGCCTTTTCACGCATCACTGAATGCGCTCTCAGAATTGTTAGCCTACACACCCAAGTGCATGTAAGTGGAGACACAGTGTATAAACACTAGACTGGTGTTTCCTAAGAGAATAATCCCATGAAGAGAATTACGTGGATCCAAACCGAACACGAATGAAGAGACATGTATGAGGGGTGTCCAGAAGGTACACTAAGGTGACAAAGGTCGTAGGATAGCATATGCGCATATACACTACTGGCCATTAAAATTGCTACACCACGAAGATGACGTGCTACAGACGCGAAATTTAACCGACAGGAATTAGATGCTGTGATACGCAAATGATTAACTTTTCAGAGCATTCACACAAGGTTGGCGCCGGTGGTGACACCTACAACGTGCTGACATAAGGAAAGTTTCCAACCGATTTCTCATACACAAACAGCAGTTGACCGGCGTTTCCTGGTGAAACTTTCTTGTGATGCCTCGTGTAAGGAGGAGAATTGCATACCATCACGTTTCCGACTTTGATGAAGCTCGGATTGTTGCCTATCATGATTGCGGTTTATCGTATCGCGACATTGCTGCTCGCGTTGGTCGAGATCCAATGACTGTAAGCAGAATATGGAATCGGTGGGTTCAAGAGGATAATACGGAACGCCCTGCTGGATCCCAACGGCCTCGTGTCACTAGCAGTCGAGATGACAGGCATCTTATCCGCATGGCTGTAACGGATCGTGCAGCCACGTCTCGATCCCTTAGTCAACAGATGGGGACGTTTGCAAGAAGACAATCATCTACACGAATAGTTAGACGACGTTTGCCGCAGCATGGACTATGAGCTCGGAGAGCATATCTGCGGTTACCCTTGACGCTGCATCACAGACAGGAGCGCCTGCGATGGTGTAGTCAACGACGAACCTGGGTGCACGAATGGCAAAACGTCATTTTTTCTGATGAATCCAGGTTCTGTTTACAGCATCATGATGGTCGCATCCGTGTTTGGCGACATCGCGGTGAACGCACTTTGGAAGCGTGTATTCGTAATCGCCATACTGGCGTATCACCCGGCGTGATGGTATGGGGTGCCATTGGTTACACGTCTCGGTCACCTCTTGTTCGCATTGACGGCACTTTGAACAAGGGACGTTACATTTCAGATGTGTTACGACCCGTGGCTCTATCCTTCATTCGATCCCTTCGAAACCCTACATTTCAGCAGGATAATGCACGACCACATGTTGCAGGTCCTGTACGGGCCTTTCTGGATACAGAAAAAGTTCGTCTGTTGCCCTGGCCAGCACATTCTCCAGATCTCTTACCAACTGAAAACGCCTGGTCAATGGTGGCCGAGCATCTGGCTCATCACAATACACCAATCACTACTGTTGATGAACTGTGGTATCGTGTTGAGGCTGCATGGGCAGCTGTACCTGTACACGCCATTCAAACTCTGTTTGACTCAATGCCAAGGCGTATTCAGGCCGTTATTACGGCCAGAGGTGGTTGTTCTGGGTACTGATTTCTCAGGATCTATGCACACAAATTGCGTGATAACATAATCACCTGTCAGTTCTAGTATAATATGTTTGTCCAATGAATACCCGTTTCTCATCTGCACTTCTTCTTGGTGTAGCAATTTTAATGGCCAGTAGTGTACAAATGGAGGAGTACCGCGTGCATAGGCCATGAAAGGGAAATTCATTGGCGGAGCTGCCCTTGGACTTTGGTGATTCGTGTGGAAAGATATCCGACGTGATTATGGCCGAACGACGGAAATTGACAGACTTAGCAAGCAGAATGGTAGTTGGAACTAGAAGCATGGGACATTCCACGTCGGATAGCATTATGGAATTCAATATTTCGACATCCACAAGGTAAGGAGTCTGCTGAGGATACCAAATTTCAGGTATTACCTCTCACCTAGGACAACGCAGTGGCCGACGACTTTCACTTAACGACCGAGAGCTGCGGAGTTTGCGTAGAGTTGTCAGTGTTAACAGACATGCAACACCATGTAAAATAACAGCAAAAGTCAATGTGGGACGTGCGACGAATGTATCCGCTAGGACAGTGGGGTGAAAAAGTCTGATATTTGTGCTCAGGCCTCTGGTGCTTACTTTTGTACAAAGAATTAAAGTGTTTCAAACTTTTTCTTCTAACACCCGTTATACACACATCAAAAGAGTTTTGCATCAACTCGGTTTCGAGAGTCCCGGATCCTATACAGAAAATTGGAATAGAGATCAACATAAACATCATTTCCGTTCTTTTTATTGCTCATGAAAACCACACATTGTATGTTGTACCACCATACAGCGAGACCTTCAGAAGTGGTGGTCCAGACTGATATAGATACCGGTACCTATGATACACAGTAGCACGTCCTCTTACATTGATGCACGCCTGTATTCGTCGTGGCATACTATCCACAAGTTCATCAAGGCACTGTTGGTCCAGATTGTCCCACTCCTCAACGGTGATTCGGCGTAGATCCCTCAGAGTGGTTGGTGAGTCATGTTTTCCACAAACAGCCCTTTTCAATCTATCCCAGGCATGTTCGATAGGGTTCATGTATGGAGAACATGTTGGCCACTCTAGTCGAGCGATGTCGTTATCCTGAAGGGAGTCATTCACAATGTGTGCACGATGGGGGTGCAAATTTTCGTCCATGAAGACGAATGCCTCGCCAATATGCTGCCGATATGGTTGCACTATCTGAGGATGGCATTCACGTATCGTACAGCTGTTACGGCGCCTTCCATGACCACCAGTGGTGTACGTTGGCCCCACAAAATGCCACCCCAGAACAGTAGGGAACCTGCACCTTGCTGCACTTGCTGGACAGTGTGTCTAAGGCGTTCAGCCTGACTGGGTTGTCTCCAAACACGTCTCCGACGATTGTCTGGTTGAAGACATATACGGCCGGCCGAAGTGGCCGTGCGGTTCTAGGCGCTGCAGTCTGGAACCGCGAGGCCGCTACGGTCGCAGGTTCGAATCCTGCCTCGGGCATGGATGTGTGTAATGTCCTTAGGTTAGTTAGGTTTAACTAGTTCTAAGTTCTAGGGGACTAATGACCTTAGAAATTGAGTCCCATAGCGCTCAGAGCCATTTGAACCATTTGAAGACATATATGACACTCATCGGTGAAGAGAACGTGATGCCAATCCTGAGCGGTCCATTCGGAATGTTGTTGGGACCATCTTTACCGCGCTGCATGGTGTCATGTTTGCAAAGATGGTCCTCGCCATGAACGCCGGGAGTGAAGTAGCGCATTATGCAGCCTATTGCGCACAGTTTGAGTCGTAAACACGACGTCCTGTGGCTGCACGAAAGGCATTATTCAACATTATGGCGGTGCTGTCAGCGCTCCTCTGAGCCATAATCTGCAGGTATCGGTCATCCTCTGCAATAGTAGCCCTTGGGCGGCCTGAGCGAGGCATGTCATCTACCGTTCCTGTCTCTCTGTATCTCCTCCATGCCCGAACAACATCGCTTTGGTTCACTCCGAGACGCCGGGACACTTCCCTTGTTGAGAGCCCTTCCTTGCACAAAGTAACACTGCGGCCGCGATTGAACCGCTGTATTGACCGTCTAGGCCTGGTTGAACTACAGACAACACGAGCCGTGTACCTCCATCCTGGTGGAATGACAAACCGTTAGGCTGCCGGACCCCCTCCGTCTAATAGGCGCTGCTCATGCATGGTTGTTTACATCTTTGGGTGGGTTTAGTGACATCTCTGAACATTCAAAGGGACTGTCTGTGAGACAATATCCACAGTCAACATCTATGTTCAGGAGTTCTAGGAACCGGGGTGATGAAAAACTTTTTTTGATGTGTTTAATCAGACACACAAAGTAAAAGAAACTCAGCAAGTTTAAAGTAATTTCTTACCGTTCTGTAAAATATTACTCCACCGAGAGTGCAATTTCACTGTGTTTGCTGTTCTTTGGCTCGGGATGAGTTAGTTGCTGTTCATAGGCGGCTGGAAATCGCCCTGACTACTAATGAAGTGACTGCAAGTTGCTGCGGATGGCTGTGTTGTGAAGGCTACCGAGAATCATGCACCAGGTATTCCAAAGAGAGCCCAAGCATATTGTCTCCTCTACAGGAAGTATGAGATCTATCACTGGTCGTTCATTTGACTTCGAGTGACATATAAGTGGTAGGTCTAGTGGCCGTGTACAGGCAAGACATGGAACGCAGACTACTCTGGATGTCGCACCCATTTTCCTAAACAGCACGTTCGAGGTGCAGTCTTCCACTGAAACTGGAACTGAGCCAGTGAGACTCACTTCCCCTCGCGGCAAACGTGCTGTGCCTCTTGACAAAGGAGGTAAACGCCCTCCATCAATCATCGGCGGTTCACACGTGTGGCGAATAATGATATCCCTTAAGAAAATGTCAGCAAGGGATGGGAAGGAACGCTAGGTGTACTCAGTGTGTGTACCTGGGGGCCTCATTCAACATGTTAAGAGGCTATTCCGGGAGCCACTGATGGAGAAGGGTGCAACCAATTGCAGAGTGCGACTCACATTGGGACCAACGATGTCTGTTACATTGACTCCTAGATAGAACTTGGATGTTTCCAGCGACCGTCAGAGAAGGTTGAGACTACGAGCTTCACTATGGGTTTTCAAAGAAGTTCACAATCTGTAGTATTGTCCCAAGAACAGATCATAGCCCCTTGGTTTTCAGCGGGGAGGAATTCTTGAACCAGATACTGTGAAGGATCACTGACAAGTTGGGCTCCGGCTTCTAGACTTGCGACGTTGTATTGAGAACTATAGGATCACTCTGAATGGGTGAGGTGGGAACTGGACACCACATGCTACTATATAGGTAGCTGACTGTATGTGAGATGCCCAGAAGGTTTTTTTTTAGTTTAAGCAACTCTGCATCCAGTCGATATAACGATAGCTGTAAGAGGCCAGGGAAGTTGCCTTCTACAGGCGGTTGTAGTACAATCATAGTGATTAACTACCGAAACATTCGCAAGAAAATGTCGGAGTTCAAAGCGCCCCTAAAAACCACTGAAGCTCAAATAATGTTAGGTACAGGCAGCGTATAAAACCCGAAATCACTAGGGGATAAGCCAGGCTTATTCATGACCCCTGCTTCCTACTTTGAAGAGTGATTCACTTGATACCGCCTTTCCGATAAACATGATAATGCCACTCCAAAGATTAATCAGCTGTTGCGTATAACAGATACCTTCGTTGACAGCAGAGCCAACTGTTGAGCTCCACAGAGCTGCCGTAAACCCGCAACTTGTAGAACCAACAGTTCATTGTTATCCTTCAAAGAGGCCCCCAACCATAGACGGTGCAACTGGTGTGGCTCAATGTACACACTTAGAAAACACACACAGTGGATGAATTCCCAGTGTTATTTATCCGATTCGCTGACCGCTGTATAAATGGCTTACAATTCCTTATATTTTTCAGGGTAATTAACGTGTACATCGAAAGGATAGGCTGGTGAGAAACAGATGTGGTGTATTCGTCACAGTAGACAAGAAATTCAAACCCACCAAATTAGAAATTTGAAATGCATTTGAGGTTGTTTGAAGAAGACACACTATCAGGTATGAGCACAAAATTATACCTGGATCCTTCTATGGACCACCAGATTTTTCCACGGATGTGGGTTTAGAGAAAACATTAGTTCACTGGTAACCATTCATACTGAAATTATTGGAGGTGACTATAGTCATCCAGTAAGCAACTAGGATAACTACAGTTTTGTTGGAGGTGAGTGTGACAAGACATCCTGCGACATATTGGTAAATGCCCCCTCTGAAAATTATCTAGAAGTAATAGTTCGGGATCCCCGTCATGATAAAAATATATTTGATCTAATGACAACAAATAGACCCGACTTCTTCGAAGATATCCATGAATAAAGCAATCAGTCACCATGATGCTGTTGTACGAACAAAGATTACCAAAGTACAAACGTAAATTAAATGAAGTAGAAAGATTTATACTTTGAGAAAACTATACAAAGAGGCAGTAATGTCTTATGTTAGTAACGAACTCGAAACATTCAGCAATGGAGACGAGCATATAGAGGAACTGTGAGTTAGTTTTAGATGAATAGTTGTCCATGCACTTGATAGATATGTAGTTAGTAGAACAGTTCATAATGGCAGAGACACTCCATAGTATACAGTCACAGTAAAAGAAGGCTTCTAAAGAGACAGGAAAATAGTGCACTATAGGTGTAAACAATGCATAGGGCTATAGGCAGAGAGATGTTGAATGAAACACGCTTGGCTGTCAGGAAGGAAATGTGTAGTTTAGTTTAGTTCAGTGAGTCCTTCAACGACTACCGTAATGGAATATTACCGGAAGATTTCTCACAAAGCCCAAAGAAGTTAACGTCATATGTAAAGGCTGTTGGTTGAACCAACGTTCGCGTCCAGACACCCACGACGAAGACAGGAATTGAAACTGAGGGTAGCAAAGCAAAAGGAGAAATGCTTGACTCCGTTTTCAAATGTTCCTTTACAAAGGAAAATTTTCTTTCCTACTATGCGCAGGTAGAACACAATTTATGATTCACTCGCTCTGGCGGTAGCGCAGAGACAGAACAGGAGGTTGCTGAGGTCGATGACTGCCGAGTTGGCGAAGTGGACAAGTCCTGATCTCAACAAAACCGTTAAGCATGTATATACAGACCATGGAGCAATTCGAGTCCAAAATGTAATACAGGCAAAGTCAAAACACTTTTGATTAGTGGCACATACTTAAGGCTTCAGTGACTAGCGGGAGACTGACTGACAAATGAGGGCCATATTTACAGACAGTCTCACGTCAGTAGACGGCTCCAAGTGACATTCGACTGCGGCAGTGCACCGGAATATGTAGTCACATTACTTCTGTACTGTTCCCCATATCGATACCCGGTCTGGGTGGGAATCCGAATCACTGTTCGATACTAAAGAAAACCCAGGAGTATTGCCCAAACTTAATTCTCGCAGCTCTGCAAAGATGAGTGACATGAATATTAGTGTCAATGGTGTTGAGAAACAGCTCAAATCATTAGAACGGAACATAGCTACAGAGCCCACTGTTATCGTTAAGGCGTAATGTCAAGCTCCGGCACGCCAGTCGGGAATGAGAGAGCGGAGAGGACTGCGAGAAGAGATCAGCCAATAGCATGCTGACCAACCACCCCTGACTGATCGCGCCCCGGTCGAACAGCAGCCTAAAGACTAGAGACTTGATAGAATCGTCAAAGCTCATTACTTCGCTATGTATGAGACTTTGGAATTGTTATACGGAAGAAACTTGATTATGTCGTGGGTCGCCCTTTGCTTGCGACACATCTCTTTAACACGAAGTTAAGCATTGTATTTGCTCATTTTGTGATAAAACTCATTAATACGAATTGTTTGAATGTTGTATAGCGATCCGATAAAGCAGATTACCTCGACCCCATATTTGACGACTAGGCAGTATTTATCCCTACCAGACTCTATACAGAATTTGAGGCTGAGGTAGCATCTGTTTTAGCCTTCATATACCGTACGTCTATCGAACAAAAAACTGTGCTCAGCAGTTGTAAAAAGCACATGACACTCCTATCTACAAGAATTATTGCAGAAGTGATCCACAAAACTACCGACCAATATCCTTGAAACCCATTAGCTGTAAAATGATAGAACGTATTCTGAGGTCAAACGTAATGAGTTATTTCGAACAGAATGACCTCCTTCGCGAGCAGTTCTAGGCGCTTCAGTCCGGAACCATGCGGCTGCTACGGTTGCAGATCCGAATCCTGCCTTGGACATGGATGTGTGTGATGTCCTTAGATTAGTTAGGTTTAAGTAGTTCTAAGTCAGGGGGACTGATGACCTCAGATGTTAAGTCCCATAGTGCTTAGAGCCATCTGAACCATTTTTGACCTCCTTCAAGCAAACAAGCATGGATTCCTAAAACATCGATCATGTGAAACCCAACTCACGCTCTTATCACGTTACATAGTGATAGTCATGGATCAAGGCAGTTAAGTAGACTGCAGTGTTTCTAGGCATCGAAAATGAAATTGATTCAGTGCCACAAATACGCTTATTATCGAATGTACGAGATTTGTGACTGGATTGAAGACTTCTTGGTCGGTAGGACACACTAAGCTATCTCAGATGAATAGTCATCGACAGTTATAGAAGTAACTTCAAGTGTTCCCAACGGAAGTATCTTGGGACCCTTGTCGTTCATGGTGCTCTGAAGGGTGTAAGAAATTACTTGACAAGTATCACTGAACATACTCAACAAACCAGTCTGCAGACATTCTTGTTATCTGTTTCAGAGGACCTTTATTGAAGCTGCGAGAAAATTTCGATAGAAGACAATATTCTAGAGAAAAGAAACTGTACGTTCAGAGATAATAAAGTTATGAATCACTATAAATTTATTCATGGCCCGTTTGGATCTGAAGTTGCAGATATATGTTATCTTTGATTCGTTTATTTTACAGGCTTTCATTTCTAGTTGTTCATGCTGTGAAATTCAATTCAGACATGAATGAAAATAGCTACAAGGCGAAGTAGTTGACCCAACTGTGGTATTTCGTCATAAAATTGCAATAGGCCTATGTTTACCTCGTTGGTAATTCGTACACTAACGTCACAGTACATATATTCGCTTTTGAAATTTGTGCTTGACAACACGAACTTGTCTGAAAGGAGCGGAAGCATCCATTTAGTGAACACAAGAAAGATGAACACTCTTTATGTTTTAAGAGCTTCCTGAACTACCGTTCCAGTCATTGTACACCACTTTGAAACATACATTTCAATCAGGTTTCCATTAGGACTGAAAGGCCTTTTCTCACAAACGACTGTTTTTCCAACCCTGGTTGAAGCCTTTGGTGCTAGAAACCTTTTGTATTTATTGTATGGATACTTTGGTTCACTTACTCATATTATGGAAATGTCATTCAGTGTACTGAATGGAATACTGAACACTACTAACCACGCACATAACTCACTGAATTAGGTTTAAAAGTGCGAAAACTGTTCACGTAAGGAAGATAGTCTTCTTTTTTAAATTGATCCAGCCATTCTAATTTCTGTTTTTAATGGTTTTTACCAAACCCATGTGATTTCAGGTGTGGTTCCTAGTCACTGGCCAAGGCTGACACCTGCATCTGCCCTTGTTCATTATTCGGATGAATGGAATGATGTAATTTTTATGCTATATGTTGTTTGGTTTCATTGATTAAAAACTAAATTAATGCATTATCCGTTGGGTGCCAATATAACTCCTTTATGCTGTGCAGAAACCAATTATTACAAAAATGAATATGTGACGTCACATAGGGTGGTCCAAACGATGATGTCATTGTTGTGCAGATCAATGTAAATTTTTTTAGAGTGATGATTCACAGTAGATGACTTGGTGGCTACACGTGGCTCCTGTGTGGTTCTAAATGCAGAACACCTCCATTTCAGGGAACTGAGTCTTCAGGGCATGAATTCGAGCTAGGCGAATCCGTTGTTCCAGAACTGGAGGTTAGTAGGTCCCATCAGCCCTCTGTCACTGTACGTTCCAGGCATTTTTCACCTATCAGCGTTCAGCCTAATGGTTTAACACTGTTGTGCACAGAGATCGGGACTGTTACCTTAACCGTCTGTCTTGTAATTATCATTCTCATCTTCATACCGTTACGTTAGGCTCACTCAGACGAACTCGACTATGTCTGGATCGCCTTTTATTTCTATAGCTTTGTGTTGGACTTGAGGAAATCACCATCTCTAGTAAATGCATACCAGCTGTCCGGGTTGGCTTATTGGTAACATTAATACACAAGCTAACAAAAGAAGTAGCAAGTTCAACCCTATGAATTCGCACCAACAAAAACTTGGCACGATAGCAATCACAAAACACATATCAACTGTTAGAATTTTTCCCGCTGTATGGAGAGCAAGGTACATTAGAAAAGCTGTCACTTTTGTGGACACAGGCTTTGTATGAGATAGCAGTAACTTTGCAGTCAGTTTAGCTGAACTTGCAACACGAAGCTGCCACACTAAGTTCAACTACAGTGCTGAAAAATGTGAAATCACTTGGAGACTACACGGTTGAGATGGATTTGCATCATATTAGATTTTAGGCATTTCGATTTGTAGTGGCTGGATTTGGACATCACTGAGTTAAAAGAAAAGTGGGAAGCTAAGTAGCTAATATAAACTTTTGCACTTGATGCCAACATCAGAAATTAATTTGGATGCCAGTCGCACGCCCTTAGGTTGCAATGTTGCTTGATTTTCGTATTGCCTGTCTTTCGGTGGGGCAGTCATACCGTGAGAAAGGTAGTGAATTGTACCAGCACACCTTCCATAGCTGGCCTACATCCGGTTGACAAATTATCATGGCTTACCTGGTAGTTCAAAGCTGGATGAGGTAAATGTTCTGCATGGCATGTTGCCAAGTTCTAGTTGGTCTGCTTCGGTTTACATGTGCCTCCATTTATTGGGATTAAAACAACGGTTGTCTGGTTTCCAGCTCTTCTTATATGGGGAATTCTTGATTGCAGCCTAATCCTACGCATGTCAGTTATTTATTAGCAGTTGTGACTTTAAAAAACATTGTTGTACTCCGACAAGTTCAGTGATCATCCGAGTCGTTCGAGACAGGATGCGGCTTAGATCTGGTAGTTGGTGACTTGGTGTTGATCTAAATGTGCCCGAGATTAAACGCAGATGGAGATGATGCAGCTAAGGCATCAGTCTAGACTATAAAGAACAGAAACCTTCAGTATGACACTTTCTGATTACTGTATATATTCCTGAAAACAGTCACTCAATGTTCTACGCAGAAATTAAGTCGTCGCCTGAAACGTTGTCCTCAATAAGTGTACCCGTTACCATAAACTCTAGCTCTCTTCTACCTGACCTGTTAACATAGTGGAAGGTGAAAGGAAGAAAGTGCAAGTCCAATATGCCAGCGGAACAGACCCAATGATCCATCGATCGAACAGAAACGGTCCGCGCCGTACCCAGCGAAATAGCTGACTCCGCAGCAGCTGCTGAAGGAACAGATGGCGCTGCACAAATGTGACCCCTGATGCACGGTCTCGGGCGACTTTCCCGCTGTGGGAAATGAACCGGAGCTATCCAGCGTGCAGACGTGCAAGTGTCAGCGCGTCTCACGCCAAGACTACCAGCCATCTACCCTGTGTGAGCTGGGACGATGTATTGTAGCATGAGCACGTATGGACCCTGTGTTTTCTCCACTTTAAACGGATACTACTTGAGACACATATATCCGTACAAACACTGACTGAACGTATGATATAAATGTCTAATACATATGTAGATGTAATAATAAATATAGTTCACATAACTACTAGCACACACAGGAAATCAATTCCATGTAGTTAGATTAGACCGGTGGCTTTTAGGTTCTAACAGAAAATAGCTGTAGGGTTTATCTGGCTAGAAAGATACTTGTTACTTCAAGAGAGTGAGTCATTTTTCCGCCCCTGTAGCGCAGCGGTAGCGGTACCGCCTACCGCGCAAGGGGTCCGGGTTCGACTCCCGGCAGGGGATTGGGTGTTGGCGTGTCTTTCATCATCATTGACATGCAAGTCGCCGAAGTGGCGTCACCTAGAAAAAGACTTGCAATACGGTGGCCGAACCCCAAAATGGGATATGCCGGGCAATTAATGCCATACGATCATTTCATTTCATCTGTTTACTTATCATTTTTAAAATACACGAAAAGCGAATATTTTCTGGAAGTCTGTCCCCGATAGAAAATGTTAGGGACCATGTAGGACGTCAACTATGTCTCATAACAGTATTCATGGTAGCAAAGACAAGCTACAACAGCTGTGGACCAGCTTGCTTCAGTGGAGGATACAATGGCTTTCCAGCTGAATCAGTGCATTCATTCAGGCCAGAGCGGGTGAACGCCATACAGGTAAGTGGACTCGTAGTGCCAAGTTCTTTACAATTTTGACTCGACTTTGTAATCGTTGAAATAACATCACATATCCTCCCAGTACGTGAAGTTTCATTTTGTTCTCTTCTCCCATTCTGAATGCAGTACATTTTTGTTAGGAAGTGTGCTTAAAAAAAATGGTTCAAATGGCTCTGAGCACTATGCGACTTAATTTCTGAGGTCATCAGTCGCCTAGAACTTAGAACTAATTAAACCGAACTAACCTAAGGACATCACACACATCCATGCCCGAGGCAGCATTCGAACCTGCGACCGTAGTGGCCGCTCGGCTCCAGATTGTAGCGCCTAGAACTGCACGACCACTCCGGCCGGCAAGTGTACTTCATTAATTATAATTATTAATATTGTTTTATCTCTAAGATGTAATTTCATCAATATTATATGGGTTCTTCTAACTTTATTTACTTCAGTACCTGAACAGCATCCTGTACAATTTAACATTCATTTTGGCCATGTGCTATAATGGTTATATTGTATCGAGACGTGACACACTATGGACCTAAGTAGAAAACTATATAGTGTGTCAAAATAACTCTCAACGATAAAAACAGAAACTAAAATCAGTACAGTATTACAAAGAAGTCTAATAATCGTGTGGTGAGAGATTACTTCACTGCAAAGCAGGTATCAAGGAAGAACCTTACCGTTTACAAGTGCCAGTAAGAATACCCATTACAAAACGGAGAACGATAAGGTGGAACGCAGATTTTTAATAGTATGCAGTATAGGACTATTTGGGGTGGGGAGAAAATTCTTAGTCTATCCTCAGCATTCGATAATGGATAAGCAAGCAAGTCCTCCATTACCACAAACACTGGGCATGCGGCACTGACTAACGTTCGACACATCACAAGCAACGTGAAACTTAACATAACTACCTGGATAGCGAGAATAATATGCAGCTCAATAATTAAAATCTCAGTGAATGAGTGCGAAGTTCTGCCCTAGTCAACGTTCAAGTTCCCAGGTCCGAATGAGAAGAAAACCCAAAATATTTCGAACGGGATGGGTGCACCGTCTGGGGACATACCTCCGTCAGCAATAAGGATGCCCAGTTTCAAATTAAGCATTAACAGTTTACATGTACTTCAGAAGTGAAAATAGATAGGGGCACATCTGAGATGTTGTTCCGATTTTAAAAATCAAGAAACGTTCGAAGCAAATATGACGGAACACAAACCTTCCGTTTTATGCTTTCAACAGGAATATTCATCATGAAATCTACAGTAAATATTACGGCAGATATTGTTGGAATTTAAATCGTGAAGTGGAGCTCAGTTCCTCATTGAAAGAATCGATGTACTGCATGGACATTTGTCTGATTCTGTTTGTAAAATTAGTTCAGACGCAATATCTGTCAGTGTGGTGTGCACTCTACCTTTGCTAGGAAGCAAATCTCCTATTGGAAATTTAAGTTATCCAACATGACTGCTACCTCTTCCTCCTTTTCTATGTTATTTTCCGTAAATTAATACCAGAGAAGACATCACGAATAAGTTCCCTAAATCGTGAGGTACATTTTTTTTCACGAGCTTTTAATAGAGGGGTGTAACAAACACCAAAAGAGATACTGCATCAGGAATTATACATAACGTGAGAAGCTGGATTTATGATTACGAGAATTCATTTTTATAAATAATGTCCATCTATATACTGGGTAACACAAAAATATGGACATAACAAAAATACAGCGCAATAGAGTGTAGAAAAACCTTTAGCATACAAAACAGCTTCCAGTCATCTCGGAGAGGATATATACAGGTCCTATATAGTTTTGAAGGGGAAGCATATATCATTCTTCCCAAAAAATAGTAGCTATTTCACGTAAAGATGATGAAGGTAGGTAGAGATCATGTACTCTTCTCTCCAAAGCAGACCACACAAAGGTTCTGTTATAATGAGACCTGGTGACTGTTGTGGCCAGGGGAAATGTGAAGTCTTCTTGGGTGCACAAAACAAGTCCTGGATCATCGGAGGTCTGCGAACAGGGGGTCTGTCGCCTTGGAACACAGCATCACTATTGGGGAAAAATTTCGTACCATACGGATGGATTTGATCAGCCAAAATGGCCACATAAATCTTGGCAGTAACGCGCCCATGCAATACATCGATGTGGTTGATCAAATCATCGTCCAGCCCTCGACATGTTTCACTCTCGGAAGGTAACCTCAGTCATAAGTTGAAAAGAGTGTGGAACAAAACTCATCTGACCGGATGACTGTCTTCCAGTTTTCTGTTACTGGCATTTGCATCACAGATGAGTTGTTTTGGAATTCCATCTCGACCTGCAATTCTCAGCTTCTTCTGTCACATTCACTCAACACACACTTCCGTCCGCGTTGTGGCTTAGCGGAAGATATATAGATCTTCGTAATGGTGCCTCTTGACTCTTAAAACAGCGAACACTTGGCTGCAGAAGCACCTATCACCACCATACGAGCGCCAGCAATTTGCCCACGTTCGAATTCACTTAGTTTCAACATTCACACAGAAAACTGTTCTGACGATGACTGACGCTGGCAGCTTATTGAGGACATCGCACAGATGCCGTTCTTCGTCAAATACAACAGCGCAATATTCACGCTTGTCTAGCACCTGCATTTATTTTCAGGCATCCATTTCTCCCGGTGTTTACATATTTTTGTCACACCTCAATATATATCAATAAAGAGGAAATAAGATACTCTTAGAGACAATACGACACATGCTCAATCAGACATCCTGATTTAGGTTTTCCGTGATTTCCCTGAATCACTCCAGGCAAATGCCGGGATGGAGCCTTTGAAAGGGCTCGGCCGACGTCCTTCCCAATTCCGATAAAAAGGTAAATGTCGTGTGACTAGGGCCTCCCGTCGGGTAGACAGTTCGCCGGGTGCGAGTCTTTCGATTTGACACCACTTCGGCGACTTGCGCGTCGAGGGGAATGAAATGAGGATGATTAGGACAACACAACACTCAGTCCCTGAGCGGAAAAAATCTCCGACCCAGCCGGGAATCGAACCCGGGCCCTTAGGATTGACATTCTGTCGCGCTGACCACATTTTTTTTCTTTTTTTCCTTTTTGTTCGATATAGTTCGTTGCGTTTGGTCTTGGCGGACGTCACAAGACATCCGTTCAAGTTGATCGTTGATTCTTTGACTCAGTTTTTTTTATTACAGAGAGCACGCAGCTCTCTGACCACTCAGCTACCGGGGGCGGACCCCTAATCCGATGAGACCGATGACCTAGCTGTTTGGTCTCTTTCCCCAAACAATCCAATCAGTCATACCAGCAATCGCATTCACGATATTGCATTCATGAACAGAACATTAAGGGAGATATGTGATACTAATAATGATACTCATTGCTATACACTCTATGGTGTTTGGGCGGAATATACTTGTAGATATTGGACCTCACTTGAAACAAATTACCCTGGCAAGCACAAGGGCGCCATTGGTGAGCCAATATAAGCAATAAGCTGTATTGTCGCTACGTAATTATCACGGCTATCTGTATCGCTGAGGCACGCAAGCCTCCCCACCAACGGCAAGGTCCATGGTTCATGGGGGGGGATGATTGACTGATCTGGCCTTGTAACAATAACCAAAACGGCCTTGCTGTGCTGGTACTGCGAACGGCTGAAAGCAAGGGGAAACTACGGCCGTAATTTTTCCCGAGGGCATGCAGCTTTACTGTATGATTAAATGATGATGGCGTCCTCTTGGGTAAAATATTCCGGAGGTAAAATAGTCCCCCATTCGGATCTCCGGGCGGGGACTACTCAAGAGGGTGTCGTTATCAGGAGAAAGAAAACTGCCGTTCTACGGATCGGAGCGTGGAATGTCAGATCCCTTAATCGGGCAGGTAGGTTAGAAAATTTAAAAAGGGAAATGGATAGGTTAAAGTTAGATATTGTGGGAATTAGTGAAGTTCGGTGGCAGGAGGAACAAGACTTCTGGTCAGGTGACTACAGGGTTATAAACACAAAGTCAAATAGGGGTAATGCAGGAGTAGGTTTAATAATGAATAGGAAAATAGGAATTCGGGTAAGCTACTACAAACAGCATAGTGAACGCATTATTGTGGCCAAGATAGATACAAAGCCCACACCTACTACAGTAGTACAAGTTTATATGCCAACTAGCTCTGCAGATGACGAAGAAATTGAAGAAATGTATGATGAAATAAAAGAAATTATTCAGATAGTGAAGGGAGACGAAAATTTAATAGTCATGGGTGACTGGAATTCGAGTGTAGGAAAAGGGAGAGAAGGAAACGTAGTAGGTGAATATGGATTGGGGCTAAGAAATGAAAGAGGAAGCCGCCTGATAGAATTTTGCACAGAGCACAACTTAATCATAGCTAACACTTGGTTTAAGAATCATGATAGAAGGTTGTATACATGGAAGAACCCTGGAGATACTAAAAGGTATCAGATAGATTATATAATGGTAAGACAGAGATTTAGGAACCAGGTTTTAAATTGTAAGACATTTCCAGGGGCAGATGTGGACTCTGACCACAATCTATTGGTTATGACCTGTAGATTAAAACTGAAGAAACTGCAAAAAGGTGGGAATTTAAGGAGATGGGACCTGGATAAACTGAAAGAACCAGAGGTTGTACAGAGTTTCAGGGAGAGCATAAGGGAACAATTGAAAGGAATGGGGGAAACAAATACAGTAGAAGAAGAATGGGTAGCTCTGAGGGATGAGGTAGTGAAGGCAGCAGACGATCAAGTAGGTAAAAAGAAGAGGGTTAGTAGAAATCCTTGGGTAACAGAAGAAATATTGAATTTAATTGATGAAAGGAGAAAATATAAAAATGCAGTAAATGAAGCAGGCAAAAAGGAATACAAACGTCTCAAAAATGAGATCGACAGGAAGTGCAAAATGGCTAAGCAGGGATGGCTAGAGGACAAATGTAAGGATGTAGAGGCTTATCTCACTAGGTGTAAGATAGATACTGCCTACAGGA